>NC_140913.1:28444107-29106031 GCF_045865225.1 Trachurus japonicus
ATAACAAAGAGGCACAGCTTAAACATCTAATCATTGGGTCCACACATTTACAGCGCGCAGTGTCAGGTGTGCAATAACTATTAATGCATGGACACAACACAAGACTCGGTGCTTCTAATTTACCCATTATGACAAGATCTGCCCTCGACCTGGACTTGCCTCACATAAATAACAGTGTGTGTGTGTGGCTACAAGCGATTTAGAGAAAAACAAAATCCAACACTCACTTTGTGATGAAGCATTCCTCTGTGTTGTTGACCTTGACTCTGACCTCGGAGCCGATGTTCAGGTGTTCCCCAACGATGGTCACCCTGGTTCCTCCGGCACGAGAGCCCTTCCTCGGCTCCATGGACAGCAGCTTTGGGACCTGAATACGAGACGAGACGGAGAGAGGGAGAGAGACGGCACATGACTAACAAGACATCAGATTCATCACTAGACATCTGACAGCTTCTGTCACTGGGAAAGACAGGCTTACTTAGACTGGGTTTTATGCTCCATGATGCTTCTCTTGACACTGAATAAAATCGTTCCTCCTCCTTTGAGGTTCAGATATCTCGTCTTTACAGATTGGCTGAGACAGCTGCTGACTATAACAGTAAATTAGTGAAGAAAACTGTGAAGACAGCCCACGCTGCAGTATGTTATAGTGCTGCTGAAGCCAACAGGCCTTTGGGCCCAAGCTCGCAGGACAGCAATAATGTTTATGCATACACATGAAAAACTGCATGGGCACAGCCTTATGTGCACATACCAACACATGTATGGTGCACACACACATACACAGGTACACACAAAGGCTCCTCAGGCGAAGATGAATAGCCCTGTCCAGTTCTGCAGCAACCCAGCATCAGCATTCCCGCTCCTTCCAAACTTTCTATCCCCGCCATGAACCTCGCCTCAAGGGAACTCTCTTATCCTCACTGACAGGATTCACTTCCTCAGCGTGCACGGACGGAGGAGACCTATTGTGTGTTTGTGTGTCAGAGTGGGCGTTAAGGAGGCAGATGTTTCCGTCTAAAGGTTTGAGGAAGGAGATGCAGTGGAGGCACATATCCTGTGGCCGAATCTGTTTTCCCTTTTCTCCCACATCTTCCCCTCAAAACCCTGCAGTAAAAACCTCTCACACTGAGCATCTCAGGGCTAGATAAGGAAGTCCAGGAGGAGTTCCCACAACCAGTCCAGCATGATGTTTGTTGTTCTGGATTTTCTTCATCCTCATGTGTCAAGAAGGGCTTCAAGACCGAGCTGATTTCTCTGTGGGATGACTCACAGGCAGAGCCGCCGGTAGAAGCTGCTCGAATGATAAACTTTTCCAGGTCTGAATTATGAAAAACTCTTTGTCTATAAACAAAAGGAAACAAAGCGCTTGCTTGCATGGGTATTTCCACCGGCTTTATGCTCTTAATCCAATGGGAGACTGTGTGGGTTGAGGTCAATTAACACAATGCTGGCTAGCTCGCCTCAACCAGCGATGAATTCAGAGCAAGGGGACATTCCAACAATCGCCATATTTGTTTTTGCTGGCAACAAGAGGAGAATGACAATGCTGCTTAGTTGCAGCTCAGATGAACGTTTGAAGATTCCCACACATTCGCATTCCTCCGCATCATAAAACGCATCTGTTAACACTCAACCGACACACTTGGGAAGGCTCTCCCAGTGGGGAACAAGGAACAAGAGAGTGCAGAAGAACAAGAAGAAGAAGAAGAACAAGAAAAATGTGGAGGGAGAGACAGACAGACAGAACAGAAAGCAAAGATCAGCAGGAGGGTAGACGCCTGAAGAATACTCACCAAGTATGAGAAGGGCTCGTTTGATGTCCCCGGGCCACTCTGATCCACGTCCACTCGGACAGTATCTGTCCTGCCATGCGCAGACCTCCCGGTGACACACACCAGCCTGGGGGAATTTCAAAAAAGAGCGTGAACGCCTTGTTTGTCTGTCAAAACTCTGTCATTAGAGATAAAAAAACAACAATGACAGTGGAAAAAGATGCATCCTGTCATTTTAACACACAGGAATTAAAAGAGTTGCTCAACTCAAATTGCAATTGAGAGCAACCACAATGAAGACGAAGAGGGAGATGTTCATCACGACGCCTAAACAAAGACACATAATTAAACTTGGAGAATGGTGCTTATGAACTAATTCATCAAACTATATTGCATTTACATATGGAATCCAATAAAGCCTGGAGATATCAGATATTAGGAGATGTAAAGTTCAAAGCTCCTCAGACCAGATGTGTCTAACCACAGAGGAGATTAAGGGGCTGCTGAGGCTTGTTCTCTTGCCTCCTGGCTGTGATTAAACCCTGTGTCATCAGTGCATGCTCTACAGGGACGTCTCATATTAATGACACGGTGGTGTACCACGGCACAGGGATCTACTGTTCTGGGGCCTCACTGGGATAAATGTACTCAGCGGGGACACATACACATACACACACACATACACACAAACTTTATCACCTCACATGATCCCAGTCCAGCTTGACACCATGTCGGTTTATTTAGTCAGGTGCCTGGTGCTACAGTGGTTATAAATTCTCAGCTAGTGATCAGATGATTGACAGAGGCATTGTGGGATCGTTTACATAAGCTGACGAGCTGTGTTTTATGTAGGAGGACCTGGCAGGACATACGGTGAGATGAGGCTGGGCTGGACACATATGGGCTCGGCCGGGGTCAAGCTGAGACCGGGGGAGAGAGCTGTATGTGAGAGTGGTCTTAAATGTCAGGTCTTATTCTACACAGACTGACATGTACTCAGCTCCGAAAGGCGAAACTGAGCCCAAGACACTGCGGGTTTTAATGAGCCCCCATTAAATCACACAGATTCTTCTTTATAAAGCCCATGAATAGCTGTTAAAAATATTCTCAAATAAAGTACCAGCAGTACCAGCCATCTGTTGATGGCAGGGTCTCTACATTCCTGCTCATTAATTACAGGAGCATCAGGTAAAGAATGTCGTTACATTCAAATTACAGTCCTGTCAGTAACATGCCACGAGGGCAGACGTGCACCTGTTTGAAGAAAATGCATCATTTTACATGCTCTGATTCAGAGGAGAAAGGAAGAAAAAAAAGGTGGTGGTGGTGGGGGGGGGGATAAAATGAAACACAACTATTCACAGATTCAAGCCTGAGGGAAATAAAAGAAATACAAGTCTGAGTCACCCTAAACCTGTAGGGCTGCTTCAGGCCGAACTAAGTTCAGGCTGGGAATCAATCAGTTATCAAAGCCATACATCACATTATATGTGAGATCTCATTGAGCCATAATGTTGAGGATTATTCTGTGGGGAAAAGAGCCAAACATAAAACCAATATATTTTTAAAGAGCACAGCCAAAGACTTATCAGCAGATAAAAGCCATTGTGAAGTGTGTAGTATTTAAACAGCACATGGTGTATCAGGGTTTTAGACCTTTTTTACGCCCCATTGTGTAATTTCATATTTCTCTAGATACAAAGAATGAAAGGAAAATACAATAGATTCCAAGTTGTGTTTAACAATGTGATATAATGACATAATTAATCAAATTAACTCAACTTTTAGCCACATTAGTGGCAGAAAATGGATAAATCAACCAATTAAAAATGATTAAATCATTTGAGTTGAGTGACAGTATCAGATGATGACTGTTACTATAAACAGCAGTGACACCAGTTGTAGCAGTTTTGATAGTGCATTATAAAAAAGGGATAGTGCAGATGTGAGCAATCAATTTGTATTCATAACAACATGAATACAACTTTTGTGAATAAAATTTAACATATTTTAATATCTTTTAGGGCTTTTTTTTTTACAGAGAAGGCTGAACTCATTGTTTTTAAGGCAGAGGGCATGCACTCCCTGGTGTGTGTGTGTGTGTGTGTGTGTGTGCGTGTGTGTGTGTGCGTGTGTTTGTGTGATGTTGATGCAGTGTAATCCCAGTCAAAGGACACAGAGACTCCCAGTAGGAGCGGACAGAGCCTGGGCTGACCCCTGCTCCACATTCCTGCACAGCCCCACCGTGGAGATATTATGGGTTTCAGAGGGGCAGTATTTTGGCTAGAAGTGATACTGCCTGTGATCATTTCCCTCGAGTCGATGATGAGGATCATCAACAATGAAGCCTGTGTGTGTGTTTGGATGTGATTGTTGTCTGGGCTCTGCTAAATGGACAGTGCGAAGGCCACTCAAGGCTCATATTAAAATGATAGAGAGGGCAGTCTGGAGGATGTGAGCCAAATATCCAGAGAAGTACTCCGGTAAATGAGGTGTGCCTAGACTGACTGTGCCATTAATTAAAATGTTGACACCGAGCGATTGGAGCACCGTCTCTTCAGTGCTGCACATTTTCCTTTTGGCACGCAGATGTGAACTTTCACCTCTCAGCACACGAGCAGACACCTGTCTCAACAGCCCTCGAAAATGAGGTCACATGAGTGTGTGTATGAGTGCGCGTATGTGTGAGTAGGTGTGTATGTGTCTGGCATTTATGAGACAGCCAGTTTGAATTAAGATCTTCTGGGGATGAAGATATTTTTGTGTAACAGGTTTATTTAATCCAGTCTTTGTGTCTTCAAGTGGCTTTGGTAAAAAAGAAAAAATACATAAAGGTTGGTTTAAACCTCATAACGCAGAGAACAATAAGATTTAATGTCAAGGTTTAACGTAAAGGCTTCAAGTTAACAGCATCAAATCTAATCAAATCAAGCAAGGAGGTCTCCACATGGACACCATATAGCAGAAAGATGTATGTTCATGCACATGTTAAGTCAAATGTGCTGACACTGTCAGATGCACTGACATGTTGTGATTTGTCAATGCCACTTCCAGCTACGAGGATATGCTTTGTCATAACAACCAGCCTCCGGAGCCAATGAGGAATGACGACAGGAGATGAGATCACCTCTGGAGTGAAATGCGATTCGTTGTTTTCGGCATGTGCGGCTCATGTCAGGCAGCCGGAGTGACAGGTAGGACCCGCAGGTCGCCCTCGTACCGGTCTCAATACAATGACTGGCTTCAGTGGAGCAAGACCAGATAAACAGTCCAATTCAAGTAACATGAGAGATACTGAATGGAAGTTTGGATGTAATTGTAGAGTAACCGACTTCTCCGTTATGCCAGTGTCAAAGCGGGGTCCTGCTGTCTCCATGGTGATAGTGTGATGGTCCCTGAGTTACGAAGGGACGGCAATGGAGTCATTTGAAATGAGATGTGTGCTGCATAATAACATTTGTGAAAATTAGCCTCATGAATACATGAAAACTAAACCACACAGGGAAAGACTTTCAATTCTTTTTAAGGACTGGTGGACTCGTAGATTCAGCGAGTGATCTGTGATGATCTCTGAGAGTATAAGCTCAGTCATTTATATAAAGGTGGTTCATCTTGGGCTTTTATTTTTCTTTCTTTAAATCAATAATAATGGAAAAGGATCACCGGCTCACAACTGGCTTATTTTCCAGACGCTCATCTGATGTTTGATTTATCAATTCATCAGATTTCACAGCTCCCCCAGGAGCCACAAACAGGCTTCATATTACTTTTATGTTATACAACAAATATGCAGCCATTCCCTGAATGGACCTGTAAACACTTTGATGTGTAAAATATGTCCAGCTTCTCTTGAAATAAACTGCTACACCTGCGTTACGGTTATTTAAAACTTTGTTGTAGTTCCCAAACTTTTTTCGAACCAAAAACTTTTTTTTCATGCCTTTGCCCGACCGGTGTAAGTCATTCTAGTGCGGGACAGCTCACTCCCATTAAACGTAATAAGTCACGTAGCTCTCCCTGCGCTGTCTGATCTGAGTTTTAGTTTCACTGGCTCAGGTCTGGTCTCACACTGAGCTCACGGCTGAGACGAACTGCACATGTCAGGACTTCTTTAGGCTTTATTAACTGTGACAAATCTTTCATTCTCTTGCCCTGATGGTCTCGGTCTCTTCCTGCTGTCCACCTGAACGCTCACCTTGGTCGAGAGCATGTCTGGTTGCCAAGACAACGGGTCTTTGTTAGCTCAACTCGGCAGCCCCAACTGCGGCATAGCTGCATATTTTAACAGGGTTTTTAAATATAAATGATATTGATGTATAGGACAAGCTTTCATTTCCTCTGTCTCATCATTTTGACAAGGTAGGGTTTTTTTTTTTAAAGTGTCGGCACTCCGCTGTGCTTCGGCAAACGATGACAGAGACCTGTGAGTCATAATAAACCAGACATATGTTGTAATACTTACTCTTCAGAGACAGTGTAGAGCTCAGGCAGGAGAACACATGGCACGTCTCCAATAAAGACCTTCACTGCTTCAGCCCGCCGGCCCAGGTTCCTGCCCTGTATTGTCAGCAGGGTGCCTCCCTCCACCGGCCCGCTCAAGGGGAAGATCTGACAAAGACGGAGCGAAGTAATGAACGGGGGAGAAAGGAAAGCCTGTGAAAACCCTCTGATGTGCACAATGAATTAGAGCTCAAAAGTAGATTACCGCCCTCAAAACAGCACACTAATGACAGGTGATAACACACATGACAGAGAATTAAAAGAATGAGAGATGCATGAAGTGTGGCACACAGAGAGATAAGGACAAGTGGCCTGTGTAAGTGTTCTTCTGCTGAAGACTGAGATCTAATTGAATAGACACACGGTTTAGGTATACACACACACACACACTCACATACACATACACACACATAGACGCACACAAAGCAGACTCTTAACTGTGCCAGTCTGAGACTCTTCAGCCTCTAATCCTCTACAGCACATGCAAATAAAGAGCAGCCTAAGAGCCCCCTTCACACCCCACAAGAGACAGACAGAGTGAGAGAGTGAGGGCTGGAGAGGCGAGGTGGAGAGCACAGCAGAAAGGTGGATGAGTAGCGAGCCAATTTAGGGAACTGAGTGTCGAGAGGAGGGTGAACGCTGATGGTGGCGGTGAGAGAGAGAGAAAGAGAGAAAGAGAAAGAGAGAGCAAGGCCTAGGAGAATTAATTCACAGCCCTATAGCCGCTTTCATCTGTTTCCCTGTATCTGCTCTGTCAAATTCCTTCGTCCCATTTCTGTTGTTGTTAAGAGGCACACTCTCACGCGCCATTTCAGCCCCCCCCCACCCCGCCTTTGGTCTCTTTAACTTTCCGTCGTTTCGGACGCGGCGGCGAGGGAAAGAAAAGGAGAGGACCGTCACCTCTCCAATCACCACCAGAAACTCAGCTTTTAGAGATAGCATCTCCGGCGCACAGACAGAAGCAATCTACCATCATCGTGTTGCCACTGTTGCATAGCTAGCCCAGCAGCGTGCCTGCTTTTCTGAATGACCCTCCGCCCCCCCCCCCCCCCACCGCCCCCCCACGTCTGGCTGAGCTGAGGTCACTGTGACCCCTCTGTGTTATTAGCCCGGCTCCAGCTCTATCACAAACCCAGCTTAAGAATGAAAACAGCATTTCTGTTTCGTCTAGGTGAGAGGCTCTGCATCCAGATAATTTAAAGCCCGCAAGAGTGACAGTGCAGATAAATAAACCATATATTTCCCAGCCAAATGTGGAGGTGGTTAAGTAAAGAGAGGCTGTATTACTTTAAATACTGTGTGAAAACAAACTGTTAGAGACCAGCCCATTACTTACTGTATTTGTGTGTGATCTACACCGCAGGAAATGATGTAAATGTTTTTGCGGTTATCCTGAGCTTATGGATATTAAGTGTGACCACCCTGCACCCACATAACACCACATATACAATATATACTTCCACACTCATTCAACCCACAGTCTCAGTCTCTCTCTCACACGCACAGGCACATACATACAGTACAAATGGTACAGAAATGCATGTGTGAGCGTGTATGCAAACACATAGTGGCAGACAAACGCACAAAAGAACCCACCCTCTCTACAGAGCTCAGCAGTAAGCTGAGTTATTTATTATCACTATGCGTCTTGTAGCACCTCGTGTGTCTCTGCGGTGCCATTGAGCATTGACATCAACATCAGCTGGCATGCTGTTCATTTACACCTCTTACAAGTCTGAGAGTCTTGATTTACAGCACAAACTCTGCCAGGCCCACAGGGAGATCACAGAGTGTGAATGTGTCTCTGCAAAAAAACAAAAAAAACAAAACCTCCAGGAGGAATGCAGGAGCTATTAGGTTTTTGTATTCAAATCAAAAATACTCCGATATACAACACGCACCAGATAAACTACCTGCCTGATAAAATCCATATGTTTTTTCTTTCTTTGTTCTCAACAGATCGCTTTGAGGCCAAAGCTTTCATCTTCCTCTCCTCATTCCTGTTCCTCTGCATCACACTAATCAGGGAGGACGTACGGACAAAAACAGGAAAAAGGCTCTCACTATACTGTACTTCTCCACCCTTTCTTTGTCCACCGCGCTCTCCATCCTCATCCTCCTTTCCAAACCATTTATGTCTCACCCTGATCCCTCTTTTCTTTTTTTCTCTCCCCCTTTTCATGTAATGGATAAACTATCCCTGGCAGTTCCTGTTTTTGGATGCCAAAGTACAGTACCTCTAATCAATGTTTTTTTTTCTATTGTTGTTTTTTTTAATCGTTGGACCAGCCCACACTTAACATGAGAGTAAAGGACCAACAGAGATAACAAATGTCTCCATTGTCTTATGTCAATGCAAGGAACAGAGGGCATTTTTCACAATTAGGTGATATGTAGCGAATGTAAGGGAATAATGAAATCCTCTTCTATATTATTGACATTCTGATGTTGTGCCTCCTCATAGAGACTGTATGTGACAAAGCAGAGCAAGAGGAGCATGTTTCATCATCTAAGCTGTACACACAGTCACCGGGACTATATAACAAAGAGCTGCTGCGGTATGTGTGTGTGTCAATGTTTAGGGGTTGTGTGAATCTTTCCCTCCGTAAGCTTCGGAGTAGTCAGGCTCTAACCCCTGCGGATTCTCTGGGAAAACATGGCTGCCAGAGCATTGCATCACACACTCCACAGAACCACAGCCCCTGTATCCTTTCTGCAACCCGTCCTCCCGAGAGGACCGGTGGGGGAGTGTGTGTGTGTGTGTGTGTGTGTGTGTGTGTGTGTGTGTGTGTGTGCTGGAGAGAGAATTGCAACAATAGTCTACCCACGCACACGGCATCTCAGCCCAACTAACTTCAGTCACATAAGAAGTCCACATAAGTTAGACTCTCACTGAGCATCCTGTTAGTCACAGTGTGCTGACAGCTACAAAGAGTGAGGGATAATCATGAATGCTTCAATATGGCCTATTTGTGTGACAGATTGTGGTCCTACGTGTGTGTGTGAGAGAGTGTGTGTCTGTGTCCGACTGCTTTGTTCTGTTCGCTTATTCTCTCGGGCTGACCAGGTTTTATCTACAGGAAGTTGAGGCCGACTGGGTCTCATGTGAGCCGTGCTTCCCATGACCGCCTACTGTACTGTAAAGTTTGGTAGCGGCAGAAGAAAACGCGAGGAGGATAACTTTGAAAGCATCACAGCTGGACAAACAGATAAATATAATCATGCAAATGAGCTCCATAGACGGTTTAAAGACGGGCCCTGCCGGTAATAGTGACAAGCGTTTTGACGTGACCACGGTCAGATGCTGTGTAAGATAAACTCTTAATTTCTTTTACCGGCGCGGTTTTCCTCTTATTGTGGTCACATTTCTTAACTCCCTCCTGATTCGGAGTTGCTTTCTTTTAGTCTCTGTGGTTTTCTACACAAAAGCTCTACACATATAGTTTTCACAACACAATCCAAACAGTTTACACGCACACTGTAGTCACACAGGGCAGAAGGTGTTTCCCATGCCGTCCTGAGTGATTGCAGCTCAATTCAGCTTTGTCCCCAGAGGCCCCGTGGCTAAGTGAGTGTTACTGTTATTACTGAGTCAACTTCTTTAATGAGACTCTGTATAAACACTCCCTCAGCAGCTGACACTGGACAGACAGGGCACCACACCATGTGAGTGACCCCATGATTCGCCATTTTATGGTTTGAAAACAAAGCCTGGAGGCTATAGAAAGGAGTAGGAGTAGAGCTGGAGAGGAGGGGGGTGTAGGAGCATTTGTAGTCAACAATCATGCATGGTTAACATCTGATCTTACCCTGTTGATCTCAGGAGCTGGACATTGATCCCTGATTGGCTGGCAGTCATCCCGCGGCTTACAGCTGTTGTCGCACCAACCGCAGAGGTGTCTCTGATCCTCCCGACCCCAGCACTGGGAACAGTCGGAGCTGCCCACCCCACAGTTGTACACTTCCACTAGGGGGAGATGAGACGGTTATTGTTCTACAGTAAGTAACGCAGCATTGCTGAATTGTCTTTGCCTTGTCTGGTAAACTCTCAGTGCTGCAGACTCCTTCTTGGATTATTTTATGCTTTATATGAACCATATGAGCTGCTGCTCTAAATAAACAGCGTAAGAATTTGTAAGATGATATATTCATGGCTGTAAAAATAAACCGGGGAAAAAAGACAGCTAGTGGAGTGGAGTGGAACAAAGCCAGCGAGAAAGAGATGATTACGTTCATGTTCCAATGTGCCTCCCAGTGAGAAGTCCCATTTGTATCACTGCATGTGCATCTGCGCATGTATTTGTGCACATATCACAGTGTGCATGTGTGTGGTATAAAGACTGTGTTGTTTTGAAATGTGATGACTCCGCATGTTATGCCGTCGCTGTCTTGTCCGTTAACTGAGTGTCTGGCAGCGGCCCAGGGCTGTTGTTCACATGGGAGACACATGGACTGTGAACAGCACATCTGGGGCTGGGATAGGCAAGGACTGGCTTGTAGCTGCACTATACACAACACGCCAAGTTCAACAACTTGCACGCCACCATTCGTCATCTCACTGTTGTCATGGAGCTCAAACTGTATTTGCAACAATACATACGAACATAGCTCGTAAGAGGCATTGATAACAACTTAAATTGCAGCTCTCTCTATGTTCTATAATCATTATGTGTAATTAGACGCCGGTAGAATATGATATTATGGCAAATTACTAGTTGCTGGCAAATTATGTGTTGTACTACACAAACTGCTATTATTGTAAGTGAAAGGCAGTCTAACACTGTTTGTCCCTGTGAGCGATTCTTTATTTTTCTCCAGGTTTAATCAAAAAAAACATCCATGCACAGGTGAAATGCATTCGGAGAGCAACGGTGGCAGCTATATCAGATTTTGTCTTGTTTTTGCGGCCATCTAATTACACTGCAAATACCAGAGAGCCGAGCAAACAACTCAAGCGTAGCAGATGGCAATTGTATTTTTTAATCTGTTTTTTTTTCTCCACACATCTACAAAACCACAGGTGTAACGTCTTACCTTTCATGGGCTGAGGGCTGTCGACAAAAATATCCCTCCCCTGTCCAATAAAGGGTCCTTTCCTCCTCAGGTTGAGGTGGTAAATCTGACTCCTCTGATTAGTGGACAGCTAAATGAGAATAAAGACAGGTGGTACAAGTCAAACAGGTTGTACTTTACTCCATGTGTATGTGTGTATTTCCTATAATTTTGTCACCACATACTAACTCTTGCTTCCTTAGATAATAATGGGTTCCCATTCAACTTATAAACAAGGGTTAAAGTGATTGTGAGAAAAACAACTTACAAAGCTTAAACCTAATGACAATCAACACACTGGAGCAGGAAAGTGACGTGGTTAGAAACCAGCTGGTCGTTATTCAGACTTTTGAATGGTGGACCAGTTAGGGCATCGTCTGTACTTACTGTCACTCCACTGCACTTGACAGTCATGTTGTCCACCCATGTGGCCTCATATCGCTGCTCCGTCCCAAAGTCACACTCCAGCTCCTCCCCCTGTCAGGCAAAGCACATAATATTTGAAACAATATGCATTATTTCAAAAATAACAAGCAAGCAAAATGCGATTTCACGGCCTTATCGGAATGATATAATCACGGCTTTAGAGAACTGGAGAGAGTTTCTGCGTAGAAATGCTTTTTCAAACATGTCTGGTAACAATTGACAACCCTGAAAAAGTATCAGGAAACTGGAATAAGCCACAATAATTGTCCCTGCCAGGAAAAGAGGCAATCTATTCAAAATTCATATTCATAAACATCTGGGCTCCCACACCTCGGCATGTCATCTGGGAACCAGAGTAATGAATATGAATGTATTCTTCATGAAATGAGTGTCCTGAGTTTAAGTGTGAAAATATATGTTCGGCTCAGATAGTCTGGAGCAGTAAAGGATAAATACTTCAAGTAGGGGAAACCATTTGTCTGCGAATGCAGCCAGCTCAAATTGGTCTACTTTGATCGGCCTCTCCAAGACTTTTGCTATTTCTCTGTGCTTTTTGACACCAGAGAACTTAGATTTTTCTTGCATCTGGCAGGTTGTTCTTTCCAGAAAAAACACCAACATACCGCACTTCCAAACATCCCCTGTTCCTGTGCACACTCCGTCTAATAGACACTGCAAAACAAACTTGCATGAATCGGCTTTTCGCAAAATGTTTCCTGTTTATCACAGTTCCGTCTAAATAATTTAGTTTAGGTTTGCCCTTAAGTAAAAGTGTGGGAACCAAACCAAACTTGACCACACATTCCACAGGGGTCTGAGTGATGGCAACGCTTTTTTTTTTTGGCGAGAACGAATGACACCACATTTCCTGCTGTGTTGACTCGCCGACAAGATGAAGACGTTATTCAAACAACATCAGCTTGTATAAACTTTTATAAGAAAGAGTAGTATGAATGGCCAATTACATCAAGGCTGCGTGTCACATGTGTGAGTTTGTATGTGACTCAATGTCTGTCTCCATAGCAACACGCCAGGATCAGGGTAGAAAGGCCCACCAGGGCTCGGCGGCATATGTGACTGACCACACCTGGCAACGAGTCAGCTCTGGAATTTTTTTTTTCTGAGGATCCGAGTCGTGTCCTTATCAGCGAGGCAGGATCAGCGTCTGACTCGCTCAGCGTGGATTAAAAAATGAGAATGGGAGTTTAGAAAACCGATCTGGAAGGACTGGCTGATTTTAAAAATGAACACAAGCAAATAAAGCTCCCGCAGTGTGTGCTGCCTCAGACCGACTGCACATTGTACACGCTGCTGACGAAGACACAACTCAGCTCGTCACAGTGCGATACCAGAGGCATGGTGTGTGACCAGACAGCTGAGCAACGAGCAAACATAAGCATAAAGACACGCGCTCATTTTTCATTTGCATCTCTGTCCCACAACACGGAGATCACACAAAAATTGTTTCTTTTTTTACTCGTTCCTTGACCCAAACCATGGCACACAAATACCCATCTGTGTTTAACTCAGCTTGAAGCAAACACACCATATGTTTCAGTTTTATTCCAATCATTTTCACAACATGCATTTTGGATAAAGTCCAAGCTCAGCTCTATAGCTGGAGGGTTGTCGGCCGTACCTCCTGGATGTTGCTCAGGGATAAGGTGAAGTCCTGGGCCATTTCTGATGGTGATGGAGGAACCTCTGAGGCAACCAGGCTGGGACAGGAAGCAGCGCTCTGTGGCGGGGTGGGGGTGTAGGGGGCAGGAAGTGACATACAGTAGTTAAAGAAAACAATGGCTCCTCTGCACACATCCGCAACCCAAAATACCTGTCCTGTTTATCTGGAGGAGGAGGAAATGAGAGGGTGAAGTCTCGCTCTGAGGGAAACAACAATAGCTTCAAATAGAGGGGACGGTGAGGGATTAGAAAAACAGACCCACCGGACACTGATGGGCTCAGCAGAACGTCTCCCTATGACCTAAATTACAAAGACCTAATAAAGTCTTTTCAAGTTTTTAAAAAGAGACAAATTTTTTATATAACTAAAAAGTGACTTAAAAAGAACAAGCCTCATGTGCTTTATTGTGTTTGTCTTTGTGTATCTTGGGATCTGAAACAGCACGCCTGACTAAGATTTATTGCATTTGCTTAAAAAAAAAAATTGCAGTGATAGTCTTTATTACTTAAACAAAAAAAAAGTGCTCCTTCCTGTTTTTCAAGGGGTCTTGTGATATAAAGCTGGGCATAAAACAAAAAGAGCAGTTGACCAGCAGCTGACCAGAGGACTATGAGTCACATCATCATCATCCCCCTCTTAATTGGGCCAGTGGTGTGACTGGACACAGGCAGACCCCTCACCCTGGGGGCCAGAGGATGTCCACACATACACACACACACACACACACACACACACACACACACACAGAGAGAGAGAGACAGAGACCATGGGACCTGGGTGGACAATAAAACTTCACAGGGAGCAGGAATGAAGCGACGGCTGACTTAGTCTTGATGTTGTCAGGAGCACGCACAATAGCTGCTTGGTATCAGGGGAGCTTTAATTGGTTTCAACGAGGCTGTACTAGTTTTGGAATTCATTTATCAGCCTCACTGTTGTTTCATGTACTCCTGCCAGGGCCTTTTACATTATTTAATTAGTTTGATTTTCACAGTACTTTACGCCCTCGTGGGGCTTTACGTTGCCAAACGTACCTACACAATCCATTTGCACAGTCACCTACTTAGAATGAAATGATATATAAAACCGTGGCGGAAAAAGTAGGTGTAGATTTTTCTCCTTGCAGGCAACAAGCAGTCTTGACATTTAATAATAATTCCCTACAAAAACAGGGACACAGTGAATCTAATTCCCCACATGCTGAGATATCAAACTAAACTGGCAAACAGAGAAACTTCAGAGGAGGTCACGTCAGGGGAACTTTTAAAATGGTACATTACCCTGTTATGTGTCTGTAAAACCACGGTCTCCTGAGATTTTATAGCTGGTTTCAACATTTCCCACACAGTGTATCGTTGAGACACTTGTACCCTGCATTGCCACAAGATTGCTCTTGCCTAAGTCGTCTGGACTCGGATCATTACAGCGCTCTTGGAGATGTTGGACAGCGGAGTCTGGATTGTGTCAGAGGCTGTGACTTTTGGGATATTAACATTATCAGATCCCCCCAGACGTCTGTTTGTGTGATGGATTAGAAAAGGGAGCATTACTCACCTCTAGCAGATTGTGCATTGACTCATCTTTGCTGGAGACACAAAGGTGGTTCTCCTGGTCCCAGTAACACTTCCACCTTGTGCTCAGACAGCTCACACATCTGGCACAGACAAGAGCACACACACAGACATGGAAAGAGTTGAGAAACAAGGATCAAATGTTGCCAAATCTGGCCTGTTTCCTCCCCCTGTATCACACTCTGATCTGTTCCCATGCAATAAATGGTTTTGTTTTTTTTGAAAAGCCGAGTATATGGCTGACTCGGATTCATTTGGAGTGTAACACAAACGGAGAGGCTGAACCGATTACAGGCATCAAAGTTGAGATTTAATAAAAGGAAGTGATGATTAGTCACAGTAGCAGACACATTCATTCCACAGTTACAACACAGTCAGCCTGGAGGTCAAACAGGGCCAAATCTGCTGAGATGAAACAAGGCGCTCCTCTATAAACACCCTCCGACTGGTAAATGATGATGATGATGTGTGTGTGAATGTGTGTGAGTGTGCACTGTCCTTAATTTCTATCTATGTGAGATCCATTTAGACTTCAGCACCGCCTAAAGTGATGACATTTTGGGTCCATCGGCAGCTTAATACTCCCTTCAATGCATGCTCATTTGTCAGAGACATGTCCTCGTATATGGCTCAAAGACAGACCTCCTTTATAAATTGCCGGGTGGGAGTGACTTGTGGCGAGTATAAAAGATGAAAATGTCCGTATTTATGAAGTGAAGGCTTTCTCTTTAACTTCAAAGGGATGCTTGATGGTTAGAACCCGATTTTAAGATTTAGTTTAAGAAGTCTGGTGATATTATATCGCGTGTGTTGTCATGAATTTGTCCTTCACACAAGTATGGCCTGTGTGCTCAAACACTGGCATAGTTTATTCTTTTTATGCTGTAGTCCATAAGCTATTAAACACATCACTGAGCCACACTATTGCATCGTTCTCATTATGATGAACAGCGGCGCTGCACTTTATCTTGACTGGATCACATAGTAGTCACTGTTTACCTCAGTTACAGCAGCATTTGTTAAAAAAAAAAAAAAAACCTGCAGCACCCTGTAGTATCAGGAATTACCAAACCTTTACTGAATTATAAACCAGCTGTAACCAGTTTTTGAACATGTGCGTGTTAGGAAAGCCACAGATTTGACACATCATGACACATAAAAAACAAAAATATGCACTATCAGCAGCCCTGTCTTTTAAAGCAATTGTTAAAAAAAAAAAGAAACAACACACTCCTCTTCTTGCAAATGAAAAATTGAATTCATATGCATTAACGCACACCCCTGCTCAGTCCGGTACTCACAGTCACAATCTTATCTCACAATCTCACTGGGTCTGGTTATGACCGGTCACGTACGGAGGAGGGTAATGTTAGCGAGCCGCCTACTCCTGCTGCTCTCACACTATTATACTTTCTTTGGTACTTATCATCCCATAAATCCCATAAGAGACAAAGTGTCACAGTAGCACAGCTAATATCCCTTAATCTCTTAAAGTTTGCTCTGCTGTAACTTGTGTGATCTCTCCTTTTACTACAGTAAAACAGAGCGGTTGTTCAGGTTAGATGTGTTGTATAGCAGAGATGATAAAGGGCAGTGTTGGGGATATGGCATGTAATCGACTTTACTGTGGATGGAGTAGAAACGTGTGTGTGTGTGTTCCAGATAAACTACCTAATGTGGAACACCTCCAATGTACAGAGGGTCTGTGTGCGTGAGTGGAGTGTGTGTCACTGCATCGCCTCCAGGATGAGACAGATGTCCCACACTAGGAATGATAGCGCCTCCGGTGATAGCAGCACTCTCGGGGGGAGAAGAGAAGTGGGTGTAAGAGGATGCAGAAACGTGATTGAAATGTGCGTGCGTGGTGTGTGTGTGTGTGTGTGTGTGTGTGTGTGTGTGTGTTCTGATTAGAAGCAGACAGACCCCTCAAGGCTCATATCAGCTGCTGCTTTTCTGTTTTCCCTCCCTGACTCCCTTTCTGTCCCACTGTAACACCTAGACACCACCACCACTAACCCTGCATTTTCTCACACTGTTTGCACTCTCTCTGTCTCTCTGCTTGACCTAACACTGATAGTAAATACCCCACGACACAGTCCACCTCAAGTCATAATGACCATGCACACACACACACACACATATATACACACACACACACACACATACACACACACGCTAAATACACAGTCGGGCTTGCACTCTCAGGGCCTCTCGGTGGACATAGCGGTTAAACACACATCCTCAATCACGTCTCTGTCAAAGAGAAATACGTCCAGAAGAAAAGAGCAGTTTCAGTGGGGAAAAGGACAGAACGACTCAATGGAGCAAACGGACAGAGAGTGACAAAGAAAGAAGTAAAAAAAAAAAAGAAAAAAAAGAGGGAGACATACAGAGCAAACAAAGTGTGTGAGTGTGTTTGAAAGAGTGTGAGTGAGAGATGTAAAAAGAGACAGAGGGCAGGTTAGCTGCTGGCTGGCTCCTACTGGTGAGACAGGAATGCTTTGGTCTGGTTGTCATTAACACTTTGCCTAGTGACCACTTCGAGGGGGTCGTGGTAACTCTGTCTAAACACACTTAACGCACAAACACGGTCACACACATTATCTGACTGAAAACACACAGACTGATTCATCCGGCGCACATACACACATGTCATATCCTGAATGAAGACGTCTCACAGCGGAGAGCCTCGTCCACGTCGTTAAAGTATCCTTCAAACTTCAACCAAATTTGTGATATTTGTGCCTAATTAATGATAAATGTAGTAATCACTTTCTTTTAACTGCATCTGTGCACTATACTATTTTCTTAGGAGGGCTCATTGAGTCTGTTTATCCCGATTTATCAAAGCAGGGCTGGTTAAAGGTTGCTCTGGTGATTCAGCATCGCACTTTCATTAATTCAGTTGATACACTGGAAACACAATTTAAGAAATAAAGGTCAACACTGGAGCTGTGGAAGCTGAGATACCCTGGCTTTAATAGTCGAAAAACGTTGGAACCTACATTTCCCATAATGCAACTTAAGCCATTAGACACAGGAAATCTCTCAGATTCCACGGGGTAACAAGTATTTTCTGTGAAAACAAATTGAAAGAAGTCTGAAGTTAAATTTAGTTCATAAATAGAAAATTTAAATGAGTCATGTTAATAAGTTTCCACCTCTCAATGGTGAGTTTTCTGCTTTCCCTTTCCTTTGTCTGTGTGATTTGGGTTTTGGACATTTTTCATATTTTTTGACAATTAAATAATAATGAATGTAATTGGTTTAAATTTGATTTGGCCCTCTTTTTCAGTCCTTTAGTTCAATATCCACAGTCACATCACTGAAATCATTTCACTTTGTTGTGTGACCTGTAATCAGCTCTGCCGCTGAATGAAAATGTCCTACACTGACATCTGTAGAAAATTAGTTTTTGCTCAAGTAATCAATCACACACATCGGAGAGCACAAATTATTTCCATTAATGTCTGATAACAGGCACCTACGTATGCAGAACACATACAGAATTAATCCTTACATATAAAAACCCCTAAGTGACGGCTTTTTACCACGCAACACAAAACAATGAGACTCCACTCTCCTTCATCGAAGAGACGTGGCTCATAAGACTCTCCTTAGGGATTACTTAAAAAAAAAAGCATCTTGAAGTGATTATAATCAGATAGAGTATAGCAGCTCCACAGTTTGCAGCCCATTGCTCATCCTGTGAGAATGGCACTTTGCTCATTATCACCTTCGACAAACCACCATCTAATTTCACACTCCTGGACCTCGCCGAGCTCCGAGGCCATGTGCACATATGAGGTAGAGCCTTCCACACATGTACCTGCAACTGCTGCGTTCACACCTCTAGACCGCTTTGAAAATGTGAACAAAAGGGACACACCCAAACAATTTCAATCTCTGGGAATCACACACACACACTGGGACACACATTAATGCCCATCTAAGTCTAAGATCTGCCCATCAGATAGGCTCCTCTGACATGGTCCAACATGCAGGAGGCAGCCAGCTGGTGTTGTTCCAAGCAGGAGAAAACCCGCTTTGTGACCGGGCCATACAAGTCGCAGTCCTTCACAAAAAAAACCAAACATCAACATGACCAGCCAGACATTCGTACATATCCAATTTCCTTTGGCTTAATGTTTACAGCTTATTAATTCCACTTTTGATCCTGTGCTGAGGAACCCTGAGCAAGCCAAACACACAATAAGCCCTCCAAGAGGATGTGTCGGTAATATTTACCAACCGAGGCCTAAATAGGAAGCAGGGGGGAAGTGGAAAGGCCACTGAGACAAACAGAGTGGAGAAGCTTTGCTGTCTCTTAGCCTCCAGCTATATGTGCACATCGACAATACCACAGAGACTTTGGCTGACATTTGGCTGATATTTGAGAGATACCATAGCCTGGAAAAGCTCTATATTTAGGGACAGCTAGAATCATTGTTTATTGGTATTTAGGTCTCATTAGGAAAAGTCTGTTTTGAGGGATATCCTGCAAATCAAACAGGAGGAGGACAAAGCTCTGAGAAGTACTGGGCCAGTCTGGTACATACCTGAAGTAACAATACTCCAACCGTTTACACATAAAGGCCCTGTATTTGAAACTCTATTTAATTAAACTGATAATATTAATATTGCAGGTTTTAACCACTCGATAACCCGGAGGAAGATATCACTCACTTGAACATCCCACAGAGTCTGCAACAAGAGATAATTACAGCTAGTTCTACAAAATGAAATCTGAATCTACAATAGTTTGGTTCAGCGGTTTTCAAAGAGCCTCAAGATAAGTCTGAGGGTTCATAATGTGTTATTCAAAAATAAAGACAATGCTACTACACATGATGTTTGCGTTGCTTCTTTTTTTTGCTTGAGGTTTGTACAGTGTTCAGTCATTTCATCACTTTGTATGCATAACAGTTTTTTACATTTAAGCATTTGAGAAGTTAAAAGGGGAAGTGAGATCATGAGCATGATAATTTTTATCGACCTTTAATCGACTGTATTTGGAAGCAGCAGATCTCAAGGATGCTGTATGTTGCCCGAGCATCGCCACCTCAGAGTAAATCAAGAATTTGAGATAAACAGCGGTAACAATGGATGTATGACTCACGCCATCTTGGGGTGTATTGCTCCAGTCCTCTCGCAGTCGTAGATGATGAAGCTCCCAGATACCACAGATGTGCCATTCACTTTTATCGCCAAAGAAACAGTCAGATGATCTGGGAAAAAAACAAAGGCATGTAAACAAAGCTGCATGTGTCAAGCATTCGAGATGGTATCAGTGTCATAACACAAACAAGACAGCGAGACGTCCTCTAGCAGGTCTTTGATAGATGAAAGGGGAAATTACATTTGTTGTAATAAAGCTCAACATCTTGTAAATAAAAAAAAACAACAGAAACACATACTGTAACTGTACTTGTATTGTGTGAACAAACATGGCTGGCAGCTTTGATACACAGCCAATAAAGGACTGCTTGTGTTCTCACCTGTGCCAGGAAGGATCGGTTGGTAGTTTACTCGAGGGAGCAGGGGACAGGTCTGAATCTGAGCAGGACCGGAGTCCAGGTGCACTGTGGCAGCTGTCGAAACACCCGGCCCATATTCACACTCCACCCGGGAGCCGACCAGATCGGGAACACTGCCATTTATCAGGATTCCAACATCCTACGATAGGAGCAGATATAGGTGCATGAGTATTAATAGCTGCTGATCTCCATCCTAACAGAAATTAATTAGAAATTCAATTCCACATGCCCACACACGCCCTCAAAATCCAGTACATGGACACTTAGTCTTTGGTAAAGGGGAAACAGCGCTGGCATAACTTCTAGTTTGTTCAGGAGTTAAGGCAGAGAAATAGAAAAAAAAACTAAAGTGCAATGAAGAAACAGATGGCGCAGTGCTAGATTCACATCTAAATCTGGCTACGTGATGAAGTATGACAGACGAATAATGAGAAACATCGCACCTCACTGACATGACTGAAATTCAGCTAAATTATTTCAATGTGAGAAGAAAAGAGTGGTGGGGGGTAGGCAGGGAGGAAAATCAAGAGCACATATTCTGTGGCTCAGCAGATACAAGTGGAGTGAAGTGGAGTGGTCGGTAACATGTGCTAACAAGTCTTAAAAATCTGCTCTATTGTTCGTTGGAATTGATCATTTCCTGGCTCGGGCTCTGACTTCCTGCCTGCTGCTTCCTGTTTAGGTGGACAACCTTGAGCCGAGCTTCCTGTGACTCTGCAGGATGCCGATGATCAGGCAGCTGGTGGATCTATTACAGACCAGCCGAAATGACCTACATAGCAAGCAAATATCCACAATTAATGAACCAATTAATGACCTGTCGTCTCTCAGCCTCCTCTAATTATGGGCTGTAATTAAAGGTCAAATATATTCCAAGTGTCAGAATTCAGTGAGCTAATTATCACATTGTTATTATGCTTCTGTTACACGATACACTGACTGGCGGAAATGATTGAAAACAACAGTTTACGTGCTATAGCACCAAGCGTGATGCAGGCACTCATTTCGCCAGGATATATAATCCTGCCAGGTTTGATTAAAATCACTGCGGTGGTGTTATGTAGCACTCAATATGTGACTGTTTCTCTGTGTCCCACATTCATGCTCTGGGAGATGTAGGTGAAGTGTTTAAAATGACACTTTATGACAGGTGTTCATCTTGCAGGTTGTGGAAATAAACTCAATTTTTCATTTGCAGAAACAAGTGTGAAGGTGACTGGTGTTGTTGCTAATTTTAGAGCCACTGTCTGTCATAAGCTGTAAGTTAATACTTTCATCACAAGCATTAGACTGTATACTAAACTTCTGTCTGTCTGTCTATCTATCTATCTATCTATCTATCTATCTATCTATCTATCTATCTATCTATCTATCTATCTATCTATCTATCTATCTATCTATCTATCTATCTATCTATCTATCTGTCTATCTATCTATCTATCTATCTATCTATCTATCTATCTATCTATCTATATGTATATATTTAGTAGAGTCGGCTGCAGCTGCAAACAGTGTTGGCGTGACTTTATCAGCTGGGTAATAATAATAGTGTGTTTAATAATAGTGAGAGGTGTCGGATTATACAGGTGGTCGTGGCATATTCTGTTTCATCGGCTTTAAATACACTGTCCCCACTGACCGTAGCAGCAGTTATGTGTATTTGACCTATGAAAAAGGGGGTCGAAGGCAACAACAATATGAATGGAGCAGATGATACCTTGATGTCTGCCGAGATGCTGATTTCTGGGGGGGTCAGGGTCATGGACGGACACTGCTGCGGGCCCTCGCCCATGCTGATCCAAGAGCGTGCCAACAGCCCCTGGGTGCACTCCTTCTGGATGGAACATCTGCACAGAGAGCAACAGAGAGAAAGTTAATAAGATATATCTGGGTATATCATATTCAATGATTTTATTTTGGTTTATGTTGCAAGCAGACTTCATTATTATTATCATTTTTGGATGTTTTCTGCATTTTATAGATGTTATGGTAAGTTTGTGTTGAAATGTCAAGAAACCAACATCCAGATGTTACAGCAACAACACAGTTGTTTTGGGTAGCCTACACAGAAAACTTGGCAGCAGATGAAAACTTGGCGTAACTTTCAGGTTTTTCCATCAGCACATCTGTGCCATATCATAGTACGATCATCTCCCATATAGAAATTGCCTGTCAAAAGCTAGAGCTGGTAATCGAGACTCAGCCAGCCGCTGGACTATACCACACTGGTGTGTGACTGCAGAGTTTTAGGGTCAACGTTTTATCCTTTGCGGGGAGAGCACGAACTTTTGTGTTTTCATTTCATTTCAGGACTTGACGAATTCTCACCGCTGGGTTTCATGGTCCGCTTCCCACAGATTTATGAGGTGCTCTGGTCTCCTAATGTCACATTCAGACCTCGGCTGTCAGTTTGTCTGGCTCAACACAAGAGACTACTTGACTCTAGGTCACACACATTGCTATGGCAACCCATCCCGCAGGCACTGGGATCAGGGGCCAGTTACCGATACTTGAATAAAACAAAAAAAACCAAGCGATTCTTTAAGTGCATGGACCAACAGTGGCTCCATGAATGTGTGTTTGTTTGTGTGGACATGCACAGAACATATAGTGTCTGTGGAGAGTGTGTGTGTGCGCTTCTATGTGACTATAATGTATGTGCAGCACAGAGGGATTGTATGAGGGCATTCAACAAACAAGGTGGCCCCGTACTCTGACTTCTGCTTCACTAATGAACTTCACCAGCCGTTGGCATAGAGCTTAGTTCATGTGCAGTGCAGACTGGAAGGACAAAGTGACCTCAGAGTAAGGAGAAACCAAACAGCCTCCATTTAGTCCTAACGCCACATAATGAGTTTGGCACATCCCACTTCCCTCGCACGTTCGCTGTTGTTTTAAAATACAGTGTGTGCTCCGTGTGCCCGCATGTCTGTAAATGTGAGCATTTGTGACCAAGGAGAGTGAACGTCCAGATTCTCAGTCCCATTGGCACTGATGGACTGAGCGGGGGCCATGAGGTCAGCTGCTGAACTAAAAATAGAAGAGAGTGGCTCTGGAAGCCACACAAAAAATCCCCTCGACACAAACAAACTCATAAACTCTGAACGCATTCTCAGGAAACTCGACAGTCACACTACAGTGGATTCACGGATAAACAGTCTGATGGGCTGAAATTATATTACTTGTTTAGCTATTGATTTGATTTTCGATTTTGAAAGCTGTTCTTTGACTGAGTGAGCACAGAGACTGAAATGATCCGAAATGATGCATCTAACTTCTCAGTGGGTTCGGTCCGCCACTTTGGTCTGGTCTGAACTGTTTTTATAGACATTTTCAGTCAACTGTGAACGGACCCAAACAGATCTTCAATCCAGGACCATCATCAGATAAGAAATGTTACTTTGATTTATGTCCAAATACATGGAAAATATATCACATTTCATGCTAATGAACAAATAATAACATGCAAATTTCACTCAAATAAAATGCTTACTTGCCAGCAGAGTGAGGATGTTAGCTAGCTGTAAAAATCATGACAAAGAAACACAAGCAAGACCTATAACACAGCGTCCAGTGCCTTTCAGCTGTGACACATTTCAGTCACTGTTCATTCATAGATTATTGAACTTTAATTCACCAGCCTCCGTCTTTGAGATCGCAATTACACACATTTGTGATTTGAGATATACTTTGAAACTCAACTTCCTCCAGGGATCCAATGGGTCAGATGGGTCAGCCTTCCTTGTTTTGCACGTAGAAGAATATATTTAGATTATCCAGTAAACTCCAGATTTTATCTTTAAGTACTGAATACCTCATAAATGCCACTTGGTATAAACTGAAGCAGGCATCCAGGAAACTTCATCGTGCCATCGCCAAAGAAAAAGACACAAAGTCTCTGATGAACATCAACAAACAGCATGCGAGTTGTAACAACTGGCCTGCAAACGCACTAAATCACTCACGTAATCATATTTCTTCCTGTTTCTGCTTTTTTCTATTTGTTCCTAAAATGCAGTCATGACTCGCCTTCTGACTCGAACGACAATTTGATCAAGCGCAGCAGTGAGGAGCAATAAATTCAAAAACACTTATCTTTTTTCACAGCAGACGACGTACACACAGACACAAAGATTCCCCTCACCTGCCTCGCAGCAACATGCTGACTTTAAAAGCTTTTCAAACAGCTCCTTAAACTAAACACAGTCAATATATGCAGCTAAAATATGACCCGAGAAAACTCATCACCTCCTAAGTGTCTGTACGTCAGATAAGGTGGCAAGCCAGTGAGACTGTTAAACAGCAGGAGAGCATATGAACTTCAAACCACACACACAGACATAGAAACACACGCACACACAAAGTCACTGTGAGACAAGCACATGCAGATAGGCATGATAATTTGTGAATAGCAAAGACTGCACATGACGCATAATTTGATTCAAATAAAGATATTAAAGTGCTTTCTTGTGACATGTGGCAGATTAAACCAGCTCCGGCATGAAAAAAAGTGATCAAGGACTAAGCCGTATCTCTGGCAGAGGAACTAGTTCTCCCTTTTTTTCAGACAACAGTGCAGACTCCAACGAGCGAGCAGGCATGTATTCATGCTCTCTCGAACATGCAGTCGTGCTGAGAGACGTCACAGTTATGCATAAAATCAAAACGGACGCACGCAGAGACTGTGGTGGCTTCACAGATTGTAGATAGTTCTCTAGAGGTCCCTTTTTTTCCTCCCCTGTCCACAGTGTCTGTAGTTGTATCAGACAGCGGGGTGATGGAGGACACCATCCACCCACACATATCGACCCCCTGATCCCCTGGGCTCTGAGGCCACAGCAGCAGCGCCGCAGCCAGCATGACTGGCCAAACAGCGCATCAAACGCACAAATACACACTCATGACATCAGCTCCCTGGCCTTCGAGAGCCAGACAGCGACACACATTCACGCTGACACTTACACACAGGCTTACACACTTTGACATTTCTTTGTCAAAAGAACCAGTGTGCACTCTCCCTCCCACCACCATCATCACAATCAACGCTCCTTTGTAGAGGGATAGAGAGGAGGACAAGGGCACTGGGGGAAGAGGAGGGACCAGGGGGACCGAGAGGGAGGTTGAGAGAGGGATAACTAAATTCACAAAGCTACTGGAAAATATGAGGGCAAGAACGGGAGAAAAGGAAGCCAAAGACAGAGAGGGAATCACAAGGGTAAAAAAAATGCAGCGAAGCGCGAAAGGGACTGGGATAAAGAGACGACAGATAGACAAATAAGGAGAAGAGACAGGGAGATGACAGCAAGACAGCCTGACCACACACACACACACACACACACACACACACACTGAGACACACGGACACACTGAGACACACAAACACACAACTCTCATCAGTTCCACTCTTCCAGCTCTGAATGGCCCCTGGCAATGCCAGAGCCTCCAGAGCTGCAGCACAGCTCATCACAAAATTCACTATCTCATCTGATCTGCTTTAATCACCAAGCAACGAACCATCTCTCTCTCTCTCACACACGCACAAACACACACACACACACACACACCAACATGTAGACAAACAACACCCAAACAAACACAGCTCGACTCCACACATATTCTTCCTAAAAGCCAATGAGCACAGAGCCAGAGAGCCAGTCCTGACAGAGCCACATTAATCACAGTGTGCTCTCGCTCGCTCACAGTAACACTTCAGCCAAGTCACTCCTCGCTGGGCGCTCCCAGCCTGTCACTCCCTCCCCAAACTACCAAAGAACCAAGAGAGCGCTCCAAACAATGATGTTACTCCCCAGTCTGTGGCCTAATGAAAAGCAATTCCGCTCGATCCAACAAGAGCCTTCCAACCCAAAAAACACACACTGTTCCTGCCAAGACCCATTCAGCCCGGCGACATTTTGAAACTGAGAATGAGGCTGATGAAAAGCAGCAAAACGCGTCTCGGTGGTTTTCATTGAATCAAACGCTAGAAGTACCAAAACGACAAGCTGAAATCATTTTATTAAGCCATCAGTCTAATCGTTTATTGCCTCAAAAGCCACAGTATAACTTCAGTCGACCGCTCATGTGAACCAGTCCAGCTGCTTTAACACAGACGGTCCAGGCATGTTACCATTTTCTCAGATTACGTCAAGAAAGCATGTGGCGTGTGCGTGACACTGAAACGTATGATAGTTTGATTGAATTATGTTTTACTGGCAGCAGTGGAGAGGCTGGGAGCCACAGAGAAGGAGACAAGGAGGGTTAACTGGATAGAGGAAGAGAGGGAAACAAATGAAGAGTTCATTTGCCAAAGCAGATAAATGCCATTTTTGAAAAAGATGAGCTGATGCTTTTGAATTATTCTTTGCATAGTGTTGTTTTCAATAAAGCTTTATTTTTTTGAGCTACGTCTGTTTTGTTACGTCTCATCTCCTTGGTCAAAGCCACTCAACTTTGGTTTGACTGATATCACCTGGTGTAAATAATAATTAAAAATTGTTTTGAAAATTTTACTTCTGCTTTTGCAAATGAACTCTTCAAATACAGTGTGTTTGTGTGTGTGTGTGTGTGTGTGTGTGTGTGTGTGTGTGTGTGTGTGTGTGTTTTGTACCTGTTCTCAAGTGTACACCAGCCACAGTGGGCGTCAGATGCTCCCAAACAATCACTGCAGCTCCTCCACTGGACACACTCTGCCACCTTCACCCTCAGCATCTGTACAACACGGCACAAAAACAAAACAGTTCAGATGAAATCGACAGATTTTTAGATGAATGCTAATTCTGGAACAACTGACAGATAATTACCCAACAATTTTCATCATCAGTTACATAATCAGTGTATTGTTTCAAACACCGGTTCGAGCTCTAGTCTCTTTTATGTCATTCTATGTCATTTGAATGTTTAGGGGTTTTGCACTACAGGTCAGATGCAATTTAAAAAAATATCATGCTTTTATTAACAAAATAATCAGTCAGTTAATTCCCCCCAAAAAGGAAAAAGATAAGGCATCAGTTGCAGTATTACAGTAATCCAACATTAAAGTAGAACCGCTGTTTAACATGCAGTAGCCTAGATATCATATAATGGTGTTTCAGGCTGTAACTAATATCTAATATCAGTGAGCAGTCATCATCAGATTTTTTGAATATGCAATACTGATCAGCAGTTATAACTAAAAGTGTGTTATAAACCATTTATTAAATATCTTTGTATTGTTTATAAATGCTAAGAGAAGCAGCGGTGCTGGTGTGAGTATCTAGTGACTGGTAGTATCTGCAGTTTAATACTACATGTCCCAGAAGTCTTGAGGAAGTGAAACACACTTTGACCAGGTATTTTGTCATAAATCCAACAGAGGAAAAACTCGTATATGTCTCACACTGTAGGTCAACTGAGGTACAGGCAGTGTGAACTGGCTGAAGTCATGAAAATCGTACGGATTATTACTTTAAAGTTAAGTGTTACTAATAACATCACATGTTGCATTCCAGCCTGCTGTGGATGATCGCGTTTGCCACGTCAGAGGCTGAAAAGAGCTTCTTCTCATCAGTGTGCATGTCAGACCACCGGTTCCTGCAGAGCCAACTCGCAATCAGATGCTTTTTTTTTTTGCAGTGGACAACAGAAGAGCCGGAGATGCAGCCACATCCTGTCCCGATTGTTTCAAAATGCAGCAGAGGAAACTGTTGAAGGTCTAGACGCGTGGGTATCTTTGCCAGATATCTGCAAGTGTTCAACTAAATTGAGGTTAGGAGGCTTCGGCAGCCGTGAATGAGTTCTGATTGTGGCTATTATGATCCGTCCGATGTGCTGACATGAATAAATCAGTGACGGAGGCAGATTGAATCAACACGCCTCAGAGAGCTGAAGCCTGAAGCCTGAAGCTGCGTTCTTACGTGGTGAGAGGTCATGAGATAAAGGAAGTTCCTGTCGTTGGGGTCAAAGGTCATGATGTGGTGGACGGCCTCGCTGGCTGGCAGCTTCAGGGTCCACTGATTGGCCAAGGTCATGTTCGCCAGCAGGGTCAGCTGTGGATCAGAGCAGAGGACACAGGTTGGATCAGATGCAGAATAAACACGTTCTCGAGGTTGATTCAACAAGGAAAAGTCAACTGAGCTTGCTTCACATCTCAAATATTGAGAACTGCTCAATAATATAACCGCAGTTGCTCTGTGTTCATCAGGCAGCTCGGTGAGGGTAAACTCAGGGTCTTGTTCATTAACACGTCAGAAAAAAACAGCTTTACTACCTATATATATTGATGGATTTATACCAGAACCTTTCACATCCTCTTCACAGCTCTAACTTTGAGCCAGCAGCTACCAGCAGTGAGCACTGATGTGTTTTCGCAAGATATATATATATATATATATTCTTAAATGTGGAAACTTTGGCTCGTCTGAGCCTGACCGAGATTCACAAAACACCACAGAAAGTTCTCATTGTTTATGGAATTAATGTATAAACAACAGCTGCCAGATTTAGTGACGTGTATTTATCTTTTATTTCAAAGTATTTTTTTACATGCTCAACCTTCTCAAGTATATTTTAGGAGGCCCTTTGTTCAAGCAGTGTGCTTAATCTTGCTCCCCTAAAGCAGTGATTTATCTACACACTGGCCTTCCTACAACTCAAGATAATGAAACGGGTGACATGTTCTCACGTACGCACAAACATACGCACACACACACACAAAGATACACACACACACACGGAGCTGCGTAGAAAAACAAACTGTGCTGAGTGAGACTTCCTGTCACGCAGACAGTGAAAGCTCTTATTTCTGCGATTTGTCGGGTCTCCCTTCAGTCGAGACATCCTGCCATCCCGAGGAGCTGGCAAACTGACCAGCATCTGGAGACAAGCACGGGCTGTGTCACTTCTCCATCCGCTGAACACACAAACACGCCGTCACACACACACACACACACACACACAGACACACACACACACACACACACACACACACACACACACACACACACACACACACACACACAAGACAAAACCATCACCACCCACTGAGACGTGCTGGTTACTGTTAAACCAGAGCAGACAGAAGCTTAGTGAACCATTGGCTTGTGATGAGAGGCATTATCTCAGCCTCCAAATATCACTGTCGTTTTTTGGTAACAACACCACCCACCCACCCATTCACAAACACACACATACACACACAGGCACACACACACATATATACGCACACATTTCTGCCTTGGAGATAGTGAGCAGCTGTGCTATGTCTTCACCCCACACCCCAGTGACTACAAACACATGAGGAGAGTGACACAGAGAGCGGCGAGTAAACAGCAGCCCACACACCTGGACAGGGAGCAGAAAGGGGAGCGGGGAGGAGGAGGAGGAGGGGGAGGAGCAGCGGCACAGAGCGCCACCAGGTCAACCAACAAAACACCTGCTGTACTGGCAGGTCGCTCTGACTCTATTCTCTGTCTATCTGCCTGAAGATGAAAGACCCTATTCAACCAAGGAGTGCTCAGCTGCTCTGTGCTCATTCTCTCTATGTGTGTGTGCTTCTTTGTGTGTGTGTGTGTGTGTGTGTGTGTGCGTACCTGGGTGTAAAAAAAGGGGGAGAATAAAGACGCACAGAGGTGGGGCAGGAGAGAGGGAACAAGGGAGGAAGAGATAAAGTGTGTTTGTTTGTGAAATGAATCAAAGGGCCTTTTATATGTGAGAGAGAGGGGACAATGAAGCGATGAACTGAGGAGTGGAGGAGAGGACTGACTGAGGGAACAAAATTGGACGAGAGTGAGTGAGATAAAGGCAGACGCTGCGAGAGGCAGAAAATGGAAGTCAGCTGTAATGGGGAGGGAGAGACTTCATTAAAAAATGCATGTAATTACAAATTACTTCACTGAGGGCTCTCTCAAAGACAGTAAAAGAGGCCTAACTTAATCTCAACCACTGTTCCCCTGTGTTTAGTCTGAGCCAAACTCGCAGTCAGAATCACATTACACACACTAACAGCACCATTAACCTCTGTAACAGCTCTATCCTCAGGGCACACACACACAAACACACACACACACACGAAGAAGCAGACATACACACCCATAGATGATGCCACACACACACACACACAGAGAGACACAGACAGAATGAAAGACACATAAATGCTAAAAAGCACAGAGCCTGTTGTTGCCCAAGGTCACAGAAACACAACTCTCTCTGTGTAACGAGGCTGACACACACACATACACGTACACACACACACACGCCGGGAGGACACACGTGTGGCACATAATCACAGGGTGTGTGTTCATCTGAGTAAACACATGAAATCACGAAAACCTCTCCTGCGTTGGCCTACAGACATGGTCAAACACCTGAAAAACAAGAGTCAAACCCTCAATCAAGCGAAACCGACATATACACAAACACAAACAAACACACTCATACACACAGTTGCTTACACCGCATCCCCCGACCGGTGTTGCTGGTAGTGCATCTGGTATAAACTATCCAAAAAACCAATTACAGCGCGCTCAGCTGGGGCTAAAAAGCAGTACCTTCATCTGGGGAGGAAAACAAGGAGCGCTTTTTTTTTTTTTTTTTTGGCCAGCCCCAAAACACAACACAACACAACACAACACAACACCCCGTAAGCAGAGTGCTTTTATTGTTGTAAAAGGTAGCGAGCTATTGCATCGCAGTGGGGTCAGAAAGCTCTCAGAGTCAGTTTATGTTGTTCCCGCAGACAGCTGAGAAGAAGCTCGCAGGCAGGCAGGCAGGCCGCTACTTAGCAAACCCAGTCGGGGGTGACTAGGAATGTGGCTGAGACAGAATCAAGGAATGCCGTTAATTAGATGGGAAAAGGTTTTCACAAGCTGGACCCACTGCAGATGCTCGAGAGCCGAAGTCGCAGACCAACGCATGGCAGGGAGGCAGCGCTGACTCATACGCCGTCAACCGACCTTGTTAAACTGCTCTCAGTTGATCTCTCAAACAATGAGTCTCGGGGAACATTTAGTGCACATGTTTATTAAAGGGATAGTTCACCCAAAATTCAAATTTCACTCATTATCTACTCACCCTCATGTCAACTAAGAGCTGTGAGAATTTTCAGAGTCCTCATGGTTGTGAATGGATACCACTTTTCTTTGTCCAAAAAGACACACCAAAAAACATCCAAATACCTCCATAGTGTTCATCTGTAATGTCCCTCTTGTATTGAAGCCCCGAAATGAGAAATGGTTCCGAAAAAAATTAAATAAGTCTATATTTTAAGCTTGTTTGTAGCGGAAGCTCCCAGTGTCTCAGTTCACTGCTCTTCCTGTGTCATTGCAAATCTCGCGTGATTTGCACTGACCGGCGGAACAATTTCTCATGTTGGGGCTTCAATACAAGAGGGACATTACAGACGAGCAGTATGGAGGTATTTGGATGTTTTTTGGTGTGTCTTTTTGGACGAAGAAAAGTGAGCACCATTCACAACCATTATATGGACAAATACTGCTGCACGGAGCCCCCCATAACTCAGAGAAGGCACGGAGGACTCTGAAAATTCTCACAGCTGACATGAGGGTGAGTAGATAATGAGTGAAATTTGAATTTTGGGTGAACTATCCCTTTAAGGCTATTAAACGGGCCAGGTTTGGGGCGATGTTGTATGGAGGTTGGAGGGAGGAGTGGTGGTGACATCGCTGAGAACCAGAATCAGATGAAAGGAGACATTCCTGTTTGCTCTGGACGAGGCTCTGAGTGTTTCATCACACACCTAAGTTTGGTTTATTGAAAGACTCAGCAGCCACATCAGAGCGGGACTATGCAACTGTTCCTGTTATAGGTTTTCCAGGCTTGAGGGCCCAATCACATTAAAAATATTAACTCAACTCAGTGGTGACCATGTGCTGCAACTGCGTTATTACCTGGGGTTAGTTTATAAAAGTTTCATTCTTTGTTCACTGCATAGGTTCAGTGTGTGTGTGTGTGTGTGTGTGTGTGTTCATTCTTATGCATCTCACCTTACGAAGTCGTCCATTACTGGTCCCTAGGAAAACCACAGTGTGGTTGTGCACATTGTCCACAGAGACTGAACTAAGGCCTGAGTATTCAAACAGAGGAATGGCCCTCAGGGGCCTCCGTAGGGCCAGTGGGTGCTGCAGGTGGGCCGCACCACAGTCCAGCTGCTCGGGCTGCAACTAGAACACGGAGAAAGAGAGAGAGCAAGAGGGAGAGGGGAGAGAGAGCAAGAGGGAGAGGGGAGAGAGATCAGTCCTCATCAGCTTTCATATAGGAGCTTGCCATAAAGATTAGAAAACAGGAGAGAACAAAGCAGGAAAAGAGAGCTGTGTGATGAAAGTGAAGTGGAAAACAAGAAGTGATAGCAGCTATCACAATGGTGCTGCTCATTCTCCTAAATCACTTTTTAGACATCTCAGTGAATACTTGAAAAGGGCTTACAAGGGTCTTCAACACTCATAAGACTCTGCTTTTGTCAAATCCTCAGCAGGCAATGATAAAACATTAGTGCCACGCTTGGATGAGCACCAGGATCTATTGGGAATTCTCTGAATATTTTAGAGCACGCAGAGGCAAAAAAAAAAAAAAAAAAGAAAGACAAAGAATTAAGCACAGTGGATATTTGTAGAGTCGTTTCCCACGGGCCCTTCTGCTCACGGCCTTGTCTCTCTTATCTCAAATTGTGTCTGGCTTTCCCTCAGTGCTGGCCTTCAGACTGTTGACTACAAAAAAGATCACATTTCAGCGGTCATGGCAACAAAAATGCTCAACGTAAGACAGACTAACTTTATTCTGAGACGAATAAGTAGGTTGTATTACAGCGAGACGAGAGAGAGAGAGGGAGAGAGAAAAAAATCTAAGACACTTTGAACTGAGCACTTGTCTATCTCTGCAAGGCCTTCGGGGCCGACAGATAAGATTCAGAAAACTGGTCACGGGAGGAGTGGCCCAGGGGCCAGCGCCAACAAGGCAGTGCCATCGAGGAGGGCAATCGTCTGACCCGACACCACAGTGGTCGCGGGACAGTCTCCTTTGACCCCGGCCCTGTCAGTCAAAGCTACCGCAATGAAAAGCTGGAATTTGACCACATTCCCATAAAACTGTGTAAAGCCTTCTTTGTCCTTATATCAGCAGATATCCATATCAATAAATCAGAGGGTGCAACTATAGCACAGAAATGTAAAAAAAAAAAAACTTTCTTTGAGAGCAAAGATTTTTGTGGTATGTGAATAGTAAAGCATGTAATTAAAAACACAAGATAATCTAACCATGTGTTCATGACAAAGCAGCTATTTATTCACCAGTTTTTTGGCAGAGTTATATATAGAAGTGTACATGCATTAAAGGAAACATGTCTGAGGTTTTAACTGAAAAACATCCTCAACTATTGACCCTGATCCTCTGCTCATGTCTGATAAGACCAGGGAGCTGCTGGATGCGAGAGGAGTCTCACCCTTCCCATAACCCTGGGTGTGGCTCTGGAGCATCTTTCCAACTATCATGACCTCTGCTCGTGACATGGGAGATCCTCTCTGCGAATCATGAGCCTCGGGGCTAAAGAGGATAACCGGCTTGTAAGCATAAATGGGAACTGTCAGATATTTACAGCAAGTCATGAGTGAGGCTTTCTCATTTCATACATCCTGAACAACAGCAGTGCAGGGCTGCCGCTTTCATAAATCAGACCACTGAGAAGCAGGTTTATTCGCCCACATATGTTTAGGTATGCAGGCACGGTGGCTCTGGTTTGCAGTAGCAGAGGTCATAAAAAAAAAGGTGATAAATAAAACCTCCAGTTTCCTTCATCTACAGTCCTGGGACAACCAGGATTATGTTTATGAAAATAACTCAAGGATAAGAAATCAAAACATAAATGAGATAATAAAGCATCTAATATGTCAAATAAGGTGGAAAATCTACTGGTGAGGATAACAAACTGTCTGTTATTCCCTTTACTGTGAATGTTAACTGTGCTCCATAGTGCTGCTGACTGTAGTTTATACAAAAACTTCAAGTCAAGTGGAACTATCTCAAGTGCAGTAATAAACGTCTTTGTCAGTGTGTCTGTTAAATTCACTAACTTGACAAGAAAATCGAATTATAGGATGAAACTTGATTAAGGGTGAGAGAGACTCATGTGTGTTCCTTACCACCAGATTTCCCTTCTTGACGCAGGCTGCCCCGGAGCCCTGGATAACGCTATCCAGCACTTGAACATCGCTGCTGGGGGTGTTGGAGCAGTTCCTGCGGCCCTGTCGGATCTCCTCCTCGATGTCTCTAAACTTGAAGGCGCACACGGCAGACTTTCTGTCCGTCTGCCTTTCCTTAGAAAACACTCCAAACAGGTACGGCTCGGTGCCCGGCGCGTCTTCCGTGTGGATCTCCGCGGAGTACACGGACACCATCCGGTTGTAAATGTTCCCGTTGTATCCACACTGTAGAGGCATCTGGATGTAGGACTCTGTGAGCTTCCTAATCTCCGGCCCCCCGGAGGATTTTCGGGGGTTTTCTGCATCCAGACAAATCCTGGCGAGGATGCTGTTGGGCTGACTCTCCTTGTGGCCCGTTTTCGCGTCATTATTGAAGGCGATGTATGAATAAGTCTTGTGGATGAAAGCGTGGACGAAGTTCAGCTTGTTTTTGGTTTTCACCTCTTGTTTGATCTTGAACACGTTATCCTCCGAGGGGTTAATGTCATAGGTGAAAAGTCGGGATAAATCCTTGACGTTCAGGGAGCGGATGGCGATCTCCGGGGTGTTTTCAAAGCGCAGGTCCTCCTTGCTGTGATTCTTGGGGAAGTATTGGGTACCAGCCCCGGTGTACGTGGCCCCGACGAGGAGCCGGGTGGTTCCCCCGTGGCTCTTGAGGATGAGCCCCACGGTGGACGCGTTCGGGTGATTGGCAGCGATGTTGAGCATGCTGGGGAAAACAGTCTTCTCGCCCTGAGGTGGGAACTCCACCGCAATCTCCGAAATATTATCCATTTTCCTGAGCTCACAGAAGCCCTGATACACGGATCCACACACCACCACGACCCCTTGCTCTCGATCCAGTTTAAGGAGCTTGTTGTAGTTGTCGGTGAGGGATTTAGGATGCTCGCACGGAGCCTGGGGCAGCTGTGGCGCATGGCACAACAGGTTGTCCTCCACCGGCCCCGTCCGCTTCTCCACCTCGATGCCCAAGGTGCCGTTCAGCTGGTAGACCGTGTTGACGGTGGCCAGGTAGACCTTTCTGGACACCGGGTCCACCACGAAGTTATTGGTCTGGTTTGGAGACGGGAATGCCTGTTGGATGTGCAGCGCGCTGGCACTCCGGCGCGTCTCCAAAGCCAGGACGCCGAGGAGCAGAACAGCTATCTCTATCGAAGGAGGCATTTTTCCTTCTGACCGGCTTCCGCGTGTTCTGTGCCGAGGGGTGCATTGAGCAAAGACAAAATTGTGTGTTTGTTCCGACTGCGACAATCCGAGAGGAAAGGCTGTTTCCTGCTCAACGCCTAGACCCAGAATGACGCGATAAGCGAGTCGTGCTTCCTTTTTCAGGCAGCCTCCTCTGTCCCTCTCTGCCCACTGTGCGGCTCAGCAGCCTCTCTCCTGAAGCGCTCAGCCACAATACCTCATTGAGATTTTTTTATGATCTCCAAACAATAGACTATACTCGTGACAGACAGCCTAGTTGAAGTTAATTTGTCCATGCGCAATTTTTGGATCAAGTCACACCCTTAAGCCCTCACTAAAGGTAATCAAACTTGTTACAAGTCATGTTTCAGTCATGTTCATTAAACAGCTGGTTCGCGGATTAAGGAATTATAAGTAGTAGCAAAAACATTTAAAAGTAAAGCTGGCTTTATAGGGACAGGAGTGTCAGCGCCCATCTATTCAGGAGTGGCCATTCCTCCCTGTGATGCCACCTCCCATCTGTCAGGCCACTGCGCTGTGATCGATCGCTGTACAATTAGCAGACCTAATTTTACCTGAATGTCATTTTTCATTTGATCCATCTGCGTTTGAAACTAATTTGTTCTTGTCCTACCACAAAATCGAATATGAAGTTTATTTAAAATATGAATTCATTTAACATAAGGTGGATTCGTGTCCGGTGCCAAACGAAGTTGTGTTGACCTTCTACCTTTCCTTTGTGCCACTTGATGAATCTCCACCCCTGCGTGGTTCCGCTCATCTCGGGGTTAATGGCGGGTCATGGTCCCACCTCCTGTGCTCCCCACTCTCCTCGGCTCTCAGATTAGTTCTGCAGATCCGGAGGGTTCCGTTTTGGGCACATACGGCGCAGTAAGCACCGTGAAAGTGCTACCAGATGGGCACATCAGCACACCTTTCCTGTTTCTGACATCCACATCTATCCAACATAGCTTTCTTGCGCGCTTTACCTCATAAATATTCAAGCGCAACACATGCGCCCCCACTCAAAAATGCACGAATATGGTTAGCATTTTTTTTTGTCTGAGGATGGAGTGTGCATATGCTCACATCTCTGAATAGAAATGAATGATCCCTTGTAGGGGAAACGAGCACGAACGTGTCTCACACTGCATTAATCAGTTTGCAGGCCAACCCGTGAAGTGTTATCTCTGAAATATCATGCAATAATTAGAGTTGATGCTAAATCGTGCGCAATCGCCTGTGCCTATTTACTGTGGACTCCTTAGGGGGGGAAAACTCACTCACTCTCTCTCTCTCCCCTCGCGGCTCCCCCGTCGCCACTTGCAGCTTTCAGTAGGGCAGATAAGTGCGCCCCGTGTTTACCTTGGCGCACAGCCACGCGCATCTATCTGGCAGGGCAGAAAAGGAGGAAAAGCGCTCTGATAAAGTGCAACATAATGACCCCACCACCACACACATACACGCACACACGAACGCGCACACAACTGCACTCTGCACAGTGACCGAGCGAGCCGCCAGCAGTCTTAACAGTGTGTGCGCGCGTACGTACGTGAGTGCGTGAGAGCGCGAGCCTCAGCAGGCAGCGAGGAGGCGAACATGAGGTCCTGCAGGGATAAGGCACAGTGTGGGTCAGAGCTGTCAGCATCAGATATCAGCGGCGAGGTGTGACTGAGTGTTGCGGTTTGGTGCTGCTCAATCAAACACATCCAATGGAATTAAGCTGTGTGTGTGTGTGTGTGTGTGTGTGTGAATGTGTGAGGGAAAATAGTTGAATAAAGTGGGGGTAGAAACGGTCTCTCCTGTGTTTTTAGTGAAAATATTGTCCCCGGTGGCCCAGTCTGGCTTTTGGCAGTATAAGACTGCGGTTAAAGGAGCCTTCCACCCAACCTGTTTCCTTCCTGATAAGAAGCGCGGCACCCTTATGTGTCCAACAGCTCAAACCACCACCACCACCCCTGAAACAGACCATTCACTCACACTGTAACAGCCATGGGAAAAAACATCAAGTGGATACAAGGCAAAAGATCTCCATCTAGTGGTCACACGACGAACCTGCAAGAGGACTTTGACACCACACTTGCACTCTCACACACATACACTCACACACAAACACACAAACACACACAGGGAGAGTGTTTAATTAAAACAAGTCACTCAAACAAGAAAAAAGAAATAGTAATGGCACGTGAGTTAGTCAGGAATGCACTTTATTTATTCCACACTTAGAAAAGGACGTCAGAAGGCACTAGAGTGGTTTAGCACACAACCCTACATCATTGGAGAATCTTCAAGGTCACCCTAAGGTCAAAAGTCAGCTCGCTCTCACCGTGTATGCTGCAACCGTGATGGCAAAAATTGAAACAGATTAATACATCTACTTCCTGCCATTTTAATTGCGTGTTTGACGTGAGGGGGGAATCAACTTTGTCGACGTTTTTGACATGGAGCGAGCTAAATTGCTCCGTGTGAGTTTTATCTCTAGACAAAGATGACAGTGATCCTGACCTGAGTCAACTCGTCTTATCCCACCGAGGACTAATGTCTTAAGAGTGACAACCTTTGAAGTCTCTATCAAAGGTTTCTCAAGCCTCAGTCTGACCTACATGTTATCTAGCAGTGTGCTAAAGTGCAGCTGTACGGTTCAAATGATCGCACTATCTGTTAGGAAATCAGCGTCTCAGCAACGAGGTGCAGTGGTGGACTATTTCATGTGCTGGGTCATCTTGCCGTGTCCTTGGCTAGATGACAAAGAGGGAGAGTGTAAAGACTGGACGCTGAGTGAAGGGAGCTGTACTCAAGGAAACAAGGTGCAGAGACACAACTGAGGATCTAGGGTTCAAGTTCATGTTCATGTTCAGACTGTGAAATCTCTAATAGATTTTCCCTTGCAAATGTTACACCTCCCAAAAAAAAAAGAAAGATACATCCTTGGCATCAAGCAGGACATTCATGACAGATCTGGGTAGAAGCTAAACCTGCGGAGCAACTCCCCCTTTCTATCCTCTCAGGTTGGACCCATCGGGTGCACGGGCAACCCTGGGTTAACTAAGGTTTGGCACATGTAGACAACAGAAGGACGGCCACTGAGATAATATGCAGGGAAGAGTGTCTGATGATGAGTGCGATGTCACATACAGGCAGTGTAGGTTTGACTGGCTTGGCAGTGGAGACGACTTGCACTGTAGATATGAAGCAGCAGCGTAACTGTTCCAAATGAGATGGATCTGGAAAAGCACCAGTAGTCTCTTTTTCCCTAACCTGATCAAATCAAATATGAGGGGGAGGAGCAATTATCCTGGCAAAATTGATTTTCCTAGAGCAATGGCCTTTTCTCATTGCTTTTAAAAAAGAAAAAAACTGGCTCCTTTGTAATTTTCTTGATGAAAACATGCAGCTTTGTACACACGCTGCAATACATGGCAGGTGCTTGACAATAGCCAGATGTTCTCCGCGTTCATGTGTGCTGTCTCGATGGTGAGCAGCCTGTTTTTTGTAGCTTTTCCCTCTAAAACTGGCCAGTTTTTCTTCTTTTTACATTTCATTAACAATCTCCTCTATATAACACACCTTTTCCTGTTTTACAAAAAAAAAGGAAATAAGTGAAAGCGTGTGATCTTTTGCTATTAGAAATGGTAAGGAAGCACAAAAAAAGTCTCTATCATGACACTCCAAAGCCATGATGGGTCCTTCAAAATGTTCTGTCTGAACAAATTTCATCACAGCAAGAAAGAAGCAACTCCCAGGAAGGTTTTTCAGCCATGGCTCAGATCTACCAGTCACAGCCATATAAGAGTTCTCCTCCTAAAGGCAGTCAACCACATTATCACATTTGTATTTCTCTACAACTGGACTGGGCCTTTGGGGCAACACTGCCGGCCCAGTTTCCCAACTAAACTCCCCTTCATGTAGAGTGAGGGAAGCGGAGCGCTACATGATACTGAATAAAATAACATTGAAAATAAAAATAATATTATTAGAAATAATAACATTATAATTGATTAAACTCTAAAGATAAAAACAGTACAATGCTGCATTCTGTGAGGGATAACGACACAAGAGTTCAGTTCAAAAATGTAAACAGTCTTGTCCTTCCTAAATGAAAATCATGAGTGTTCTCCATTGTACTCGGTTTCTTCCACTTTGTCTTGATTCCAGGGCCGTGTCCGAAAGTGCTCAGCCGAATTTTCAGTGCCCGGCCACACAGCCACCTTAATGGCAATCACGTTCTTCAAACATCCCGCACGCCTCTGGCTACAGTTACATCACCTGGCATCATCCAAAGCAACACGTGCTGGCTTTGGTCTGGTCATCCCGGCGGCTGCAGCGCTCGGTGCGTGTAACCCGAGAGAGCGTCCCAGTTTCTCCACAGGAAGGCCAGCAGGAGGATGAAGAGGAGGGTGGAGAGCGTGCGCGAGCGCGTCTTCATCAGGGGGACCACGCAGTTGGCCACAGTTGAGACAAAGACCAGAAGGACAGCCATAAGGGCCAGCAGCACATTGATAAGTTTTCCCAGGAGGGTCCTGGCCGTGGCATTTTCCAGCCCCTCCAACTGGACGACCTGCTGTTGCTGCTGCTGAAGCTCCATCTTAGAGATCCTGGTCTGACAGGCCTCCAGCGCTTCCTGCAGAGGACAAGCGGAAGCAGAAAAGTCAGCCAAGTCACATCCCTCATACAAACTTCTACAAAAACTAAACTATATCACTGTGCCCACCCACCCGTCATGTCTGTGAACACCTCAGTGTGGGACTAACACACTGCAAACACCTTTGAGTATGAAACAGTCCAGTTCAACACCACTGCAAATTACAACCTCATTAATAAACATTAAGTTCAATCAACACCTCTCTGACATTGTGAAATTAAAAATTAACATTAACAGCTTCATTTAAGTGGAACTGGTTGAGCTCCTGTCCTATTGGGGCACATTAAGTTTTACTGAAGTGCCTGATAAAGTAGCCAGTGGGAGCACGTTTACTGGGCCACTACCACCCCCTGCTGTGAGGACGATGAAGTGCAGCAAAGGGCAACTGGAGCCGTTAATACACACTTCATAAAAGGTATCAAAAAAACATACAAACAAGGAAAAAACATTGTGCCCTCATTGACAACAGGAAATGACTAAAGTAATGTGAGTTATGTACAAGGAAATGTGTATGTTTTGAGCAAACAGACAACCAGATGGACAGACTGGATTTTCTGTCTCATCTTTCTGTGTAAAGTGTAAACAACGAGATGAGATAACGCCTTTAACTGTGGGAGGGTGTGTAGCCACCACAAAGTTTCAGTTTAACTTAATGAAGTCTGGTCTGAGCGGCTCACAACTTAGACAGTCAGTTAGACGGACCACCAGATATTAAATACATAAAGAAATACTGTTAGTAATAAGAATATCTCCAGAAATCTTTAACCAGTAATGTGGATATGATTCAAATGATTAAAAAAATTCGATTATTTGTTATAAAATGTAATTTTGTGTCTCTTGTTATAACAAGAGGGACAACTCAGTCATATCTGATATCTCTCAGCGATACCTTGGCATTGTTGTTGTTCTTCTAGCGAACGGGAACTACCTGGATAAATACAGTGACAGTTGCTGAGTGGGCTGAGAGGTAACGGGCATGTGATTGGTCGACAGTGTAGGAAGCATACATGACATAAAAATAAAAGCATCACTGAGGAAAATGCCACAGTGAAGCAAATGGGCGTGCAAAATGTTGACATGAAACTACAAACTACAAAAGGACCGGAACATAAAATAAAATAGGTAAAATTCAGATGTTATGTTATATTTCATGTTATTTTAAAGATTTCAGTTAAATTTTAGTTTGTGTATTGTTATATTTATAATAACATGTCAAGCATGTTGGTGTTTGTTTATCAGAAGTTTGTTGTGCCTTGAAGATGACTCAACCAGTCAGATGTAAGGACCAGAATACTGAACACTTTATCATCCTCACAACATGCTGCCATTCTGTGTCTATTTACAAAACGTCCGATTTTAAGCACAGAGAATAAGAAAAGAAATTGAATTCTGACAGAGCTGGATTTTTGTCGCAGCTAATTTATTCCAGACACTTGGATGTTGTGCTTGTGGACAGACAAACCTGGATGTCTCTGGCTCTCTCATAGGACTGGTAGGCGATTTTCTCCTCCATGCTGGCCAGCTCCTGCTTGAGGTTCAGGATCTCGTTCTGGTGAAGCTCAGTCAAGTCGTTCAGCTGCTCCTCCAGACGTTCACACCTGCGCACGGACACGGGAAAACAAAACGCACACGTGAGAGATTGGCGGCGTTAATTGGCTTAGACCAAGAAACACATGCGGGAATTAGCCGAAACAGACTCCGGAGGCATCTGACCACACGGCACCTGACTGGACTGATGACTTGCCCTGACAAGATTAGGACATGCTTACTCATCTGCTGATCCCACGGGCCAATCAGAGACAGTTGGCAGTATGAGACAGGCCAATGGGATGTGCCCAGCAGGAGGAGATGAAGCTATACTGCTGTTTATTTTGGCAGGCACATACAATTGGATGGATAACATAGGACAAGAATAGAAAGAAACAGCCTCTGTATACGTCTGCCTGAATTTAACAGCATTATAGAGATTACAAAGAGATTCATAGACTTAAACAGGTAGTTAATGCAAACATTTTATAGCGTACTGTGGGGTAGCGGATTGTCTGTTGCTTGTTTTTCTAATTTTGTGTCTTTCAAATAATGATAATAGTTGATCAAACTCAACAATGGTGTCATACTGTTCTCTGAGACGTTTAACATTTTAGACACTCAAAACATATCCATCATTTAAAAAGAATCAAAAGGTCTATCTAAGGCTTTCAGAGCGAGTTATTTGGGCAATGGCCAAGAAAATGTCATAATTTATGTTAAACTATTAACTAATTGATTATAAAAGTGTTATTGCTTAATTTTACATTGATTGATTAATTGTGTCAGATATAAATGGTTGAACAAAATAAATAACCGTAATTGGCAGGCCCAAGTTCGGACAGTCATATTTTAGGCAGCTCTTGGTTATATACTTCAGTCCTTGAGGACTTACGGACCAATATGATTGGTTCATGAAAAAAAATGTTCCCTGTGGGCAGGCTAAAAACAGCTCCACAGTGATCAGTATTATTTTGGTCTTAGAGGACAAAAACAGCCTATTTTGGACTCAAATGGACATTTTAGGGAGAAAAATGTTCTTCCCCTATCTCTCCCCCCCTTAACCATTGTCCTGCCTCTTTGCCGACCCTCTTAATCTCTGTGCCTGGTCCTAAGAACATACTGGAGGAATGCGAATGTGTGTTTTTTTAAGGCCAATTGGCCACAGAAGCTTCACACAGATGTCTGAGTCTATATGCAGAGCTTGGACGAGGGCTGAAATAACACTGAAGCTCCTTTCGCACATAGATGACACTTGTGTAGCGCGCAGGTGTGTCTGTCAGTTTAGTGGAGCGACCAGTTTAAATGTAAACTTCACTTCTGTCTCCAAACAATAAAAATGAAAATCCTCTAAAATACAGTGCAGAAGCGAGAGAGGCAATTTTCTACCGAGTTGAGATGAATGCTAAAAGAACTTGTTAGTCGCTGTATCGCTCCTGGTCATGAGGGACACGGCGAGAACAATGAGACTGCCACTCAAAATCTGCATAATGAATAAGGCAGCGGCACATATGCTCCGAGAGTTGAGTATAAAAGCAGCATCTTTATGCGAGCTGTACATGTTTATGTAGATGAGGTCCAGGTCAGGGTTTTGTTTTGATCCAGTTTGAGCAAGCTTTGATAAAAGGAGCTGTCTGGATCGCACGCAGTGGGAGTGCAGTGCTGTGATGGATGGCGGTGGTACCTTTCTAAATATGGCCGTTCTTTCCTGATTGTACATGATTGCAAATTCGAGGGGTTTCATTTGTTAACTACAAATGCCTCAGGAATGTATGATACACATGTTGTGTTTGTCTGTACCTGAAGCGTTCCTCCTGTAGTGCTTGCATAACAACTGTGTAGTCTCTCTGATAATGGGTCTTCAAGCCATCGAGGCTCTCCTCCAGCCTCGTCTGGCCCTCCCTCAGCTCCTGCATCTCGTGCAGCAGTATGTCCAGGCTGGAGCTCTGACTCCTCTCCAGTGTGTTGCCCTTGGAACTGGGTGGGCCTCCGGGCGCCCCCGTGGTGCTGTTCGCCCCCGCCGAGCCCGACGTAGCGCTCGAGCAGTCGTCCTCGCTACCGTATTTAGGACTGGACTGGAGGTGATGCCCGGCGCTGCCTAGCGATCGTCCGCCGGGCGCCGTCACCCCCTCCTCCACCGAGGGGTCGTCCAGAGAGTCTTTGAGGGAGGGGATGTTGTCAGCGCTGCCGAATTTGTGGCGGATCAGCGAGGCGATCTCTCGAGGTTTGGAGACGACGGCCCCCGCGGCAGAGTGGGTGGCCTGGGAGAAGCTGGAGAGGCCGCCCTTGACGCTGTCCACCACACCTTCACTGAAGCCTGTGACTTTGGCGCCGACATCCTTCAAGCCCTGCTGCATGTCCCGCAGAACATCCTTGGGCTGGCGCGGGATACCGTTGTGCTCCACTTCTCGCAGCTTCCGATGGTAGTGCTCCAGCTTTCTCTGCAGCTGCTGGATGGTCTGGGCCGACTTCTGGTTCTTCTTCTCAAAAACCTGACAAGCCACAGAACAAGTTTTCATTAATGAGGGCTGATACAGATGCAGACGACGATGCAGTCTACTTCCCTCCCTCTCGGTGCAAACAAACAGAGGAAAACGTTAAAGCAACTTTCTTACCTTTCTGGAATTTCACACAGCAATTAGAACAGTTTTGAAAATCAACAGCTGCGTGTGTTGGCAAGGCAACGGTAAACAAAACAGGAGACAATTCTGATTCTGAGACTGATTCAGTACTGTACAACCAACGCAATCAAACGCAACCCGAGAGAGTTTTAAAATTCAAACATTGTCAGTGATAAGTGAGTTTATACTTGAGTGTTAGATAGTAACGTTACACACAAAAAGATTATGTTACATAGTAAAGTGCTCAACGGACCAGGCCGTCCCGACCAACCCGACCGGTTATTTACAAATGACTCTGGTCAGATGAGATTTTTTTTTTTGGCTGGGTTCAGGCCGAGTCCGATCTCAACACCCGCATCTCAGATACATGACAACACTATCCAGCAGAAACTCTGCGACCATCCTACGACCATCCGTCTCCGCAATCGATCAATAGCAGAGCCAATGCTGACATGAGTTTTGGCTCCTGTCGCATCCACTTCTCTCTTGGTGGTGGCTTTTTCAAAAATAGTCTTTCTTTTGCCGACTAATTTCTCTGTGTGAGCGACTGGAGGTGGAAGTGGCGGCCCGCATATATCTGTCTGTTGTACAGAACAGTTTATTTCCAGAAGCTTTCTTGCTTATGTGTGGTGTCTTGTAAATCTGGACTTTCCTCTGCTCTCTGTAGAGAGGAGCGCGCGAGCGGTTACGCAAGTATGTTCAGGTCGCTCGTCGAGTCGTCCAATCATTTCATTCGGACTGAATTTTCTCAGAACCATATGAGAATGGAATAATGATGAGTTTATATCGCTGGTGAAACAGATTATCAATAACATTTTAATTTAAACAAAGAAAAAGTGTTACATTTCCAGAGAGGTAAGTGTTGCTTTAATTGTCACATAAACATCCCAGTCAATTCAAATACGAGTGAAGCAGCCAGGTGTCCGAGATTAAAACCTTTCACACAAAACAAGAAAGAATACTATAACTGTCAAGATTCATTTTACCTGTTTGATGCGTGTGCTTTGCTGTTTGTCAGCATTGTTGGCCAGTTTGAGGTACTCTGCCACGTTGTCATCCCTGGCTGTCTGCTCGATCTTAATCTGCTCTGTGAGCTTGAGGATTTTCTGCTGGAGCTGGGCTATGGCCTGTTTGGTTCGCTGCGGGTCTGGAGTGCCATCGTCACCTGCGAATGAACCATCTGCCCCACAGGACACAGCCAGGGGTGTTTGGCCCAGTCCACTCACCTCCAGACGGTCGATCTGAAGAAATGAAAACACGGAGGAGAAGAGGGAGATTAAGGTTAGGTGATGAGGTAAGAGGATGTGATGATGAATTTAAGAGAAAAATAAGAAGGGAGTGGGGGGCAACAGGAAAGAAAAAGTGTGAGTTGCATATGATGTTTTCTTAGTCATTTTGCTGACACACTGAAAACAGAGGCTTCTGCATTTCTGCAGCCAGTTGGCTGGAAAAAGAGCAAATTGAAACAGTTGAATAGGCCACTTGCGGTCAGTTTGTCTGCCAAGGGAGATGCGAGATATTGATATTTTATGAAGAAAAGAAAGTGGAAGGAAAAAGGAGAAGAAAGAAAAATATATCCTTCATAGGAAACTTAATATTCAAGGTGTGAATTCAATCAAGTCTCTTTTTCTTTGGTTGAACCCGCAACAACAGAACATGTCAGTATTAACCTTACCTAGATTTCATTTTGTTTATAGTAGAAAAAAACATATATTTAGAATAAGACTGGCAGCTATTTGACTTTTTTTGTTTATGTCCTTTTTCACGGATGAAGATAATTTGTGTTGCCTTTTCAGATGCTGACCTGATTTTGCCAACAGGCTAAAATCATGTGTAAAAATAAAAGACATTAACCTAAATTGAGTTTTATCTGGATTTTCCCCTCAAAAACGAGATGAACTCCACTTGAGAAGATGAAGAAACTCGCACCTTCAATCACAGGCAGACGGTGTGATTCATTTCCTCAAACGCCTCAGGGGAAGAACACTGAACACTGTGATACTGCCTGAGCTAATCGGGCTTCAAGGAGGGGGGTGGGTTGTGAAATCAAAATATCATTCTCATCACTGAACGTGCACATAAAATAAGCAGCTGAGTCTAACCGCACAGCACCGCACACCGCAGGAGCTTTGGGAAGCCAAGCCAGAGCAACGAAAAGCCGCGATGACAGCTGTTGACACCGGCCTCCTCCACCACCCAAGACTGTAAATGGGCTTTCATTCACCACACAGAGCAGGTAAAAACACAAGGCACCAGAGGCTCACCTGTGTGCACATCGGCATGACTAATTGATGACAGGCATCTCAGTTAACAACAGAAACCACTACGCATCCGGGAGAAAGCGGCAAAAAAAAAAACCCCAACAACTCCTGGTGGAAGTTTCTGTCTGTCAAGTGATTTAAAGTAAAAACAAAGAACCTCAGTGTGGGAGTTTTCAATCAGTCAGTTCACCTTCCATCACAAAAGAGACACCATGCGTAAAAACAAAACAATGCGCCGCTCACCTTTCCATTCGTCAAACGGAGAAATTGTTCCCAATGCATTTTCTCCGCGGGGAAGTCGAGTCGTTTAGTTTCATTTGTCCGGACACTTCAGTTTAAGTTACGCAGCTATAAATCCCCAAGTCTGTCTGAAATCCCCCGGTGCTGCTGCTGACTTACTGCGTGCCTTCAGTTCTACCGGACACTCCAGCCGCTCCAGACCGACAGGCTTGTTGTGAAAGTTGAAGCACACCTGAAACTCAGTGAACCGGCCGGAGAGGAGCGCTCCGCCCCCCTCCACTCCCCCGCTCCTTCCGCCCCTCCCCTCCCGGCTGAGGGATGACATCATGCCCCGAGCTGCAGGACAGGCAGCCGCCAATCACCCAAAAATAGATCCTCAGTCAGGGACTTTTTTTTTTTTTTTTTTTTGAATGTACGGTAAGTGGACATGTGTTTACAATTATAACACTTCATAAAAATATTACTCGGACATCATCCTGATTATTATTCACTACCACCTTATTGGTAATACTGACACATTCATAAGTAAAGAAAATGTTATGTCAAAATGTAAAAAGCAAAAGAAAAGAAAATATTACGATAAAGATTTTATTCTGTGGGTAATGGGGGTGGGACTAGATAAGCTTTTGCTTCTCCCGCTTTCCCTTTCGGTCATGTGTATTGTATTATTTGAACTAAGATGAAGTGTGATGATGATGATTTAATAAAAAATAAATAAAAACATCCACTGACCTCTGTAGCTCTTTACATACTGTACAGAACGGATGGTGGGATGTAAAAAAATAAATAGCCTATTTAGAGTATTTCATGCTTCTCTTCTTATACCTGTGCTCTACAAGTTACTTTTCAGATTCAGATGTCACATAAGAGAGTGTTGTGGACTAAAATAACCCAACAGCATAGAAAATAGTTGCAGGCATTAGGCAAGCAACCAGGGAAATGCTATTTATACAGAAATGCGTTAAATGTTACATGTGACAAAAATGTCACACATGTAACTCTATATCACTCACAGCGGCCAATTTTCTGTATCATGCACTTTCACTCTGGGCCGTCATAAATCTGTATCTACCTTCACTCAGCTGACACGATGATAAATTCAGGACTTTAACTTTTTACTTGTATTTTCATATTTGAGTATATAAAGAAAAATATGGAAACAGATGTACAAGTTAAGAATTCAATATAGAACAAAGCATGCCAGGAAATAAATGCCAGGGAATATCATTAATAATTGATCTCATCTGTGCGTCACTTTTGATAATAAGCATATGACAGATCTATGGAAGAATCAACAACAGAGACACAAACAACCAACACAAAACGAAAGCACTCCAGACCCTCGCTGAGCTGTATCCCAGACTCGCACAGCTAAGAAGAGAAAGTTTCTGAGCTCATTAACAAGTTAAGTGTTAAAACTGTGCAGACACGAGTGAGAACAGACGGTTAGCGTGTGAAGTGAAATCCTATAATTGAGTTGAACAAGGGGCTACAGGGCAGACCGAGAGTCTGGGGCCACAATATGAGACTGCACCGACTTACTGGGTCTGTATCAGTGCCAGCCAACAGAGAGGAGCACCAGAGGGCAAGAAAAACCAGTCCAGCATCTCTTTACCACACACTCATTCACTCACTCACTTAGCCAAGGGCACATTCCTGAGTGCCTGGAAACACATACACATTTGGCAATTAATTCAGCTCTTGGGGTACTTCAGCTTTAAAATCAAAGATTTTATTTTGTGGTTATTACTGAACAGCAACACTGAACAGAAGACAGGCCACATCCATGAGTCAATTAACCTAATAAGTGCTGTGTACAGTAAGTCTAATCATTGTTAAATCCTCTTGACAGACAGCCAACGCGATCAAATGAATCACAGAATTAGAGCAGGCTGTCGGGCTGGCACCAAAAAAAAAGGAAAAAAGTAGGAGGTGACGTTTCATGGCAGCGGCTGGTCTGTTCTCGGCTATAAACAAAACAGTATTAATAGCTTTATGGGCGCAGGCATGAATGAAGTGCTTATTTCATCCATGTTGAGCACTACAGTAAATGCAGTAAATGTGAAAACGTCCCAGTTTGCTCCTGTCTCACAGATGACTCAGTTATTTGAATAATTCAGCAAGCATATGCCCTCTGACTGAAGATATAGATAAAGAGGGCAAAGAACGAGGCAGCTGCACCGTCTGACCTGGAGTACCCTGCAGATAGAGATAGAGATTTCAGAGACCGTGCGATAAGAAGGCCTGTATGATGACCTGTACGCACTGGCACCGAATCAACGCCCTTTTCATTGATCAAAAAATTCACCGTCAGCTGATTTCCTTCAGATACGAAGAAAGAAGAGCAACAGTTGATCAGACAGGCGATTTCCAAGAGAGGCGCCCTCTTCTAGGCAAGGCAAGGCAATTTTATTTGTATAGCCCGTTTTTACAGTTTAACAGTTTGTCTCAAAGGGCTTTACATGGCATCACAACAACATCCTCTGCCCTTAGACCCTCACATCGACTGAGGAAAAACTCCATAGAAAACCCTTTTAACAGGGAAAAATTGGAGAAACCTCGGGGTGAACAACAGAGGAGGGATCCCTCACCCAGGACGGGCAGACGTGCAATAGATGTTGTTACATACAAGAAAACAGTTTATAGTTCTAGAGCTCCACAGAAACTGGTCTCTGCACAGTTATATGAGGAGACTGTTATTTTATCTCACATAGCAAAGAAATGCTTCATCTCCATTCCTGTTCCAGTTACTAGCAAATTGTCTGTGAGATCAGTGTCATCCCCAAATGGTCAAGTCTTTCTGTGACTAATCATACATGTAATTAAAGATGGCGAGCTGAAGGATCAGGCTAATTTCCCAAGGTTAGCAGAGCCAAACATGTTGATGTGCTGAGCCGCTCAAGCACGAAGCCACCAGAACTTCATCACTGGAGCCTGTGGAGCCTAATGAGGGAAGATGAGTCAGTGTGTGTGTGTGTGTGTGTGTAATTGGGGGGCTGCCTGATCCCACTCTGATTACAGTTTATCAGTAAGACGGAAAGACAAAGGGTCTGCATGGACCTGTCCTCTGCCCCTTACACACACACACACAAACTTTTCGAGGAATGTTCTCTCACTCCACCCATGTCCCAAACTGAAACTGGGTCCGCCTGCTGGTGGGCCTGGTTGTGCAACAGCCTCTGATCCAAGTAAAGCTGGTTATAGCCATGAAAGGGCAACCCTGACTTACCTAGGATCCACCAGAAACCCTGGGAAAAGCCCGACCAAACCTAAACACACAGGCCTGTGGCCATAGGTCCAACACAAACAAGCATTTAGAAAGCATTATGGGGATGATGTTGTTAGATATGCATCACACATAATTAGATACACACAACAAGAACATCTTGTACTGCCCCAACTCAATCTCCCGACAGCCACACACAGGACACACATATGCCCCAAATTCCTGTCTGTTTCAATTTAGGTCACACAGCAGAAAATGGACTGATGCAGTCATAAGGCATTTCCTATTTTTTGGGTGATCTCTCACTTCTCTTTTCCTTTTGACCCCATAGCTTCAGACATACTATCCTCTACTCTACTTCCACTCACTTCTGTCCTGTTTACTGGATTAATTGTTTTGTCAGATGACTCGGGTAAGTTTAGGTTCAGTTGATTTTGAGATGGTCTGTTGGACAAACAGACACAGTCTTAAGCCTCTTGTCACACACTGATGAACATCAACACACTAACCTGATCAGGGTGAGTGGAATTTGAACCCCACTTCCTCCCCTGACTGGCAGCCGCTTATTGTTTAAAGTTGTATGAATATTTACACCACTTGTTTAAGAATGAAACAAAATCTTCCTACTGTTTGTTATGTGTTGGACTTATAGATTGCATAATGGCCTTAAGGTATTTAGCAAAAACATGGAAATGATAAACAATAGCACAGAGCTATGCTGTGATTGTTTTGGATATAAATATTTTGGTCCGAAACGCTTGATTTGCTGTAACCCCTGTTCTGTTTTCTTTTACACACAAAAAAAACGTTATGGTCTCTGGGGTCAAGGTCGAGCTTTTACGAGATGCATGTCCGAAATGCGAAGACACAGTACCTTAATGGTCGTTAAGCCTCGCATTCCTGGCGAGCGGCTGTGAGCCTGGTCTGATGTCAGCTGGCGTTCCTTGTGAAGCAGCGGTTTGCCATGCCACGATGCAAGAATAACACCATGGAGGATACTGTGACTTTGTGAGTTTCTCCCTGGTAGAGTATAGTAGATCTCCTCTGCTCTACACTGATATGTCACGGTCCAACAGAGTTTTAGCAGTTGTAGGTTCGCTTATCTATAGAGTCCAATATCCGTGAGGGATGGGACCTTGGATCCACAGAAGATCTAAGATAGAGGTTGTTTTTTTGTTTTTTTAAGCGTACACTCACAGCTGTAATTCCATATGTTCTGTAATCTACCCACCTGTAAACATCCTTTTGCATTTTACAGCTGTCACCTTTCCATTTATACTGCTCATATCTCTGTGGCTGGCTTCACCACTCTCTGACTCCAAGCCAATCATCTGTGGCAGACTGAACTTCACACTCCTGATTAGTTGGTCCAATCTTTAACCCTGCAGCCGGGGGAATCACACAGTGAACACGGTCATCATGGCAACATCATGACAGTACTGAGTGATCCGCATGTTTTTTATTAAACAGATTAAGACGGTCAGTTTGTACCTGGCTGTCTGTGGGTTTGTGTGGCAGCGTACGTACTGTACAGAGTAAATCAATGGAGTGTGTGTAATTATTATTTGTTTTAAATCTATTTAAACAAACATTAGTGTGTGTGTGTGTGACACCAAACCTATTTTTGGCTAATCCTCTCATGCCCCTCATGGTTTTCGTTCCCACCCAGACATGACATACACGTGGTGATGAAATTTACACAAAAGAGTAGTTTTTAATGGAAATCCGCTTTTAGTTTCCTTCAAGGGGATCGACTGTGGGAACAATCAGCCCCATTCACCAGATATGGAAAATTACATAACTCCTGAATAACTGGTGCTGGACAAGGGGCAGTTTACTCAACACTGCACTCATGAATGAACACACAACACAAAGTTACTCTAATAATTATACAGAACAGTCTCTCTCATGCACATACACACTTTCCCTATCTATCTATCTATCTATCTATCTATCTATCTATCTATCTATCTATCTATCTATCTATCTATCTATCTATCTATCTATCTATCTATCTATCTATCTATCTATCTATCTATCTATCTATCTATCTATCTATCTATCGTCTCGATGCCCGGCAGTTCATTTCCTAAGGAATGCAGAGGGTGTGAGAAAAGCCTTTAGTAAAGAAAGAAGCTCAGAGTGCTGAGAGTGCTGAGAGTGCAGGTCTGAGACGGAGAGAGAGAGAGAAAACACCGGCTTTTCCAGGGCTCGACTATCACAACAAAGACTTTAAATCCCTATGATTTCAAGGCAAAACCCTTTTCACACCAAGAGATTGGTTTCCTGCCAGATTCCGCGCCTTCTTAGTTTCTAAAATGTCGTATGGATTCAACACGCTATCGTCTTTAGTTACAAAACCCAAGGCGAGTAACGGGTGAGCACATGTACCGCATTCATGACATGGGCCTGAATCACAGAGGAAGTGAATAAGATGAGTCAAATCCTGAGAGCGTAAATGATGGAGAAGATGGGCATGAACACACACACACACACACACACACACACACACACACACACACACACACACACACACACACACACACACACTATAAACAGGCAGAGACTCACGGTGGTGGTGGGAGTAGGAAGTGGAGAGGTGTCAGCAGTTACCAGGTTGAGGATGACCTCCATGGCACTGAGGCGCATGTGCGCGGCCTGGGCGGATTTCTGTTTGGTTTGTCTATTTGCTTGTGTGTCCCTTGGGAAACAACCACAGCCGGGACAGAGGAGAAGAGCGCGGCCCTGGGAGAGCACTCATCACTCAGGACACTTCTCCCAAAACAAAGTCCACTTGACTTAAAGTCCACTGGACAAAGACTCCACTTGGCAGCTCTTTGGAGTTACTGTTGGCTTGATTGAATATCCAGAATCCATAAAGTGCTCAATCCTTCCAGCTGTGAACCGTGACAATTGATGGCCGCCGAGTCTACAGAGCGTCGTGCTGCTGGTTCACAGAGCAGCCGCTCCTCAAAGCCCATGACTACGCTTGAGTGCAGAAACATGCTCTGCAGTACGCAGCCCCCAGCAGAGAGCCTATGGAACGCACACATATGCGCTTCGACAAGCACGAATCCCGGACGGCCTGACGTTACCGGGAGAACAAGGACTCCTCTGGAGCAAAGAGTCCGTCTGATGTAGGTTTGGGGTGACAGAGCCTAGGCGGTTAATCGGATGAAGACTCGCAGGCTTGGATGGAGACAGGTTAAAGAGTTTACTGTGAAGTTAAGTGTTCAAAGAGTCCATCGGGCATAAAATCCTCACAGGGAGAAAAGAGAGGCAGAGACCCAGAGGACGGATGTGAGGGGAGCGAGGGAGCAGACAGGGAAAAAAAGAGCCCACCAGGAGCTGTCACTGAGAGGGAGACGGAGCGAGAGAGGGAGCAAAGGAGAGAGGGGTTGTGAGAAAGCTTTGTCAAGGGAGAGGGGTGGGGGGGCGGCTTTTCTTCTACTGGAGTTTCTAGGCCAGCTCAGCTCCAAAACAGTGGCTAGCTGAGGCAGAAAGAAAGGGAAAAAAATCTTCCACTCCCTCTTTTTCAATTATCTCACAGTTTGATTGTCGCAGCCAATCAGGTTTCTGAGTGATCATCCTGTAATGAATCACCTTCCGCTGCCTGTGTGCACTGACCGAGTGTTTCTGCTGACCAGTAACACATACTGACCTGACCGAGCTGTGCTTAAAATGGCATGTTTTTAATATAGGTTGTATACTGTGAATTACATGGATACAATGGCGTGGAGAGTTTTGACCTCACATACTCTTACTCACACAGATTCCACAGTCATATGATGTTTACAATGCAGCCATTCAAAACTATGCATATATGTGTACACATGACTATGGCCTGTAGCTGCGTCACTGCGTTACTTATCCTCTGATGAAAGACGTTTTTCAGGACGGCTTTGCTGACATTCTACTGCAATTTCACAGCAACAGTGTGGTGATTATCTTTACTAGACTGCTAAATAACGCTTAAAGTGTCTTAAAACTGTCAGGTCAAGATGAAATCATCAACTTCAACTATCATCCATTGGACGTTGTCATTTTGACCTGAGGTACCTTTTCAAATTCATCCTCTAATGCTCCCACAAACACCATTTTATAAGCTTCAGTGCATTGTTCTCCACGATAAAACCTTGGTGTTTTTAAGCCATCACTTCCAAAAGTGTACAAACCAATTAGGGAGAAAAAGCAAAGCAGGGAGCACAGAGGGTAAGGGCCGAACAAGGGCTACTAAAGACTTCTGTGCAGAGGCCGACAGGAGGGAGGGGGAGAGGAGAACATGAATACAGGCTTTAATGAGAGAGCGGGAGGAGTTAGGGGAGCAGGAGAGTAGGATTTAGGGGGGAAAAACGATTTATATAAGAACAAACCCAACTTACTCAGATGAATGAGCAAGTGTGTGATGTGTAGGTCTGAAAGTAGGCGTAGGTTTAAAGTGTGAGGCCCCAGCCCAACAGGAAAGCTAGTTTCCCATAGCAGTATATCAACAGTGCTATGGCATATTTTCGTATAAAGTTTGAAGTATATTACTGTAGTCTTATCTCTAGTCAAAAATGGCAGCTCTCTCTCTCTCACACACACACACACACACACACACACACACACACACACACACACACACACCCCAGCTGGAGATTGAGGTGATAATTCTCTGTAGGTTGAACACTACAGGAGAGATCGCCTTACCATTGACACATTGTAATTTGATCCTTAGTTAGTATAAAGGTATTTATTACAGCTGCTTTAGGAGCAGGTGGTACAGCTACAGTAGTTCCGGGATGAAATGTAATGTACAGTACTGGGACTAAGTACAGAAATAAGTAAAAATTTAACACATCATAAGGTCTTTTTTTACAGATGAGGGTCAATCATTAGTGACTGTGGGGAATCCCACTCTGGATATGTTGACTAACAGGTTCCCATCAGACGTGAATGCATTACATACATTCTGCTCTCAGGGTCATTCCAGCGGCCTGACGTCCACGTCCCCTGTGGTGGTAATGTGGCCCCCCAGCAAGTCACGGCAGTCCAGGAATAAGCGAGCTTTCAGGGTGACTCAGGACGTCTTCACACTCGACTCTCTGGTGGCAAGCCTTAATAACATACCACAAATTGCAGAGCGGCTCCGCAATGATGAATTCACAGAGGGAGGTATTCTCATGTCCTGACAAGTGACTGATGCTTGAAAAGCAATAGAAAATTGAGATGTTGGCCTGCAGGGGAGTTTTACCTTATTAGTGCCACATTAGCTGCTCAAAATTAGGGGATTGGAAGAACAGCTGCGGCTTGCCATAGGTGTTACTGACACGGACAGAAAATGACTAATGAGTTGAAAATTGTTAGCTGCACATTAATTGATACGGCAATATAAGTCTTTGAAAGATGATTAATCTGTGTAATGTATCCCAGAGTTTGAATAATACATACGACTAGGCCTAATGGGGTACTATAATTAAATAGAATGAATTGGAGTTAAATGTTTAACTCGATGTCTCACAGTGGTACAATTACACTGGTATAATTAATAACACTTCTTTTTACTGACTGCCCAAACAGTCATATCATTCATCAGAAGTTTTCTTGGCCTATTCCCAATTTGACAATAGAGCAGGATCTAGAAACATCTGGAGGTCCTAAAAAAATATGAATGAAGAGTTGCAAGAAGTTTAGTTAACCTCAAGCATTTACAACAGATTTACAGCAGATTAAACTTCACGTGTAAGTGAATGAGAATTTCAACAATATTCATGCAAACGGGGTCAGTGAAAAACCTCGGCTGAGATCCTTTCGTGGCATCCCATTTACTGGGCTTGAGACAGATGTGCCTTGCAGACAAAACAATGACCCAGTTAGATGAATGAATCACATTACAATATCTCTGTCTCCCGCATAGACTTTACACACACATGCATTTTACGCATTTGTAAAGGGGGCACAACCTGCTGAACTGGTGATGTGTGTGGCCAATCCTGCGCGGGCACTGCTTATCTACTTAAATGACACACGGCAGAAGGAGTTTAGAGACAGACACAGCATCATGTGAGCTACAGTTTAGGAGATACTAGTGGAATGAATGTTAACACAGAAGAACATAGAATAAACCATCTTTTAGGCCTGCATATTTTTGGAATAAAAAGTGGGTGCAAACATTTTCTTAGGACAAAGGGCACTAAAAACAACCACAATTAAACAACACGTACAATTACTACAGTACATTGTTATTGTAAATAAAGACTGATTTAAATTTTCTATGTCTGTGTATTTCACATGGAGCCTGGGCTGCATGCAAAAATGACAAATACTGGCATTAGCGAGGGAAATTCAACATTTTGAATGGAGGGTGGACAAAGGCAATTAATTGACTACAATTAAGATACAAGGTGTATGTTTTTAGGGGGCTTGGCACTTGCTGTGGAAACCATAACCATTTCTAATTTATTGCTTGTTTCCTCTTGTACCATAACTCATAGTTATAGGAGTTATTTTGAAGCTACCAGCTGGCCCTTTTGTAACAAGCTTCAGTGGGGAAATTGGACAAAAATGTGATGTCTTTTACCAACATACGATTTCTCCAGTTTCACAACAGAGATACTGTACGTTTTGAATAGACAATGCTCTGGACCGATGAGCTCACACACGAAGGCACAGAAAACCACTTTTGTGGAGATGCTTCCTCGGCCAGTGGACAGAGGCAGCAAGACTCGCATAACACATAATAGTCATTGTCATTCTGACGACTGAGCCTGGTGCTGAACTGAGGCCAGGCGAGCTGCACGCCGCCAAAAAAAAAAAAAAAGTTCTGGAAGAATCCAGAGGAGAAAGGGAAGAGACTTGCTCTGATGTAACTGGACTGGGGTTGGAGAAAGGACAAATTGAGTAATAAACAAAGTGAGTGAGAGTAACACATAAAAGTTTAATTGAATTAGCGGTCAGAGAAGCTCATAATGTTATACGGCTTTACATTTCTTAATGACAATAATATATCTAATTAACCAGTTCCTTGTCTTACTGTGCCAACACCACAGTCCCCTCCACGTGATCGTAAATTGCAACGGCTTGTGCTGTGGGATGGTTTGGGGGTGTGAGAGGTTACATAAAGGCAGAAGAGCGGGAGCTTTGTCTGCACAGACTGAGGGTAATTCAAGCCTGAGAGAAGAGACAACCATGACTTGGGGCTCAAGCCCTTTGGAACAATACTTTCTCCACAAAAAGAAGCCTGCAGTCCAGGCCTGGCTGTCCACTTCTTCCTAGTCTAAGCTTTGGTGTGATCAATGACCCTATTAGCAGTTACATAAACCACTGGGCTCTTTATACACAGAGGCCATTATGACTGGTGAGGTGAGAGTGCATGAAACATTTCAGTTGCCAACTCTAATATTGGCATCTACGAGAGCCAGGCAGGAAGGAAAACACACACTCGCCAACAGCAACAACCTAAATAATGAAGAGTTCTCGGTCTCGTTCTTTGTCTGGAAACTGATAACAGTCAGTAGCATCATTTCTACGTCAGTTAAATTAGCATATTGATTCCATTAATACTGTTTAATATATCTTTAAAATAGATTCATCCGAATTACAAAATATACATAACATCCTTTCCATGCACAGCCACATATTTTTCTAATTTTAACAGATTTAGAAAAATATCAATTAAATGTAGCTTTTGAATGATGAAATTTGTGACATACTGTAAGATGAGATGTGATTTGTGACATATATGAGGAAGAAATGTCATGTTTTCTCTGGGTAGTCTGGAAGTCTATGCACCAGTCTGACACCACAAAACCTCTTAATAAACTAGATTAGTTTATTAACTAGTTTCATATCTGAGTAAAACGTCAGTTTTTCCAGACGTCAAATTCTTCTACACTGCTCTAAAACAGATGTTTATACAGGAAGCTGGGCTGTCCAGCCGCTGGGAAAGAGGAAGTGAGAGTGGCGGACAGGGATTGATTTCATGTAAATAGTGTAACTTTAGCAAAATGCCAGCATTTGGCAATATGTAACACTGGAAACGCCTAGTAAAAATGTATGGTTGTGAGTATGTAAGTCTTTCACTTCAACGGGTGCCACTAATGTTAGCAGCAAATGCCCATTCAGGATTTAGTGTTTTGTCTGACAATCAAATTAGATGATAAAGGAAATATTCCATGGCATTTGTATATCTGTTCATGTTTAACAAAGTAAAACAGAGAGGAAGTAAACAGCTGCTATCTTTTCACACACTGTTTTGAGACCAGTACTCTGTATCAGCCGGGGCAAGGAGGAAATGGCATCAGAGCATCTCCAGTCAGATCTACATTTACTAAATGTCTGCTACTGAAAAAGTATTTCATTATCTACTGACTCTCTATGAATCAAAATTGGAATCAGCCAACAGATCCCAATACTGCCCTGGTTATAACCTCCAGTGTTTTGCTCGTATGAATGGACGTGCAGATCTGTGATACTATGATATAAGTAAGAAACACTATGGGCATAGCAGGTCAGACAATGTGTGTATGTACAGTAAAGGAGTGTGTATACATAAAGGGGAACAAAGTGTGTACGTGGGGAGACATTTTGATTGTCCATTAGTGGAGGATGGAAGCGGGTGGTGCTGAAATTGTTTCTGTTTACTGTTTCCTTGTTATGCAACATGAAAACAGAAAGGGCACTTGCCCAGAAATGCAGTTGGTGTGTCTGGAATGGATGCTGTACACAATACCCAGAGTACCACGGGGTAGTAATGCAGGCCTGAGCACACTTGTCAACCTATTCATATGGACAGAGATAAAGAATCTTGAACAAACAGTCCCAGCTTTCAGGCTCTGACAGATTATTTGGTCTGGCACCTTCTCAGTTTTCTTGTACTTTCCACCGAGACCCTGAACCACACATGGTGGCACCAAGTTGACCTCCCTACCCAATTTGGAGCAGGCTTACCAGACGACCTGGTGTCTGAGCACTGTTTGAGACGTTTTAGCAATACTCCACTGTGCGAATTAGGCCACTAGGATGCAGCAGATTTTATAACAAGCGAACCGATAATGGAGAATGGCATTTGCTTCTCATCAGTGCTGGATGGCTTTCATCAAATGAAAATCTTAGATGACATTCTCGCATTACCCATTTGTAATTATCTAACATAACATTGGGGATAACTTCCAAAACCCTTCTCATAAACATACTGACATTTCAATTTCAGATTAAACTAGTAACTCAAGAAATATACAGGCCTTTTCTGTTTTTCTTTCCACATCTGACATTTTGATTTGACACAATGAGAAGAGCACAGGTTTAATGAATATAATAATGGAATTCAATTTATATTAATATTTAGGTGTCCTAAAAGCAAACCAGCATCCACAACAACAGGGTCATGAAACCTGCACACTATTTAGTTACAACCAGTTACAGTGAGACCCCACCAGGGGGAGCTAGACCACCAACTATTCTACATGTCTACAAGTCTACTGTGTGGACAGTTGACTCCGTTACTAGTGTGTCTTTACCTGCAACCGTTTCCTGTCAATAAGTCCTTGTTATTTTTGTTGCATTCTTGCATTATCACTCCTCCTCCTCCAGACAGACATGCAGCGCTTTACGTAACGTTATTCAGACCTGATGTGGCAGTTACATCGAGGCACACAGGTGCCTTGTGGGCTGATACTGCGAAGAGGGAGGAAGGGAGGATATGTCAAGGAGATGAACAGCAGAAGTGGTCAGAGTGAGGGCGGCAAATGGCGTAACCTTTGTGGTTGTATAATATGTCAAGACTATAAGTTTCCCCTAGGATGGAGTTGAAGCCGTGGAGGCAATATTTTTTGTGTGTGTGCTGTTCATAAAATGTGCCCTGCTGGGAGGTTTCAATGTAACTGCCGGCACCAGAGGGGCTGTTGAGGCCCAAGTACATACAGAACATTTGTGCACAGCAGGGGAATTGTCTGTCTTATATATGAAATTCAGGAAAATGTGCTTTAATTGAACATAACAATTATTGAAATTCATGACACAAAACAGCTGGCAGGCTGTCACTTTCTGTTTTTTCAGGAAATCCTGTGCAGAATATATAACATTAACACCTCTGTGAGGGAGAGTCTTGGTTGTCTTCGAGACAGGTAGCTTCCGTGTGTCACGGGGAGAAAACAGTTGGTGCACTACCTTTTATCTTTGTAAGGCAAGGCAAGACAAGGCAAGGCAATTTTATTTGTATAGCCCATTTTTACAAACAGTTTGTCTCAAAGGGCTTTACATAGCATCATAACAACATCCTCTGCCCTTAGACCCTCACATCGACTGAGGAAAACTCCCGGGAAAACCCTTTTAACAGGGAAAAATTGGAGAAACAAAGATGGATCTTCCAAATGTTGTCTTTCCTACAGATGTGTGTTTTCTTGCATGTTCCAATCAATGAGCAATCTTTCCTTTAGCAAAGAGTAATCCTAAATCTATAATCAATACTAATTTCTGCTTGGCTGCCATAGTGCTTCTTGTCATTTTCTGTTGTCCTTATCAGGTACAGGTACACATTTCTCATATTTCTGATTTATATGCTTTACTCAAAGGTGTGTTGTTTGACCTGACTATGGGGCATTTGTAGTGCAATATAAATGTACAGGTTAGGTTACACAAAAATGTAAGAAGGAGCTCTCTCCTCTCTCATAAAAAAGGAAAACATTCAGCAGCAGTGGTCGTATTTTCATACTGGGGAAACACTGCAAGGCAGGAGGTCATCATAAGGGATTAGAAAAGGTGGGAGATAATGGGCTACACTGCACTATCAGATCATGAATGATGAATGAACAATGTGTCCATGGTCTGCAGATAATTTTCCCAGAGTCCCAGTGAAACAAGTGAAAGATTCCTTGGATTCCTCCTGGCTGACACACATGAGAATGCGAAGAATGGTTGTGGACGTTAGCGGACAGAAAATATGATGAAATTTCCCCAGAGGACGTGATCAGATTTGAATTGTGTGCATGTGTGCTCTAAGTGGGTCAGTGGAGCAGAGCTGAGCTCAGCGATCTATAGCTTCATCCATAATTCATCAGAGTCACACAAATGATATAGACTGAGCAGGGAGTGGCAGGGATGCAGAGCGTGCCCTCTCTGACTGTCTGCCTCTGCTCGCCCTCTCTCAGAATGAGCAATTTCCCTTCGAAAACAATCTACCGGCCGTCCTGAGTCAATACAGGAAAACCAAACATATCACTGTTTCAGAAAGGTGCACGGCAGTTTATTCAGACAACAAGTCAAAGATGTAATACCCACACAGCTAATGCTGATTGATTTCCTCAGTCAAGGAAAAAGCAGTAGACTCTCAAAATGAATCTATCCAGACGACAGTGTGTGAGGAACAGACATGTGGGTCAAGGTTGAGCAGAACATCCTCGGTGACTTGACGGACCAAATATGTGGCAATCCTGCAAACGGCTGAGAAAACACTATAGATGCACGTGCATGCCCACTCTAATGTCCTTTCAGTCACACGCAAACAACTCAAAGAGGAAGGACCAGCTGCAAGCCAAAAATAAATACACAAAGCATGACCCATAGTGACTCACTGCTGACATGTACAGATAAATGCACATGACCTCACGCACAGAAAACAAACTTAAAAATATTCATTCAGACTACAAAAGCACACCCCAGCAAGTATCAGAATAACCAGTTTAAAATTATCAAGAGAATATGAGGCTATTTCCTGGAAACATCAGTCAGCTGGTGTTGTTATAATTGAATGTCATTCATCTGCAGAGAGGAATAGATGCAGAGAATCTTTTAAAGTGTAGAGTACAAATCTAAATGAAAGAAGTCTATGACAGTGTCTTTGCTTGTGATGTATTTAAATGTCCTTGAAAAGTGAACTTGACCAGCGCTGGTTCAGACATCTGTCTATTAATAGAAGCAGAGAAGCAGGCAGAGCGCTGTAGCAGACTTTCCTTCCTCATTCAGACCCAGATCAGAAACCTATAAAACTGGCTAAGAGGGAATAACGGCTTCAGCCTCCCAGCTTTATCTTTCTTTCTTTCCCCATGACTCCGTGATCCATCCTGCTGATCAGCCCACCCTGAACACACACACACACCACACACACACCAACATTTATCTTTCAAACATTCCTCCACCCCATCTCTTTTTGAGCAACTCTCTTTAGTCCATCCTTTCACACCACCACATCCGCCTTGATGGTTTCACACAAAATTGCTTGTTATGTATCAACTGTGAAGCTGTAAATGTGTGTGTGTGTGTGTGTGTTACTGCCCAAACGTGTTCCCAGTGTTGTGAATGCTAATAGCAGCCAGTGCCGGGTAAGGGCGTTGGCCTACATGTATAATCACAATGAATATTCAACAGCCTAATTAAACAGGCTGAGGCTACGCTTCAAAGGGAACACAAACAGTTGGGTGGAGAGTTCAAGCGCACACACACATACACACACAAAAGATGAGCACCTGATTCAAGGCAACTCCCCTGATTTTACATAGTACAACAACACATTTACAGTGCATCTATTTACTTTGTTTCCTTCACACTCTTTGAAGTTGAAGACTGTCAAACACAAACTTTTCTTTAGTGTGACACCTCGGCACCATCCACAACTCTCTTTAAATGTCACCCAGAAGACTTCATTTAAATACGTGTCAGAACAGGAACAGGAACAAGAACGAGCGGTGTTGCTTCAGCACTGAGATCGAAGTGATAAGACGCCATTTCAACATGTCTTTCATACAGCTCAGAGGGAGAAAGCTTAATTATGAGGTCTAGAACAATTAGCACTTGGTGAAATGAACACTGCACTAATTTTAGAAGTCATTTTTTCACACCGTAAGGGTTTTTTTTTTTGTTCCACCTGGCAGACTGATGAGGTGGCTGTGAAATCCCACTCTGAACGTCATTCATCTGGCGCCCCGGCCCTCTTTGAACATCACCCTGTTACCATGGAGATGGCCAACCAACTCCCCTGCTGTCTGAGCTCCGAGTCCGGACACAGGTGACAGGGTGAGTGTGAACTGAAGGGGGGAGTGAGAGCGTAAGAAAGACGTTTCTTAAAGACAAGAAGTGAGATAAACAGTGAGACGGTACAGTACTGAAGACGTGAAGCACGGAAAAGCGAAGCCTCCCGATTGATACAGATCCTAGACAAAGCTACACCAGCCAGTGTTGTAGTTAAGTCACTAAATCTTACGCCCAAGGCCAGGTCTGACTCACCTAAGAAAATTTCAAGTCAAGCCCCATTTCCTGAGTCTGAGTCGGTGTCATCAAGGTAGAGGCTGACAACAGTCATGCTCTAACACTGGCCCCTGTCCAGTTAAACCTCTGCCAGCCATGACAACATACAAATAAAAAATCCACATGAAACACAAATGACCCAGCCATCACCATTTTAAATACAAGCTAAAAATGTAAAGTTGAAAGTTTGAAGTGAAAAGAAAGTCAGAATACAGAGTGCTCCAACTTGTGAGTTAAGAGTCCAAATCCAAGTCATCAGCTCACAAGAACGACAACAAACGTGCTAATTCATAAAATAGTATAAACACAGGCTACATCAACACGTTTGTGTTTTAATCTAATTCAACTAGGCATCACATTTTCTATGTTTACACCTGGCATCAGCAGCATTACTCCAGAGTTTTCTAAGCCCTAAAATAGAGATTTCTGGAAAGGCTGCTGACCCCATTTAAGTCTTAATACTCCAGGGTGGTGCTTTAGTCTGGATAGAGACTGAGGGACCTGAGACTTCTGTCACCCACTCAGGATTGCAGTGGTGAACATAACATGAGTAGCACATTACAAGCACAAGCACACATTACATTGCTAACCTTACTGTCTTTTCTGGCAGCTGTTGTGATTTTAAAATCTGCATTTTAATTACAACATTTTCTATTTTCTGTGCCTGTTCATAACAGATCACCTATGACATGAAGTCTTTGGTTTTCAATTTAAAATCATGGTCATACAGTAGACCGATCAATTTGGTGAACAAAAACAGACAATTTGAATACAAATTCTCAAAGTAACACTACTGTTAATGACATATTACAAGTTAACCTCCACAAAGCAGGGTATAATATGATGGGATGGAATTTACTGACGGGCATGGCACTGATACACTGATAAAACACCAAATGAGAGAACATCTTTTGCAAACTAACACCTACTTGAGAACAGTTAAAGACATAAACACGAACTCAGACACACACGGCCCATTTCTAGCAAGTAATGGAAAGCAAGAGCAAGAGCAGAAAGGAGGGCAGAGTAAAAGGTCGGAACAGGAGATCCATTGTGTTTAATTCAGTCGATACCGGTGTTTGTTCTGCTCATCATCAATTGACACACAAATATGTGGTCAGTTTAATGGACTTGCATCCTTTTTAGGTGACAAGTAGGCTTGGCAGCATTACACTTGCCATAAAAAAAGATGGCTGAAAGAAGGAGGGAGTTTTTGTTTGTCCAAGATGAGGGACAGAGGATGAGTGAGAAATGACAGGAAGGGGAAATGACTAGAGGGCAGATAAGAGGACAAGGACAAGAGAGGGGAAAGATAACAGTGGAGTGGAGGAGGGAGATTAATGCACTTTTGGTCCTTAAAAACCACAAGCCACTAGTTCCTCATTTGACTTTAACACTGTAAGAAGTTCCCATTGTTAGTTAATGTAAACAACTCTGAACCACAAAGGGTCATGATGGTGCACTGACGGTAAACACACACGCTGTGCCTGAAAAACAATTATCAACAGGCTGGTAGTTGGCAAACACAACACTGTGATGACATCACCTTCAGTGTGGACCAAGAGCACATGCTTCATCATCCCCATGGCTGTCTCTCTCTCTCTCTCTCTCTCTCTCTCTCTGTCTTTCTCTCCCTGATGAAAGTCAATCGAAACTCAGTTGTTTGATTACACACAGGTTCGTGTGCTTCTGTGACCGTGTTTACGATGACTAGAGGACAAGCTGCCGAGCCGGTGTTTTGATAAGACTTGATTGCTGTTTGTATGCATCTGCAGACCGGGTTGTGCATATGTGAATGTGACCTAGCAATACCCAGTGTTTGTCTTTTGCAGCTTTTCAAATAGCTCAGTGTCACTAAAATAGTTCCAGGACGAGCTGTGGTGTGTCCTGGTGGAAAGGGCACAAATGCTTTCATCACCACACTGCCAGTAGCCCGGGGAGGCGAGAGACGATGAGAGCGCAGTGATGAGGATGTTAAACTAGGAGGGACAGGAACAAGCCCCAGGGGACCAGGTGATGTCTGACGCCTCCCACTGACACTGCTCCTTACTGCTCTCTTACAGGACCAACACAAGGGTGGTGTTACAAAGGAGGATCAATCCCTTTAAAGGTGATGGTTGCCTTAAAAATGCAGACCTTAATGCTAAAAATTCATTACTCTGTTTGTCATTAGTTAAAAAAAAATAAGATAAGAATTACTTTAGATTCATGTGTCTAGCAGCTCATCTACCATTTGCAGAATATTAAAAAGCCTGATAGGTGCAAAGGATCTTCTATATCCCCCCATCCTGCAGTGAAGAGAGAGTTTGCCAGGTATTAAACTTATTATAAATGCATTGTCATAATAAAGAACCGCTTCTTCAGGTAATGTAAGTCTATTATTAAAAAGTATAACCAAGCCAGATTAGAGAAACAACACAATCAACTTTACCATAGGCACTCTTGAGACATAACATTTTTTCAACAACACAACATTTTTCCATATGTACAAAATTAAGCTTTTTTTTGTCTTTTGCATGTAAATAAAGAGCTGACTACATTCCTTTAGAGCATTTCTAGTTTTAGTCTGCTGCATACAGCTGCATGAATCCAGCTGTGGCATGTTTTGAGCTGGTGAAGGATACTGCAGATGAACATGGATGAATGCAGAACATGGAAAACAGTAAGTATGAAGACAATAAAAGACGAGGGATTGGCAGGAAGGCAGGTGGGGCATGTGGAGACGAGGCCTGGGGGAAGGAGACGGGGTCATCTACCCAACCCCCTGTTTTCCAATATTTCTCAACATTGCGCTATTGGAGGGGAAAAGGTTAGCGAACATTTGCAGATGGGCCCCGGAGAGGGTTATATGTTCTCCAAAGACAAACACAGCTTCAGTCTTTCTCACACACAGTAATCCTATGCTGCGAGAGAACTAGCCCCAAGGCTTAGCTTCTGTTTTGTCTCAACTCTGCAGCTCATATCCCACTAGAACCTACTCGTCTGTTCTTTCCCCCCGTCTCCTGTCCTAAACTAGTCTTACATCCTGACGCTAAACATTTTGTGCCTTCCAGCTCTTCACTTCCACTGTTTGTTTTTTTTTTACTGTTGTTCTGTCTCTCCATCCCGCTGAGAGGAGAAAAAATAAAACAACCAGACAACATCAGTCTGGGTTCAGGCCTGTCTGTCAATCTGTGCACGAACACGTTGATGCTACCAGGCGGAGGAAAGTCTACCAGCACTGTTACGCAGAGCTGAAGATGAACAGGGAGGGTGTAGTCACTCAATCTATTAATCAGCAGCTAATTTTAATGAATCCCACAGGCTGAGCACCAGCTGCGGAGGAGACCTAATGCTGCGTTTTCACACACACCCCCTCTGCTCTCTTTAGCAGAACTACCACCATGGGACAGACATATGAACCTTATGAACAGTTTTAGTGAAAGCTAAAGTACCCTGCTTTTGCAAACAAGTCATAAATGTTACCCAATCAGCAACGATCAACTGCTTCCCCTACTGACGGCTCCGATCGACCTCATGGGCCAACGCTGCTGCAGCACGAGTTACTGTTTAACAACAGCTGAGATAAAGTACATTGACGAAACATTTAGTTACTGTATGGATTGAACTACCTAGAAGTGAATGGACAACTTAGGACAAAAATCTCTGTTGATCAACTTCTGACATGCAAAAAGTCTGCAAACAATCCTGCTCCATCCTAAGTTGTCAAGCAGCTGATCTTCACACTGTTTCTGCACATGACAGCAGAGTCTGTTGTTACGATTTCCACTGCTGGCCTGCCTGTGCAAGAGAGCTCAAAGCAGCCATAACCACACTCTTGGCACAATACCAAAGACAGAGAGAAAGAGTAGAGAGGTGGAAAATGATATGCAAAAGCCTCACATTAGCATTGTAAAGATAATAAAATACTTTGCCAGCAGCAAAAAAAAAAGTAAGTCATGAATGGATCTGCAGCATGGAGATGAGAACACACAGACACGCTTGTGTGTTTTAAGCTTACCTTGGAGTACTGTCTGCGAAGACTGAAGCGTTGCACCATCCTGACTGACTGACTGATGCAGCCACAGCTGGACCCCCTGCTCTACGCTTCCCCACTCATACCCCTCCAAAGTACACACTGCTCACATAGTATGCTTCACACACACACACACACACACACACACTGAAGGCACACACGGCGCTACCCTCCTCTCCAAATATCCATGTGCACACACATTTCTAGTACACGCCACTTTCGCCTACTATACAAACACAAACGAAGAGAGAGAAAGAGAGAGATGAAAAAGGAGGGGGAGAGCAGGCAAAGATAAAGACAGCTCAGCTGTGTTGCCCTCTGCTCATATTCACAGTGATCCCATGAGCTCTGTCGCTTTCTCACACAGACACAGTCACTCGCACAAGATGCTCACACCACAGGGCTGCCAGTGCACAAATGATTTCCAGTACACACACACACAAACACACACACACACACACACACACTGGTGTAAATAACAATGAGGCTTTACAGTACAGTCACACAGATACACACCCCTCCACATCCTCTTCTAAACCACAGCACAGATAACACATTCATACACAGCTAGTGCTCAGCTCTCACTCATCTACGACGAGGCAAGGTTGCCTCCTGCTTCCTGTCAGTGAGCCGAAGGGTGGGGTGAGGAGGAGGAGGAGGAGGAGGAGGAGAGGGAGATGGGAGAGGAGGAGGAGGGACCAGCTGATTGTCTTTACTAACTCTCTTCAGGGACCAAGGGAGGGGAACCGGGAGGGAAAGAGAGAGAAAAAAGGAATAAAAGGCAAGGGGGGTGCAGGAAGCAAAGAAAGAGAGAGAGAGAGAGAGAAAGAAAGAAAGAAAGAAAGAAAGAAAGAAAGAAAGAAAGAAAGAAAGAAAGAAAGAAAGAAAGAAAGAAAGAAAGAAAGAAGAATTGATCACAATATTAACCACCCCTGCAACACACTCAACTACCCTCGACCTACACTAACAGCAGGATGTCACACACACACACACACACACACACCTCCAAGGTCGACAGCACTGTTACTATGGCAACCCAAGCAGGGCGTAGTTCTAGGCAGCAAGTTTCGGCGTAACCAAGGCGACCGCTCGGATGACCTGCTGTGTTGCTGTGTGTGGAGAGACGGGGCTGTGGTGTGTGAGCTGTAGATGGATGAGGGAGACAAGGGGCGAGGCCACAGGAAGGTTGACGGCGGCCTGTCAGCAGCAGCAGCAGCAGCAGCACTAACGGACAGACGTCTGGCTCTCTGTCCCGCTCCGTCATCTCACGAGAGGTCGTTTTCACAGGACTGAAGGACACTTGGTTTTACAGATGAAGAAATGAGGAATGACTACAGTAGAACGGGCGGATATATTAAATTTTAGCTCACAGATTACGGCTTTCGGTTATTCATAGTCACTTTTCTAGACTTACGGTACGAGCAGCTGCTGGATTGATAATCAGCTATTAGTCAGTTTGTGACAACACTGATACAGAGTCTGTGGCTACGCTTATTTCACAAATCAAAGGAACAGGCCAGTCCACCACAAACATGAGCTCATAATGCAAACACAACCTCAACATGAACCAAGCCCCAGAGCCGCTCACACAGCAGGTTAGTTCGCTTATCACACAGTGACCTCTGGTGGCGAACAGCACAAACTGAAACAGCCTGGTAGCAGGTCTACTACATAAATGTGGTCATCATGACGTTATGTTTAAAGATCACATTGTAAAAGGAAGTGAAACCAATACAACACAGATCTATGATAATAATTACACAATACAGAAATTGACAAAATGGTAGTGATAATACTGATCTCTGTATTAGAGACACAGCCTTCCACAAACAAGCAACCCGCTGTTAATATACTATTAATGTTTATCCAAGCAGAGAAAATTTCTGGAACCACAAAGATGTAGACCATAGCGTTTACGGCTCTAAGGATTCACGAACTTCTAAAGGAGACAATCACAATTTTTTAAATCTCTCAGATACCTTCAAATACCTTACTGTAGCAGCTCCGAAGAGGAAGTCATACAGGGTAGTCTTTGTTTTGTGGTTAACGTACTGTAAAAAATAATTATGATTTTGTAGATGATCTGTCATCCTAGTTTCAGACAGAATGGAATAAGGGATGTATATTTTGATTTTTTTTTTTTCTGACCGATAACCAATGCTCATTAACTGATTATTAACCGTTAACTGTTAAGATTGAAAAACGCTTAAATGCTCTTGGGAGCGATTGACAATGTTTTTTTTTCTTGCCATTATTGAACACACACATGTGCTGCAACAGCTGATCAGCGCCACATCCATTGTGCTCTGCCTAAGGTGATTGTCAGCTCATCTGTGGAGCTGCAGGTGAACCGGCTGGAGAGCGGAGCGCCGTCCTCTTTTGTTTTTTGTCTTTTTTGCAGTGTCGTTGTTAGAGGTGAAGCACACCTGTAGGGTATTTATTGTCTGACTTTCCTTCACAGGGACTGCGCTGCATAAACCACATACTGTCAGTCCTCCCTATGTAACTTTTTGCTGCAAAATATGACTGAAGGCAGGTGGAAGTCTGCACGTGTCGACACGCCCCCAATTTAAAAAAATTAACCGATAGTATTAATCGGTCAAAGTTCTTGTTTTCGTAGAGTTTTTGGTGTTAAAATGAGCATCTGTCTATTGTTTGGAGAGAGAGACACTTTAACTCTTGATGAACAGCCAGTACTGGACGACATCAGACAGCAGTAAAGGCCCACTCCCTGCACTGCACTCACAGCTGAAACAGCAGGAACTGTTACATCATCACCAAGGTGAACCCCAGCATTTGATTGATAGTTCACTGACGAATAAAGCCTGACAACAGTAAAGCGAAAAAAGAGGCGCATCGATCAGCCTGTCTGGTGATGATATGATTCACGGCTTCTGTCACTTACCCTGTCCGTCTCCTCCGTGGACTGGTACCCTGATGACAGCACCACATCGCCGCCGCCGGTGTATCCGGGGGCGGGGCTGCTGGGCGTGGTGTCGGTGGTGGAGGAGGAGCGCGGGCGGCTGGCGTGCTGCTGTGGATCAGTGGTGTTTCGGCGGCGTGGGGCCTGGGGGCTGCCTCTCAGGAGGGGGTCGCGGTCTCCGCTCCCCGATCCCGACCCCTTGCTGCGCCGGCTCTGCAGGCTGGTCCCACGCCTCATCGTACCCACAGCCGCTGAGCCCTGGCCAGCTGCTGCAGAAGAAGGAACCACAGGAGCAGAGAGGCAGTCAGAGTCGGGACAGCAGGACCCGGGGGCATCCTCGGCGGCGAGGGAGGAGGTGCCGCCTGCTGACACTACAGAGGAAGACGAGGAGGAAGACGAGGAGGTGATGGTGGAGCCAGAGAAGGAGAGACGTTTACGCCGCTGCTGGAACAGCTGTTTCAATCCCTGGCCAAGAACCCCCATGCTCTCCCTGGCGTTCTGGCTCATCTTACTGAAAGACGGGTGCTCTGACTGGGACGAGGCCCTCTTCAGCCCTGAGCTTTGCGACCCCTCTGCCTGTCTCTTAGCTCCAGGTCCAGGACCGAGACCCACCCCCTCTGGCTCCCTTTGACCGTCATCCCCCCGGTGCATGTGGCCCCACTGACCACTAACGAATAGCAGGGGGAGGAACTGTCCTATCAAACAGCACTGCTAACACTTCTCTCACTATCTGTCAGACATGCAGAGGACAAGGGCTACAGTAGAGTACAAGCAGAGAACTGTGGAAGTGGAGATGGGACTGTCTGATGGAGGGTTCGATCGGCTCAGTGCTGGTCAGGGGGATGAATCCAAAGAGGGATCATTCATCTTTTCATTCAGGAACAAGTAGCCATGCTGGTCTAGTACAGAGAGAGAGAAGATGGGTTATGAGAGGCTTGAATGTTGCCAAATCCAGTGATATGCAGTCACTCATTTTTGCTTTTATTATTGACCATTTGCATCTTTTAAATTTCATGCAAATGGTACAAAGTGTTAATGCACAGAAACTTCTCTAGAGTTATATAATCTCTAGACTGGAGAACACTAATCAGCCGTGAAGGACCGATAAGTAACTTTGCAATTGAAATTTAAGAATAACATACACTATCACCAGATGGACAGGCTGCCTTGGTGACAGCCACGCCAGTCCTCTGAATCATTCAACATTCAAACAGGCCGATGTTTCAAGAGCAAACACAAGGAATACAGGGAAACAAGCTGGATCCAAGTTAGCTAGCATACTATGAAGATCACAACATAAAGCAGAATGAATTTAAAAGTAAGCCAGTACATGCCAGTTAAAGGGATAGTTCAACATTTTGGCAAATTGGCCCATTGCCATAATCCCTATAGTTTTAGGAGTAGGTTTGTTTCCTTTAAAGGGATAGTTCACCCTAGAATGATATTTCGCTCATTATCTACTCACCCTCATGTTGACTAAGGGCTGGAAGAAGTTTCAGATTCCTCCGTGGCTTCTCTGAGTTACAGGGGGTCTCGGCATAGCAGTGCATGTCCATATAACGGTTGCAAAGGGACACCGGAGCTCTTCGTAAAAAAACACACACAAAAAAACATCCAAATAAACTCCATGATGCTCGTATGTAATGTCCGTCTTGTGCTGAAGCCCCAAATTGCGTAATTGTCCCAAAAAAAATTAAATAAGTCTATATTTTAAGCTTGTTTGTAGCGGAAGCTTCTCGAAGCTCCTCTTCCTGGTCCGTCCAAATCTCGCGTGATTCGCAGTAACCGCACTGACGCATACTGACGCCGGCGCAAATCACGCGAGATTTGGACGGACCAGGAAGAGGAGCTTCGAGAAGCTTCCGCTACAAACAAGCTTAAAATATAGACTTATTTAATTTTTTTTGGGACAATTACGCAATTTGGGGCTTCAGCACAAGACGGACATTACATACGAGCATCATGGAGGTATTTGGATGTTTTTTTGTGTGTGTTTTTTTACGAAGAGCTCCGGTGTCCCTTTGCAACCGTTATATGGACATGCACTGCTATGCCGAGACCCCCTGTAACTCAGAGAAGCCACGGAGGAATCTGAAACTTCTTCCAGCCCTTAGTCAACATGAGGGTGAGTAGATAATGAGCGAAATATCATTCTAGGGTGAACTATCCCTTTAATTGTCAGTGCAAGCTGTTTTCAGAACGGTGGAGCAGAGTCGCAAGCTGCTCAGAGCTACACTACGGAGGCTCATGGGATTTCTTGGTTTCCCTCATCAAACTCATCAAATACACAATCCAACAACTCTAAAACGCTGTCGTGGACAAGTTGTGACCGGCACATTCACCACGCTATGAGATAATAACAGAACGTTACGAGACAGAGTTGTTTTCGAGGTAAATGCAGAGATGCTTGCAGAAAAACTGCCCCCGACGGGAACGCACATCAGCGGTTTTGCATGAATTTACCTTGAAAAACAACTCTGTCTCGTAACGTTCCGTTATTATCTCATAGCGTGGTGAATGTGCAGGTCACAACTTGTCCACCAGAGTGTTTTGGAGTCGTTGGATTGTGTAGATGCAGGAAACTAAGAAGTCCCATTAGCCTCCGTAGTGTACAGTAGCTCTGAGCAGCTCACACCTCTAGCTTGCACCGACAATTAAAGGTAACGAACCTACTCCTAAAACTATAGGGATTATGGCAATGGGCCAATTTGCCAAAATGTTCAACTATCCCTTTAAGAAAATACACAACAGCCTAGAGAAAGGTGCAGCCAGAAAGACACAAGGGGCTGAGGAAAACGATGTCGAAAAGAATAGAGTGAGAGAGGGAAAGTAATAATGACTTGGATCAAAAGAAGAAAAACCCACCTACCATCAGCCCAACTGTCAGCCGAGAGTCACTCACTCTTGTGGATTACCTGAGATGAGGGAGACAAAAAGAAAAACAAGGAGTCATTTTTTAAGATGTTGAACTTCACTCTTCAATTCCCTCGCTGATCTCAACCTGTTCAAACCATCGCACATCTCCTCCTGATTGCAATCAATACACATTTTCACTGTTTGCTGCGAACACGCTGGGAATATTGAACAGAACATGTGCGCTACACCGCTTTGTTTGTGTGTGTGTGTGTGTGTGTTTGCATGCGCGTGTTCCTTCAGGAGCTCATTTAGTATCCCCCAAAGCAAGCCTTCCTCATCGTGCAGCAGTATCAGGAGACAAGGGTTTCCGCACTAGGACCGACACACACAGTGCAGTGTGGCAAACAACAGATCGGTGCACACAATCGCCTCCTGCAGCCTTGTCGTAAACTGTCTCGCTGAATTTAAGTCATTGACAGAACCAACAGAGACACCTGATAAAACACAAGCCGTCTTCCTCCAGCACGAATCTTATTGGTGGAGAAGCGATCACCTCAGAGACGGACCCACAGACAGACAGACAGACAGACAGACAGACAGACAGACAGACAGGCAGGCAGCAGGCAGGCAGGCAGGCAGCCCGAGCCTCCCTGCAGCATCAATAGCTGCTCCCATTGAGGGCAGGAAAACAAACGAGGCAGGAACATCGAGAGCCTGGGGAGGGACAGTTACATATTCAAACTATATTCCTTCAGCTGCAGTGTCAGGTCATGAAGAAGAACACAAAGTTGGGCAGACAGATGCGCTCACATGCAAACACTTCTCACAACTGCAAGGGTATAATCCATGCAAATGAGGCTGCAACAGAATTAATTCACATCACTACGAATACCATCAGCTGTTCAGTTGGACACTATAGGTTCAGACAAAGAGGAATAAGAGGAATAAGAGAATAAAGCATGAAGCTACTTGCAGGGAACATATCACTTTTCACAGCGTCCACACGTTCGGTGCCAAGAAAAGGACACACATACACACACACACACAAACCCATGCGCACAGAAGCTTTCACTTTCTACACAAGCTGATCTTAAGTCTGATCTTGTCTAATCCTTTCAGTTCAATAAGCAGATTCAAGCCAGCAGATACTGACATGCTTAATATAGAGGCTGCGTGTTAATATGCTGGTGCCAATCAGTTAAATGCAACTGTCGCCTGCCAGGGAGGGAGAGACAGGAGGAGGGGGGGGGGGCAGGTGTTCACAGGTTCACTATAGTCACCTGTTAACTTGCTGCTGCCTGTAGCGATCAAGATACAGTGCTGTCGACCGTTAAGCAGTGCTTTTCACACTAATGATAACACAGCCGCGGCTGGGTGTTTTCACAGTTCCAGTTATTTTAATCAAATTTCAGTAGAGATTCAGTAAATCATGATTACAAAATAAAGTGAGTGCAAAAATCAATATCTGACAAGAAAAACGCACATTGTTTCTTCATAATAACGTTTTGATTTCTTTTTTTATGTTTTGCTTTGTAAGAAACTGTAGATTACTACAAAGATATTTTGAGTTTTTATTCCCGGTAATTATTTCCACAAAGGATGAATAGTCATGCATGCACATACAGTAACAGAATCAAGTTCATGCACACTTGATATGCATGCACAGTTTCAAAGAGTTTGTAAGTAGGAGTCACAGTTAAGTGTGATTGATTATGACAGTGACTGTGTTTTTTGGAGTGAGTGGTGGTAAACCTAAGTTTATCCTGTCCTCAAGCTGAAGTTGAGCCTCAAGCCCTGTCCCGACCCTGGTGCCCATCCCTCCCTGTGTGTGTCTGTAAATCCCCTCCTTCATCCCCCATGCTGATCCTGGTGCTGGATTGGATGTTTTCTTGATTGCCTATGGTTTTATATTCAAACTAAATCCTCTTTTAGGAGCCTTTAGAGGATAAAGCATTATTGTCAGACTTGGTGTAGATGCTTGTGTACGCATGAGAGCTCCTGAATCTTTGGTCAGTTTAAGCAAGGCTTGTCGTTCCACCTTGATGGCGTGATGACGCAATAGAACAAACAACAGATGGGTCTTTGAATAAGGAATGTCCTGTTCTGACCTAAAACTACATCATTTGACAACTCTGGAGTCTAAATCTGGATTGTGTTATAGTTTTAAACATCTAACACAATATTGCTAACAAGATATAACCACATAATGTTTTAAAGATAATGTGGCAGTGGAAAAATCTCAAGTCAGGTATCCCTTTTTAACCTAACACTGACATGTTCAACAGTGTTGGCTTTAGGCAAATTTTGACCAAGTAGTACTTCAGTGCTTGTCTAAAAATACCTCTGGTAAACCTCAAAAACATGATAATGATAGTATTGTAGTGAATTTAATCCCCGTGCACCACAGAAACAGATGTGTGACAGACTACAGTATGTGTGGTTCTCAGTGTTTAACAGGTGTCAGTGACAGCTGGGGTCAGCAGTGTCAGTGACTCAGCATTTTTCCTCAGATCTTAATATAAGTATCTACACACATACACATACACATACACATGGACAGGCACCTTATGTCCCCTTGTCTCTACCGCTGCTGCTCATTCCCTTCAGCTGAGCTGCCAATCATCCAGCCCTACTGTCTTTGTCTTTGACCAGCTGAGCTAAAAGAGACAGTGAAAGCTCAGCAGAGCTCTGGCACTGGTGGACTGGAAAAACAAAACAAGAAAAAACAAAAAAAAACAACAGCTCATACATTCACAACTTGTCATCTTGCTGACACCGACCTGCAAGTGTGAAATCACAGGATAGATCCAAGATAAACAACAATCATCATGTTTCTTTATTCCTCTCACTCCCCTGCTTTATATAAACAAGGTCTGTCAAGTGCTGCAGTTTGACAATAAATTATAGCGTTGCCGCTTTTAAATGTTCCCTTCAGCTCTTTGGCTATAAAGCAGCTGCAGATTCAATCAGGCAGAAAGGTTATATTGATGATATATTAAAGTGTTCTAAAATCACATCCATTATCATTATTGGACAAGGAAGACTGATGTAATTATTTAATACGAGATTAAGCCCAGGAGCTACAAATGTGAAGGTGACAGCTCCAGCAGCTGAGCAATAAAGCAGACAATCAGCAATTTACCATAATGCAAGATAAATTATTTATCAGCACTGCGCTGTCATAGTCTTTGCATGCAAATAGCAGTTCCAGTGAATAGTTCCAGCACATCCAAACCAAATATATGCACAATTGCCAGACACCAGTTTCTTCTGGGCTTTTCTACTCAATTCTACAACTGACTTTTAAAAAAGAATAAAGAAAAAAGTTGCAAACCAGGCATGCCCAACACAAGTGGGGGTCAATCTGGCCTGTGCTCTTTGACACTGAAGCAGCCATGTTGTTCATTGCTGAACATACAGTCAGTTAATTCAAAAAATGCCCATAGCTTAAACAAGCCCATGCAGTGTTTCCAGAAGGGTATGAGAGCTGGCGTGGAATAGACCGCTCTTTGTTCCCACTGAGCCACACACAGGCCCATCGCTGCTCTTTGTGCTGCGCCTCTTTCACTGACAGACACACATCAATAAGAGGGGAATTAGGCCAGAGAGTTCTGGCAGCGATGTTTGTGTGTGACTGTGTGCATGAATGTGTGTGTCTTTGAATCAGACAGAGAGAAAAGGAAAAAAAGAAAAAAGAAAGAAAGAGATAACGGGAATTATATTCTGCGGAAATGTGCATAGGAGCACATGTGTAAGTGTGTGTGTTTGTGTGTGTTGTCTTGACTTTGACCAATGGAAAATGGACCATATCTCATTCAGCAGCTGCATAATGACAGCATGGGCAGGAAACAGGAACAATCGTTATTGTATTTATGTGTGTGTGTGTGTGTGTGTGTGTGTGTGTGTGTGTGTGTGTGTGTCGGGCTGGGAGGCAGAGAATAGGACAGTTGTATCAGTCCTGACAGCGCAAGAGATGACTTCAGCATAGTGCAAAGGAAAAAAAAGTGTGATAAGAGACACTACTCTTTGTATCAGACAGACAGAGAGAGGGAGTAAGTGACAGAAGGTTGAGACAGAGGGCTACAGAGGTAGTGAAAGAGACCGGGCTGCATCAAAGGCATCAAACGGTCCACGGCGCGTTCTGCCCGGGCCGTGTCGGGTTCAGCCGGACGCTCAGCAGAGATTGTGTCTGAATGAGAAGGTGAATGGCAGGTTGTTCCCTGACACAGGCGGGCTAAATGCCCTATTGTGCAAGATGAAACCCCGAAGGGAGGCCGCACTGCCAAAGTCGCGCTCAGCTTTCCAAGAACAGGACAAACCAGAAAACGCAGTTATTTACTGATCAACGTACAGATATTAAGGAAACACATGTCTGCGTTTGCTTGTTTACAAAAGTTAAAGAACGTTTGCTTTGCACTTGTCTACATGCTTTCCAAACCATTTAAAGGGATAGTTCACCCAAAATTGAAATTTCACTCATTATCTACTCACCCTAATGTCGACTAAGGGCTGGGAGAAGTTTCAGAGTTATCCGTGGCTTCTCTGAGTTACAGGGGGTCTTGGCATAGCAGTGCATGTCCATATAACGGTTGCAAACGGATACCAACTGTCTTCGTAACAAAAAAACACCAAAAAACATCCAAATACCTCCTTGCTGCTCGTATGTAATGTCCGTCTTGTATTGAAGCCCCGAAATGCGAAATTGTCCCGAAAAAAATTAAATAAGTCTATATTTCAAGCTCGTTTGTAGCGGAAGCTCCTCTTCCCGGTTCATCAAATTTGGACGAACCGGGAAGAGGAGCTTCGAGAAGCTTCCGCTACAAAACAAGCTTGAAATATAGACAAGACGGACATTACATACGAGCAGCAAGGAGGTATTTGGATGTTTTTTGGTGTTTTTTTGTTACGAAGACAGTTGGTATCCATTTGCAACCGTTATATGGACATGCACTGCTACGCCGAGACCCCCTGTAACTCAGAGAAGCCACGGATAACTTTGAAACTTCTCCCAGCCCTTAGTCGACATGAGGGTGAGTAGATAATGAGTGAAATATTAATTTTGGGTGAACTATCCCTTTAACACTATGTGATGCAATATATGACTGTGCAGGTGAAACCCACAAGTGCGAATATGCAAGAAGTCTGTCTTACCTAATATTTCTTCTTTAACTTCATCTCTTAGGCAACAGAGGACCATCTGTAACCACCCTCCTCTCTACCTCCTCTCACTATATATTGCTGAACAAAACAATACAAATGTTGATCACAAAAAGAAACAAATAAAATGCATATAAACACGATTATTCCACAAACACACTGAGACAATAGGAACAGTAGGTGGTATATCGAGTGTGAAGCTGAGTCTGAGTCACCTAAAACAGCCTAACAGAGTCTGTGAAGTGGGAAGCTGCAAAAACACAGAGAGAGGAACAGTGGCAGAGCGCTTGTACAAGGCTGTAAATATCACATGCATCTCTGTGTGTAAGTTGCGCGCAGGGAGCTGGACGGTGAATAAATCTAGACAGTAGGGGCAGTCATGTGAAACATAATTTAAGACCGGCTGTGAGTGATGAAACTTAATGCTGAACGAGTCTGTACGTTTACTCTGAGGGGGGGGGGGTCGCGTTTAAGGGACCTCTCTGCACCTATGCTCAACACCACAGCAAGTGTCCTCATGAATAATTCACCATGTGCATGGATCCGACACTGGTCCGTGTTGACTACAGCTACAGTACAGTGCAGATGCTCGGTGCAGACATAATGGATCCAGCCAACGGACAGCAGCCTGTTGAGGATCTGATTCTCTCGCTGTTTACAAAGTACAATATTATCTCAAAGGGGGGATTTTAAGTGGACAAGAGGTTAGGAATTAGTAAAGATCTTAAGCCCTGCAAAGTGGCCTTTACTTACTAACCTGATAGGTGTTTAACAGTGGCCAGGGTTTTCAACTTGGCCAACGGAGCTCATATTCCACCCGCTCTGGCAGAGAATCATCGACTGTCAACAGGCTGGAAACCACCTACACACCAGCTGAAATCTCATACCAGAGATTGTGTTAAAGGCGCACGGCCATAAGGGATGGGACGAGGAATGCATGTCGGGGTCAACGCACGCTCTCTTTGTGCGACTACAGAGAGAGAAACCTGCCAGGTTATAAGGCCACGGGGCCATCTGGCCGCTTGCGGTGCCAGCAGGTGAGAACATCTTTTACGCCAGCCGAGACATAAATCATCCGTATTGTCACCTATTTAAATAACTCCTCAGTCAGATCTCTGGGTTCAGGTAATCAGACACCTCTCAAATTCACTCGAGGGGTTAGTGGGGCTCAGCACATCCAAGCTCTGGTCTTCGAAGTGTTTACTGTGAACGTGATATCGGGCTCAGCACGTACGCTGTGGGTCAACAACATCAAGCCAGCAGATCTGCAGATTTAAGTTAAAAATGAAACTCATCCTGGCCCCCAAAACCACAACTTCTACTCTTCCAAAGTCCAGCATTTGAAGATAAGAAGGTGCAAACAAATTGAAAGATGTTCAAAGCTGAGGAAAATGTGTGTATCACATAATATTGGCCTGAACAACTAGTGCATGGTATGAATTCAAGTAAAACTCAAGTAAATTCAATCCTACTGTGTTCATGGAAATCATTTAAAGGTGCTATTTACAAGTTTTTGTAACTGCTACCTATCCAACATAAACATTAAAAGCTTTTTACTCACCAGTCTAGAAGAAACATTGCAAGTTCAGCAAGAAACTTTCTTTTGTTTTCTCGCCCAGAGCTGTTTCTAGCAGTAGAAAGCGATGTCAAACGTTTTTCTGCTCTTACTGTCACTACTTTTCTCCCACTGAAGTCAGTATCCTAACGAGCTGACCCTAGCTCACTCCATCTCATGATATCACTTTGCAATTGGGAGTCACTGGAGCATCCAGTCTGCCCTCAGTCCAACATGAGAGGAGGAACAAGTAGCACGATCCAGTGGATCCACACAGCGTCTTCTAACCCCTCGGCTTGTAGACACAACGATGTCTGGAGCTCTCGGTGACAAAACTGTTGTTAATGTTAATGTCAGCTATGTAGCATTAGCAAAAACGAAGAATAGTTTTATAATTTTTCAGTTTGTCTTGAGACAATAGTCAGGTGCACATATTAACACTGAAATTGTATCAGAATCATTCATTCACTACTCCTTACTCGCTATTTACACACATCTATATAAAGGTTTATGTAAAGTGTGTTGCTTGCTGTAATCATTCCCTTTGTTCTTAGTAATTAAAAGACCTCTTCTAAAAGGAGCTACAGGCCTGGTTCTGTGTAAAAATGTATTTGAGTTCACAAATAAAATGGATATTAAGCGGATCAGGACTTGTAAGACACGTAATATTGCTGGCTTTATCTAGCTTGTCACAGGTCAAAGCAAAAAATGAATGCTCAACTCATGTTACAGCTATGGCTTCAAAGGTGTGACAGGAAATTTATTAAATGCCTGTTTTACACAACTGAGCTGTACACAAGCACCGAAAAAGCAGAACGTCAAGTCGGGACTCTTGTTTTATTCCTGTTTGCTTACATGTTGTATTCATTCACATTGACTGATGATTATCCACACGCATTTCATCTCAACTGTCTGTCTCTCTTAGCATGTCCTGCTGCAGCGCCTATATGTTCATCTGACAGTATCTGAGACTTGTGATAGGATGTGCCCCTAGATGCAACCTACTAATTAGCTGTTGTGACTTTTAAATAAAAGGTACTTATTTAGACATAAGACCATCAAACTAACATGTCTGAGCTGGTTTTTGACTAACTTTGGAAGATATTGACTGATTTTCCTAAATACGGAGCTCAGCTATGTTTTAAAGTGAAAACTCTTATGACGCTGTGTGACCCCTGCCTCTTTTCTGCCTCGGTCTTCAAACGGGAAAGGATCAGAGGGAAGAAGGCAGTTCGTTGCCACTAGAAACAGCAGCCTTTATAAAGGAATTTCACCTTCACTCTGGAGGAGTGGGAGTGAGTCCTACTGAAGTAGAAGAAATCCAGTCTGTCAACAGCTCGAACATTAATAGCAAGGATGGCACAGACAAACTTTTTGCTGTCGGTGCGTGAGTTGTTGATGCTGCTGATTGCAGCAGTGATGAGGCATGATTAAGCAGCACTGTGACACCTCTGCAACATTTATGGGCTTTTTTTTTTTTTTTTAACAGCCCAGCTGGAAGAGGAAGGTGACAGAGAGTGTGACACAAAGGGTGAGAGAGAGTGAAAGGAAAAACTGCGTTTCCTCTCTGACACACAACACTTCCTCTTCAGCCATGGTTGGATCTTTGGTCAAGGGAACAGAGCCAAATCTGAGTGATGCTGAGATTGATTTGACTTAAAGGGATAGTTCAACATTTTGGCAAATTGGCCCATTGTCATAATCCCTATAGTCTTAGCAGTAGGTTTGTTACCTTTATTTGTTGGTGCGAGCTATTTTTAGAACGGCAGAGCAGAACCGTGAGCTGCCCAGAACTACGCTACGGAGGTTCATGGGATTTCTTGGTTTCCCTCATCAAATACACAATCCAACAACTTCAAAACGCTCTGGTGGACAAGTTGTGACCTGCACATTCACAATAACGTAACTTTACAAGACAGAGTTGTTTTCGAGGCAAATGCAGAGACTGCTTGCCGAAAAACTGACCCCGACGGGCACGCGCATCAGCGATTTTGCATGAATTTACCTCGAAAACGACTCTGTCTCGTAACGTTCTGTTGTTATCTCATAGCGTGGTGAATGTGCAGGTCACAACTTGTCCACGAGAGCATTTTGGAGTTGTTGGATTGTGTATTTAATGAGGGAAACCACAGAATCCCATGAGCCTTGGTGGCGTAGCTCTGAGCAGCTCGCGGCTCTGCTCCGCCGTTCTAAAAATAGCTTGCACCGACAATTAAAGGTACTGTAACAAATCTACTCCTAAGACTATAGAGATTATGGCAATGGGCCAATTTGCCAAAATGTTGAACTATCCCTTTAACTGAGGTGAAGTAACAATGATGACCTATATAACCTTATCTTTATCTTAATCAACACCCCTAGAGCTACAGTGGAGAGAGTGTTCCCTCAAAAACCAGACGAGTGCTGGAACAGAGACACAATCCCTCACTGGCTTCCCATTTGCAAACACGACCAATTATGTTGGTTGGAATGCACGACCAAGCCAGGGGGATGCTGGTGCCAAGCATTGAGCCCAGGCAACCCAGGATATGGGGCATTGTGGGTGCAACAAACCCTCTGAAGCAGAGGGGAACAACCAAGCATTATGCACTTAAAAGATAAAAGTGGGAAAAAAAAGTCACCTCATTATCAAACGTGACAAATATTTTAAAACACCAAGTAAAGTATCGACTCACTGATCATCTCTATACCACTTGTCCTATTGTGTGTCGCAGGTCGCTGAAGCCTTTGCATAGCACAAAGTCTGGCGGAGACAGCACAGTCATGTTCCCAGAGGAAGTGTTACTTATTTAAATGAACTCTACAGTACCCTAAAATATAGTTTTGAACTGTTTTATTTGGTTAGTTGATTGATGTTTCACTTCCATCAGTAAGACCAAACTATGAATTCTGCGTAGCCCATTAGATACCCTGTTACATTTTATGTCAATCAAAAGACTGCAAGAAACACAACGTCATACACCAGTGAAACAAGGCTGTATTAATGTCTATATAAAAACCATATTAACGTCCAACAATCTGTCTTGCATCCTTATAAAACAAGACTTTACACGTCTCTACCAACGTAGTAAACAATAAAACCATTATATGTATAACCTTTACTTGAATCCACTTCCTGTTTTCATCTTTTTTAATCAAGTGTCAGCAGATTTCTAGTGAGAAGAATGAGGCTTCCTGTTCACACAGCCCATTTATCAGCAGCACCTGTGACAGTCAGGTGAATAATATATACAGCAAAGCTGTGTTATTCTTGTCATCTGATCTATGATAAGCACATATTCACCACATCTGAGGCTGAAGTGTTAAATGAAGCTGAGGACAAAGCAGGTGAGAAATCCACTCTGTCTTACAAACCACCTAGACGGTAAACATCATGCACACTTAAACACATGTATATATACACACACAAACACATCACACTCATACAAAGACTCTCAATTCTTAGCTCAGCTCCCAGTAGAGAAAGCACAACGTGAGTGCAGTGGGAACAGGAGGAGGAGGAGGAGGAGGAGGAGGAGGAGGAGGAGGAGGGCAGCGTCATCGTGGTGGTCTGACCATCGGAGTGAGACATGAATGGCTGTGTTAGCAGTGCCCTGGAGGGGCAGCCAAGCTCTCAGCCACTTAGCAGAGTATGCTGAACAGATAGTGGGGTAGATCATGTCATACCGGACCCTTACATGTGTGTCTACTGTATGCGCTAAGCAGTATCAAACCAACCAGGTTATATATTTTTAAAAAATGGTCAGAGATGTGAGTGTAAGAAGATGAAAACAAACCTTCAGTCCATAATCATGATGGTGGAGCAGCTTTTCCTTCATCGCAGGGGAGATGACAACCTGCTACGTCAGGCCCACAGGTCTTCAACAAAAGAAAAAAAAGAAAAAAGTGAGATGGAAACTGTAATCTCTTAAATGCTTCCTTGGCACATATACTCTCTGCATCACCCTGCCTGCTGTGTGAGAGTGTGTATGTCTCTGTCTGTCTCCCAGACACTGATAATAATAGGCTGCAGGGGAAAAAAAGAAAAAAAAGAAGAAGCTCCTCTGTGAAGAATACTAGGCATCAGATGTAATGAGGCTGTGGACAGCCATCCCATTCCAGGCCATGAAATGTCTTTAACCCATAAGATTGCATTAGCCGGTTGAGCCCGCTGAGACTAAAATAAACCCTGCTGAGGGTTTATTAAAACTTCTGCAGCCTGCAAAAAGACTGGCAAGGCCATGGCTAATATTATAGGCCACGGAGGTACATCAATATAATAGCATCACTGTGAACAAAAACAAAAATTAACTGTCAAAAATAATAATAATAATAATAATAATAATAAATAATAATAAGCTAAGTCCTATTTCCTTATTTCCTTCTATTTAATAGTATAGTTTACAACTAAAGAGACCAATTTGACTAATGTTAAATAACACTGTGGTCAATGAAGTAGGCTACCTCACCACATGAATACTATGTCACCACAGGAGATGAAATAAAGCGACCATTACGAAAGATAGGTCCAGAAATGTCCCCGTTGAGAAACAAACACACACAGGGTGCCTGACGGTACTTTACGCTGCAGAAAGTGATAACAAACGAGAGCCTGAGAAAGCTGTTGTGAAATTACAAGAAGCGAGTTGTAACAAGATTTAAAAAGATGTAGAAACGTTAAGTTCAATGCCTGTCAGTGTTGTCAGTGAGCAGCAGCAGCAGCAGCAGTTGTGTGTTAACGGACTCAGGTTGACAGTCCCGTTAATGTGTCATCGGACTGTGCCGCTAAATACGATGAAATATCTACACCGACGCTGTAACAGCTTCTCCCAGCAGCACGCGGACGCGCCACACATCTCCTACACGCATAAACGGACGGTAAAAAAAAAACAACAACCCGAAAAACTAAACTAAAAAAATGTATTTTTTTTTTTTCTTTACACTTACACGGCGGGTGAGCAAACTGTTGGAGCTGACACAGACGTTTGGCGAGCAGCACCCCACCTCCGACTGCTGCCGTACGCCGCCCAACGGACGGTGCGCCCGCCCTCTCGAATCTGACGTCATGACGCAACATAGCGGGAAGTTAACCAAAGATTGTCTAGTAAAGGTAAGATGTCTCACTCGCGTGTTTGAAAAAAAAAAAAAGACATATTCACCTCAGTCTCTCGTTAACTGTATGCTTACCAAACACATTTGTGCTGTTTTTGTCCTTCAAAATGTTACATTGTCTCTATTTCTTTTAAAGATTCTGCAAAGAGTTTTCATTAAAAATGCGGTAAGAAATTAATGTTGACATAAAAATGATATAAACAAGATGAGATCGTTTTTTTCTGATGTCTCCACTTTTAGATAAGAAATATCTTTGACAAATGGTAATTAGGCTAATTGATTATTTTGTGAAAATGCCAAGCATGTAGCTTAACTTGGTTACAGTCATTAAAATAACTTTTTCGACCTTGGGTGATGAGTAATTGATTATTTTGTGGTCAAATTTTTTGAACAAAGCGGACTAGATTGGTAGATTCGCCCAATTTGTTGGATCACTTGATTTGATGTCACCCTACTTCCTGTTATGCAGAATTATGAATCCCATAAACTTAAATAAAATAAAATAAATAAAAAATCTTTAGTTTGAAGAAACCAAATATACTTCCTAAACAGCCCTGCTGGGCATTCGGGGCACTCGAGTTTATAGTCAGAAACAGAGCAGTTGAAATGAGCGCCAGTCCATGACTTGATAAAAATCAACAGTTGAAGTTGAAGACATAAAACTAATCTGTGATCATTTAGCTATATGAGTGACATGGACACATTTATCTTTGTACGACAGTGAATGTTTGGTTCCTCTGAAATGTTTGTGTTCTCTTACCTAATTCAGGTTTGTAGGGATAAAAAAAAAAAGAGAGCCACACATTGGGGCACAAATTGATCATTTTTCTCTACTCTTGACTATCTGCACAGAAAAAAAACAACTAGTTGATGACCGATTGCTAATACAATTTAAGTCAAAACACCTTTAAACACGGTGTAGCTTTATCTAAATTCAGTGTGTGTCACTGACTTTTAGAAAACAAGATGGTCTACAGGGTTTTATTAAAAAGTGAAGCCACTCTCTCTACACATAAATTTGGTTCACCATATCTCTGCACAGAACCAACCCCAAACAAAACAGATGATTATATAACTCAACCTTGATGTCAAACCAGTGGGAAAATACCAATGCAAAAATATTTGTTATAGTTCATTTATCTCACCAAAACAAAAGATCCTGACGTATTCCTCTTGACATTTTCATCAGGGACATTCAGGGTTAATCCTTTGTTGGCGAAGTGCATGATGCAATTTAACTGATTGACATTTTCCAAACTATCCTACAAAGTTACTCTAATTCCTTGTTATTTATAGACTGATTATGTAGGACAGACAGAGAAAGTAGCCCAATGTAGTCGTCACCATGACTGTCATCTGTCAAAGACCTCTGACCTAATCTCTTCTCATGCAGTGGTCAACAGGAGCTTTATTCTGTCCTTATCCACTGCAGACAGAAGCTTGAAATCAGACAAATTAAATGTCATTGTCTTATGCCTGAGAAATAGTTTCACATCAGAGCTTAACTTCAGCCGATCTGTTCTCTCACACGTTCAGAGGATGGCATGACGTGCCGGTGGAGGCATTTCATTTCTGGATAATAAGTGCAAGGTCTCCTTCTCATAGCCTCAGTAGCTATGGCAACATAAAATGTATCGCCAGTGTCCGTGTTGTAAATCGTTCTTTTTTCATCCACATTTCTGGGAAGTCAGACATGAAAAGGCGTTTCAAACATTTAATTAGCTAAGTAATGCATTTTCTGTCTTATCAGCCTGTAGCAACACAGTAACAGTCTCATATAGCCTGGTACATGTCTGTAGTGTAAGACAACTTAACTGAGCTGTAGAGCAGTAATTGGCACCCAAATCAGACCTCATGAAAATCCAACTGTAACATCTAAAGATATGTAATGCTTGTCACCATGTTTGATGTCTTCTTTATGCTTAAAGTCAGTCCGACATGCCTGCTCGTTTTGCCACATAGTCTTGTTTGATCAACAGTATACACTACAAGATATCTTTTTTCTCCGTTTCTCCAGATCCTGAAACATTGTTTGGACTCAAGAGAAAAACCTTAACCCATCTAAATTATTATACAGTTAGAGAAATGCTAATTTCTGAAGGAACAGTCTACATGTTACTTAGGTGAAGGTGTTTGTCGCTGTACTTGTGGTCTAATTTCTCTCCACTAGATGGTAACAGTGACTCAGTCTCAGACATGCTGGTGAGAGCAGCTGTGTGTTTTGACAGGGCTCTGTGTGAAAACACACTGTATGTAGCCTCATGCTGTTGAAATTTAAACTTCACTGTGATTTGAACTCACATGAAAACTTTAGTCTTATCTCGTTCAGCTGAATTCACGGGGGCGTCCTGGTTGAGTTTAGAGGAGCCAGATTGGAAGAGGGAGTGGATGGGAAGAGGGGTAAGAGGACACATGATGGTTTAAGGACTGAGAAATCTGTGTAATATGCGAGTGTGCCGTTTTGTTTTTTGGTGATAGTTTTGTACTGTCTGAATTCCCACAGTCCTGCACTTCCTCTCAACACATCATGACTTCATGCAGTTGTTTTACACCTGATTATTACAGGTGGATTACAAGGATCCTGTTTGTTAGTGTGTCACCTAATGATGTAAAATAAATAAGAAGAATGTATTGGTGAAGAGAAAAACTGAAAACGATGAAAGTAGGCTATCTAGTTTTTGTAAATGTAACAAAGACTGTGATAATTCTAATCTTAATTTTTATGTAGATATGCTCCGTTCTTTAGGAAACACAAACTTCCATTAAGACACTTTAAGTGACTTAATGTGAGTGTTGTTCAGGTGGATATTATGTCTAGCTGGGCACCATCTAGTGCTACGAGGTTCAAGTTTGATTTTGTAATTTTGGTTTGTGACCAAATAATTGCAAAGGAAATCCAGTAAACCCCTGCTGAATAGAGCCTGGAAGGTTTTACAAAATAAGAGAAAGCACAGCAGAGTCTCCACCTGCAAAGACGTGTCCATGATATGAGTGACAATTACCAGTAGGCTATATTAGACACAAACAAACAATATGATTAAAAAAAAAAAAAAAAAAAAGGATAGAGTTTTAGTGGAAATGCTAAGAGACGTCCTTCAGCGTTTGTAACGAGAAGCCAAATATGCAAACAAAAGGTCAGGTTGAAAAGGTCTCATAGCATCTCTCAATAGAAATCAAGATCATCTTCACTTGGAACAATCTATCAGTTTGAATGGGGACAAAACTATCTTGTGGCAGATTAAGTGGTGTATATAACAAGCTTTATTCTAAGTGAAAATGAGCACATTATACAATTTTAATTTCCCTTTGAGCGCACAGTTAATTTAGGAAAAATCTGGGAGAGAAATCTTAATTTAAACTCAAATGAGGACGAGGATAAAACGCGGCAGGTGGTCTGGTGATGCAGTAATTTGCATTACTTGTTAAAAATAATTGAAATCTGCTCTCTCGTTTATTCAATAACTTTCTGTGGGATGTGCCCTTTCACTTGTTTTACTTAGATGAGTTACTGCTCAGATTATTCTTAATTTTGTTTTCTCTGATGTGCTATAAAATGTTGATTTATGTTGTGTCCTGTTTTTGTTTTGTCAGAATACCTAATAGGAGGCTCGTCCTGTAGTAAAACCCAGAGAAACAGAAAACTATTCAGGCACATTAACAGTGTATTTACCCCCTCCATCCCCTGCTCTCCTCTGAGTGCTGCCCCTGACCCTCTCCGAGCCCGTTTGTTGGCCCCGTCCTGGAAAAGGAGCCTTCCATGCAAAGTAAATCAAAATAGCTCAATCAAATTCCTCATTAGACCATGTGAGATTGTAAGTGACCTGCAAATTAATTTTGCCACGCTGTAAATTGCTTTAATCTCTAAATTAAAATGTTCAATCACAATGATTAAGGAATGAAATTAGACCGATGAGGAGAAGAAGTATGACTCACCGGAGGGTCTGGGAATGAAAATAAAAATCAGTCTATACTCTCAACAGTGACACAGATGTAGCAGATATAGCTGCAGGATTTATGTGCCACTCGGCTATAAAAGCTCTTAATGTAGGTCCTCTGTGTCAGAGTTGCTCTCAACAACAGGAAGTGCAGTGCTAAGCAACAAAGTTCAGCAAAGTGTACATGAAAAACATCCTGCAGAAGAGAGAGAATAGCGTCACAACATGGCCTTCAAAGAGTGAGCGGTCAACAAGTGTCATAGATGGGTGCAGTGATGGTCTACTCTGTTTATCACATGATCACATTGGACCATGTAATCCCATTACCCAAAAGACTCAAACAAACCTCACATGTGATGACAGACAAAGAGAAACAGGCCTAAATATAAATATAACATACGACTACACACACAAAACACACAAACCGTGGGCAGGCTGTTTTTTTTTTTTCCCCTTCTGCCGCGGAAGAGCAGAGGATAATGGGAAAGATTAGTGTGAGCGGCTGATGCCTGGTGACCCTTTCTCTCAGAGCGCAGCAGACGAGGATGCTGGCTCTCAGTGGCCCTCGCCAATTAGAGCATCCACTTCAGCGGGCGGGGCCTAATGAAGAGTCCGAAGCATGGGAGCCGAGGCAGGCAGAGAGAGATCGATCCCCAGCCTGGTGAGGGCGCAGCTGGGGGGCCGGCATGGGAAAAGCCTGGGGACCGAGGGACCGGATCTTCTTTTTCTTCTCGTATCATACATGGGTCACAGCCGAGGAGATGTGGCTCCATCTTTCTCGGTGTATTATGTTAGTCTGCTTCTGACCTCACAACGTCATCAAACTCGCTCCTATTGGAAATGATTCTCTCTCCTGAGCTCCAAACTTCCGTTGCCGGTACTGCGAAGCAAAACTGCAGTGTCTTGTTACAGGTATTATCCAGTATTGTTATGTTTAACTAAGCTCAAGGGGGGAGTGAGTTTTTCCAATCCTCAGGTGTTTGAGGATAATCTTGTCAGAGCCAGTAATTGTTCATCTGGAGTGGGAGTTATCTCCACCTTCTCCTTTGAACCTGAAATTTAATGAGCTCTATTCTGTGAATGGCAGGTTGTCCATATAGGCTTTACAGTCAGACCTGAGGATATACTGTACTGTAGGTTTTTTTTTAGAGACATCACATGCAGAGAGAAATCCAAAGAAAAAGAGAAAAAAAAGGGAAAAAAAGCACAAACTCACTCTATATTCTGAACTTGCCCTCTGCGGCTCAGTCTTTGATAAGGTCAGGACCCCTCTGCCTCCTCCTCAGTGTATCTGCATCGCCACAGTGATCAGCATGCTAATAGGACTAATTGCCACTTCTAGTTTTGGATTAGCATTCAGTGGGGAGGGCTCACCGACAGGCTCACAGACAGACAGCTATTATGGTTAAAACACCAGAGAACATGTTACAAATATTTCTTTTATCATCAGTGCGGACTAGCACTGTCCAGGTTTAACAAAATGACCCCCAGAAACCCCTGCTGCTGTGAGAAGCTATGAGCTTTGACAGGGCTGTGGCTAAAGAAATATTTCAATTTAGACATCAAAGGAAACTAAGTTGAGATGGCAAAGTCAGTCTCTTTGTTAGAGGGAACTTTTGTACAGACATCCTTGTTCCAAAAAGGATGAAATCTGTGAACTCTGATGATCCTATGATTTTTTTCCCCAGTGCACAAAGCCCCACAGTTCCTTTTAAATGCATCTTCAAAGAGCTACAGTTTCACTAGTGAACACAATAGATAAAGTTATTTATCACTTTTTAAAAAGGAGCACTCCATAAATTGTTACTTCTTGATTTATTAGCCTATAATCACAAAGAGCCAGCATGATTTAATACCTCACGCTCTTTATACACAGCTGTACAATCTATAAACTGTCAGTGTCTGTTTGTCATAAACTCCCACTCTCTGCTTTCTATGAATAACTTCATATCATATGTCTGTATTTATGGAAATTTGCCTGAAGAGGGGTAGAAAAGATCCATAGTCTGATTTAACTCAACGTTTAAAATCTGATTGCTGCCAATTTACAGTAAATAGAGAGTGAATTCTCTGGAGTGCTTTAGAGAGGCATCGGGAGCTTTTCTGAATGACCAGTTTCAATTCCAGGCACATAATAAAGGGTAGATGTAAAGTCGTTGATAGTCATGGGATAGAAGAGAAGAGGCTGCTGAGATATTTTGAGAAATACTGTGAGGATGAGTCCTAATTGCTTTTCTTTGAACCTGATTTACAGCCACAGGCTCTTATAGGTGTCTTCATTATCAGGGAATATTGGTGGGCTTTGGTACAAATACTTCACAGTTTAGTGTGAGTCATGGTTTTTGAGTTATATCATACCTGAAGTTACACAAGAGGGATTCCCATTAATGAGTGCTGTTGTCCCTGCAGAGTCTTTCACTGCATGAGATAAATAAATTAAGAAAAATTAACAGTCACTTTTAATACAGACTAATGAATATGCTACTGTACAAGATGTTATAGTTTCCTTTTAGAAGCCACAGGGAAAAACATAGGCATCAGTGTTGCATAATGTTCACTTTGTCTTTTGACAACAAAAAAAGTTCATTGTTGTATACCGTTTGCGTCACATAGCTACTAGCCAACTTTTAATTGGCTTTTAACCCTATAAGTGCAAAGCAGAACACAAGAATTGCTGGTGTGACTTACAGTGAGCAGTGACATGTGTTATTGATCTGAGATAATGTAATGAGGGCAACTGTAGAAGAACTGAAGTGATCCATATGGAATCGGACCAATATAATGAACTTGTGAGTCAATGCAAATGGACTATTCGAATTGTTGCCAAGGTGCAGTCACTACACGGGATGATGTGCTAAATTTTAATTGTATGGATTACTGAATCCATGGAGAGAAGTACAGAAGTGAGTCATCTCTTTGCTCTGGATCAAAATTGAGACAAGTTCAATCATTGCTCATGTTAGAGAGTTGTGGTGAAATTGAGAAGAGGTGAGATTTAACTCCACTTTTAATGAAAGATGAAGGTTGAAACCTGCTCTGACGGTTTGTCTCCTCTAAATCTGACAAACAACTAAAGCGTGAGCTCCTTATCAAACCACAGAGCAGACTGGGATTACACACCTACGTACCTGTATTTGAGGTAATTGTCATTTATCTATGTGGCTATAACCTGAAAGCAGCTTCAAGGATTAAACTGTCATACATTTGCAGAAGTGAATCTAAAACCTGTATCAATTGTATTTAACCTGTGCTGTGACGCAGAGAGAAAGACACCGCTCAGGAAGCTAACACTGCTGAAGTCCTACAGCGTTATGAACCTGTTTCAAAGAGGAAAAAAGTAAAGTTTCTTTTTTTCAGGCGCAACGACTCTTCTTAATTAATACAAAAATGTAGTCTACAGCCATAGTTCTTCTCACAATACTCAGCAAGCTTATTTCCTAAAATGTCAAAATATTCTTCCTAGAAAAATAAATCACCCAGAAGTCTTCAACATTTTACTTTATGCTTCCACTTTGTCTTTTTTCGTTGTTCTCTTCCCATATTCCCAAAAGAGCAGGTGCACAGTATCAGTCAATAACACTGAGCTAGTGTGAACTTCGTAGTAAATTAGTTAAGTGATCCACTGATACAACTGATGTATACATGTCAGCCAAACAGTGGAAAATGAGCAGGAAGGTGGATGATAACACCTGCGCTGCAGACCAACTTACATAATGTGCTTCAGTCTGCGTCAGTGACACACTGAGGTTTCCCACTCTCTTTATGTTGTCCTAATAGGACATGCCACTTTGGGTTTCAGCCACATTCTGTCTTATTAAAGTTCTTGGCTGAAGTCTCCCAAGACCTTTTAGGCCGTAATGGTGAGAGCAATTAAAAGCTACAACCGCACTCTGCTGAAGGAGAAGGCTTTTCTGTGGCCATCCCAACAGTTTCTTAGCACCTTTAGTCTAATATTCACAATTAGGATTACCACAACGACCTCTCCCACGACTTATACTGTTAGTGACACCACTGCTTGAGCAGCGAGTGCATGCATAAAACACAAATTCATCTCTAAAGGATTATAAAATGTTAAATTTACTTTAAACTAATAGACCGTAGACTGCTGCTCGTGTATGTTCACTCTACTTGCTTCACAGCAAGTCAATATCTTCTCTAACAATCTCATTTGTTCAAAATTATTCAAAGCCTACAGCTCACAGTAAAGTGCACATGTTCTGCCTTTACATGCATGTCTTAATCAGAGACTACAACCTGAGCATTTGTTGTATACACAGGCACACATGCATACAAAAAGAGACACATCATAGCAAAAACGTGCACATGTGCCGAGACAAACAAACGATTTACATGTGACAGCTCTGACCTTCTCAGTGACAGCAGCCCAGTGACTGCTCAATCCAGCACCTTATTACCCAGTCAATTACAGGGAGAGAGAGTAGGCGGCTCCACCAGTCAGCAGTTGTGTGCTTTGCATGTTGTAGAGTGTGTTTGTAACTTTAATGACACACAGATCTATATCACCTTTCCACTGAACACACACCTCAGCTTCTTAGCTTTACTTTTAGTTAGCCAGAAATTTAAAGGGATAGTTCAACATTTTTGACAAACTGGCCCATTGCCATAATCCCTATAGTTTTAGGAGTAGGTTTGTTACCTTTAATTGTGAGTGCAAGCTATTCTTAGAACGACGGAGCAGAGCAGCTAGCTGCAAATTGCTCAGAGCTACGCTACAGAGGCTAATGGGATTTCTTGGCTCCCCTCATCAAACGAGACAGAGTGACAGAGACAAATGCAGAGACTGCTTGCCGAAAAACTGTCCCCGAAGGAAACATGCATCAGCGGTTTCGCATGAATTTACCTCAAAAACAACTCCATCTCGTAACGTCCCGTTATTATCTCATAGCGTGGTGAATGCGCAGGTCACAACTTGTCCACCAGAGCGTTTTGGAGTTGTTGGATTGTGTATTTGATGAGTTTGAAGAGGGAAACCAAGAAATCCCATCAGCCTCCGTACTAGCGTAGCTCTGAGCAGCTCACGGCTCTGCTCCGCCGTTCTAAAAATAGCTTGCACCGACAATTAAAGGTAACGAACCTACTCCTAAAACGACTCTTAAAACTATAGGCAATGGACCAGTTTGCCAAAATGTTGAACTATCCCTATCCCTTTAATAAAGTCATATGCTGTAATTCTTGTGACATGTGGCTACACAGAGTTCACATTGATGATCCCTGCAAAGCTCCCTGGCGTTTGGTCACGTCATTCCAAGATTCACATCAAAAGAGAAGAGATTTGCATCAGAGAGACAGGACACAACTTTTTGCAACCGCAGAGCAACATTCAAGCTCATCCTTTCATATGAATGACGAGACTTGGCTCAATATTGCAAATGCTATTCATTGTATAAGATATGCAAGCATAGAAGAAGGCTGATAAGCATCCATCCATCACTACAGTGCAGAGTTGGCAATATGCTAAGGCCCCACCTCTTGTTCTTTCTTGGCTTTGCTCCATCTTTGAAGGGTTGGATGGATGGTTGAATTAAAGAGCAGTAAGGTGGCTACCTTCCCTGTGTCATCCTTCGGTCTTAATTTAAACATCTCAACAGCTGCTAGTTTTATACAAAATACAAAAATTCCATTATTGTATGTTAAGCCTCGGGTCTAAATAGTGCAGTTAAAATTTTTAGTTGTCACATGCCAGGCTAAGCAAAGCAGTGAAACGTGGCCAAGACTGGGCCAGAAAAACGAAGGCTGAAAAAAAAAAAAAACAATAACCCTGATATAAAAAAAAAAGTTGCATATGGCAGAAAATATTGTGATACTATCAAATATTGCCGCAAGCCCACAGATTATATTTTTGCGCAAACGTAGTTCAGGACATTAGTTGTCCTCGTGGACAGGAGTGAAAACACAGGATCCTCTTAATTGTAAAAGTTTCTACCTTCTTTGCCATTCAGACCTGAGACTACCACAGCTCAGTGATTTCTGGATCCTCAAAAAACTCAGGAACTTGCACGGCAAGACAGCGGGAACATAAACAGTTACTCCAATAACGTTGTAAAGCAAAACTGTGGGCAGGAGCAAAACAGATAATTGGACAGAGTGAGGGGAAGACAGACTGTGTCTCAAATCAGATTCGCTGCAGGAGTGTATAAATTTCAACAAGGTAGTGTTGTCTCCAATCTATAGGAGTAGACATGATGATGTCACTGCCCCTGTCACCCTTCAATTTGGACGTGACGTAAGAAATTCAACAGGTTACTCTCCTGTGTCATGTGACAGGTGCATTAGACGCCATCTGCTCCATAGACGTGTCCCCTCCTTCCTCAGCTTCTGTTTCCATAAGTAAATATACAGATATGTTGGTTGGTGGTTCCCTCCCCCTCCACAACGTGACAACTATGGTGAAAACAGAATGGAGAGAGACATCCGTAAATACATGCCAGTGTGAACATGTTTATGTTGTAGTACTTGATTTGAGGCACAGTAAGAGACTAAATACACAAGGTGAAGGTAATTTGGAACAGGTGAAAATAATCAGCGTGGAGTAGACAATCAAAGCAGCGGGCAAGATCCACTTGAGGATAGGAAGTAAAACATCAAACACACTGAAAAGTGAAGACATTTTAAAATAAAACAGGAAATTAAACAAACAACGCAGCTCTGAATTGTTTCATGACACACTATTGAGATATTTTGGAGGTAGTTCCAGTAAGTACAGCTCAAGTATAGTTCAGGTAACAGGAGTTAAGACAATTATAGTCTATTTCTCTCTCCCTTTCCTACATGCACACATGCATGCACAATGTTGTGCATCGAAATGAGCAATCTTTTTATCATTTGCCAGTTTTATTCATTTATTCATGAACTGGCTCCTTAACAGAGCCAGGGGATGACCGTCAGCACAGAGATGAAAGACAGAAAACCCTGCTGGTACCAACGGACAAATGGAGAGGCAGAGGGAGACGAGGAGGACAGGCAGCAGGTAATATTACCGAGGGCCATTTCTGGTTATATGAAACTCAGCAAGTGGGGAAGAGTTAGATGAAAAGAAGAGGAGGGATGGGAGGCACAGAGTTTAAACGGACAGGCTTACTGTTAAATGTGAACCACACAGTTTGGGAGGAGTCGTGTTGGCGTGAGATATAACTCCCAGGAGTCACTTTGAATGATGTCACAGCAGACAGATGTGCGCATCTGGAGAGGGAGGCTCTGCCATTTGCAAACAGCTAACAGGGCTTTCTTTCAGTGGATGAGTTTTTGTAAGTTCACAAAATGAAGAATTTCCTTTTAGATACTTATGTATTACTGAGTATTATAATGTAAGCACAATGAACAGTCAATGAACTGCAAATTAGTTTTTGTCCTTGAAATCTCTCCAAGTGCATCGTGGTTCCAGACAACAATGAACAAAGCGGCGACTGAATATGCATGAATGTAAAAATGATGTTAAAGAAGGCAACGCAGAAGAGGAGAAGAGAAAAGGAGTGATAATGAAGGAGGCAGGCGGGAGAGAGACAGCGATTGTTTGTGTGGAGGAAAAAGAAGGTGTGACTCCCCTCTCACTCCGCTGATTACAGATGGAGAGGACTCTGTGGAGTTCTGCTGCAAGTTCCTGCTGCCTCAGTGTTGAGTGTGCCTAATGCTCTCTCCTCTCTATTACAGCCCACGGCACTACGGCCGTCACACACACACACACACACACACACAGACGGAGAGAGAGAGAGAGAAAAAAACAACCCCTTGCTATCTTTGTCTTTTTAATTCTCTCCTGCAGATGTCATACTGTTGCCTCCAAAACAATACGAGACCCTGCGTGGCCTTTCTTTTTCCCTGTAGGTGGCAATTGCTGTCAGGAAACCATGTTAATTGTTAGTTACATTGAAGCCTTTACCTGACATAAATGCTAACGATGAAGACCCTCAATTAGTGCTCATGTATTAAACAGGGAAACCTTCTTCAAACACAGAAACTGAGCTCACGATCACTGAACGCTTTCTGTGTGGCGTTTACATGCAGGAAAAGCACAATTTTATAGATGATAAAAGCTGCATCTGTGTGTGTGTGTGTGTGTGTGTGTGTGTGTGTGTGTGTGTGTGTGTGTGAATGTTACATCTCTGCTTCAAAATACAACTTGATCCTATCGCTTGCATAAGACCAAAGAGCAGAAAAGTTAATTGAAGGCAGATGTCCATCCCCAGCATAAAGGAGCTCTGACACTTAGATGCACAAAAATACACACATCACTGATATACATCATTATCTCATCATTCAACTGGACAGAAATGCTTGGGCTTCTGGTTTGATTCCCTGATAGTACAAACAGACATCCATACACTCTCTGACTAAACCTGGAAACCTGGAAAAGAATGAAAAACAATTCTTCTATCAATTTAATTTGATTTATAGTGCACAATGACACATACTTACCATACCCATCCATACCATGCAGGAGCGTGGATTAAAACACAGGATCAGAAGTGTGTTGTGGAGCAACGCTATCAAATATCTATTAAGGGAATCTACCTCATATATTTCAAAGAGGCGACCAATCAAGAGCTCAGTTATCCTGCCTGCGTTTCTCATGGCGGGCATGTATAGAGCCGTATCTGTGCTGAAGCCATCCGCACATCTAAAAACACTCAGTTACACCTGCACCTGCTGGGAGATCTGTGAACAGACCTGCCTGTGTGTGTTTGATCAAGCCCGCCTCAAATCCTCCTGACATCCTTCCCTGCAGTCACAACACACACTGGTTTTTTCAACTATATCAAATACAAACTTAACTTTAATTTAGTCAAAACTGAGGGGGGAAAAATGGACACTCTGATCAATTATATTTTGTTTTCCAGGTTTTTCATCCTCACTTTGTTGGATCACTCTCAATGCTCTCATGTCCTGTGTCCTTTCCAGCTGTGCTTTAAAAAAACATTGATTTACTTGTTTAGCACCAAATGTTTTGTTCAAAAGTTGGGAGAGACCAAAACAGAGATAAATGACAACTAATACTGGATTTGTATAATTAAGTGGAAACTTGCATGACCTGATGCATGATACTCGTATAGTATAAGTCGATTGTGTAATTGTCTAAATATTTGATTTATGGGTTAATTCATTCTTACTTCCTGTGACTGTTTTTGGTTTAACATTTACATCACATCAGTTTGTATTTTCAGGACATATCACAGGACATATTACGTTTTGAACAACAACGACTTAGAAATCCATATTTCCTAAAATATTAGTTATGCAGAGAAAAGCTATATAAGAAATAAACTGACTCTATTTGAAACCATATGTAAGTTGCACATCACTAGTAAGATGAAACACAAACTTTCGGTATTGATGCTATTTTAAGATGTGTTGTGGGCGTCGATCGTGCACATACTGTACTTTTTGGAGGTTAAGGGTGTCTTTAGAGAACTCATTTGGGGCTGGTGAGTCACCCTGACTGTCAGCCCACTGTTTCTCAGCTCCGTCAGTGTGGCAGCAGGCAGGCGTCTGGTTGGCAGAGTGGCAGGGCAGCAGGACAGTGACACGGGTGTCTGACAGGGAGCAGAGACAGGAGGGGACTTGAGACTGGTCAAAGAATGAAATCTAAATCTTTCTTAAGTAAAGATGAGATCATACCCATCACAGGCATGAGCGTGGTAGTGGGGGGGGGACTGACTACCCAGGGCCCAAGTAGGGAGAGGGCCCATGAAAATCCTGAAATTTTTTTTTTTTTTGTGGTATGTTATTATTTTGAATGAATTGGGCCCTCCAATTAATTGGTGTCATAATTTATTTCAAATATATTGATGATAACATCAACTGAGAGAATGAACTCTGTGTCACAGTCCTCTCGACATATTGGACATTCTTGGGGCCCCCTCTTGGAGGCGAAAAATGGTTTAGTCCGCCCAAAGACAGCGGCCGGCGAACAGTGTAACGTGACCTGGAGGCTAACTGTCCTCATGCTGCCCCAAAAAACATAAATCGGGGTATCGAAAAGAGACTGCTTGACGAAAAACTGTCCCGACAGAAACGCGCATCGGCAGCTTTGTATGAATTTACCTTGAAAACTCTGCGCTTCGTGCACTGTAATGGATAGGGGCCCACTGACATTAAGAGTGTACAGGGCCCAGAATTTGGTGCTACGCCCCTGGGTATAGGATAGAACTGTTACAGCACACAGTTTCTTAAATACTCATATAATGAAGTCTGACTTAAGTGACTAAAATGAGTCCAGCAAAAAGCAGAACAGGTTCAATTTCTGTTTTACTGATTTCTCTGTTTCACCCATTCACTGAAACCAATTACAGTCAAGTCTAAGGACATTTTTTGAAAACTATTATCTCAACTCAGCCCTCTAATAACAGTCCTAACAGAACTCTATCAAAATGTTGACAGCAGAACAAGAGTCAATCTCAGGAGCGCGGCCTTCATGGAAGGCTGGAAGTCTTCTTTGAGAGCTGGACTTCACAAAGCTATTATCTGTGACAGCATGAGTCGCATGAGCTGCAGAGAATCAGTCTCGGCATTGGTGTGGAGCTCCAAGGCTCTATTAATCAGACTGGCTGATATTAATGAGGTAATCTTGGAAGCATCATGATAAAATGATAAAGAAGGGAAAACATAGTAAGAATACTGAAGAAGGTCATTTTGACAGAGTCGGGATTTATTCTCCACATCATGACATTTGAACTTTCTTCCAAATGGGAATAACTGCATCTTGCTTAGACAGGGGAATAGGTCAACAGGGAGTAAACAAGACACCATCGACATGACTCATTTTCAGCATCAGTTTGAGACAAAAATTGATTCATGTGTTATTTAGAATCTGTACTGTGGAAAACAAAGAAACTCCTGCCTCATTCATAACAATCAATCTCATGGAACAGTGTGTGTGTGTGTGTGTGTGTGTGTGTGTGTGTGTGGGCAGGCTATAGGAAGTGTTGTGTGTTTGAGGCTGCCATAGTAAAAAAAAAAAGTACAAACACGCTATCTGGACAATGAGGAAACCACCTACACAACAATCACCACACCATTATGTTTTCTTCAATGGCCTTTCTCTGGACTGAAATCAGCTTACTTTCTGAGCAGCTCGATGGTTTTTGAGCGATGACAAAAGGCCTAAGTAAAGTGATTTTGTGATTCAGCTGACTTACATGTGACGAGACCTCCATCTGTCCCACCTTTGTTGTTAGGGACTTCCTGTCCCCAACAACAGCATACCCATCTCATTCAACCACACAAGGACTATGTGAATTAATCAATTCACTATTGTTCTGCTTGGTTAAATTTCCAAGAACAGGAAGAAGCAAGTAGCTTATTCTGAAAGGATTGAAGACGACCATTTTCTGCATTTTTCTTGTCAACAAACCTCTTGAAAAGACCAAAAAACAAATTGATTATATACAAAGACTGGCCTACGTAGCTGAAGCCGAATAGATAACTCCCCTGTGCTGTTTGCATCTATTGATGTCCGAAAAAAAATACTGTTTGGTCAATGTTAAAATGTTAAGATAGTAGAGAAGTCAATCTCATATGCAGACCTGCTGCTCTAATTATGCAGTAGCGCTTCAGATATGTAGCTTATTGGCTCTACCAAAATCCCTCTGTGGCACGACCTCTAGCATGACCAAGAAAAAAACATTTCCACACACCATCCCCATAAAATCACATTCGTTTTTACACGGCACTTTTTGTCTGTATTAACCTAATAAGATACAGCTAGCTAAGCTAAGTATTTGTTTCATTTTTAAAAGTCAGATTTGAGGCAAAGCAATTACTTGAAGCTGAATACTAATGTCAAGATTCCCATGCACAATGTTATAATATATGCTAATGTTTAGCAGGTATATTATCCTACAGGGTTAGTTTAGAGTAGACTATTACCTTGCTAACATTGCTACAGTAATTTGCACACAATTAGCTGAGTCTGATTAGAATTTGTATTGTAGGTGTTTAGTCAGAAGCCAAAATATTGGTACCTATTTGTGCAGGTGCATCATACAACAACTTGCAGAATACTCCTTGGGGCATTTTGCAGCTTTAATTACATCACATTTTACTTTCAGATATTCCCTTTTGTACAGCCTTCATTTTAACTTTTAATTACTGTTGGTTTTTATGGCTTTTTGTTGTTATTTCTTGGAACTTTTTAATGTGTTTGTGTTTCCTAACAGTTTCTAACATCTCAACATTGTTGTTTCTTGTGTTAAAGACCTTTTCACTTATCCTTTGCTCTGCTACATTATCAACGAGGTCTCTACCTGCAGTGTTGTAGCAGTAGGCTATTTTAATAAATAAATGTTGAATAAATAAATCAGTGAAGCAAATTCAAATTTTTACCTGTTAGTGCAAGAAAAATTCATGGAGTCACCAAAGTGATAACAAATCATCCTGAGAGGATACGTAAATAACTTTGCTGAATTTTAAGGCAACGCACTAAATTTCATCCACAGCAACAAATGTCAATTTTAACAAAGCTGGAAAAAAAAAAAGATCAGCAAAAAAAACATTAGGGTTCATCCACTTTGTGTATCCAATTTCCAATTCATACCCTACCAGTAGCCTATGTTTTAGCCAATTGTATATGTAATCAATGAGCTTGGGACTTGGTGAAACAGACAGGGAAGATGGAAAAGATTGAAAAACAAACAAACTCGACTGGTGCTGTTGTTTTCATGAGATTTGCTAATTAAACACACGTCTTATCCTCTGACCCTGAAAAAACAGGGAGTCAGTTGCCAAAAGGGTTAAGTCAGTATATTTTTCCATTTGTAATGGAGCGGGTTTTTAAAATGTAGCCGATGACTCACTCAATATGACAGTAAAAAGTAAATAACCTTTTCAGTAAATACATTTTTCCTCCATCATGGCTGCCCGCTCGGTAGGAAAACATTAAATTTAAAACATAATGCCTGACTTCATCCAGAGAAAGTCTTGTGTTAAAGCAGTGTGTCACCTCTGACTAATGCTCATCTGTCCTGCATCTGCCTTCCAAGGCTGCACAACTCTGTCAGCATCTTAAAACGCTGTGGCAAGAGCTCAATCATAACAAAACATGATTGTCTGCCCCTTAGATCAGCCCTTTGCAGTCTGACCTTTACAACCTCTCCAAACACCGCAGAGAGACAGTGCATCTTCATCCACGCCTGTGGACAATTAGGTTGGTGGAACAGACGACCCCGTCAGTGCTGCTCTTTACTGTAAACAAGGGCTGCGTTGTCATCCCATGGGACCACAGACTCGTCTGGTGTTGGGTTGATATAATACAGTCCAGATTCAGATGGAATGACAATAGCCGAGGAGAGAAAAGGCCGGCGAAGCCTCACCTGCACACAACCTCATTAGCAAAGATACATCTGGAGAACAATGGTTGTGACCTTAATGGGTTGTGCTTTCACTTGACCCTAACATAATCAAAACAACGTTATTAGTACTGATTCAGGTGCATCTCTTTTGGTCGTGGCAGCAAATTAAGATGTGGAGTGGAGCATTGTTTTCTGGATACAGCCTCGCCACAACTGACAGCGCAGACAGGACCTGCCCTTCTGCTGCCTCCCAGGAACAAGTCAACAGGGAGAATTACCACCTGCTGTGACAGTCATATGTCTAAGAGAGGTTACGCTGACAACTCAACTCTCTACCCAGGTGGTCTTTCCAAGCATGAACCAGCTTGTTTGATTCAATGATCTATTTTTTTTTCTTTCATCGAGTGTAGTAGAACTTCAGGATAGCTAAGACAGATTTTAGGACATTGTCGTGTAGAGCAGTGGTTCTCAACTGGTGGGTTGGGACCCAAAAGTGGGTCATGGACCCGTTCTGGAAAAGTAAATAATATTTAATGCACATCTGATGTTGGACATGTCTTTTATTTTGAAAAATAACTTATATTGAAAGGCATGCGTCACGTGAACACATGCAGTTGTAATGGTCCTCCTCAGTTTCGTATTAATGTGGCCTGAATGCAGTGAATCTTGTTTTGTTTTGTGGGTCTTTATTTTGTGCAATTTGATATTTATTCACTTTTGTGTATATGCTCTGAATGCAGAGATGCATTAGTAGTCAAATATATCGTTTTGTTGGTCTCCATTTTGTGCAGTTTGATATTTTTTTATTCACTTCCGTACATGCAGTTGTCATGGTCCTCCTGAGTTTCATTCATGTACTCTTTATAAAGAGCAAAATGAGTTTTTAAAGGCTTAAAAAAAATCTTGGTTTGAATTCTATAAAAGTGGGTCGCGACTTAATGACCATGGGAAAATGTGGGTCCCAGAGTGAGACTAGTTGAGAACCCCTGGTGTAGAGGTTCATTACTAGTGTTTCTATTGGTTTCTTATGTGCGTCATGGGGAACTAACTTTTACCTATTCCTGCCCAGATGAGTGGAAAAAGGTTTTTGCTGAAGTGACGTGAGATCTTGGATCCACGTGTTGCTCATCAAGTCGGTCCACCATCACATTGCCGCTGCCATTGATCACTCTGGGAGAAGTAAATAGCCGCTTGCACTCCGCTCCTCAGAGATACGATCAAGCAGTCGTCAGCATGCCTCCCCATGGGGCGCCTTCTGACTGAGGGTTTTAAAAAGAGACACAAAAACAGGTGAAAGCAGGGTGAGGATGTGTGCAAGTGAATGTGTTTGCTTGTTAGAAAGCTCCAAGAAACAGAGATAAGGGTGAAAGGAGGCCTAGCAACAACAAAAAAAGACCAATTTCTAACTGAAACAGATTTCTTGCTAAATACCTGCTGTGATATAAACACCATCATTTTTTCACAGTTTGTGTACAAACCCACAGGAAAACAGCAGAAATGAGACAGGTTTACTTACTCCAAACATCCTATGCTCGTGCTTTTTGGCTCCTTTCCTGCTTGCCAACTAAATACACTGTCACTGTCTTTTTTTCCAATCTATTTTTCAATCAATCTGCACTTGAAACACACACACAATGAATTTGACCACAGAAATGCAAATTGTTTGACTGCAGACCACTGAGCAAATGATGTGAAGCACAAGGACAAGTGATCTAGTGACCATGCAGAACATAAACTATAGTGGAGGCAGGTGGTAAGAAATACAATGTAAATTGAAATTGTCATTAGACTATAATACGTAGTTCATGCCACCTGACTTGGAAAAAGCGAGTAGTAGGTGTAGTAGTTATAGTAGCAGGCTACTTGAATTTGTAACATTATTGATTGTCAAAATTACAAGGAATGAGATTTTTTCAGCTGGATAGGTTTTATTTTGTTTTCCATGTTAGTGGTTCATTTATTCTCAACATTAAGGCAATTTTTATTAAAATGCAGAAAACAGTCTCAAAATGGGAAATGTGCTACTAACAGCTGTGGCTTCCTGACAGTTACACTTTCTCACACATCTCCACACAGAAATATTTAAGAGGCTCATTGAGTTTCTGATGAGCCATTCCTGTAGATCTATAGTTTAAGTATTTTCCACAGACTGTGTGCAATAAATGTGACATACCGGTAACTGCTCCATCCTCGGCTAAAGAAGATGGAAGCTACGAAGATATCCGCGTTTGTATGTTGCGGCATTCGCATTTGATGATAAAAATACTTTTAATATGCTTTGCAGCTTCCCACCATTGCCTGCCCAATCAGATTAACTAAGCTGAGCGGTGTTCAGGGTGGGATACTGGAGGCGGACTGACTGTGTCTATGCAATCTCCCCTGGTTATCTACACAAGATAGAGAATGTGCACGTAATAGTTAAAACACCTCGCAGCCACAGCTCACTACATAGAGACTATGTGATGTGGTAGCACATCGCTATCAGGTTACACCCTCATACATTCCCACACAACCACAGAGGAAAACAAAAGGCGGATTTTAACTCCAGCACTGAATCTCCATGAGATGCATGTTAAATATTCTGAGGCTGTAAAGCATGATTCAAGGTCCAATGGGCTAAACCTTTCGTTTGAGTTGTGACAATGTAGGAAAACAATAAAACAGCTGTAAAAGCATGAAAATGTAATCACTGATGAGGATTAATGCATCATAGTCAAAGTCAAAGCAGAAAGCACAATAAGAATATCTCTCAGTCTTTTTCTCAGAGTATGAAGTCTTATATTTACTTTCCTTTTAGCTCCGTCTCATCACTATCTACAGAGAGAAAATGTGGCTCTTTACCTTCAACCAAAACTGCAAGAAAACAAGGGAGAAAAACCAAAACAATGAGCTGAAAGATGCCAAAACAACTGTGTAACTAGGGATATAAAATATATATATATTTTGTATCTACACGGTTGCCCATCAAGTTGGATTTTTTTTTTAACCTCTTCTCATTAAATAATTGTGACAATGCAATTTATTCTGGATAGATGAAGTGTATATCTTATCAAAACTTTATTGAGCAATCACTTCCAATATCACTGTGAAAATTAAACCACTGCAATTAGCCTTTATAAAAGGAAAAAATAGGAATAAGTCATAATAATAAAAAAATATATAAAATTATTCAAACTTTATGGGCAACCGTGTACTTCAGACCAGTCAGAACATGATATTGTAGTAAAATACACCACTGTAAGATTGTGACACTTTCAAACACGCAGCCCAAATCCTCTTTGGCTCTTCGTAAATCCAGACAAACTGAAGTCTGCTGTTTACTCAACTTCAATCACTTCTCCAGTCCCTGCACTTAAACCTCTCATCTTAAGGAGGCCATTCAGTCTGTTATTGAGTCCTAATAGCCACGGAGGATTATTGCAGTATTTTCTGGCCGTTTTGGTTTCAAAAATCTCTAAAAAGAAAGCGTTGGTATCTGAGAGCAAGACAGACACAGCTGATCACTGCTCTGGCATCAAAATGGACACTTGATTCTTAAATAATGTTGAAATGAGTTGATGTGTATTGGCAGCAGGTTGGTTCCAAAACTGTGATTTTTATGAGCAACTTAAAACGATTGAGCAAAACAAAATGACAATTCATTCTGATTATCAAGCTCACAGCTTTCACAGTCTTTTTACTTTTCTTTTTTTTTATAAAGCTGAACTACTGTTTTATAAAAATCTGGAATTTAGAGAAACTGGGTTGATAGGATAGAGATTTTAGTCTGCACTTTTCTGATTAAGGACTTTCTATGGAACTTGTTTTTCTGTGAAATATTTTCCCCTTCATCACTTCTGAAGGGTAAAATATTTAAAAAACCTCACATCTGCCATTTCAGCCGGGCATGAGACTGAAAGATCAGCTCAATCTACCACAATTATCGCTGGTCGCAGCCGCCGCCTGACCGTGATGGAAGTGTGCAGAGTCGAGCGAGGACAGACACGGTGGAGAGAGAGAGAGAGAGGGAGCAGCACAGTGATAAGTGAGCTGTAGCATGTGGTAGTAGTGCACTAATCACGGTCTCCGGCTGAAGAAACACACAGGCGCCTCACAGGTTATTGAGAGATAATGGGATTTTCAGGGCAACAGACACAGAGCTAAAGACAGAGATGAAATTTGAAAATAAATAATGCAAAACCGCTTCTTCACTCCTGCTGTGTGTGTGTGTGTGTGTGTGGGTGTGTGTGTGTGTTGTGACTCCATCTAAATGTTCTGTGATGAAAAATAAGGAAATAAAGCAATGAGTCAAACTGGGAACAGAAACAAATGTGACGATTTTAGATTCTTGGGATGAAAATCCCACAATAAAAATAATTCTATGAGAGAAAATACTTTTCTTCAAGTCAGAAAAGTTAGGGTTAACTTTGGCGAATATGAAAAGAACGTAAACAATAAAATACTGTAATATATAAAAAGCTTCACTTTTGAAGCTTTATTACATTGTGGATGCTCCTGTTGTAGATGTGAGAGTGTGGCGTGCAGGATTGTCATCACCGTGGTGGATCAAGGTCTTGACACTTGGTTGTTATTTCTGCAGGGGGATACTGTAAACCCACCCGCTGTGTGAACCCTTTAAGAGACCTTTTTGACATTTACCTCGACTATACTGGCAGTGAACATGAACTTTGACTCAAACTGCCCCTGTCCCTCACCTGCTCTTTTCTCATAATTTGAATATGGACACCCACTGAGCGCTGCGGGTCAACAACTGCAGCCATTCAACTGGCACAGCTCTATGACGGGGAGTTACAGGCTGAAACCATCACCTCAGGTGGGAGCCCACATTCTCCTGTGAAGCAATTTATCAAGAGAAAAATATTACAGTGGTTTAAATCAGAGTATGAAGTCTTATATTTACCTTCCTTTTAGCTCCGTCTCATCACTAACTGCAGAGAGAAAATGTGGCTCTTTACCTTCAACCAGAACTGCAAGAGAACAAGGGAGAAAAACCAAAACAATGAGCTGAAAGATGCCAAAACAGCTCTGTAAAGCTGAGTAACACTGATATGAGTCATCACAGTTGTCAAGTTGTCCCTTGTTACACTATTGAAATATATTTTGAATCTACACAGTTGCCCATCAAGTTGGATTTTTTTAACCTCTTGGTCCAATCTCATTAAATGATTGTGACAATGTAATTTATTCTGGATAGATGAAGTGTATATCTTCTCAAAACTTTATTGATCAATCACTTCCAAACATATCACTGTGAAAATTAAACCACAATTAGCCTTTATAAAAGGAAAAAATAGGAATAAGTCTGAAAGTAAAATTATTCAAACTTTATGGGCAACCGTGTACTTCAGACCAGTCAGAACATGATACTGTAGTAAAATACACCACTGTAAGATTGTGACACTTTCAAACACGCAGCCCAAATCCTCTTTGGCTCTTCGTAAAGCAATTTATCAAGAGAAAGATATTACAGTGGTTTAAATCAAATCTATAACACACACACACACACACTCACACATCCATGAATATAAGATTATTTTACCTGTAAAGAATCACGCCTGTGACTTTCTGCACGATACTATCATGCAAGACAGAGATGAAACACTCCCCACTAAGGCTCACATCCTACAGCTCCACACACACACACACACACACACACACACACACACACACACACACACACACACACACACACACAGACAGCCATCTCCACCATCGTGCCCTGTAAACTGTCACTCACTCCCCAGCGCAGTGACCCCTGTCAGGCCAGTGTCATTTTTGGGGGGACGGGGTTATCACGACATCCACACACTCTCTCGCCTTCCCATTTATTTATATATTTATTCATTTGTTTGTGTCGCTCGATTTTTTCTGGCGTCTGCCTTCATCCTGTCCGTCTTCTACTACTCTCTGCTCCTAACATGCCCCCGCTGTCACAGTCGGACGTCTTTCCTTTTAACGTGCCACCTCTGGCCGCTTTGCTCTGAAGTGTCTACGGACACCGAGGTGTTTGGGTTCACCTGTCTACAGAGCCACTCTCTACTTCCATTGAGTTTCATTGAACTTTGTGGAGACTTCTTTTTCTCCTATTCTTTTCGATTCTTCTTTTTTCTTTTTAAACTCATTTGTTTTTGAGCAACCAAAAAATCCTTCATTCTCAGAATTGAAAGAAATAGCAGTAAGTCACGATGGGCTGAGCTTCAATGTGATTTAAGAACATATAAGAGCCTTCGTTCATGACTTCGACTTATTACACACCGCAGAGTGTCTCTTAAACAACTCTAACGCTCAGGCTGCATAATTATGAAGATTTTGGCTTAATTTAACATAAGTACATGGTTACGGGGACCTTTACCATATGGATCTAGATTAATAGATCATTTCATATCCATCCATCTATGCATAGATGTATCATTTCAACTCTTCATTATTGTCAAAACCTGGTACCTAAATTACCCACAATGCTACTTGAACAGCAGGAGTTTGATAACAGGGTCCATATTATATCATTTTACAAAGTGTTATTTTGTTGTGAAATAATGTGTAACTAATAATGTGTAATAATAACTGGTGTCAGTGAAATTTGGATCACAGCGCTCATCAAATATGAGTTGGTTCCCCCCACAAAGAGCTGTTGAAAACAACAGGATTGTTCTTGAACATTGCATCAATAAACACTAGGACCTGAAAACAGACTCTAATGTGTGTAAATCTGTTAACATTTCTTTAATAATCATCATTTCATTGATAACCTGCCTTGGTTGTGGCATAAAAGCAAGAGTGTAAAAGCCGCTGTTTAATATGAAGTTAACCAGAGGGGCTGTTATTGTGATGATAAAAACCTGTCTGTTATGAGACTTTTTCTAAACCCAGAGAGGAAACACAAAATAGTTTTCTCTTTCTCTAGCATAATTGCCATGAAAAATTACAGTGATTTGAATAGTCGTGATTTTTATATTGGCATTTTCCCTTTGTGCAGAAGAACAGAGTCCTTCAGCAATAAGTTGAACAAAAGATGTTTTATTTTATTATATGTTTTTGTTAACCATTTGGTTGCCACTTACAAATCTTCATTTCTTGTATTTGTCATTGTGGTGGTCTGGTTTTCATAATGATACTCCACACTAGTCTGTTTAACATTTTCAGAGAATATTTTAGGTCTAAACAGTTTATAAATGATCATTAGTCATGTTCATTTTACAGTGTCCAGGTAATTGCAAACATTTTCTGCAGGGGTGAGCAGAACAAAGCAGAGCGGTTTGACACAGTTGCTCATTTTCAGAAAAAAAGTTGTAATTTATCCAAATTTGTCCCAGTTAAGACAATAAATAACTCAATGTTTCAATCCTCACCTCCTTCATAAATGTAGACCTCTTTCTTAAGTCTGAATTTTAGTTTGATCTAAATCAAAGTCAGAATTTATCTAGGCTACATGAAACCACCGACTGATCCTCATGAAGTTACAGTCATCTATACCACGCAATATGTTACCATGGTGATGCAACGTGGTTGAAAGAAAGACAGCTTTGTGACAGCGGTGATCTGAATACACACTCGGGATGATACGTAGCCAAGCCTGAAGAAATTCACCAAGACTGAAAAAAAAAGAAAATACACACTCAACTCCAGCATGGGTAAACAGAAGCTAAAGGCTAATGAGTCTCATTATTTTCTCTCACCACACAGACTGTATACTTAACCTGTCCTCTCCCTCAGTACACAAGCTACATAATACTGACCAGAATACTAATTGTTATGATCTCCCAGCTCTGAAAGACTCTGATAGCGCGCCTTTCTTATGCAGGATGATGACGGAGAGTGAATCAAGAGAAAGGAGGGCGTATTCATGTTAATCACCCCCTTACAGTGATAAAGAGGGGGGAAAAACTGCTGCAACACCTGCAGCAATCACTCCATCCATCTGCTTAAATTGTTCTACATCGTCAGTGTCAGAGCCGCTCATTCACTGCATACACACACATCCCTGCAGACTTTCACTTGTTTAAGGGCTCGGTGGCCTTTTAAATGGCTTAAAATCCAACATACTCATTCTCCAGGGGAATTAATTGGTTCCTTTGGGCATGCTGTGGTCTAATAGGAGGGAGGGGACATACATGACAGACGTAAGCAGGTTTTTCCTGATTCAGACATGTCTTAATTGTGTGACCCATGGTCTTCTGTGTTTGTCTAAGGCAATTCAGTGCAAAAAAAAAAAAAGAAATCACTGGCAGACAGAGAGCATGGTCTCACAGGGAATAATTTTTCCTCCTTCGCACTATTACCGAGTGAAACCAACGAAGGACACACTGAACTCAGCTGGTGGCATTTAACAAAAATATACTCCTTGAAGTCTTTTTTAAAACCTCTTTTGAAGTGTAACTAAAATCTTAATACTCTTGCCTAAACCTAACCTCTCCAGAGGAGGTTTATTTTCATTTTCTCATTAGAGGGAATGTAAAACTGAGACAGAGGCTATGGTTTCCTCACATGGGAAAAAAAAAAAGAAATCAATTTTTCGATCAGAAAATGTGTGAAACTTTTCAATAAAAAAAAAGTCAATCCTAAAGCATATCTAACAACTTTAACCATGTTATTGATTTTTTTTTTTTGCTATACAGGCTTGAGAGGGGCCTGAGCCCAGTTGAAGTATTGGACGTGGCAGCACGTTGAGAGTAAGTAATTATGGCATTACATGGTCAATTCAGTTCACACTGACATTCACCACAGACCAAGTGTGACCATGCAGGAGTTCATCGAAACACTGGAGAGATTTGACTCTGCATGAAGAACAAGGATTTATCTACAGAGTTTCAGACAGGTAGTTTGGTGAGATTTGAATTACTTACTTTAGTTCACTGATCACAATAATTTAAGGTTTTACAACAAGAAAACACACTAAAAGCTGTCTCAGTGAGTGGTGACAACACTGGAGTATACTGACCTGATGTTCAGCTGAGACAAAAAAAAAAAAAAACATGAATTAAAATCCACTTCTGTGTCGTCACGTCTTCTGGTGAAGTTGATGCTGGCACGTTTCCTTCTGCATAGAAATAGACAGTTGGAGATGGATCTTTTATAGACAGCGGACATCTGCAGACACTTTCAGACCTTGACAAATCACACCAGAGCTCTTCTGGTGTCAAAAAAAGGAGGAAATGGTTTGTTCTATTTCTGTGAACTGACGCCTCAAAGTGTGACTGTCCTGCTTAGGTTTCCTATTGCACCATGTATAGCCTATGCATCAACAGTTATAACTACTAATTATATTATTTCATAAACTCCAATGAACAAGCTCTGTTCAGTCTTCTGGTAAAATATCCAAAGGTGAAACGGCCAAATATTTAATAATAACTTTATTCATACAGCAGCTTTAAAACTAAGTTTACAAAGTGCTGACAACAAAGCAAGAGCAATAAAAGCAATACAAGTGAAATTTGAAGGAACTGATGCACAATTTATGTGGAATATTTTCATTTTACACTTTAGTGCAGCCACAAAAATGAGTTCTGCGTTATAATTGTCACTCAGTGTAAACACTATATAGTTTTAATGAAGATAGAGTTGAATAAAACTGTTTTAACGACCTTAAAGCTACTGAAGGGAAGATTTCTGCAGGCAAATGGAAGCTAAGAGTTTAATAAATATGAAAACTCCTCCGGAAGTTGGCACACTGCACAAAATCCCTCACACCCCCACCAAAAAAAAAAAAAAAAAACCCTGATAAATTCAGCTTTGTTGCATCGTGACGAGAAAGTGCAAGACTTGTACACAGAAAGCAGATGGGTTCAGCTCTCCCTCCTGAGTCCTGTGACCTTAGGGTATTTATGAAAAATATGGACACAGCTCTGTGCAGACACTGGACCATTTACAGTATGTCCTCATCTGAGTGGCAAGCAGCAATAAAAACATATAAATATAAACAAAATGAAAGGTTATTCCGCTTAAAGGTTAAATGATTAAGAGAGTTATGGATAAAATATTGTGTGTGTTAAAGTCATAAACTTCTTTTTTTTCCTGAATGAATTCATCTTACCCAGTCATGCTGTAGTATCACCAGCTGTCTATCTCAGACTCGGCCCCCCCTTGTTTGGTTTGTAGCAGCATCATTCACCACATCCAATTGCGCACGACTCAGTGACATCAATGGGGACGAGGGATCCTGAAAAATGACTCCAGCCTCGGTGTGACGACAGTGACCGGTGAGTATAAATGCTGAGACGGAAACTTATCCGCTCATACCTCCAGACTCGGGCCTTTGCGGGTCACCAACCGCTGCGAGAGGCTGAGAGAGCAACTATCTATCACCACTGCCGGCGGTGCGTTCAACAGCGGCTGGGAACAAGCAGGATCTGGATACTTCCCAGGTGAGTCTGACACACTTCACAATAGATTCTTACTGTATATTCACAGCAAAATACGTCTGTCTTTTGTTTTTAGAAGTTCTGCTTGAGAATAGCTGGATGGAATATTTCTCATCCATTTATTATGTTGCGTTTTTATACTAGAATATCTATCTTTTCTTAGTGCGAAATAAATTTGATTTGCTTCCACTTCAGGGTTTTATAATAACTTCAATTGGGTCAGAATTAAAGGACAGTAGTCGCCTTCAAGAAAAGAAATACGCATAACGAGCTGCTGTTTGCACTGGATAAACTATCTCCTCCGATAGTTTCACATTAATTTCTGTAAAAATAACACTTTGAGTCTCAGTATTGAAAAAAAAAACCTCACTGCATCACAGCCAAATGTTTATAGGCCACTTCCCCCAACATTAATTGCATTGTTAACATTTATTTCCCATCGACCATAATGCATTTTTTCAACAGACGACCAAACTAACCATGAAGTCGACATGTCTTCTCATCTTGGCTTTTCTCGCGCTCTGCAACTTGACGGTGTGTGGAGGACAGGGCATCCCTGCTGAGGATGAGACGGACCGCAGGACCATAGACGACATCATCCTACAGAGAGCAGAGAACCTCCTGTTACGGTCCATCCTCAAGAAGATGCAGGATGAAGACGGTGCGTAAAACACATGTCTTGGATTAACTAACCATAAATATAAATAAAAATAAAACCTAACTTATTTTATGTCTTCGATCGTGACATTTCGTTTAATGTTTAAACCTGAAATCTTTAAGCACTGGCGCTCAACGCATTTCGGAGGTTTGTGCGCACTTTGGGGTGTTTTCCAGATGTATAATTACAAGTAATGAATATAAATAATGATTGAAATTGTGTTTTACTACGTGAAAAAAATACACTTCCAGTTAATATGGGTTAGTGCGCATGGAGAGTGGAGCACCAATTGCACATTTGTGCGTATTTTACGCACAATTGCCAATTTGTGCGTATTTTACGCACGTTAGATTGAAATCATCTAAACGATGTTTTCCTCTCTCCAGATGGATTTCCTTCTCAACCTGAATGGATTTCAAAACGGCAGCATCCCGGTAAGAGATACAGCGAGGACTTGGAGAAGCGACAGCATCCAGGGAGGAGAGAAGAAGACGAGGATGATCAGTACTTGGATGTTCAAAAGAGACAGCACCCGGGCAAACGCGAAGATGAAATGCACTCGTACATGGAGCTCCAGAAAAGGCAGCACCCGGGAAAGCGCTCCACCATGGGACACATTTCTGACAACCCCGTCATCCTCCTGAGTGAACTTTCTAAACGCCAGCACCCCGGCAAGCGCTACTTGGTGCTGCACAGCAAACGCCAGCACCCAGGTAAGCGCTATTCCGAGGATGAGGATGGCGATGGGGACTGGGATGCGGATGCGGATGCAGATGCGGATGGAGACGAAGACCTGCCAGAGTTGGAAAAGCGTCAACATCCCGGAAAACGATTTTGGGATAACTCGAGTCCGGATTTGGGCACAAACAGTCCGTGTGACGTTTTGGACCCTACGAGCTGCAGCAAGACCAGTCTGCTGCTCGACTTTTTAGACAACATTAACAAGAGTCATGCCGAGGAGAAGAGACAACACCCGGGTAAAAGGTTCGCACCAGAGGAGGATCTAGTGGAAGGAGAGTAGGTTCGAGAAAAGAGGCTCTGGTGTGCGTATACTGCTGTAATGGAAACAAATAAATGTGTAAAATAAGTGACCATCATGAATTATTAAAAACGAAAAAAGAGTTTAAATCATTTAACCTTTTTGTCCCACTGTTTTTGTTTTTGTTTTCTTTGGCAGTTAACGACTGTCATCACCGCAACAACATTTTCCTGCTGACTGTTCCTTTGGGGAGTTTGTGCGTAATTGTCCAAAGTGAACATCCCTGTAAAAAAAAAAAAAGGTTTTCATAAGAGTACGTGTCATATGTTAAATCTAACCAATGTATTATTATTATTTATCATTATTAATATTATAAGTTAGGCTACTTATACTGAAATAAAGTCCAAGGATGAAAGCATCAGTCTTCTGGCGTTTGCGATGTCGCCTCTGTGAGGCAACACACGCTCGTCAGTACAGCACGTGCTTGAATTAAATAAAAGTGGCTACGTTTGCACTTATGCATAGAGATCCCATTTGTGTGTCATTCTTTTCTACTTATGTGTAATATAATGAATACCACAGCAAATAAATTGTGTCATTGCTTATTTTTCTACACCTCATTGCATGGATTTACTTTCATTTCACCTATAATGTTGTAAATTAAGAGCAACAACCAATGTTTCTGTTTCTGTTGGACAATAAAGCGCATTGGTAAAAAAAAAATGTATTGTTTGCTTTAGTTGAAGTAAACGCATGTTTCCCTGAGTTAAAGTCTATTAAACTGCTGATTAAACCACAGCCAAAGTCTTATTAGTGTGTGGTCCAACAAAGCAGTAGCTGTGCATTAGCCTCATCTAGAATGATTAATGCACTTCAGCAGCAGACAGAGAGTGTCCGGTGTCCTCTTCTCTATTTAATTGGGCTTATTCCATCACAGCTTTAGGAGCAGCTGTCCACACGCCTGATCAATATGCTAATTATTCATGAAACATGTAAGTTAGAGACTGAGATATACCGTAATAGTAGAGATGCTCCACGTGGAATGGTAAAATGTAGATTTCAATTGTTTAGACATAAAGGAAATATAAATGATATATCTATCCACACGTCTTTTATATTTACATGTTTAGATCATGAATGTCTTTAAAAAACACACATCTTCCTGTGAAAAGCATGAAAGTCATATGCACACACCCTGTCAAACACACTTCAGAGACACTGTCGACTATTGTTTCCAAAGGTTTTGTTTTATGAGCCATTAAAAATGGACCAGAGTCCCTCTGTATCACACAGTGTTGATGAGAGATTTACGCAGTTCAACCAAAGACAGTTTTTGTTTCTCTGACTTTTCAAACCATCGGGCTCAGGTTAGGTTTCCACACTCTGTCCTGCATGTACGTGTCCTGTGACGTATCTTGACTTCCCATTCCTTTAACCAAGACGACCAATGACTTCAGTCTGGGTGCACAAATGTCACATGTCATGAAAGCACTGGAGAGACCTTGCCTTACGATCTAATCACATGTTTGATTTATCCAGTGCTTTCGACATCATTCAACTACTTTTGGTGGGTGACAATTTGTTCAAGATGGGTGTTAACCAGTCTACTGTCTCTCAGATCTTTGACTATCTGTTGGATATAGAGGGGAGCGCTCCATCTGAAGACTACAGATGACTGAAGAAACCTACAAGATTGCCAGTGCAGTGCATATCTGTACAAGTGTGACCAAAGCTATTATCAGGCTTGGCTAAGAGGGTTGGAGCTGCAGCTGAGCACTAAAAGTAGCTACTTGGAGGACCAACACTGATCTGCCGATGTGTGTAAGAAGATGTTGGAAAACTTCCACCACTTTGTAGTACTGTCTGAGTGCCATCCACTCTGGTGTGGTCGGATTATAGAGGAGCAGCATCTGTTCCAGAGATATCAGCAGGCTGAATGAACTCATTCACCGAGCCAGACCTGGAGATGTTTGAGTCAGTGGGGAGCAGAAGGTCACTGAACAAACAGGCCTCCATCATCAACAGTCCATCCCATCACTCCTGTTGTTCATTATGCCACTGAAAAACAGCTCTGCATTGCTTTTATTTCTAACTCTATTGTCAGCATGACATTTTCTCTCAACATTCCTATCTATCCACAGATCATCAGAGGCTACAAGAACAGTTTATAAAACTATAAATCGAAACTAAGGTTACTGAAGGTTTTAGACTTATAGCTTCTGACACAGGGCCAATCTACAACACTGAGCCTCAGACTTTGATCAGCTCATATTATAATGTATATTCCAGCTCAAAGTTGCATCTGATTAAATTGTCTCAAACTCTGCTCTACAACCAGAAACACAATAACACAAAGCAGGCCTGGATAACCAACTGACCAAACACCTATGACTAATCACATAGCCTATTTGTATTTTCCTCCTCTGATAGTGGCTCCTTCCTCCTTCATCCTGTATCCTTGTCCTTTTTAGTTTATATTGTGGTCATTTGTTGTTATTGCAGTGTCACCACCCTGACTCAGTTTTTGTTTCATGTAATTATAACAGTAAAAACCTGGGGCAAGGTAGCAGCAGGTATATATTTTCATTATCAATATATCTGACAGTTTTCTAATACCTCATAGCAGGGCTCCAGACTGCCCCCAAATGGGGGCATTTTGCCCCTAAAATTTGAGACAGTGCAAGTAAATTTTTCATCCACTTGCACATGTGCAACTAGTTGCCTAAATTTGTGTTTGTTTTGGTGACTGGTGAAACTTGGAAGGGGCGACTCAAATAATCTGTAATCGGTCATTACAGCTGGCAGACCAATGTGTGTGAGGATCATGAATGGAGAGGAAATTATAATATTTACTCTGCAAGTCGATTTACGGTGTGCATCCCTGAATTTTCTGCTTGAGCTCCTAAAATTTTAAGTTAAGGGGCTACCTACTCCTTATTCTTGTGGAGTTGTAGTAAAAGGCAACTGGATTTAAGTCCAGTTGCCTTTTACTACAACTCCACAAGAATAAGATGACCTGGATGACTGAGAACCTTCACGGACATACTGTGCTCCTTGTAGCCTAAACAAAAGTTAGTCTGGAGCCCTGCCTCATCGACTTTTCAGGAGAAAAAAAATAAAAATAAAATAAAGGTTCATTAGTGTTCCCTGAGGCCCAATAAGTTTCAAATTGTTTCTGTTTTTTTTTCTGTCCAAAACCCCTTCAAATTACTGACCAGCAAATATTCACATTGTATAAGCTGCAGCTGGTGCTAATCACCAATGTGGCCTACTCACAGTGTATGTGTGGGTGGTGGTGGTTGTGGTGTGGTTGTTGGGGTAAGGGAGAGGGAGAGGGAGAGGGAGATACTCACATTTTGATGCGGTGCTTCTGATGGAATCCAGTTCGCGTGAGTTCCGCGCTGTTTGTCCCTCTCCTCCTCCCGTACCGACTGGATGCTCATCACATGACCGGGCGGCTGCTGCTGCTGCTGCTGCAGCTGGTGCTGTCGAGCTGTCACATTCAGGGTGAAGTGTCAACAACACAGTCATAGTTGGATTCATTCTTATTGTGTAAGTATCGACGACTTTACGTGTTGATCAGCGTTCGTTGAAGTTATCGACCCCCTCGTTTCTAACAGCTTGTTTGGAGGGAGGTTGGATACAGAAGGCGAGACCTGCTACTGTTAGCATTGTCCAGCTAACGTCAAATTATCTGTTCAGTAGCCACAACAACGGCGACCAGCGTTACACGAATACAACAATACATAGGTTATATTTGAATACACAATGCAACGTTATATGCAGATGTTAGACACCAAGCAGAGCTAACCACAGCTGCTCGTACAGATAGGTTTGTATTTCGCTGACTGCGTGGGTTGGATAAACAACATGAGTTTGTTGGGGATATGAAGTAGTTCACGTTAGCTGGAAAAAACATGTAGCATGTTCATTTTAATGAGCATTTAATAGACGATCAGTCAACTAAGTTAGTGCAAGGCCAAACACTGTAAGATGTTTTATGTCCACGATTGGTGCAAATCGTAAAAGTGTGTTTGTTATATTTTAACCTAGTTACCCATAATTCAACCAGATGTAGCTTTCTGCGAGTGGATTGAATTCAAATCAAACTCTTTTGCTAAATGTGTACATGTAGTATAAATCTTATTATGTTTTTATAAAGTAAAAAAGAAGTAACTATAATTATGCATTAATAAAAGAGAAATGGTTGAAATACACTCTCCTATCGAGGGCACATGTCTGACTTCCAGTAAATCTTCTCTGTCTTACTCATCAGAGTCCCAGGATTTTCTCTGGCGCAATGGAGCTACTATGGGGTGGGCTGCAGCTGCACACCCCGTGACATGTGGACCAAAGCAGGACCCTCCCACCTTGCACCTCTTGTCCAACACCATCATATCTGACTGTTATCATGGCCTCCAGCTACCCCTCCCCCTTCGAGGGCACAGGTGAAGTGAAGGAGGGCTTCCTTTGCCCTCTGTGCCTGAAGGACCTCCAGTCTTTCTACCAGCTCCAAGACCACTACGAAGAGGAGCACTCTGGAGACGACCGCCATGTCAGGGGACAGCTCAAGAGTGAGTCATATTGTATATTGTGCTTGTCGACTTCACAGCCATATGAATCCAATGTGCGAAGCGTAAATAAATGAAAATAACAAAAAAGCAAGCAGCTCATTGATATAGATAAAAGGACACTGCAGTATAGTGACGAGCAGGCGAAGCTGCTGCCAGGATGAACTGGCAGAAAATGCTGCTGCAGCTTCTCAGGGAGAGAGAAATCACTGAAATAGTGATGATTGAGTGCATTCAAATAAAAATATTAATTGCCTCTGGTGTATACAATGTAATATCCTTTTTTTTTTTCTTCTTTTTTTTTTTACATTTTCTGCATATGAAGTCAGTTGTTCCCCCGATTTCTTTGTGCACAGGTTTGGTCCAGAAGGCAAAGAAAGCCAAAGACAAGCTGTTAAAGAGAGATGGAGAGGACAGACCAGATACTGGCAGTTATGAGTCCTTCTACTATGGAGGAGTGGACCCCTATATGTGGGAACCTCAGGAACTAGGTGAGACCATTATATTGTTTCCAGAGAATCTAATGGATTTTCTTGTTTTAAACTAAGTTAAGATATTTGTCTTAAAGAGTGCACTAATTGCTTTCTCTCTTTTATTTTGTAGGAGCAACTAGAAGTCATCTAGATGTATTTAAAAAACACCGGGCAGCCAGAATAGATCATTATGTCATTGAGGTCAACAAGCTCATCATCAGACTGGAAAAGGTGTGTTTAACAATAGTAAAACTCATTCAAACCATAATTTTCATCCTGTAATTAAATTAGATTTGAGATGGGTTTAAGATTGCCAGTTCATTTGCAATGAAAACTGTCGTTTCAGTTGACATCGTTTGACAGGACCAACTCAGATGCTGCAAAAATCAGAGGTTTGTTTCCGCCACAAGTATTAAATCTCTAAGTCTATGTCAGTAACGTTTATGCAATTTTATGAACTAATGGGCATTGATTCTCCTTTACAGCCATTGAGAAGTCTGTAGTTTCATGGGTGAACGACTCAGACGTCCCGTTCTGTCCCGACTGTGGAAACAAGTTCAACATTCGTAACAGACGGCACCACTGTCGCCTCTGTGGGTCCATCATGTGTAGGAAGTGCATGGAGTTCGTCCCCATACCTTTGGCCCGTACGTATGAGCAACAGGTGGCATTTTCAAGTGTGCTTTTGTCATAATGTGTGTGTCTCATTGGTTGCGACTTGGTCTTTACCTTTCGATCCGTTCACAGAAAAGCTGATCAATGGGACACGAGAAGCTCTGTGCGTGCACGGGAGCCCCGGTCAGTCCCAGTCTCCCCCGGCTGCAGGTGGCGGTGGCGGCAGCAGCAGCGGCGGCGGTGGTGGCATGGGCTCCAGGAGAGGCAGCATCAGCAGCCTGAGCAGCGTTACCTCCATGCTGGAGGAGAAGGATGACGAGAAGATCCGCTGCTGCCACCACTGCATGGACACGCTGTTGAAGAGACAGCAAAAGCTGGAAGAGAAGGACCACACGCCTGATATTGTGAAACTTTATGAGGTTGGTCAATTAAAGGGAACTCAACTCACAATCTACCACTTATTCTGGTCCCAGTTGCAGTGCAGTAAAATCTGTGTTTTCTATTCAAGCTGTCTTCGGTTTATTTTCCTATATCCTTCCCGTCAAGCCGTGTTTTTCTTTTGGGGTTTCCTGTTGTTCACTTGCTTAAAACTTGTCTTCCTGTCAGAGGCTGAGGATGTGCATGGAGAAAGTGGACGAAAAGGCTCCAGAGTACATTCGAATGGCCGAGTCTCTCAAGTAAGTCTTATATAAAAAAAGTAGTTATTGGATAAGCGTTTATCATTTTCACTGCTCACGGTCATGGCTGCATGTTCCCCCAGTGCCGGAGAAACCACATACAATCTTGACACTGCTGGTGGACTGAGACTGGAAGTACAGAAATACTATGAACTAATCGATGCTCTAAGGTAAATCTCTGTCCTGAATGACTGTTTCAGAATTGAACAATGTTTGTCAAACATTGAATTTTACAAGCTGCTTCCTGATGATTCTCTTTTATTTTCTTTTTTTTTAATCAGTAAGAGGATTTTAACACTGGGAGTTAAAAATGACCCACCACCACGTCCAAAGGCGGTCCAGCTGCAGAAGATGATCCGGTATACAGCCACACTATTTGTCCAGGTGAGACCAAGAAGAAGATATACTGTATGACTAGAAAAGCAATCACAAAGAAATGGCTTGAGCCAGACATCCCATCTATTGACGAATAAAATATTATTAATGATATATTTGTGATGAAAAGAATCACTTTCTCAATGAGGCTTCAACAATCTAAATTTGAAGACATCTGGAAGCAATGGGAAATGTATATTTCCCTGAAATGCCCTTCTTTTGTTTAAATTATTATTATTTTTAAATATATATATTAAGGTGTATTTGTTGTTTATTCCCCAGTATTATTATAATAGAAAACACCCCATGTTCATGTGTTATTTTATAAAATTCTTTAAAAAGAAAGAAGACATGCCACATTTAGACAGAAAATATTAGAGGAGAGTTCACAGAAGTCATCCTTCCTGCGTCTTTCTCAATGTTGATAAGGCGATGGGTTGATAGTAAGAAAGGCACTGGTGCAACAGTGTTAGACACATGTACTGTAGAGTTCAGCTTCACCAAAGTACAATAATTAACACCAAACCATCTATAATATGACACAACAGCTCAGTTGATAAGCTGTGTGGTCGTTGTAAAGTTTATTTTCCACGTTGTCCTCCATTGTATAAGTATAAGTCATCTATTAGGTCAGTAAAATCACTTTCTTCTAACTTGCAGCGTCACTGTAACACTTTGTGCTGAGCTTTGTTTAAAATTCAGACAAACACTTTATATCAGACTTGTCTAATGGGAGGATTGGAAAGTTTCTTGGAAAACAAACCAATGAATTTAAATCAGACCAACACAACTAAGGCTGAAATCAACCTACCTTCCTCAGAGAAATTAATTATGTATCCTCCAAATATTATTCTCTTGCATTTATACAGCATGTCTGCTACGTACATCTTTCTCCCTGGATCCACTTATTCTTTTCTGTTTATCCCCCCTGTTGTAGGAGAAGCTGTTAGGCCTCATGTCATTGCCCACTAAGGAGAAATATGAAGAGCTGAAAGAAAAGAGGAAACAAGAACAAGAGAAGAGACTTCAACAAGAAAGACTGGTGAGATTATGTACTGATATGACTCACTTGATTTATCGTTGGTCAAAAAGAAAAAAAAAGAGGAACTTATAGGGATAGTTCACCCAAAATTGAAATTTCACTCATTATCTACTCACCCTCATGTCGACTAAGGGCTGGGAGAAGTTTCAGAGTTATCCGTGGCTTCTCTGAGTTACAGGGGGTCTCGGCATAGCAGTGCATGTCCATATAACGGTTGCAAATGGATACCAACTGTCTTCGTAACAAAAAGACACACCAAAAAACATCCAAATACCTCCATGCTGCTTGTATGTAATGTCCGTCTTGTATTGAAGCCCCGAAATGCGAAATTGTCCCGAAAAAAATTTAATAAGTCTATATTTCAAGCTTGTTTTGTAGCGGAAGTTTCTCGAAGCTCCTCTTCCTGGTTTGTCAAATTTGGACGAACTGGGAAGAGGACGGACCCTGGCTCGTCCAAATACGGGAAGAGGAGCTTCCGCTACAAACAAGCTTGAAATATAGACTTATTTAATTTTATTCGGGACAATTTCGCATTTTGGGGCTTCAGTACAAGATGGACATTACATACGAGCAGCATGGAGGTATTTGGATGTTTTTTGGTGTGTCTTTTTGTTACGAAGACAGTTGGTATCCATTTGCAACCGTTATATGGACATGCATTGCTACGCCGAGACCCCCTGTAACTCAGAGAAGCCACGGATAACTCTGAAACGTCTCCAAGCCCTTAGTCGACATGAGGGTGAGTAGATAATGAGTGAAATTTCAATTTTGGGTGAACTATCCCTTTAATGTTTGTACTTCATGTGCCGTCTCGCCCCAACAGGCAGCTCAGGAGGCTTTGAAGAGGAGGCAAGACTCTGAGAGAAACCGTCCACCCGTCAGCAGCACCAACGGCGAGCTGCCGCAGCCGCCTCGAGGGCCGCCGCGCATGACCAAAGCCGGCGGCTGGTTGCCGTCCGCAGACTCTGTCCACACGCGCAGCGAGCTGGAGGACCCCCTGCTGCAGCAGATCGAGAACATCCAGTCGTTCCTCCGTCAAGCCCGGGAGGCGCGGCGGGCGGACGAGGTGGCCATGCTGGAGGAGAACCTGCGTCAGCTGCAGGACGAGTACGACCAGCAGCAGACCAGCCTGGCCATCGCGCTCTCCCAGAAGCTGGCGGCGGAGGAGACCCTGCAGCAGGGGGAGTTCAGCCGCCTGGAGGCCCGGGAGCGGGAGGAGCGGGAGCAGAGGGGCCCCGCCGCTCTGGGCTCCGCCCTGCCCCCCGTCTCCTGGGCGAGGTCGCTGGACATCTGCCCGGCCGGCGGCTTCCAGGAGGAGGAAGACACAGCATACGCAGCAGATGATCTGACGCCTACAGCTGAGAGGAGTCCGTCGTCGTCCCTGAGAGCGTTCCCTGCTCTCACGGCTCAGGAGGAGTCGCCGCCCAGGTTGAGGAGCTTGGGGGGCCACGTGACCCCCCCCGGTGGCGAAGGACAGAACAGCGCCTCCCTAAACCCTTTCGATGAGGACGAATCCCCCCTCGAGGAGGATCCGTCCAACCCTTTCTTCGAGGACATCAAGAAGGAGCACAAAGAAGTAACCAACGGGAAGAAAGAATACAACCCCTTTGATGAAGACGTGGAGGAAGAGCAACAGGCCGAGACCGTTCAAGGAAACCCGTTTGAGGAGGAGGACGACGACGACAACGCTGACTCGGGAAACCCTTTCATGGAGGCGGCGGGGAGTTCTCCGGGGGTCTCGACCAATCCCTTCGACGGAGACGACGACGACGAGGCTCTGCCCGATCTGGACATGATCGAGGAGGAACTGCTGCTGCAGCAGATCGATAACATTAGGGCCTACATCTTTGACGCCAAGCTCAGCGGCCGTCTGGACGAGGTGGAGCTGCTGTCAGAGAACCTGAGAGAGCTACAGCACACGCTGCAGGAACAGAAGAAGAAGAAGAAGAAGAAGCACTGACACCTTTTCTTCACCGATCACCTGCTACTTACCAAGTCCTGCGAGGCGAGCTACCTTCACATGACTGATGAGCCCACTGGTTTTAGTTTGGGTGAGGTCTGCTGCACCACAGGAAGGTTAGATTAGTCCTGAAATTATAGGGATAGCTCACCCAAAATTGAAATTTCACTCATTATCTACTCACCCTCATGTCGACTAAGGGCTTGGAGACGTTTCAGAGTTATCCGTGGCTTCTCTGAGTTACAGGGGGTCTCGGCGTAGCAGTGCATGTCCATATAACGGTTGCAAATGGATACCAACTGTCTTCCTAACAAAAAGACACACCAAAAAACATCCAAATACCTCCATGCTGCTCGTATGTAATGTCCGTCTTGTATTGAAGCCCCGAAATGCGAAATTGTCCCAAAAAAAATTAAATAAGTATATTTCAAGCTTGTTTTGTAGCGGAAGCTTCTCGAAGCTCTCAAATTCGGACGAACTGGGAAGAGGACAGACCCTGGTTTGTCGGGACAATTTCGCATTTCGGGGCTTCAATACAAGAGGGACATATTTGGATGTTTTTTGGTGTGTCTTTTTGTTACGAAGACAGTTGGTATCCATTTGCAACCGTTATATGGACATGAACTGCTACGCCGAGACCCCCTGTAACTCAGAGAAGCCACGGATAACTCTGAAACTTCTCCCAGCCCTTAGTCGACATGAGGGTGAGTAGATAATGAGTGAAATTTCAATTTTGGGTTGAACTATCCCTTTAAATGTACTACAAGATCAAGTAGTCTGGAGTGACTACTGTGTTAACTCCCAAACGTCTTTCTAAACCACTTATCCTGCACAGGGTCACCGAGGGCTGGAGCGCATCCCAGCATGCACAGTTTTTTTTAGCACCACAAGTAAAAACGCATTTGTACAGAAAGTGTTGCTGAAGATATTAATACTGTTGTATCAGTGCAAACAGGAACAAATCAAGAATGCCACTTTTTTTAAAAAAGGACAGTGGGTTGAGTCTTGTGGAAGTCAGGATGTGTGATTTGGCTCTCTGGCAGAAACTTTGAATGTTACAATAGCTCAGCTTTTTTTTTTTTTTTTTTTTTGCAGTTAAATTAAATCAAGAGCACTCGACCAGTTAAACGTTGCACTGTGACCAGATTGATGCATGAAAACCTGAGATGTGATCTTTAAATTCCATTCATTTTCTCAGAACGTAGTGCATACATCTATAACAGCACACCTATCACGGTTCAGAGATTTTTCTGTTACACTAGTTGTGGCAAATTTTTAACTCCCAACTTAACAGATTTAGTGCAGCTCCCTCTGGAGGCACAAAAGACTTAAAACACATTTTCACCTATCATCAGTACATACTTCTAAACTTCTAAAATCTGTCAAGTTCCTTTTTTAATTCCTACAACTTCAATTAATCTGTGGTTAATGAACTTCCTGCTGTTCATTTGACTGACGCCAAAGAACCAAACCATGCACAACTGTCCAAACAGGGCCACAGACCAAATAACCACCTCATTGATTAATGAGAAACAAATGGAATCTGACTTTTGAGACTGTTTTTCTGCAGCCTGGTGTTTGGAGGAATCGGATCATTACTAATTCAGTCACACCACTTGAACCTCTCATTGTTGCTGTGGGGAAGGGACACTAAAAGGCTCATTACACACACTATAAAGCCATTTTTGTTGCTGGTCAGTCATGTTGATAGTGATGCATCTTTATGATTGTAAGGGAACGCTTTCAATCAGTAATCACACTGCAAATAACTACAGGTACTTTTATGGTAGAAAACACATGATAAGTTTTTGTTCAAACAGTTTCAAGTTCAGTTTCAGTGATTTTTTTTTCTTCTTTTTTTTCTGCAAAACTGAATTCAAAGTGAATGCTAACCTGTTCCTGTTAGGCGACGCTTTCTGTCTGCATGGTTGAAACGATCTAACAGATTCAGTTTCTGTGCCTCTGGTTTTCACAGGGTTGCATTGGAGACCTTTCATTTTTCTAAGATGCCACAGAGAGCCAAGTGAACAAAAGGCCCCCCACCCCCCCTCCCCAAATGTCCCGTCCTATTGTGCGACCCCTGCTGGTTGTGATCTTGTTGTTTACAGTGGCACTACTGATCCAGCTGAGCACAGGTTGCATGATTCACGTGTCCGTGGCGTCTTTTGAAGTGCTGTTTGATGCCGGTCTTCAACATCCAGCTTGTGGCCAAGCTCGTCTTCCTGCTTTTGTTTTTCTATGAATTTAGACAAAGTGATAAAAATCTCAACAAGTTGCTCTTGTTCTGTACCGTTGACTTAAGATCTGTATGTAAAGCATGTTATCTGTTCAGTAGATTCATCTGACAAGTCCATTCACACATGTACATACTGAACACTATCTGCCAAGGCACACTGTAGGCAACTTCAAAAAAAAAAAATGCACCAGAAGTCACTGAAATTCCAGTGTGTACAGAAATGAAAAGACTAAATCAAAAACTCAAAGCAACATTTTAGACATATTTACACTACATGAATGCCAGCAAGTATTACTACTCACAGTGCCGAGTCCTCACATGAATCTCACTGTGCTTTTCCTGTCAGACTAGTGTCCATATTTCTCTTCATTGACCGAAGTGTTCTGTGTTGTCCGTTAAGCAGCGTGTGATCATCTGGCTGGGCAAAACATGTGACAATAAGTGTTTTGTGACGGTGTGAGTTTAAGTCGAGGAGCTTCTTACTGTTAGTTAGCAGCTGGTTTTAGCTTTGGAAATAATTTGACTAACGCCTCTGCATTTAGAAACAATAACTGCAAAAAATAAATAAAAACTAAAATTTTGGACACAGACATCGATTTATTAACTTTAGAAAAATCCATCTCGGCACCAATAAAAAGTTGTCTACGGTAAAATATGGTTGTTTCTCTTTTTTTATAGATGTGGTAAACCTCTGTTTAATCAATCTAAACTTGATGCTGCTGTTTAGATTAAAGATATTATGGGTATCATTTCTCAAATTTAGGTTTTATTTGAATGTTTACATCGCAATATTCAGCTCACGTGAATGTGAGGAGTCTTCAACCGGGTATCGTCACGTACAAACACAAGGTGTGATGTCAGGAAGTCCAAACCTGCCTCAACGTATCAACGCTGACAAGTGTTTGTGCTGGATTTATGATGGGATGAGGCCTGTCAGTCCAGGAACTGACGATCTTCAGTGCACGCTGAATAATGGTACCCAGTCACTTGTGCATATTTTTCAACGTGTTAGTCCTTTTATGTAACTGTACAAAATCAAACCCAACAATAATAATAATATAATAACATAGTCCAGTAAAGTCAACAAGAGACTTCTCTCCTTCTCAGCCTCTTACTCCTGTGACGCTGCCATCTGGGCTCGATATTTGCCCGTCATCTCTTTGGGCAGCGGCGTGGTGCCAGGACACGGTACTTGGCCGTCCACCTCACAGATACACTCCCTCAGACAGTACTTCTTTGGGCCGAAGTTGGCAGGATTGGACGCCTGCATCTTGGCACGAGCCTCAGCTTGTAGCACCTCTCTGTGGGTACGGAGAGAGTACAGTAAATACACAGACCGGTCCTCTGGTCACCATAGGAACAAGCCTTTTTCACAGGAAGACAGGTGTAAATAAAGAAGATAAATCATGGTTGAATTCCATCAGTGCATATATTTTATGTGTTACTTTTACTTGGGCTTCAAGGCTGAATCCCATTAAGTTACAGTATATACAGCGGGGAAAATAAGTATTGAACGCGTCAATAGACTTGCATGGTGAGCATGCATAGAGGCCATGGTGGTTAAATGCATTACTCATTGTTTTTTTTTTAAATAACTGTACCTCTCTAAATCTCTCTGTCAGGGCTCCTCAGCTCTTCGACAACTCTTCTTAGTTTTCTTGTGATTGGTCGTGGCCAGTTTATGGTAAAATGTTGTTCTTTTTAGTTCTGGATAACAGCACTAACGGATAAAACGGTGCATTCAGACACATCATCTGTAATTGATGCCATCAGTATGTTCTGCAAAATTAGTTTCTGAAGGTCTTGAGAAGCTCTTTGCTTTTCCCCATCATGAGATGCCTCTGGTGTGACACCTTGGTAACGAGAAAGCTTTTTATAGGCGTCAATTTGGACTAAACCAGCTGATATTACTTTACACGGATTAGGAGACAGGATTACTTTCTAAACACTGACAGACTCCAGCTGCTTTCTTGACTTTCCTTCTTTAGCTTTTTTGCACCTCCTTTTCTTCATGTGTTCAATACTTATTCCCTGTGTCATTTCACTTTATTACACATTACTAAATTTATGGACATAAATGTTTGGATTTCTTTGTATGTATGCATTAGTTGCTGACATCTGGTGAAAATTTCATGTCAATAGCTCTATTAGAAATATATTGAAATATATATTTGGAGAAAAATGTTGACGCGTTCAATACTTATTTTCCCCGCTGTAAATTACTGAAGTGATTCGCCTTAGCAAAGTGAAATGAAATTACAACCGCGTTACTCATGATAAAATAAAAGAGTCCTGATCACAAGTGTACAGTCATGTAGGTGTTAGGAAACATGGTCCACATTTAAATACTGAATATCTTACTCTGATTTTCCCAAAATCTTCTTCACATGTTGTGAAATTTGTTTTAGGTCCTTCCCTTCTACATCCACCAGCACCTGCTCTCCGTCATCTACAGGAGAGACAAGAGGTAAATGCATACATCTATTATATAACTGTAGAAATAATGATAACAATTGAGAAAACAAAAATGATGATGATGATGATTATTAGTGTTGTTATTGAACATGTTGAAAAAAAGTGCCAAACTACGAACCGAGGTAGAACTTCAAGAAGGGGGACGGCGTCATATTTTTGAACATCATCACTTGGACCCACGGGTTTTTGTACTGAATCTGAGGGATATTGAAGAAAACAAATTTTCTGCAAAACAAAAAGAGAGAAAGTTTTATAAAACAGGTGTTCAGTCTTTCTTCATCACTTTTACAAACAAACTGTTATAAAAAAATATATGTTTTTTAAAATTCCTGGACTCCTGAATAAACCACGCCATAAATGTTTAATTTACCTGCCTTGACCCATTTTTTTTAAATTATTTGACACAAACTATATCACAGTATTGAAACACACATAAAAATAATAACAATGCTCCTTTTTAGGGCAGACAGTGACAAGATTATACAACCCTGCTTAAAAACAACATGCACTTATTTTAATGAATTGACTTGTACAAAGGCCGTTGCATACTTGTACTGTAACAGTCATTTTGTCAAAATTCAAACAAATTAAAAAATCACGTCCACAATGCTCATGGGGATTAAATGGTCTTTTTAACACAGTGGTTTTTACGTCAATGATATAAAGATATAGAAAAAAAAAAAACAATAATAGCAGCGGCATGTGCAAAAACCCAGCAGAATACATCCAACATCCAGAATATCCAATGATTCTCAGTGGAAAACTTCAATTTGTGCTTCTTTATATATTTCATGTTGGATTTTTGTTGAGGTAGCCAGACTCAGAACTACATATGCATAGTCTGTAGTACAGACTAGAGTATAGCTTTTTTTCTGGGCTAACTGTGGTGCATTAGAGCAATGTTTATTGTTGTGCACTGTTAGCTGATAAAATAAATACATAAAATAAAACTCACTGTGTCATTTGCTGCCACTCAAACCCCAAGGCAGAATATTTCCATGTACATGCATTATGGTTGCAAAGGTGGCCAAAATGCTTAATTTTAACTTCATCTGTTCACAGCACGTGTTTCTTAAACAACTGTGGATTACCCAGATGTTTTTTGTACACTATAGACTCTGAATGTTGCGTCTCAGCTATTGGTTTTCCCTCTGATGACTCGGTCATGTAGATTTAGTTTGATAGTTTGTACATCACAGCACATCTCTATCAACTAAACTTCCCTGCTCCTTCGCAGCCAGGTACAGTTTCATCTTGACCTCCCAGATCTTGTTTTTTTTTTACTCCCACAGTATTTCCTACACTGCTATGTCTTGATGACATTTCACACAGTGGATATCTTGAACTGGTATCACATTGAACAGATGTTTGATTCAGCTTTGGTCCTAATTCAGTTTAAACCCAATGAGTTGCTGGTGTAGCCGTCAAACCTTTGCACAAACCACAATTACAGCTGGTTTTTTGTCTAATTAATTGTAAGTCAATGAAGTAAGAGCATTTAACCTCTTACAATGTCTCATCTGTAAATATCTGCTTTTTGCAGCTTTAGCCTTTAGCTCTGACCTTGCTCCGTCGCTCAGCTCTCCATGTGTGTTGTAATTCACCGTCATGATCTTGACTCTGTTTTTAAAGATGATGTCGCCCTTCTGCAGATACTCCAGGGTCCTGCGGATCGGAAACCTTCCTTTCATCGGCATTTTAAACGCTTTCTAAACTGATTATTTACACGATAACGTTTGAAACCTGCCACCAGCAGCAAGTCGCACAAGCACACGCTATCCAGTCGCGTTTTGATGACATCACAAGCGCGTTTCTTCCGGCAGAGGATTGTAGTTCTTTTCTTTTTTTTTCATTTACTGCCAAAAAACAGCAGCTCCCCGCTTGGAGACATGAAGACTAATGATAAAAAATAAAAAATAAATAAAAACAATTTTGTAAAAGCACAGTAACTGTCTTAATAATTGAATTGTTGATTGATTTTAACAAAAACTACAATAAATTCCTACATTCATGATCATTTCTTATACTCTTTATTTGTGTCATGTCCAACAAATGCATAATTACGACCCAAGAAATTCCATTGTGTCTGTTAGAGGGACAAATAAAATCCTTATTATGGCGTTTGTATCTATAAACCAAAAATAAAATTCATTCGATAACTGTTAAAAAAAAAAAGTAAATGTGAACAGACCAGACTCAGTCTTGTCATATTTCATGAATAATTGTTTATTTCTTTTATAATGTGTGGCTTCAGAGAAGCCGGCCCCAAAGACTGGAATGCTGATAAAGGAGTTCAGTTGTTAATACATTTGTTTTTATATCTTCATTGGAGTGAGGTAGAAATGTAGGGTTGTGACAAACTTGAGCAAAACATGAACGTTTAAATTGCTCAATCCAAAGGTCTGAAGAAATACATTTTAAATGAGCAGAGTATGTACATACGGTAGTATAAAATTTTACCCATGGGACACTCAATCCTCACAGCTGAAAAAAAAGCTCTAACATCCTCTAATGTGGGAGCTGCTCATAATAGATGTTTTAAAGCCACAACATTTAAATCAACGTTTTTCATACAGCATTTAATAAAATGCACTTAAGCAAGTTCTTCATGCATGGCAATGCACTATAAAAAATTATAACAATGCTCCTTTTTAGGGCTGACAGCGACAAGATTATAAAACCCTGCTTAAAAACCACATGCACTCATTTTAATGAAATTACACGTACAAAGGTCATTTCACACCAGTGCCTTAACGAACAAACCATCTGTATGGGTTTTAAACCCAATTCTTACATCTGACATTAAATTCACAAAGACATATTATTGAACCATAACCATTCTTTACATCTTCATTATCATTCATGTTGCTGTAGATAATTATTCTGAACCATTATACAAGTGTGTAGGCCGATGCATAACTCTGTATGGTCTTCAAGACACTGATGCACTAGAGACTGACTTTCCAGAAGAGCTCTTGTTCTTTTTTTTTTCTCTTTTTCCAGGGAAACCTGCCCAAAAGTACTTTAAGTACACTTAGTATGCAACAAGCAAATTTGTTCACAACAAATCAAAGTTTTTAGAAAACATACAAAACACAAACTTTTAGTCAGCATGAATGTAGTGGAACGCCACCAAAGCTGATTGATGTGCAGAATACAAATGCAAACACAAGTACAAAAACAGCAGCATAGCTACACATAGTAACATTTTTGAACCAATAATCTTTGAGATAATCTAATTCTTTAAAAGAAATAACTGCCGCATTAAATACACAAAATGCAGATTGAGACGAACAGTTGTGACACAGATGCAACAGAACTAAATAACATATGATTGATTGTCATGAAGAGAAAAGTGATGAGGTGAGGTGATTGCACGGCTTATGATGCTGCAGTAACATATTCAAAATAAACCAGAGATACTCGTGTACCTAAACATAAAAGACCTAAACTCTCCCCAAGATGTCATTCAATATTACAAAATGACATGCGATCAACTTAACTGCCTAATGTGGCTCACATGATTTTATGAATATCAATTGAATGTGGATCAAACCTGAAAAGCAGAATAAAATCAGACATTGTGAAGAGCTATGTAGTATATGTACTGTGTGGCAACTCAAATGTTGTGACAGCAAGTGCATATAATTACATAAAGGATTGAGGTTTGAGTTAGCTCTTGTACCTGACTGAAGGGCTCGTTCCAGCTATTAACTAAAATTAATAAGGGTACGGAACAGTTCATTCATGTTGATTGTGTCACTTACAAAATTGAAAAAACAAACAAATAAAATTACAATTACGTAATATTTTGTCATTGTTAAAGCCTGAATTCTCAAATTCAACAGCATAGCCATTAACCATATAAGATTATACTGGGCCAATGTTCACAGAGGCCAACATAAATAAATACTTAACAGTACAAGTAAATACTCAGATTTACTTTAGGTTTAAGATTAAATACATGAGATTCCACATGTAAATTTTCTATTTGTGATTTTTAGACTCTGGACTGTGTTTATTACTATACAGTATCTAATCTGATATCTGCAGGTTGTGTATGTGATCAACGTGGTAAGGTTTTGAAAAAAAAAAAAAACTGCAATCATCTGAAAGGCTTAGGACCAAAGGTTAAAGTTCGATAATGAGCCTGAAGTGCTATAAAGACATTAAAGGAGACGAGCAAAGTTGCAGCTGCAGAAAATCCCTCTTTCATTTAGTTCAGAGTGACTGAGCTCAGGCCAGAAACTCAAAATTACCACGCTGCGCCAGCTCCAGAGGACCTTCGTTCCAAGTGTCACGCTGGCTGCTCTCCGATGCCAGATAATCGTTATCTACCAAGGATTCCTGCATGACTTTGCACCATGCATCAGTTTTAAAATCGGGGGCTGCTGCGAGATTCTGGACTGGGATTCAACATCAAACCCCTCGAGAGATTACCATCTTTAAATCAACAGTTCTAGGTCCTGTATTGATGCGATGTCATTCTGCGGGATCAGAGTCCTGGCTGTTATACTCAGCCGTCTCCATCTTGAGGATGTAGGGAATGATGCTGTCGATAGAGACGTTACCTATTAAGCCGGTGAAGAAGAGCTCCTCCGTGATGCTTGAGTTCATGAGGCGCAGGGCAGGGAGACGAGTCAGGATACGGGTCAGCCTGAGGAAACACAAAACACTTACAGTTGCATTGACGATCTATGTTTGCTGCTTGTTTATTCTCAAAGAAGAGTCAAATTTGTGTCAATTTGCCACTTTTCATTGAGACAAGTAAAATCCACATCTGCATTTTACCTCAACAAACTCAAAGCACCACTGTGTACAGGCTGACGGTGGCTGGTGCAGCCACAAGACTTAGTGGTGGTTCAATCCCCCAAACATTATATTAAAACAGATTGTTTTAACAGGACTAGCTGTGTCGTGACAGATGGCACCTGAACACAGCATGCCACTAGTGTAATACTGGCAGATACCACTGTGGATTTAGTGGCATATGCTGCAGCTAAATGTTGTATGTCACTGCTCCGGTCCAGATAACTATCACTGATGTGATAAATACTATTCATGTCTGGTAGGTAGTGGCAATAAGCACCATTTCTTCATGGTGGAGAAAATTATTTTCTACATCTGTTTATAACATGTTTGTCCATCCAGTGATATGAGAAATGTGTGTTATCAAATAAATATGGCTTAAATTAAAGCAGATATCAGTGGAATGTTTTTGTTAATATAAGTCCTAAATAGTCCTCTTTTCCGTCAGCAATCACTTACATGAAGTATTTCAGCCTAAACACGAGTCTCTCCGTCACTCTGCTCTGCTGTAACCCGAGGAGAAAATTTTCCTTGTGGGATACAAGTGTTATCCAATGAGGGGAGAGAACGGCATGAAGGGCTGTGTGTGCAGCCAAGGGATGCGCGTGAATGTGGTGACGTAGCACGAGGACCAATTGATGCCTGACAAGGGCGGGGGCTGCTAACTCATGGTGCGTTCAAGGAAACTCGTACTTTGTGTTTTTCCTTCCTGTGAAGTCATACCAGTTCGATCTGGTACGAGTTCACGGGTCGGAAGTTACGAGTGGCCGTTATAGAGAACTTTCACAGACAACAGGACGGTAAAAACACGAGCTACGGGTTACCTGGAACGCTACCAAGTCGTAGTTGTGACTTGAAGCTGTAACTTACGGTTTCAAAAGCCTGCCTTGAACACAGCATTAGCCGAAACGGCCGTGCCGATGATATCTGCTTTAACTATAATTTTACTCTATTATTGGATTAAATAAATGCACGTCAGTAGCATATGACAGTAAAATAAACACCTAACCATTGTAAATCAGTGATACTGCTTTACAATGGGGTCAGGATGTTGTGCTGACTGGTTGGATTGGGAGCATGAATGTACCTGTATGTATCATCTGGATAGGTTTTCTGCACGTAGTCCTGCAGCTCCATCAGAGCCTTCTCCTGGAACTTCTCGATCTGCCCGCTGCTGTCCACCCCGGGGTGATCTGATGAGTCAAACACACAACTGTCATTAAAGGTGTACAGAAATGGCCGTTTGTCCTGTTTGTCGCGCCAAGTTGTCACGAGCTGCAACACGAGTTTACCCGAGTAAGGAAAACGAATTTGATTGGTCGTTATCGAGCAGGCGGGATATTCAAAGCTTGGGGCGAGCCCGAGCTCCGTGTGTGTGTGCGTGTCTCAGACGTTTGAATGACGGATGACGGATCCAATATCAGTGGCTGATGAATCGTGTACAGGCTGATGTATAATCCGTGCGCCTGCATTATCCAATGCGGAAAAAAAATACACACTTTCATCCTGGATTTACTCAAAAATAGAATTTTGCACAAAGTTTGGCCTACATCGTCTGAAAGATGAGTTATTACATTAATTTTATGATCCAGAGTGGGCTCAAATTCAATTTTCTTTTCTGTACACCTTTAAACAAAAACACAAATACAGGTTTTTTTTGTTTTTTTTTAAGTATATTTTTCGGCTTTTTGCCTTTATTTGATAGTGATGACAGTAGAGATAGACAGGAAATGGGGAGGCAGAGAGAGGGGGAATGACACGCAGGAAAGGTCTGCCCGATGCGGGATTCGAACCGGGGACGCCTGCGGCGAGGACTGTAGCCTCTACATGGGGCGGCCGCTCTACCCACTGCGCCACGCACCGCCCCACAAATACAGGTTATTTATACATTTTTTACACTTTACACTTAAAAAAAAAAAATCATAAAATAGAGCAAAGTCCGAATGAAATACAGCAATAAAACAGTATAAAACACACAGTTATATATTAAAATTATTAATTAATTTAAAAAGGTGAGTTTTGAGCATGGTCTTGAATGTTGGGAGGTGTGTGCAGGTCAAAGAGGACGGTTCTCAATGTTACGGCGTGTTCACACCAGGCGCAAGGCGAATTGTTCACGCGATAAGATTACATACAAAGTCAATTTACAGACGCGAATGGACGCAAATTTGTGCCGGCGGCGCAAATGATGCGAATGGCACGGCGAGAATGAAGCGAACGCGCAAAATTTGCCTGTTCGCGTAATATTTGCACGAATGCCGAGAGTAAAAACATACATTCCAGCGGGCAAACTCGAGCGAGTAGAGCGCGGCGAATATTTTACTCGCGCCCGGTGTGAACGCACTGTTATGCCTCTTATCAGTGATCAGATATCAACTTGATGAAGAAAAGACAGTCACAGACTCACCGGGGCTGAACAACACAATGGCCTTCAGGTAGGCATATTCGTAGCTGTCGGTCTCTAGCCTCGTCATGCTGTTGCAGAACTCCTGGAACTTCCAGATGTGCTCCATCACCTGCTTCACCCTCTCCCCTGAAAGTTTGTCTAAGATGGAAGAAAATGCAGAATTTGTAATTTGCTATTTATTATTAAATTAAGAGTTATTTAAAGAATCAAGAAAAACTTGTCATCACCATCAAAAGTTGCAACTCTGCCTCACTTTTTGTTCAAGACGCATTTTGCCATGTTGCTGAGATACAGTATGGTTTCTTCAATTAAACCATCAAGTCAGTTGTTGGGAGATGTATAAATTTCATAATTTTTCCAGTTTACAATCAAAATTCACCCTCTGGTATTGAAGCCAAAATGTCTTTTTAGAAGAAGTGTAATCCTGGAAATGTAACAACATGGTGGTAAAAATTTCCTATCTCATAATTTTTCATCATCTTATCAACAATGGCGACAATGTCACTACTCTTCAGGTTGAGTTGTTATGCAATAACTCTAAACAAAACATTTCTTCTCTCCTGTTTATAAATGTGTGAGTCCTACTGTGAAGGGATGACGGGGTCTGTGGTCCATACCATCCTGGATGGTGCTCTGAAGGTGATTGATGATGGCAGTGAGGATGGTCGACAGGTTCATCACATGAGCGCACTGAGCAAGACCCAGAGTGAAGAGCTCGTTCCAACAGGCCCGCACCAGACTGGTGTTTGCCTCCTGACTGAAAAGGGCAGACGAGGGAATAGAAGGAGGAAAGATGAGTGTGAGCTTGTGGATATGGGGATTACATAACATGAATAATAAATATGTTCTCACCCGAGAGCTGAGAAGGCAGGGATGGAGCGTGCCCAGTGCATGGAGAGAAAGAGAAGCCTGGAAGCCGACTCACAGATGTAGTGCACATTCAGATACTCTGGCATGGGGTTGGGCATCGTCAGCTACAGACAGAGGGGGACACAGGAGGATGATTTAAGGCGGGTAAAAACATTTGAGCTTCTAAGTATTTGCCAAATGACTACCGACAGATCTCAAGAAAACAAAGACCGAAAAGGGATCAAAGAGCATGTCATGCCACAGCCCTCTCAGCCCACACTTCCGGTCTTTATCCCTGCTTTTATCATCAAATAAAAAAGGCAAAACAATCCAATCCTATCCCATGGCCCAACACTACAGATGTGACAGACAGAAGCACCTCCTAAAGCGCGAGACTTTCTGGATCTAAACATTGAAATCCACATCATATCACATCGAGTCTTAATGGGGAGATGGATTTTTCTTCTTTTTTGTGAAATAATTTGAATGATATTTCTTGATAATGTTGTCTGCTGTGTTTATCTTTTAAATGTGATGTTTCTGATCACACCCTAACCCTTATTTTTTTGCTCCTGATTCTTAGGCTACATTTATACGTAAACGATCCGAACAGAAAACGCAAAAGAGGCGACGCATCTTCACTTTTTATTCCGCGTTTAGACAAGCGTTTTTGGGGTGGAAATCTGCGTGCATACGGTAACGCAAAAGTCTGTGGAATTCATGCACGCCAGGCGCCTAGGTGGCAATGTGCCACACAACACCACCAAGTCCGCACGCCTGTGTGTTTTCCTCTTCTTCTTCTTGATTTCTGGCAGGCTGTACGCCGGCGATCATAATGCTGCCCTCTGTGCCCTCCACAGGTCATAGCAATCAGAGCAGACTTTTTGCGTTTTCACCCTTTACATGGGGACGCAACGGCGGAGCGTTTTTAAGATTTCCACTCCGGAGGGTGGTTTCACTTTTTTGCATTTTCAAGCCCCCAAAACACCGTCGCCATCTAAATGAAAGGCACATCCGATGAAATATTTTGCCGTTTTCATCCGCGAGTGTTGTCGTGTAAACAGGGCCTTAGTATGGGCTCTATATGATTTAAAACACCTGTGTAATCCGTTGGCTCATATCCTGATGAAGACTTGTTAAGTCGAAACGCGTTGATTATCCCTGACAATTAAAGGATTTTTATATTACCCCAAAGTCCCTCGGACCTTTCCGTTTTGGACTGCCTTTTACTTTGAAACTCGATCTGCACTAGGACAGTCGTTTTGCTGTTTTCTTTTTTTTTAATCTATGATCCTATCTGTCCTTTGTCCTTGAAGAGCACCTGAGTGGCTGGTTGTTCTTACTCTGACCCAGGGCAGCACTCACATTTGTCTATTTTTCTACCATCTAATCCTAATTGATAAATAAGTTCTACTTTGTGTGAACAGACAACAACAAAGTGTCTGTTACTGTGGCTTTTAGCTAATTGGCATGACTCTGCCCACCTTGAAGCCAACATGGCTGTCGGTGAGCAGCGGCCCCTCCACCTCAATGATGGGGGTTTCCTGGTCTCGACCAATCAGCTGGATCGTTGTACCACCGACACACTGCAACTTATCCGCAAGACCCTGTCCACCTGTGTCTTCAGGGGGGTTGAAGACTTTGGCCAGAGTGTCAAAGGCACTGTGACACAACAAACACACACACAACATAAATATGTTATAAACGCACACACAGACATTATAAATGCATTCTTGAGTGAGTTGCATCAAATGATAATCTCTCACAATAACACTCTCCTCCTCCCTGTGCACTGCTGACTGACCGTGTTATCTCGCTGGCAGACTCGTCCTCGTGTTGGTTGTCTGAGGTGTCACCATTGTTTAGATTTTCTCTTAATGAGTCACTCAGGTTGGCCAGTGATGTTACCACGTTGGCTAGTGTCCCCAGGTCCCCCTGCCCAGACTCCATCTGAAGACAAAACATACAGTGCAGATTATTACACCAAAAAAGACCAAGATCACCTACCAAGCTATCCACTCCATACATGCAAAATCAGTGGCATGTTATGAAAATGATGGAAAATGCTTCTTAAAATGCACTGAGAGGCAAAATACAGACTGAATCTGCTGCAAATCAATTAAAAAACAAACCTGGCTTTTCTATTTCTTTCATATGGTTATTTTATTTAACTTGCATTGTTTTTGTATGATTTGATTCTGTATGATCTTGGCATTGTTTTTACTTTGATATTTACAAATTCATTTTTTTTTTTTTGAAGTGTTGAAGTGAATCCTGAAACCCTGACATTTGCTGTTAAAATGCATCCAAGGAAAACTCAATAAAAAGAATTTTGAAAGAAAAAAAAAAAACATGGCAAAAAGCATTTAAAGGGACAACGTGGAGTTTCTATTTGGTTATAAAAAAGTCTCACGTTAATGTGGATGAATCTACACTACCCACACTTGTTAATGGGCCCATTTTCGATAAATATATCGTTTTGTCTCTATCGTTATTTTGTTATTATTAGTGGTGGCGGAAATGCTGGTCGAGCTGACCAGCGTTTCTTTACTTTCGGTTTTGCGGCAAGTCATGAGAATAACGCCGCCGAATCGCCGTTTATGGTCGGAACTACGACGGTATCTGATCGTCTTCGAACCTCTGACTTTAATTCTTGATGAATGAAAACATGAGTCTGTCTTGCGCCGGTCAAAGAATTTCACGGTGCGCACGGAGGCTCATAAATGTAGTGTGAAAACACTTTGCTTTTCCAAAACTCCTCGTTGTCCCTTTAATAAAAAAATTTAAAAAACACGGATGCTATTTATAAAATAGACAGGAAGCAGAGCAGACAGATGTTATATTTACTGAGTCTGCACACACATCTGTACCTTTGGGTTTGTGGCCAGCAGCAAAGTCCCATCACTCTGGATAACGGGCTGCTGAATGTTAACCAGCATCCCCTGGTCCAGCAGGCTGGATCTGCACATGACAGAGCACACCATCAAAAACACAGCTGAGAAGTGGAACAAGCACAGAGCCACGGTGAGGTGAGGTGTGTCTAGTCCCGATTCCCACTGACCTGGAGCCATCTGTCTCTGTGTCAGAGATAAACGTCGGCGTGGCGATGAGAGGACTGTTCAGGTCCTTGCGAATGTAGATCTTTTGGGTGGAGGCAGCACAGTTGGTGTGCTTCTCTCTGGGCATTAGGTCAATGGGTTTTCTCTCACTCTGCACAGCTGAGGACCAACAGTAAACAGACAGACTCAAATTACTATTTTCCCAATAGTTAGATTATAACACCAAAAGTGATCCCAGAGGAATGTTGCTTTTTAATCGCCCTTAAACCCACATTAGTATCTGCAAATATAATACTTTATTAATCCCAAAGGGAAATGGGAAACAATAATAGAAACGCAGAGTTTTGCTGAAGGACACAAGGTCATTTTGGTCTGAATGGTTAGAGTTATTTAAATTTGTCAAAAAATGTAAGTGCTTGAATCTCGATTGCTTGGTGAAAAGCAGGCCTCCCTTCTCTTTTACCCAGTAAATGCAGAATTAAGGGTTTTTAAACACTGCAGAGGACTTTTATGGAGGAATATTATTTTGTGCCATTTTCAGTAACTTGTCAGTAAATGAGAGAAATCCAATTAGGAGAATAAAGTCTATGATAGTTTAATAAATATAACAAAGTTTAGTAGTAGTAGTATAATCAATGTAGCCTTTCTGTGATAGAAAATGGATAGATGTATTAAAGGGACAACGAGGAGTTTTGGAAAAGCAAAGCGTTTTCACACTACATTTATGAGCCTCCGTGCGCACCGTGAAATTCTTTGACCGGCGCAAGACGGACTCATGTTTTCATTCATCAAGAATTGAAGTCAGAGGTTCGAAGACGATCACATACCGTCGTAGTCCCGACCATAAACGGCGATTCAGCGGCGTTATTCTCATGACTCGCCGCGAAACCGAAAGTAAAAAACGCCACCACTAATAATAACAAAATAACGATAGAGACAAAATGATATATTTATTGAAAATGGGCCCATTAACAAGTGTGGGTAGCGTAGATTCATCCACATTAACGTGAGACTTTTTTATAACCAAATAGAAACTCCTCGTTGTCCCTTTAACCAATAAAATAAAATATTGTTGGTACAGATCTGATGGTGCCGCTTCCATTATGACTTCCTGTCAGACTGGTCTCATTAGTATGTTGTACAGTATGTGCATTGCATACATGACGAGCAGACTCCCTGATAACACCATTTCATTTCATTTCATTTATTTAGATCTCCATTAGCTTTGGCAAAGGCCATCGCTATTCTTCCTGGAGTCTACTTTCACAGATGAACTGTCCATTGCAGTCGATAAATACGATAAATACACCAAACTTCTTTGCAACTGTATCTTGTCTTCATGTGTAGTGTCCTGGATTGGGAAGCAAACTCACATTCAGTCTTCATCCCCATATTAAGGCATTTTCTCAACCGGCAGAACTGGCAGCGATTGCGATGGTGTTTGTTGATGACACAGTCCTGTTTGCTGCGGCAGCTGTAGGTCAGGTTCTTCCTCACGCTTCGCTTGAAGAAGCCTTTACATCCCTCACAGCTGACTGCTCCATAGTGACGCCCTGAACACAGAGAAGAAGACTCAGTCAGTCTCAGTCGGTGGATGTGAGTGAGGAGGCTGCTGACAATGTGAAGCTAAACATACAGTCATTTTATGTCAGGATGGATCAGTGAAAATACAAACTAAATACCACATGTGCAAGTAGTAGCGCAGTTATTGTTGTTATTGTGCAGTGCATGCCTACATATACGTATGTATGCATGCACTGAACTTGCCTTATTTTTCTATATTGTACCGTGGACATTGTCTTTGTATGTATGTATGTATGTGAGAATGGGACTTATACACCCACTGCTAAGTCTCCAATGTCTTGGTCCACTCTAAGCAGCAGGAGAGGGCCATCGCATTTGGATCCATCCATTTATCCATGCACTTTATCTATTTAAACTTGCACTTGCACTTTAAAAACTGGCACTTTATAGAATTCACGCTGACATTACTGCACTTTATGTCTACGTATGAATGTGTATTTGATGTGAATTACTGTTTAACTCTTTGTGTATTTTTTTCTTCTTCTTTTTAATTCTACCTCTTATTCCTCTGTCTGTCTGCGGATGTAAATTAGCAGGCTTGCTAACTTCGACACATTTATTATTTATTACATTTGTATTCACATACTGATGTGCATTAATGTGTATTGTCCCTTTCAAATAAATAAATAAATAAATAAGTAAAAAATAAGCTTTATTACCTGAAGCCTTGTCCCCACACACCAGACAGTACTCCACTGGCTGTGATCGGCTCAAGTCCCCCGACTGACCTAGCAACCGCTCCATTGACACTGGATCTGTGACAATCTGAAAAGCAAAGTCAAGCAGGTATGTGTCATAGTTAGTGTCTACAATGTCTGGAAATAGTAACAAGACCAAGATTTTGTCAATGGCATCACCACTTTATTCAGCAGAGGGTGATATTCCTGGGAAAACTGTACCTGTATCCTCCCTGGCATCAGGCTGTCTGCAGCAGTGAAGATGAGCTGCTTAGTGTTGTGGCTGTCTGGTGAGGCCAGGATAACCTTGCCCGCCCCTGAGCTGTCAGCCGTAGTGAGAATGAACTGCTGCTTGGGAGCATTGGACGGATTCATCGCTGTTACTATCTGGATCTTCTGACCTGTCTGCTGGTCAGTTACAATCTGGGGGAGGGGAGGGGTGGAGATGGAAAAGGAAGACACAGAGAGAGAGATGGGTGGTGGTGGTGGTGGTGGAAATGAACACAAACCAATGGTTTAAGGGAGGAAAAAGCAACACTGAAGACATTGGAGAGTTTAGTCACATGTTGTAACATCATCAGCGTGTTCATTGCTGCTGTTAATGCACCGAAAGAGGACAACAGACAGAAAGCAGCGTGTCTGAGGGCCAGCTGTGGTTACCTGTATTCGCTGTGGTGTTGTGGCAGGCTCAGTGGAGATGACCTGAAAGCGCTGAGGAGACTCACTCATCACCGACTCTGACGGAGAGGATGAAGCCTATGATTTGAAAAACATTTGAACAACATACAAATTAAAATAAATACCCCTACAACACAATTAGATTTCACTTGGGGGTCCTTGCATATTGTATTATTTTAAAAACACTTTTATTTAAATACAAGAGGGAACCGTCTCTACATGCAAATATCCAGAAACAAACAAATGCAGCATCTGCTAACAAGAGAGTTTCCTTCAAATAATAATAAAAAAAAACCTTCATTAGCTTTACATGGAACAACTTAGCAGGCCAGCAGACATGTACATCACAAATCTCTTTCTCTGCACTGCACACTCACCTCTGCCTCGTGCTCAGAATCCACTTTCTGCTGAGACAGCAGATTCGGGTTGGCTGTCATGATGATGTAAGGTCATTAGTGAGGTCTGTTTGGAAAGATGGCACACGCATTAACCAACCAGAAAGGTGCAAACGGTCACAGAGGAGCAGGAAAAGGCCGGGACATTTTTAGAAAAAAATGATATTAATGCTAAAGTAACATCAAGGATTATGACATTAAAAGTTAATGTGCAGAGATCTGTCTGTCTGTCTGTCTGGGCTTTTTGGGCAGTGGCCACATGGAAACCTCCCCTCAGTGATAGTTTACCAAAAAAAAACCCTAAAGGACTCCCAGACTGTGAAAGTGTGTCCCACTTTGGCCTGTGAGCTCTTGCCAGCAGTTTCCTTAACTTCACTGCTTGGTTTTTGCTCTGATATGTTGTATTTGCCACTGTGGAACCTTATATTGACAGTCGTGTGCCTTTTTCTAAATCGTGTGCAATCAATTGAATTTACCACAGGTGGTGCGGAAAGGTGTTAAGATGATCAAGAGAAATGAGAAACACCTGAGCTACATATCAAGAGGCATAGCAGCGGGTCTGGATAATACACTGCCTGTCACACACTCACACTTACATACGGCATGCATTTGCTGTGCCATCGTTTCAATAAGCTTCTGCAATGTCATAATATTTATTTCTGTGCAGAGTTGCATTCATTTTTAAAAGATTCTGGACTCTGTGGTCACATTGGACCACATTTCTTTTTTGAAGATGATGGTTCCCCACTGTCCTTCCAGTTTTTAATAATGCGTTGGACAGTTCTTCTTAACCCAATTTTAGTAGTCTCAGCAATCTCCTTAGATGTTTTATTTGCTTGATGCAGTAATTTCAATAATTTGACCCTGCCTTCTGAAACAGATTAACATATTTTCTACCACCACAGGATGTGTCTTCTGACATGGTTGTTGTGGTTGAAATGAGACTGCATCAGTTCGGGTTAAATAAGTTGTTGCCGGCTGAAACATAATCATCCATGCAGTAATTATCCAATGGGAGGCTTTTACCTATTAGCTTAGTTAAATCCAAGTGGTGACTTTTTTTTTTTTGGATGGGCAGTGTATAATGGGATATTCCAGTTAAAGTTAAAAAAAACTATTATGTTTTGACATGACAAGGCTACACTGATGTTTGTTTAAGGTGTCTGAACAGTTTTTGAATGGGCCATAGTGTATATCCACTACGCCTCACAGCTGCGTTCTCTACTACTGATGCTTTCATTTTTTTTCCTTCAGCAAACAGCAGGTAACCAAAACATGGTGTTGTTTTACTTCACACTCTATTATACAGTCAACCTGTTTAGTATGAGCTGCTGAAGATTTCTGTTCCCTGGAAACAACACTGACTGTTATTGTAAGCAGAAAAACTCTGCAGAGAAAAGTCAAGAGAGCGACGAGAAAATAACCAGACATCATTAAAGGGGTATAAGTGAACACAGACGGATGAATCACAGCCTCACTGCATTTCTTTGCCTTTGAACACAGCTGGTGCGAGTGTATCAGATAAGAGCAGACAGAAACGATAATGAAGCACTGTGTATATAATATACCGTACTGCTGTATGGAAAAAAAAGTGTTGCCACCCGTGAGCAAATAACAGCTTGTGTTGATTTAGAGGTGGGGAATAAAGGAAAAAAAGGAAAATACAGTACAGGTGACAGAATTTTTTTTTCCCTTTAGGTTAGGTTTATTAATTCTGCATAAAGAAACTGATTTACCACCAGGTCAAAAAAAAAAAAATCATACAGCCGACCACAACACATGATGCACAACAAAGACAACAAGGCCAATAAAACATGATCTAAATAGGACATAATTGAAAAAGAGAATGCACCGTTACATTTTACTTCACAACAAAGTAGTAGGCTATTTTTTTTTAAAGAAAAAGAAATAGTATAGTAATAGCTCCCATTAGTTCTCATATTTAGAGTCTGAAAAAACAATAACAATTTTGACAATACCACTATTTGCCGAATAGATTATTAAAAGTCAACTAATTGATTGAGCGATTCATGGTTTCAGCCATAATAGCAATAATGTCTTCCATCAACTTGTGACTGTCTTTATTGATCTGGGTGGTTTGGTTTCTAATGTACAATGACCTAGCCTTCTTTAGTTGAAGACTTGATTAATGTGCCTGCAGTGCTCCCAGACTGGGCTCTCTGACCAAAGGGCGCAGCCTGCTCTGCTCCATAATGTTCACTGATTGGTTGCAACACAGTGTCCATCAATACCTCCTTCCCCTGAACGCATCACCACAATACAGAACAAAATGGAGAATTTGGCAGACAGCCAGAAACACTGAGGAGGACGGTTCCTAATGTTTAATATGTTGCAGTTGCAGTTTTATATCCAGACACTAAAGCAGCAGACGACTCTCAGTGCACATGTAAAAAAAATATATATATATATAAAAATGCAGCTTTGTTAAATAAATCCATAGTTGTTTTTTTCCCCCAGCCCACTCCTGTCTGTTGTCTGTCTGTCCCCGGGATGGCAAAGGTAAAAGGGTCGAGTTCATCTGCAGTAGCTACATCTTTCCATGTTAGCTGCTGCTGCTGCGGCTAACGCTAAGTCAGCTGAGCACCAGTAAACCGAACAGCGTCTGCAGCAGCAGCGACACTCTCTGTCCCCGGCTCGATTCCCCCCTGGATGTGTCATCATGCCGGGGAGGAGGAGGAGGAGGAGGAGGAGGAGGGGGAGACTGGTCCAGGTTAAGTCGACACACACAGAAGTGTCAAATATTTCAACTATTAATACTATAAATCATCCGCGTAGGTGCACTGACTGAGCCCAGCCGCGTCCTTCCTTCCCCCGCCGGCTCCCGAGCTGCCGCAGACGGACAGGAAGGGAGCTCCGCAGCGGCTACCAGCAGCTAACAAGCTACCGCGGAGATTAGCAGCGCTCTTTTTTATCCTCCAGTATCTCCGACAGCTTTTTCTTTTCTAGGGTTTTCAACCAGGAGCTCAGACTTACCTCCGGGAAACGACGGTCTCGGATTTAGGGCGCTCTGTGATTTTTATAAAATAATTGTTTTGGTTTTCTTCTGTTAAAGGTCATAGTTCGTGACCCCGCACTGCCAGCGCGTTGATGATGGTTGAGGTTTTTTTTTTTTTTTCCCTCCTTCCTCTCTCGCGCCCCCCCCTCCCCTCCCCTCCCCACCCCCTCAGCGCGAGCCCAGCCAGACACCATGACGTCATTATGTCTGGGGGACTTTAATTGTCAAGTTGTAGAGATGATCAACAGTGAGTAAATTATTCACGGTGGGAAAATATGAAGCGCAATTAATGTGAATTAATGAATGTGTTTGTTTGTTTTTGTTGTAGGGAAAATAAACAAACACGAGTTTGCTGATGTCATTGTGCTGACATTTGTTTCACTGAAATTCAACATGGATTAGGCTACTGATAATAATGATAAAAACAACAATGTAATTGAAATAAATCGTTGGGTTAGGGTTTTCATCCTATGATCTACTATAAAGTCTAAGTATAGGCCTATATTAAGGTGGATTTTATGTTCTTCATATTTTCCTTAAGTGAAACCTTAATGTGAAAAGTCACTTTACCTGTCAGATATATATAAAGCAGCAAAAATAGGCTATTCTCTAAAAGAAACTTGAAATAGGCTATTAAAGTACAATAGGGCTACATCAAAACTTCAGTACTTGGGTAAATGTATTATCTGCTTTCCCCCACTGATGAAGTAACACGGTAGCTAATATTAAACTCAAAATCATTGTTCATCAATTGTCTAGAAGTATTTCTGGTCTGCTATCTTAAATACAAAGTCAGTGACAAATGTCTTTATTCGTATACGCTACTACAAACAAAATAACATTGGATGATGCAAAAAACGCAACCCAACACCCACTTTCAGTTCCTTTTCCGTGTAAAAATATTAATGCACTGTTGTCACGAGTCTGTACCAAATTTGTGCCAAATGCTGTTCCATTTTGTACATTTTGCCACTAACCCAAATGCTGTTGCATTTTGCCACTAACCCAAATGCTGTTACATTTTGCCACTAACCCAAATGCTGTTACATTTTGCACAGATAACATGTGTGTTCGATCTTTTAAATAATGTAGAATTCATGGTTCATGGTTGTGTTAAGTCTGGTCCGGATTAAAACATACCTCAGGCTGATTATGAGGGCGAAATGGCCACTGTAACAGGTCATGAATATAAACGTGTAGCCTATTAGTAAAACACACAATGGGTGCTTATTATAATAATGCCCTTTAGAGAATTGTACAGCTGTTTGTTCTAAGACTCAAAAGCATCTGATTGATCACATTTAAACAAATGTTAAGCAACCTTGAATGTCTTTTTTAATGTGAAGCACTCTGTGTACACGTAGGCTACTATGAAGGGTGCTATATAAATAAAGTTTTACTTACTTACTCATTATATTGGTGAGCCAAATGCACAGAGCTGCTGCCTGGACTTGTTGAAAGCCTCTGATTTCCTTTCTCTAGCATATATTATATGCTAGACTAGAGCAGTGTATGTGAACCTTCACTCAGATACATGTTTTACCCACTGCATGGTTTTGGAATATGATGTTTCTTTTTGTTTTTTGTTTTGTTTTCTTTCTTTTCTTTGTTATTTTTAGCCTCTGTGAGGGACTTTGTGTTGCGTTTAGCATGAAAGGTGCCATATACATAAATAAAACTTGAATTTGAATTGTATTCAACAAAGTGCATCAGTAGGCTAACACACATATGTGCTTCGGTTTTTCAGTAGCGATCTCAATTCAGTGTAGTGAATAGTGCGTTGAATAAGGCCTACAGATTAAATAATTTATTTTGATAGACGAGCCACTTTGCAAAACCTCGCTGATAAAACTAGAACACTATAACGATGAATCAGACAATGCAAATGTGCTTAGTTTCCTTTATTTAGCTTAAATCAAGTGCAGTATCATATCATATCTAGTATCTGTTCCACCTTCGCTGGATGCAAGCGCGCTCCCGCGGCCAGGGGGAACACTTCCTATCGGGGATACACACCTTGGCACGACACCTGTAGGCTACACAGTGTCTTCTCTCTTTCTCTCGCTCGCTCCCGATTCACATAAGCTACCGGTAAAAATAAATGTGTGAAAACATTACAAGTGAGAAAAAAAAGTAGGGATGCACGAAAAACATGAAATGGGAACATTGTAATAATTGTTTCTGCAGCGGTCTTTGTGCTCTGTGCGCGTTCACATAAAAGGGCACGTTTGGCGTCATATGATTCTACTTCCGCGTAAAATCGACACAGACGCTGATTTCAGCCAAGAGAAGTTGTTTTAATGGAGAGCATGAACAACACAAAAGATCACAGCCAAAAGCAACAGTGCTACAAATATGGGGGCTGCTTTTAATTTTTGACAGATGAACACTGCGTTACTTTTAAATATGAAGCTTTATCCATTTAAACAAAATAAACTAGATCAACAACAACTGTCATTTTAAAATTGGGTTTAATATTGTTTATAGGCCTACTAATCGCAATTATAGAATGCGAGTGTGTGTTTAAGCGAGGCTGTGTGTGCGTAATAGGGTACAGTGAGTTTTTTTTAGGTGCGTATAAATCTCATATTGTCTCAGTACAGTGACAACAATGACCTTTTTAACTGTGAATATAGCGTGGACATGGTTTACTTTTGGGCAACACTGCTATAACAGGAGAAACACTGAAAATAGTTTGGGCCATTCATATTCCATGAATAGCCACATAAAAGTGAATTATTAACTTTAGGCTGTATAGTTATAGGCTACTGATTAGGCTATCAGTCCTGCTGCGAGCGCACAACAATTTTCAGTGTCATCCACTGTATAAAAGTAAGATACACAGGCTATAGCCTATATAGTTAGGGAATGACCTCCTGATGCTCGGCTCAACAGGTGAGTAGATTAGTGTTTTCCCTCATCTGAACATCTGGGCGGAGACGCAGAGAGAAAGTAAACAGATCTGATCCAGCTCGACTTTCAAAGTAGGTGACAGGTGCCAGCTCTAAATGAGTTAAATTGTGAAACAGACGCGCTTTTATAGGCGATTTTAAGATGAAACTCTGAACATAACCTGGTCGAGGCCAGGTTATGAGCTATGGTGATCTAGACGGGTTAAAATAGAGCCAACTTTGTGATGGGTAGCCTATCAACATTTAGCTCCATAACGCACTAAACTCGCTTCGTGATATGTATCTGAGCCACGATCCGACCCTCCCTCACTCATATCCTGTATTCTGTGATTTTTCTATTAATTTCTAACCGGCTCATTTCAGTTTTTGCTGGTAGCCTACACGCACGGTCTCCCTCTGTCGCGCGCGCGCGCTCTCTCTCGATCGGCATAGGCTACCTATAAAAAATAAATATGCCTACATAACCTGCGAAACCATGAAATGGAAGCATTGTAATTGGCTTGCTGTGACCGAGGTAGGCTAAATGCTCAGAAATCGATTGTGTTTAATTTGTAAGCTTCAGAAACCATCAAACACATAGGCTAAGTCACTGACTGAGAGACCTGTAGTTTTAATGTAGGCTAAACAAAGCAATTCAAACAAGGAAAACCAAATGGACTGTCAGACCGTCTTGGTGGTTATTAAAGCCTGAAGAAAAAAATAGTCAGTTTTATATGAGACTGTTTTTTCTGAGTCCGTTTAGTCTTGACAACTTTTTTTTCTGAGGCCTTTTGGTCCGATTATTTTTTTTCTAATTCTGTTTAGTCTGACAACTGACAGAGGTTTCAGGGACCTTGTGCCTTTTCAACTAAGGATGTCAGCCAACTCGAATTTTATTGAATAACCGAATACTGAAACAACTCGATTTTTCTGCAATGAACAATAAGGAATCACTTCATATTTGCACCTCTTACATGTCCAACTTAAGCCCCCCTCCAAAAAAAAGAAAGAAAGAAAGAAAAGGGATAAGAGGAGGAACACAGGCTGAAAGAGGAAGACATGCCCTGACACAGCAAACTAGCAGTACCACTAAATAACCACCAAGTGTCGTCCTTAACCACCAGTCGTGGATGATATGCAGGAGGACAATGGGCACACGGGACAGATTCACAGTTCACACCATGGATGTATTATGGTTCACACCCAGTCTAATATCGGTGGTGAAATACTCAATGGCATTTTCTGAAGTGATCATAGTTTTACGATGTACACTATTTCACTGTGGATCCACATTAGGTTTCTTTACAGGTTTCACACCACGTGTTGGCGGTAGGAGGTCGTTCCGTGCACAGCTGCTGCAGTTTGACTGCGGGTTGTTCAGAGGGGCTGTATACCCCCATTTGGGCCCCATTGTTACACAATTAATTGGATTGTGAAAAAATAATCACGGTAGTACACAGCAGAAAATGTGCCAGCTTTAACTTTACATTTCCCATCATACCGACTTGTGGTAACTGTGACTAATGCAAGAAAACCGTCACGCAATGCGTAGGCGGAAAGGGGTGCACATGAAGCCTGATAAGAACATTGCTATGTATTTTCTTGCTATGATGTAAATTAAAATAGGGCACAAGTAACGATTTTTTTTTTTCATCTGCATCATGCTGTTTATGCATCCAATAAATGCTTCGCCATTGTTTGCCCATCTTGCAGCTGTAATCAGAACCGTCTGCTGGTAACAGGACCTAGATCAGCCAACCGCATTTCATTTCAGAAGCTGTCGCCTATGTGGTCCTTTAAGTGTCAAACAGCTAACGTTTTTTTTTTGTTTTTTTTGTTTCCAGCTAATTAAGTGACACCAGTGCATGCAAGCATGAATATCATTGTGCACTAGATCGACTCATCGATGGATTCCTGTTAAATGTGCGTGTGGACGGCTGGTCATGCAGTCCACTGGACGGTCGATACGCAGCTTGATGACCGGAAAATAAACGTGCTCATCAAAAGCAAACCTCGTCACATCGTCAGAGAGCATCGGGGGTGCGTTTTTACCTAAGGGTGGAGTATAGAGCAAAAATAGCTCCGGGCCGCTGGCGGATCGACCGCTTCATTTGCGCAGCTGCATATCCCACTTGAGTGGAACTGACTGAGCTGTAGCATCAACACAGGAGTTACCAGCGCTTTTACCGCATCCTCTCACTGGCACTGTCCCACGGCTGCTGCTACTGCTGCTACTGCTGCTGCTGCTGCGTCTGCGAGTCTGGATCCCTGAGCAGAGCAGAGCAGAGCCGCGACGCGAGAGCGGAGAAGACGCGTAAAAACGCAATGATAGACGGATAGAGGAGGGGGGGGGGGGGGCTTCACGTCGTGGAGACAAGGGGAGGACGGTGAGGGAGAAACGGGGGAGTTGCAGCAGCCATAGCGGTCTACAGAGCTGCGCAGCGGTCGTGGTGGAGGTTGGTCATGGTCGGACGGGGACTATGCGCCGGGGTGTTTAAGCCCCGGTTTGGGAAGAGGGGGAACCGGTTTGGACTCGTGCCATATGTGTGCGCGGCGACGGTGTGCGCAGCCGTGCTGGCTCTGCTCTTCGTGGACTTCATCGAGTCGTGGGTCACCTCGCTGAGCATGAACACGGTGGTGGAGCCGCACGCCGGCATCATCCCCCCGCAGAGCGTGCCTCCCACCAGACCCGAGGAGTTCCTGCTCATGCCCAGCCCGCTCGTGTGTCAGCGTGCCAAGCCTTACCTCATCACCATGGTTACCACGGCTCCTGCCAATCAGAGGGCCCGCCAAGCCATCAGGGACACCTGGGGAGGAGAGGTGGAGGTGAGGGGCCTGAGGGTCATGACCCTGTTCATGGTGGGTGTGGCGTCTGACCCGGGACTGGCCAAGCTGCTGATAGAGGAGGCGCGGGAGCGAGGAGATCTGATCCAAGGGCGGTTTTTGGACACCTACTCCAACCTCACCCTGAAGACCCTGTCCATGCTGGGCTGGGCCCGTCGGTTCTGCCCTCACGCTCACTTCATGGCCAAAGTGGACGACGATGTCCTGTTCAACCCCAGTGCCCTCCTGCACTTCCTGAACAAAAGCCGTAACCCCTATGAACAGGGAGACTTGTACCTGGGGAGGGTTCATCTCCACGTGGCTCCGGACCGTGACCCAGATAGCAAGCACTACCTCCCTGCGGGGGCCTACCCTCCCTCTGTCTTCCCAGACTATTGCAGTGGCACAGCTTACGTCCTGTCCCGCTCTGCACTGCTCAAAATCTCCCTGGCAGCCTCTGCTTCACCCTTGTCTACGCCTCTGCCACCGGAGGATGTGTTTGTGGGTCTGTGTGCTCGTACGGCCGGGGTGCTGCCTTCACACTGCCCCCTCTTCTCCGGTGGTCCGGGCGTTCCCTATGGACGCTGCTGCTATCAGGCCATGGTGTCCATCCACCACATCGCACCCAGGGAGATGCTGCACTTCTGGGCTGACGTTCACTCATCCCCTCCCTGCTCATGGCTGAGTCTGCGTGCTTCACTGGGGATGTGCAAAGTCAGGGCGATGCTCGGGTCAGCTCTGGGACTGGAGCAGGGCTTGTGACTGTGAGGTCTGCTGAGAGAGAGAGAGAGAGAGAGAGAGAGAGAGAGAGAGAGAGAGAGAGAGAGAGAGAGAGAGAGAGAAAACTGGTATCAGTGAGGCTGTGCCTTGCTTCAATACTGTGAACAGCACAAGTGCTCTTCAGATTGTGAAGCTACACTGTGTGCACTGAGAAAATGTCAGTTTATTTTTATAGCTTTATTTTTTTAAACACTACAATGCATTTTACTTCCTTTTTTTTTTTTTTTTTTTTTTGCAGAAATGGGGAAAGACCAGCGGGTAGTATGAAGAACTGTCACAGTTATCCTTACCCAACCTTTAGACTGTTATGGCATCCTGCATTATTACACTGACACATGCTGTAGATTTAGAACAAACAGCACAGGCATGCAGATAGTATTTGACCAGGAAATGCAGTTGCTTATGTGATAATTGCACATCAGAACCAGTTCTTCCAGTAAGAACCTTCCATTACGTCTGACATTTATAAGCTGCTACTATTATATACGTAGTTTATCACCAGGTACTTAAATTGTAGATCTTAGTCCAAGATGCTTAAATGCATGTCACCAAAAACCAGTAAAATATATATCAAATCACACGCTGCATATACCCAGTAGGAAGGAAGTAATAATTGATTAAAACCTCTCGTGTTCAAAAATAATCACCCTTATACATGAAAAGAATTCATGATGTTATTCAATAATAAAGACATGATCAGATGTGCAAAGACTGGGCATTAATTGATCTGCAGGAGACAGTGAGATGTATCTGAGCATCACGATGAGAGGGAAGACTCACCACTGAACAGCAGCCTTTCCAACTGTATCGGTATTAGACACTGAAGTGGGGTGTGACATGGTGTTTTGTGTGATTGGGTCCTGACTCGGTTTAGTCTCTGTTAAGCCGGTTTTGGAGGATCCATTTTTGAAAATATCAGAAGTTAAGACTCAGGCTGTCGAGCTCCTCACAACATGTAAAGAAAAGAGGAAGTCAGTGTGTGTACACTCAGGAAACATGTGTGAGTCAACTACCACAACCAATAAAAAAAAAACCCCTCTGTATCTTAGTTGCTTTGCCTGCTGTCGTTTCTTTAAGACACATGCACACACAGTTGCGACACATTTCTATAACACGTGTATTCTCACAGACTTCATAAAGAACATTGAAGCAAATTTACAACTTACAACAGTTTCCACAATCCAGAAGGAAACAAGAGTTGAAAAGTTGTCAGGCATCATAGGTTTCTTTCTATAGAAAACTATCACACATCATTGAATCATCATCACTTTCATCGTTTGTCACACTGAAAACCTGAAGGCAATTTACTTACAAAGCAACCACAGTATATGAAGTTATGTGCCAAGCAGTGGCACGGATCCACAAATAAATACTATCTTTCATTACAACTCTTAACTCTCTCAGAGCAGCAATGCATGCTGGGAACTTTAATTTATTAGGTTACTCAAGTTGTAAAGTGAAACCAGTCTTCCCAAGTTGGATCTGCTATGAAAAACCTTTCAGGATAATGCATGTTGTGACCTGTAATTCAACTTTCAACTCAACTGTGGTTGCGAATTTGATAAATGGAAACTTTTATCAGGCAGTGAAGATACAGCTTCAAGGCTTGTGTGATTCCCCTTTCCATCCTTCGCATCTAATATTAAAATAATCTTCTGACTATACTGTAAATGTAATGTAAATATTATAATCATTACAAAGTTCTTTTGCACAACCAATTATCATTGTTACTAGTGACCATACACCTGGTGAGTTAATGAATGGGCTTACAGTATTGAAGTATGTTTTTTATTCAAGCGTGCTTTACATTTAGACACAATGTCAAATAACACTATGTTTATTTTAAACATATTAATATAAAAACATTTGACATATGCTTAGTCAGTTCAGCCTCCAAAACACATAATTTGTAAAGGTCAGAAGCGGGTGAAAATTCTGTTTATCAGTACAGAAAAAAAAATACAATTTGACACTAATTCTCTGTGACACCCATGCCAGCCTCGGCAGCTCACATTTGTTGCCCAGTAAACAGAGAGTGCTCGAGGCTACAGACATTAAATAGAAGCGGCCCAACCACTGCACTCAACATTGATTGCGAATGAACTGCCAACCATTAGCAGACAACATCCAGAATGTCTGCAGCTTGTCTTTTGTTCCCATAGTGCGGGTTAAGTCTTCAAAAAGTAAGTCCTCTGTATGAAGTTCAAGAGGTCACTCCCACAGAACATTACTGGGGTTTGGGCGACACAAAGAGTCCTATTTTTCTATTTTTTGAATCTGTCCAGAGCAGACTTTGAGCTGGATAACACTGCCTTCTTTTTCTCCCTCTCCTCTCTTTCTTTTTCCATCTTCATTTTGTCCTCCAAACTTTGCCTGATTATATCCTGTGGGGGTAAAAAAGTCAAGAGATGAGCCAAGCAATGCAGACACAGGGGGAAAAAACAACATGCTTTAATCAAACTTCATTTTAGACTCTGGATTACTCACCCTCTGGTCCTCGTGAGCCACTTGCTTCTTGCGCCTTTCAACACTGCCAGCAGAACTACGACCTTTTTTCTTATACTTGGGAACAAATTTTTCTCTGGCAAGTGGGTCAAAGCCCTGAAAAGACAAAAAAAAAGTTGAAATCAATATCAAAGCAATTCATTTTAAATTGTGCAGACACGTAATATGCAGTAAGAATTTATCTTTGCAGACACTGACCAGAGCTTCAACCCTGTCTTGGTGCCTTTGTTCAAGGGTAGCTTGGTCAACATGGCCCAGCTCACTGGGGTCCAGGGTGATGAGCTCCGGCTGGATTTTCTCCAGCAGGGCTTTAACCTCCCATTCCTGCCTCTGCTTTGCACTGCGGTATGGATTTGCATCCAGGCCATCAAAGTTAGGTTCACCCGCACCTGTGAATTCAGACAGCAGGACAGCAGAGGTAAAGAGGGAAGGAGAAGAAAACAGATAAAAATGTGAAAACAAAACATGAGTCATGAGATTACTGGTGGTTTGTGTCATATGTTAATGGTTATTTTGACCTCGACCCATTTTGGTGGGTGAAATCAAGTCGGACCTGGTACGAGCATGCTGGTGAAACCATCTCCATGTCCGACGCCGAGGACGTCCTCAAAGGGACAGAAGTGCAGCCCCCACACTGTTCCCCGAGCTCTGTGAGCCATGTAGGGTTTAGTCACCGGACTGCTCCACACGTCCTTGTACACCTGCACAGAGGTGGGGAGTTTTCACAGACATAACTTTATTATCACGATTATTATGCATTAATTAATTTCACAACACTATGAATGTGTAAAATCAAATATAGTCAAAATATAACTACATTTCTCATTGTTTCCAAAAAATATTTCAAATGTCTATTAATATATGACCAATTCTTAATCCCCAGGAGAAATGTTTGAAATATTCAGGTCATGAATTGTTATCTATACCAAATGTTTGCATTTATTTTAATCGCTTTTCGTTTTGCTTTTTTTTTTAAATTAAAAATGACACGCTAACATTTAAATTCCTACCAATTCAATGTTACGTTAGTTAAATGGACCAGTATCTGTTCAAGTTCAACAACATTATTGTTCCCCAGTGGGGCAATCTGTGCATTTACCTTTATTTTTGCGCACATCTGCCAATAAGGTTCCAACATCAAATTTTTGTGAAAGTAACAGGATTTAGGAATCTTTACAATCAATTAATTGTGGCGTTTAATACCACGATTAATTGTGAAAACAAGTAATCGTGACATCCCTAGTAACCAGCATGTAAAGAGGTCTAATATGTGCCAACAGTGTGATGTTGAAATGTGATATGAGCCTCTGGGTATGTAACACAATTCAACATTTTGCTTTACCAAAGTTGCAGTTTTTGCTCATCATGGTATATATTCAGCTATGTGTGTCCGAAACAAAAACCCTCTTCAAAGGTTGACAGCACGATTGTTTCTACAGAGGCAAATCATTAACGGTGCAGTGTAGAGAGGATGAGCACCTGAACAACATCTCCTGTAGCTGCAGAGAGGAGCCCCCTCTGGCTCAGAGACAAACAGGAAGCTCCAGCTGGGAGGAAGTAGGACTTCAGGGGCTTGAAGGCTCTTATATCATATATCTTCAGCTTTTTATCCATTCCAGATGTCACCATGTATCTATCAAGAGAGAAGACAAAAACGACAGATTGCTCTCTGGTGGACAAAAGGGGAAACTGCAAGTCCAAGTCACAGCAGAAAATATAAGTTATTCATTGTGGAAAATGAAACCGATTATCATTGATCGATTATTTCTGCCATCTTGTTGATCATTAACCACCCAACACTGTGTATGGGGAACACTAGCTCTGTGCAGATATTTGGACTGATACAAAGACATGCAATTCACTTTACATAAACCCTTTTGGATTTCTGAGTAACTTGGTCATAAAATACCAAAATGTTGTTTCCGTATAAGTATGCAGTTCACTCTTTACACTATACATAGTCCTGACCGTTGTTACCAGTTTCATCAGTGCACACAACATTTCTCTAGGAGTGCTCAATGATTTTCTTAGTGTGCTGTCAAATTACAGTTTTTTTTCCAATTGCTAACAAGCATTTGTCAATATTGAAGCTACCTTTTGAAAATTATTAAAGGAGCTACATGTAAGTGCTGTGGCCAGAACTCTTACTGCATCAAATTCAAAATATTGCAGAGTACTCTTGAGGTCCAAAAGTAAAAAAGTTGAATCACTGGAAGTGACATCATAAGCTCATGGAGAAGTCGGATCCTGCTTCTCCTGCTTTTTCTTCCTGTGATTATCTTTAAAGTATATTTTTTGGCTTTTTGCCTTTATTTGATAGTGATGACAGTAGAGATAGACAGGAAATGGGGAGGCTGAGAGAGGGGGAATGACACGCAGGAAAGGTCTGCCCGACGCGGGATTCGAACCGGGGACGCCTGCGGCGAGGACTGTAGCCTCTACATGGGGCGGCCGCTCTACCCACTGCGCCACGCACCGCCCCTTCCTGTGATTATCATTGTATGCTTCACCTGTGTCTCATTAGGGTGAATGCTGAAAGCACTATGTGCCACAACGTGTACGTGCTTTTTCATGCTCATATACAACAGCAGAAGAATGTAGAGCTCCTTTAATTATTAGGTGACTGACAGGACTGTCACTCTGCCTTCTGCTCACTGACATGGTGACTTCCTCTGCACTCTGAGAAGCTGACAACTGCTCTTCACATCATGTAAGTAGATTTATTTTCTGTTGTTAGAAATGTTTTCATGGAGGACTGAAGCTTTCTGTTAAAGGGTGTTGTTCGTGGTATTTTAATGCAGCATTTTAAATGAAATTAAACATTTACATTTTGGTAAAAGTTGCGAAACTGTAGCACGCACAGTTGATTTGTTAGGAATTTTCAAAGTTTTTAAATTTAGATGCTTACTGTGCCCCTGGTAGCATAGGCTGCCTCGACCCCAGTAAACTGTGTAGCACAGATTAGCATGAAACAAATGTAGTTTTTTGCTGTTGAACCAGTACATTATGGGAAATGAAACAGGATGAATTTTATGGATGAAAATGTTTGAACTGATAGTGGAAACAAACAAAACAAAAAACAAGCTGACTCATTGATTTGTGAAAAATATCAACATTGTTCTTGATCAAGCCTTTAAATAAAACTATGTAGTTTCTCCACCTTAACTCTTTCGTGACCTTTGACGAGTTTTCCCGTCACTGCATGTCTGAACGTTGGTGACATTTGACAAACTCCTGTAGGAGTACATATGAGAACAGGCATATCCTAAAGTTCGCTGATGACTCTGTCATAATAAGTCTTTTAAAGGACAGTGAAACTGAGCATGGTGCTGTGGTAGATGATTTTATAACATGGTGCAATGATTTCTTCTTGTCAATCAATGTGCTAAAAACAAAAGACATGCTTATTGATTTCCGAAAATCCCAACCTAGCAGTACTCCTCGGACAATCATTCAGGACAAGGAGGTTGAGATTGTATCAGAATATAAATATTTAGGGACTCTCATCGACAATAAGCTGAGTTTTGAAGCAAACACAGTTCAGCAGCGCCTGTTCTTCTTAAGAAAATTGAATTCAATGTTTTATCGAGTCTTTTCTTACTTATGCACACTATGCACTTTAATGCATTGTGTAGACTGTTTACATTCTTACTTGCTCAGAGCATTATGTATTATTATTATTATCATCAACAGTAATTTATTAGTAGTATGTTTTTATTATTCGTACTGTTTTTTGATGTATTACTGCACTATGTTGTGGCTAGTGACATGTCGATGTCTTGGATGCTGTTTTTTTGTCTTGTGTTTGTAATGCTTGCTGCAAATCCAATTTCCCTCGGGATATGAATAAAAACCGAACTGAACTGAACTGAACTGAACTGAAAACTCGTCCAAATCGTTGCTTGGAGTTTTTCTTGGTTGATAGGATGAATCGTGCTGCTGCTGCAGCCAGAACGAGGTCTCGGCAGCTACAACTGCACTCTGCAACTTCCTAGCTTATTAGCTGATCAACATTGTTCTTGAACAAGCCCAGCTAGTTGATCCGGCTGAAATCTGAACGGGCAACTCACTAATCGTCTTTTATGTGCTATAGGGCCTCATACCATGCTCATCACCTATACGACAAACAGGGAATGTTCAGCACCAGCTCAGGTGAGACACCGCCCATCCCCTCCTTGGTGCGTGTCAGCAACATGGCCGCCACCTCTCCAGATGTTGCAGGTTTATCCTCAAAGTAAATCTCTGTATTTGTATCTCACAGACAGCCTCCCCTCAGGCTACGACTGTGGCCCTGGGCCGGGGCACCAGGGGTCACATGGTGTTCATAGAGGAGATCGCCATGGAGATAACCATGGAGATTATCATGAAGGCAGTCATAGGAAATGTAGCCATGGCCATGACCACGACCACCACCGGGACAACCACAGCTTGACCACGAACACGACCACAGCCCTCATCACCATGGGAGCGGCGGTGGTAGCCCAGATCGTGACCACGGCCCTCGTGGTTGCCATGGGAGCGGCGATGGAAACCCAGGCCGCGAACACGGCCTTCGTCATCGCCATGGGAATGGCGGTGGGAGTCCAGGTCGCGACTACAGCCCTCGTTGTCGCCATGGAAGCGGCGGTGAGAGCCCAGGCCGTGACCATGGTCCACGCTGTTGCCATGGGAGCGGCGGTGGGAGCCCAGGCCGTGACCATTGCCTTCGTTATCGTCATGGGAGCGGCGGTGGGAGCCCAGGCCGCGACTACAGCCCTCGTTGTCGCCATGGGAGCGGCGGTGGGAGCCCAGGCCGTGACCATGGCCTTCGTCATCGCCATGGGAGCGGCGGTGGGAGTCCAGGCCGCGGCTACAGCCCTCTATGTCGCCATGGGAGCAGCGGTGGGAGTCCCAGTCGTGGCAGTGGCAGCAGCAGCAGAAATGGGAGTGGAGACAGCTGCAGTGATCATGAGTTCATCATTCTTGACTTAGACAGTTATCAGATTTTTATGGATGTCTGCCTCATTTTCAAAGTTTTAAACGCACTTGCCCCCCCACCACTGAATAAATTCATTCAGAAAAAAAATAATGAAGGACGAAGAACCAGAGCCTTAACAAGAGGTGATTGTAATGTACCGAGGCGTAGAACAAAAAATTGTCAAATGGTTAGTTCTGTAAGAGGAACTCAGTACTGGAACAAGTTACCACCACACATCAGAAACTGCGATAACTACTTACTCTTTAAAAAAAATCTCAAACATTGGTTAAAAACAAATCAGACATGTACTCATATAGCTTAAATACTGTTTAATCTGATGTCTGTTCCCGGGCATATGGTGTATTGTTCTTTAACTGTGGGTTAAAATTGTCTGTTCTTATTTTGTATGTCTGCGTCTGTTTTGCCTTGGTATTGTCTGTCTGTGTTCTGACTTGTAATTGTCCATTGTATGACTTGTCATCACAAGGTTTTAAAGTCTTCTGTGTTTATGTCTTTTAGAAACCTGCCTTGGGACTGCGGCTGAAATTTAGCAGTTGTGCTAAGTCCGTCACATTTACACTAATGCTTAGTGCGTCAGTGTTGATGAATGTGCACTGTCCCAATTCAATAAATAAAGAAATGAAATGAAATGAAATCATGGACACAGACGCACACAGACGTAGGCGTGGGCATGGACGTGGTGAGAAGTCAATTAAATACCGTATTTCCTCTAATAAAAAAAATACAAAAACTCTGCCGCCTGGAACAAACTGACAAGGATATGATCAGAAACTCTTTGAAACTTTTGTGGTCTGTCTGTGAAGCCTGGCGGGAGTGAAGCTGACCTCATCCTCTGCTCCAGAGAGGGACAGCCTTGCACTGTCGAACAGCAGGTCCGACAACACTACCTCATCTCTAGACGGTGGTGGTGAAAAGTTTTTATTAAAAGCTTGTCTCGGGCTTCCCACTCCCACAATGTGCAGGTCACAACTTCTCCACAAGAGTGTTTTGAAGTTGTTGGATTATGTATTTGATGAGTTTAATGGGGGAAAACGAAAGTACATAACGTGCGCCTCCGTTGCGTTAGCTGAGCAGCTCGCGTCTCTGCCCCGGCGATCTAAAAACAGCTTAGGCTCTTGCACAAGTTGAATTATGCAGGAAACGTGTTTTCAAGGAGCGTGTATTATCTGTGAGTTACATTTAGCTTTGTTGAATGTTGTGAACAAATGCTGCTGAGGATGGATGGCTTATTTGCGAGGTTTTATTTGCTATGTAAAACCTGGCAAACAATATCTGAATGTTGTGCTCACAACAGCAGGTCAGGGGTTCCCATTAAACTGATAGTGAAAAACTCCCCTCATAAACCGAAAGTCCACATACAACCAAGCCCATGCACACACACAATAGTGCACAATAGTGGACCACAGGTCTGCTGAAAGGGGGCTGGCTAAGCTTATCTGAGAGAGGAGGTGGAGCGTTTTTGAGGACTTAAAAAAATGTTTCAGAACCTCTAATACTCTCAAGAAACAAAGTTTAACATAATTGTCAGCCTTTTTTATTTACAGTCTCTATGTAACCTGCCCCCCCCCCCTACCTCACAGACCTGCTCCATCACCACACCCCCTCCCGCGACCTCCGCTCATCCGAAGGAAACATCCTGTCACTACCCACACGGACCAAGCATCGAATCTGGGGGGACAGAGCCTTCTCCATCACTGCCCCCTCCCTCTGGAACTCACTCCCCAAACCCATTCGCACCTGCACTCACCTCCCAACATTCAAGACCATGTTAAAAACACACCTTTTTAAATCAGCTTTTAATACATAATTTCTGTGTGTGTTTATATTGTTTTCTATGTTTTATACTGTCTTTGCTGCTTTTAACTGAATTTATATGTCCTGTGTTCTTAACTGAATTTATTGTATGTAAAGTGTCTTTGAGCTCCTGGAAAAGCGCTTATAAATAAAATTTATTATTATTATTATTATTAAAGGTGTACAGAAAAGAAAATTGAATTTGAGCCTACTCTGGGTCATAAAATTAGTGTAATAACTCATCTATCAGACGATGTAGGCCAAACTTTGTGCAAAATTCTATTTTTGAGTAAATCCGTGATGAAAGTGTGTATTTTAGTGTAGTTTTTTTTTTTCGTATTGGATAATGCAGGCGCACGGATTATACGTCAGCCTGTACACGATTCACTAGCCACTGATATTGGATCTGTAATCCGTCATTCAAACGTCTGAGACACGCACACACACACGGAGCTCGGGCTCGCCCCAAACTTTGAATATCCCGCCCGCTCGATAACGACCAATCAAATTCATTTTCCTTACTCGGGTAAACTCGTGTTGCAGCTCGTGACAACTCGGCGCGACAAACGGGACAAACGGCCATTTCTGTACACCTTTAAATTGAACAAACGAGTACCCAAAGGTTCCTGCCTCTAAAAAAAAAGAGAGAGAGAGAGAGTTTCAAGGTGACTTACGTGCCCGTCTTATCGACAGCGACAGAGCGCACGCCGCCCTGGTGACAGAGCATCTTAACAAGGGCTTCTTTCTGGTTGGGCGACCACAGGGTGACTGTGCCGTTGGGGTGTCCCAGGTGGATGATGGCGTTGTGAGGGTTCTGGCACATCACGTCGAGCCGGCCGGTCTTGGTGCAGATGGCTGCAACCTCTTTTCCCACCGACACATCCAGGTACTGCAGGAAACCTGTAGCACTCTGGAGACAAGAGTGACAACAGGAAGGTTTAGTCAGAGGTGGTAGCTGCTGGTAAATTCAAGACAGTTTAAAGGGATAGTTCAACATTTTGGCAAATTGGCCCATTGCCATAATCGCTATAGTCATAGCAGTAGGTTCGTTACCTTTAATTGTCGGTATAAGCTATTTTTAGAATGGCGGAGTGGAGCAGCAGGCTGCTCAGGGCTATGCTATGGAGGCTAAGGGAATTTCTTGGTTTCCCTCATCAAACTCATCAAATACACAACCCAACAACTCCAAAACGCTTTTGTGGACAAGTTGTGAGCTGCACAATCACCACGCTATGAGATAATAACGGAACGTTATAAAACGGAGCCGTTTTAGAGGTAAATTCATGCAAAACCACTGATGTGCGTTGCGTTCAGGGACAGTTTTTCAGCAAGCAGACTCTGTATTTACCCTGTATTTACCTTGAAAACGGCTCCATTTGGTAACGTTCTGTTATTATCTCATAGCGTGGTGATTGTGCAGGTCACAACTTGTCCACAAAAGCGTTTTGGAGTTTTGGGATTTTGTATTTGATGAGTTTGATGAGGGAAACCAAGAAATTCCCTTAGCCTCCATAGCATAGCCCTGAGCAGCCTGCTGCTCCGCTCCGCCGTTCTAAGAATAGCTTACACCGACAATTAAAGGTAACAAACCTACTGCTATGACTGTAGTGATTATGGCAATGGGCCAATTTGCCAAACTATCCCTTTAAGAACAAAATAAACATGTTTCATTTGAAAAACTGTCAGAAATTAATTTGTAGGACATGGAGCAAAGTTGCTGCCATAGATGTATATTGATGCACTATGACAATCACTGTGCATCGCTAATACACAGCCATAAATCTCCCTAGAAATCAGATTAGATTAGATTATAAATCCCTTATGATTATTACGTTTGACGTTTTCTTAAGTATCAAAATACTCCAGTAACAGTTCTCTGTGCACATACGTGGGTACCCTACAAACAGGGACCACTATCAGCTAATTCAGCACACCTTAATAAAGAAACTGTGTTGTCTATGGGTTTTGAACTGTTATTTGATTTTACTGTTTTGCAGTGTTTAAAGTTGTCTGCTCATGTTATTTGCTGCCATCTTGGTCAGGTCTCTACTAAAAACACCCGATACAAAACATCAGTTCAGTGGAAAATTCAGCACTCACCACCAGAGGATAACTTTTTTATGACTGAATCTAAAAATGATATATTTGAAATGAACATGTCACACATCACATGCAAAAATGTAAAGCACAGTTTTACTGAACCCACCGCTGTGGCTAGCAAAAAGTGGTAGGGGAGGAACTGCATACGAAGGACGTCGTTGAATTTGCGGATGCAGTGAAGCTCTATTCCATTGGAGTCATAGATATACAGCCACTTCTTCTGAGCCACTGCATACATGGCTTCAGTGTGGAGCCACCTGCACAAAGTTACAGAGAGCATGTTCACAGCTGCTGGCAGGGTGAAGCATGACTGGAAATATGAACTTACTGGACTTTGTGTGGCGTTGGATGACTTACTTCACATCATTGACAGACTCCATCACGTTAATTTCACACGTCAGCTGTTTGGACACCCAGTCTATACAAGCAACATGGCCTCTCCTCCCACCGAGCAAAAGGTGCCTGCAGGACAGTGAACACAACATTGACGACGACAAATGTGCAACTCAAACATCTTTCCTTTATTGTCCACAATGTGGAACTATGTCTTTGGCTTCACCACATAAAACCACATAAAATCACACAATAACACACATTAAATAAATAACATGTCATTCAATACACAAAGAAAGAGTAAAAAGGTGGTGTACATAGCTCTAAAATGTCCTGGAATGCGTTCATGGATTTAATGTTGTAATTGCATTCGGTATGAATGACTTCTTATAAATATTTTTTGTTGTTTTGGCAGCTCTATAGCGCCTTCCTACAGATAGACACAGTTGATGACTAGCTGGAGAATAGTGGAGAACAGACGCAGAGACCGACAGGAGCAGTAAAATTTTGATGGCTTGTTTTCATTGCAGACGAAACACCACACTGCAGGTATATGTCACTTTTTCACTGCAGTGAGTCATTTAAACCCTCCAGTATTAAAGAAATGCAACCCTAGTATAGACTTTTTATTGATTATGTCACCAGACTTTTAAGTAATGTCATAAAACTATGGACCAATAAAGATATCAGGGTGACTTTTCTATAGTACACTAAGATAGCCGTTTGGTGATGTAAACACAAAGAGCAAGAGAGCAACTCAGTGACAAACACTTCATATACACCTCATGTAAATGCAGAGACTGTGAAACTGACCGTCCAGTTTTGCTGTAATCCAGTCGATAAGGTCCAAACTGAGACAGCTTCAGGTTAAAGTACTGAGGAGAGAAAAGGTAAAGATGTAATTTTATACGCTGCTGTCTTAATGAACAAAAACAAAATCTTACCATATTCTCTACTGCACATAGGGCAACTATGGTGTAAATAACTAATAAGGTCTATATATTATTGCCAAGAGGCTCCTGGGCCCAGTTGTTCAAAAAGTGAAATCTGGATCAAAACTATCCAGATTTTGAAATCCCTTGTTTTGCCATCCAGGATCAGGTAATCCATCTTACTTTTATCCCAGTTGTTAAAAGCACCGTTAGATTGGATCAGTCAGATCCAGATACAAACTTTTCAAGTACCAAATCCGGATAATGAGTGCCTTATTGGGACTACATATCACACCAAAGGCTGCTTGGAATAGCAGCATGGGATCACTCAAAGTGTATTTATTTTTGATAATAGGATTGTATTGATAGGAGTGTATTGTTTTCTGTGCTGTTTTTTGTTTCTTCAAAAACAGCCAGTACGTATCCCAATCCTACCAAAACATTTTCAACAACACAAATTGAGGGTTTGATCCAGATTAAAACCAAAATTGGATTACGTGATCTAATCTGATCTCAGATTCCGTTTTTGGTTTTGAACAACCCATTTTCAAGATTTGATCCAATCAATTATCCAAAATCCAATCCGATTACCTTTTAACAACTGGGCTCTGCTCTGAGGCACTGCATGTTTCTTATCATTATTTTCATCTTCCATTTTCACTGATATTTCTGACCCCTTTCCCATATATTTATATGAACTCTCTGTCAAACACAACCACACAGGCAAATTTATGTGATAACAGTTGGACTGTTTAAGCTGTAAACCTGAATTTGAGAGGAACATTAAAACTGAATCTCACTCAGTAAAAAGTACAATCACCATGGCAAACTCTAAGGACAGGCTGACACTTCTGTTTTATTAGACAGACTTAATGTTACGTGGTGTGATGCCAGCCGTTAGCAAAATGTTAGCAGTTTTGGTTACAAAAGTGCTATATAAAGTTATTTGTTGTTATTATGTCACACTGGAGACTGCTTTCAGGAAAAAGGAAACATGAACAAGATGCACTGCTGCAGCATGAAGGGTGGTGCTACCAGAAATGTTGCCTGTCTATCACTTGTCATCGGCCGACACGCCCTGTTGACTGAGTATGGGTGAGTATTATCTCCTGTCATGTGGCTAGACAAATAGATCAGACCTGCTCAGGGTGGTGAAACAGGTCTGTTCCAAGTTTGATTTACTCATAGGTCACATACCAGAGACACAACCTCACACAACATTTGAGAGGTACATTTCAACTGAATCTCACTGCTTTTAATTGTAATTAGTTTTCTCACAAAAACTAAGCAAGTACAATCACCATAGCAACCTCTGAGCACACACACATGTGGACATATAGGGTGTGTGTGGTGTTTATTGCCTACTTGACTTGTCAAAGTCCAACACATACACACACTGATATACAAATGAAAACACACACGGGTTGACAGCTCCTTAAAGGAGAATTCTGGTCATTTTCTAAATAACGCTCTACAGCTCTAGGTCCCTGAGTGCAATCAAAGGAAAAAGTCCGAGAAAAATATGTGCAGACCGGACCTAGCTCTCCTCCTGATAGCTGCAGTACACTGCAGTTAACCAGCGAAGTAATGGGGGCAGTTCTTCTAACTGTGACTTTGGCCTCTATAATGCTCAAAATATCACTACAAAAGCTTTGCAGCATCCACCACTTCCTCTGTAAACGTGGGCTTTTATCATACATCTGTTTACTCTAGCTTCCAGGGTAGACCTTACTAGTCGACTGTCGAGCTCAGGACTGTTTCCATATCAACAAAGACTAAAACGCGAGGAAAACATGGATTTAGGAGGGGAAAAAAAGATTTTAGATGGGGAAAAAAGCAGTTATATTCATATTGATGCTATTTTTCCCATCCAAAATTATTTTTTTCCCCTCCCAAATCCATATGATATTTTGAGCATTATATAGAGGCCAAAGTCGCGGTTAGAAGAACTGCCCCCATTACTTCGCTGGTTAACTGCAGTGACATATCAACTCAACATGTTTGTTGGAAAACATCACATTATACAAGTCCTAATAGACGGAGATCGTGTTCTGGGCAAGGAAAATAGGCTAAGCTTAGCTACATATTTTTGCTAAAGCTTCTAGCATAAAGATTGTTGTATCTTCAATGGCCCACTATAGCTCCTCTGGTGCAAATCAAACACACATTTGATTTGGACTCAAGCTTTCACGGTCTTAAATAAATGGGTGTGAGCATGTGCTGTGTCTTGTTCATGCACTTAGTTTATTCACCTACAGCTGATGTAGGTTGTACTACTCCTGCTTTGAAGAGTTCACATGCAGACTAGTGTCTAGAAATGCGGTGTGTGTGAAGAAGAACCTTCTCTGTCTTATTGATCTCAAGGACAAACAATGAAGAAGGTTTCTCTTTACGACCAACTAGTTCATCACAGAGTTTAGCTATAAATCATCTTCACTCAACTGGATGTTTTTTTTTTTTTTTTTAAGTAATAAGGTCTATATATTATTGACAAGAGGCTCCTGGGCCCAGTTGTTCAAAAAGTGAAATCTGGATCAAAACTATCCAGATTTTGAAATCCCTTGTTTTGCCATCCAGGATCAGGTAATCCATCTTACTTTTATCCCAGTTGTTAAAAGCACCGTTAGATTGGATCAGTCAGATCCAGATACAAACTTTTCAAGTACCAAATCCGGATAATGAGTGCCTTATTGGGACTACATATCACACCAAAGGCTGCTTGGAATAGCAGCATGGGATCACTCAAAGTGTATTTATTTTTGATAATAGGATTGTATTGATAGGAGTGTATTGTTTTCTGTGCTGTTTTTTGTTTCTTCAAAAACAGCCAGTACGTATCCCAATCCTACCAAAACATTTTCAACAACACAAATTGAGGGTTTGATCCAGATTAAAACCAAAATTGGATTACGTGATCTAATCTGATCTCAGATTCCGTTTTTGGTTTTGAACAACCCATTTTCAAGATTTGATCCAATCAATTATCCAAAATCCAATCCGATTACCTTTTAACAACTGGGCTCTGCTCTGAGGCACTGCATGTTTCTTATCATTATTTTCATCTTCCATTTTCACTGATATTTCTGACCCCTTTCCCATATATTTATATGAACTCTCTGTCAAACACAACCACACAGGCAAATTTATGTGATAACAGTTGGACTGTTTAAGCTGTAAACCTGAATTTGAGAGGAACATTAAAACTGAATCTCACTCAGTAAAAAGTACAATCACCATGGCAAACTCTAAGGACAGGCTGACACTTCTGTTTTATTAGACAGACTTAATGTTACGTGGTGTGATGCCAGCCGTTAGCAAAATGTTAGCAGTTTTGGTTACAAAAGTGCTATATAAAGTTATTTGTTGTTATTATGTCACACTGGAGACTGCTTTCAGGAAAAAGGAAACATGAACAAGATGCACTGCTGCAGCATGAAGGGTGGTGCTACCAGAAATGTTGCCTGTCTATCACTTGTCATCGGCCGACACGCCCTGTTGACTGAGTATGGGTGAGTATTATCTCCTGTCATGTGGCTAGACAAATAGATCAGACCTGCTCAGGGTGGTGAAACAGGTCTGTTCCAAGTTTGATTTACTCATAGGTCACATACCAGAGACACAACCTCACACAACATTTGAGAGGTACATTTCAACTGAATCTCACTGCTTTTAATTGTAATTAGTTTTCTCACAAAAACTAAGCAAGTACAATCACCATAGCAACCTCTGAGCACACACACATGTGGACATATAGGGTGTGTGTGGTGTTTATTGCCTACTTGACTTGTCAAAGTCCAACACATACACACACTGATATACAAATGAAAACACACACGGGTTGACAGCTCCTTAAAGGAGAATTCTGGTCATTTTCTAAATAACGCTCTACAGCTCTAGGTCCCTGAGTGCGATCAAAGGAAAAAATCCGAGAAAAATATGTGCAGACTGGACCTAGCTCTCCTCCTGATAGCTGCAGTACACTGCAGTTAACCAGCGAAGTAATGGGGGCAGTTCTTCTAACTGTGACTTTGGCCTCTATAATGCTCAAAATATCACTACAAAAGCTTTGCAGCATCCACCACTTCCTCTGTAAACGTGGGCTTTTATCATACCTCTGTTTACTCTAGCTTCCAGGGTAGACCTTACTAGTCGACTGTCGAGCTCAGGACTGTTTCCATATTAACAAAGACTAAAACGCGAGGAAAACATGGATTTAGGAGGGGAAAAAAAGATTTTAGATGGGGAAAAAAGCAGTTATATTCATATTGATGCTATTTTTCCCATCCAAAATTATTTTTTTCCCCTCCCAAATCCATATGATATTTTGAGCATTATATAGAGGCCAAAGTCGCGGTTAGAAGAACTGCCCCCATTACTTCGCTGGTTAACTGCAGTGACATATCAACTCAACATGTTTGTTGGAAAACATCACATTATACAAGTCCTAATAGACGGAGATCGTGTTCTGGGCAAGGAAAATAGGCTAAGCTTAGCTACATATTTTTGCTAAAGCTTCTAGCATAAAGATTGTTGTATCTTCAATGGCCCACTATAGCTCCTCTGGTGCAAATCAAACACACATTTGATTTGGACTCAAGCTTTCACGGTCTTAAATAAATGGGTGTGAGCATGTGCTTTGTCTTGTTCATGCACTTAGTTTATTCACCTACAGCTGATGTAGGTTGTACTACTCCTGCTTTGAAGAGTTCACATGCAGACTAGTGTCTAGAAATGCGGTGTGTGTGAAGAAGAACCTTCTCTGTCTTATTGATCTCAAGGACAAACAATGAAGAAGGTTTCTCTTTACGACCAACTAGTTCATCACAGAGTTTAGCTATAAATCATCTTCACTCAACTGGATGTTTTTTTTTTTTTTAAGTAATAAGACATCAGCAGTTGGATGTCAGAGGTGAAATTATCCAGCACTTTCACCAGTTTCCTCACCTTTGCTCCAGATGTTATATCCACAGCTTCTGCGATATCCTCCTGAGAGATCGTACACGTGTCTTCATCCTCATCTCCTTCTAGAAACCTGAGACCAGAGAGGAACACATTCACGATCAAGCTCTTAAACAAACCTCATACACAAGTGTTAAGAACAAAAGTGACACTTTTAGTAGAAATTACCCTGCTTCCTCTGGGAGTAGGAGGTCAAACCGGGCGGCTTGTTTCTGGGCCATCTCTGAAGCTTCTTCAGAGCGAGCTATCGCATCTCTCAGCTTGAACTGGTGACGCCGATCCTAAGAGCAGACAGGGAGAAAAAACTGAGATGCTGGCTACAAGTGAACTCCACTTACTTACCAGACATGGGATAATAGAAAAAAAAGCATCATGGTGTTTACCTTTTTAATTTTCTCTTTCCTCTTGAACTTCTCCATCCTGTCTTTTGGGATTGGAGCAGGACCAGGGAAAGGGTCTGATTTCTGAGAATGAGTATGAACAATATTAAGGATTTACAGTACTAACACAAGAATATGGGGCAGTTAATAAACATTTGAGAGATAATATAATACCTATTTACATATGATGTTCTAATATGAATAATAGAATATAAAAACATAGAACAAAATGACAAATTAAATGAAATAGAAACTCTTACCCCTGATATGAATTTCTTTTGATTTCCATGACTCTCTGTTTGCTTTCCGTTTTTTCTTTTCCTGGTTTTCTGAGTCTTTTGCTCCCCCTGCTGATGAACCTCTCCGCTCTGCCCTCCGTCTTTTCCCACTTTGTTTTCATCTCCTCCCTTTTCCTTCTGCTCCTGCCAGTACCGAGCTGGAGGCTGCTGAGGAGGAACAAACAAACAAACAAACAAACAAACAGAGACTTTAGTTTGTGTGTGTTAGGGTGGCCAAACGACCTCTTTTGCCCAGACATGTCCACATTGTAATCCCTAGGAAGCGTCTGAAATAAGTTAGTGTCTCTGGTTATAGAGAGATATTTTGTCGTATAGCTGAATTTTCTATCAGTACAGGCGAGGCATACTTATTGTATATGTATAAATGAGTCGTCTTTTTTTGTAAACATCAAGTATCATTTAAGTAGGAGCCGAGTGTCCTCTTTTTTGGAAATTAAAATATGGTCACCCTAGTGTGTGTGTGTGTGTAGCTACCCATCCAGGACACTACAACAGTTCAACTGTTAACAATCGTCCACTGTTACTTTCTGTCTGTCATCATGTGTCCGGAGATCAACTCGACCCACCGACGACGTTTCAGTCGTGACTTTCACTCACAATTTAATCGCAGTTACCTTTTTCTTTTTTCCCACGTGTGAAACGTTCGCCGTTGCCTCGCTGGGGGCCGCCATCTTTGTTGTGTATGTTTTTCCACTTCCTGTGATGTGTAGCCGCAGTAGCTACGTCACTTCTGGTTGAACTACCGCTTATGGACTATCATCATTATAGATCATTATTTTTATTTTTTTTCATATACTGTATATCTATATCTATATATTTAATTTAAAAAATGCATTATGTATATTTTGCCCGCTATTTTCTTTAAATAAATATGTTAATGCTGTATTGAAGGATCATTATGTTGAATTAATTTACCTTTTATTACATAAGAAAGAAAAGTACGTAGCCTATACACTGTATAGTACATTTATAATGTGAATTGTCGTGTTTTTTTGTTTTAAATTTATGATAAAAAAAAAAAATTAAATTACACCATGGTAACTGTAGTGGCCTTCCTCCAAATTAACCATGAGGAGCAACATTTTTGTCGCCATGCAGCAGGTGTCAGTTCAGTTATCTAGCTCAGTGGTTTTCAAAGTGGGGGGCTGCCAGGGGTTGGGGGTCCTCAGCAAATTGAAGGGAAGATGAGAACAAATGCAAATAATAGGCAAAACACATAGTCTGCACACCAGCTCCAAGGTAATTGTTTGTTATCACATTGATAATAAACAGTTACCTTGGAGCTGCTACTGGTGTGCAGACTTTGTGTTTTGCCTATTTCATGCATTTTCTTTTGTCTGGTACCCAGCTTTTAGATTTTGTGGATGTGCATGCATTTTCTATTGTTTTTCAACAAATGCAAATAACAAAATAAAATTGAATTATTGTATTTTGGGCCTTATTATAAAATCTAATTTAACCTTAGGCCTATTTGCCATGCTCATCTTACCTACATCCATGCATCTTACAGATTATCATTCATGACGCCATGACCATTAACTGCTAACTGTTTCAAAACTCAGTGGGTTTGCAAAGGGGGTCCCCGGCCAGGCCTTGCCATGGAAAAGTTTGGGAACCCCTGATTCTAGCTCACACACTGAGACAAATCTACCTCTATATGTATGAAGCCTCTGTCTGATTTTGTCCTCGAGTTTAGGCCCTATACATTTAACTTTTAATAATACCACTCTTACTTTAGCCTCGGTAGTCTTATTTAGTGTGTGTTTTGGGCAAGACCAGACTCAGTCTTTACACAACGTTGACAAACTAAACATTGTTTTAAAGAACTAAGTTTCCTGATTTCATCGTATTTACCTTATCTTTGTTTGTTCATATGGGGCTATGGCTCTCAAGTATTTTCAACACAAAAGGTACAACTCTGCATTTTATTTCCCTGTTGTTTACCAATAAAGGCCAAGCTATAAAGAACAAAAAACTTTCTGTCATGAAGATACTGTGAAAACGCGAAATAATTTGTTAATGGAAGGAAGAGAGTGACTGCAGTTGTATTTAGGCTCCCACCCATTGAAAAGCATGTATGGAATCCACCAAGATTGTTTATGGTCCAAAGGGAGTTCTCTGAGTCATAGCATTTTGTACTATGAGAATAAGAAAAAAAACATACTTTAGTATTGAAAAAATATAGTTTTAATCCTGATGCAGAGTTTTATCTTTGCATCTCTACCCTTCAGAGTACACACAAACATGAACCAGCATGGCTCTGTTGCCAACATGCCAATGGTTGTATAGTGGGTTGAGAGAGGTTGATTGTGATCATGTCAACACATAACAATATCTTCACTGCACAGTTATGTAATATAGTACGTGCTTGGGAAAACAGGGACTGGAGTAAAAGTCCCCGGAAATCTGGATGGACAGGGAGGGGGCTGGAATTTCACCTCACATGTGGTGCTGCTCGGTGTAGTGTTACAATGGGACAGTGTTATGCAACAAGAAGAAAAAGAGGAAGGTAAATTCTTTGCAAATCTGTGGAGAAGAGTGAAACATCATTAACACAGCAAAGAAACCAGCAGAAACCAGCGAGTCACTTCCAGTCAATCCAGTCAAGGTATGTGTGTTGTGTTTTCTTTTTTTCCTTTCCTCTTTTCTTTAAGGAGCTGCAGTGAAATTTGGCTTTTTGGCTTTTTCTTCTTGAGAACAAATTAAGACTTTTCTCTTTAGGTGAGAAGGCTATTTATTGAGAGAATAACAATACACATGGTTGCCTCTTCTCATGAAATGATTATGATAATGTGATTTATTCTTGATAGATAAAGTGTAGCCTATATATTTTCAAAACTATTCTCTTCCAAACAAATCACAGTTTAAAACCGCAATTAAATATAATAGGAATAAAAAGGGGAATGTGTCTGAAAACAAAATTATTCCAACTTTATGGGCAACCATGATTAATTTTAGAAAATATCATCTATACTTGGATCTCACATCCGTGTACAGTTGTGGGATGAATGCTAAGATTTTTTATCCCTACTAATCACTCCCAAGACCATGTGAAAATACTATAAATTCAGCAATTTTTTTTTTTACCGCTGCCAATAATGCAAAAGGATGAAGCTGTGTAGTGTCATAATGTAGCTTCCTTCTTCAGGGAGTGCTGTCATGAGTCATGATGTTGGCTCACTCCCCTGTTAACCAATCACAGACTTTCCTCTGTGAAGGGTCTCGGTCATCCGGGTCATAGTACTCTGATGAAAGTTGAATCCAATGCAGGTCATTTGGACTTGTAGATCCTGAAGACATTTAACCTCTCATCCACTAATGTCCTTATATCACCACACCAATGCCACATTTTGGAAAGGTAAAGACGGTTTGGAAAAGGAGTTAAGGAGGTTATCTATATCAAAGCAGAGAAACCATTCCTCAACAGAAGAAGAGGCCTCAGCCACAACTTTTCCCCCACCTACAATGCTGCTGCCCTTTCATCCCTTAATAAACAACCATCCACCTGACCTCAGGTGACTTTATGACGGTCGTCACACCAGCCAAGCGGTTGAGGCCAAATACTATGGTGTCCCCTCTAGTCAGTCAGAACTGAAGAAGGCCTCTTGGATGAGAATTTACAACTAAGTCTGGAGGGTGTTATTGTTTTTTTGTTTTTCTTTTTTGTTGTTGTCTGACCAGTTTGCAGCTATTTGTTAATGTGCGAACGTCTCTTCTTGTTCTTTCCATTCTGGCAAGATCGTCACCTCCTGATGTTATTTTAGAAGGAACACTGTGAACGAACGTCTTGTGCCACTATGTCGTATGTCACTGTTACATGTCAAGTTAACTGTCGCTATGTTGTATGTCACTGTTGTATGTCCAATTAAGTGTCACTATATGTCACTGTTGCCTACTGTATGTGTGCTTTTAAATGTCTATATTTCAATGTTGTCTTTTGTGCTCCCCCTCTCCCTTTAGCCCCCTAGGAGGTCTTTCACTTCCTACCAGGCCATTGCCTAAATACGAATTCCTTCTTAGCAATTTTTTGCCAAAGGTCAATAAATGAATGAATGAATGTGTGCTAACCCTCCTGTTAATGCACACACAAACACACACACAACCTCTCCCCATTCTCTCAACCTCATCTATAAAGTGCGTGTTATGACTTTTGACAAGAACATTTTTGTTTTTGGGCAGAAGTGGAAGGAGCTGGATAAAATTCACATGCATATGTGTCGCAAATGGTCGCTTTTCTGAAATATGACTCGTATTTAAAGCAGAAGTAAGCGATCCAGTCGTTTTGGCTAACTTCCTGTCAGCCGATGGAGTTAGCAGTCCCCGCCCTCGTCCCTACGTCACCACATTCACGCGCATCCCTTGGCTGCACACACAGAGAGGACCGCCCCTTTTGCCGTTCTCTCTCCTCATTGGATAAAGGTTGTAGGATACAAGGAAAGTTTTCTCCTCGGCTCAGAGCAGAGTGACTGACAGACCCGAGTTTCGGACTAAACACTCTATATAAGTGATTGCTGTCGGAAGATAGAACTATTTAAGACTTATATTAACACAAACATTCCGCTTACTTCTGCTTTAAGCATGTTGAATAAGTGGTAGGCTCCTTGTTAGCCTCACAAAGAAGTTATGTTAATAGCTTTATAACTTACAAAGGCTTGCATCTGAATCATTCAACCTGTTTATTATGATACAGTAAAGTTGACTAAAGAACATGGTGGAAACCAAATCATCGACATCTGTAGCCATATGAGCTGATTTGACCTGGCTTGACTCTGACCTGGAAATGTGCTTTATTGTGTTTGACCAGTCAGACTTAATGCTGATTAAATTACTTAGCGTCCATGCATGCATACATTCAGTGCAGGAAGTTGTGCAATTGTTTCACAGGGGGTGTTGCAAAAGAAAAAGACCTTTATTCGGTGCATGGTCCAGACACAATCATTGTTTTGGGAAGTAATTACTGGGCAGGTTGAGTGTGCAATAAGACAGTATAACTACAGGAACATGGCAGAGCTTTTATGTTTTTGTTTTTTTTTCAAATTGCACTTAAATGATGTTTGGCATGTGTATTTTGGATTAATGATTAAAATGTTGAGGCACAAACCTCATCATCAACTCAGTAGAGTACCTGAGTTAGCAGGAGCATTGTAGGCCTATAGGTTACAAACACCACATTACACTTAAGGAAATAAAGACCAAAGGATTAAAGGGAGTATGTTTTTTACCTGTACAAGTTCCATTCAATGAGTAAACAAACAAATGAATGGAAGCTGGCATTGTTCTTTTGTGTCTTTCAGTGTGTTGTACTTGGTGTGGCCAGAAACTCTTTGCTGAATAGGAAATGTTGTAATGTTGGAATTTCACTGCTTTCGTATCATTCTATGCAAAAGGCAAAAGGAGTGATGGTTTGATTGGGAAAATAGGGGCTTTTTTCCTTCAAAATTGAATTAACAAAAAACTATCAGTGAAGTTCTGGTGCCATAAAGGAGGTCACATCAACACAACTAAACATGTGTTATGAGGCAAATTACATCAGTTACAACTGAAAAAACACGCACAGAAAAAAACAAACATTAATCAGGGTCAAAAGTATCCAAAACATAAGTCTAATGTAATATAAGAACTGCAACTTAAGTCACTTCCTGGCGTGGTGGGCGCTTAAAAGCCTTATTGGCACTTCCTGAACTTACGACCACAGCTCACCAGTCTGGGCTGAAACAAAAACATTTAGACATTTAAAGGTGAATCTTATTTTGACACTTTGGCCAATATTGAAAATGTTGTATTGTCTAACAGATGGAGCTACCACCTCGGCCAACACTGTTTGACTTCCATGGAGTCTCTATGACCAAATATTTCACGGACAACTGGGAAAACGTACAAAACTTCAAAGCAAGACCAGATGATGTTGTAATAGCTACTTATCCTAAAGCAGGTAGAGTTGGTTGTATTAGAGCAATGTATGTATATTTGTACTTTTATTATTGATCAGTACTTTTGATTTGTTTGTTTCCGTTATTCACAGAACAGCTTGTGTTTTCATGTGTTTTAATCTCAGGAACCACATGGGTCTCACACATCCTGGACCTTCTGTATTTTGGGCAGACGTGTCCAGAGCGTCAGACATCCATCCCTATTCACGAGAGAGTGCCCTTCCTGGAGCTCTACCTACCTCCTCTTGATGCAGGTTGAATAATGTTGTCATAATCATATTTACACACTGGAAAAACAGAATTAATTCTGCATGCAAATTCCAAGAGATTAGTGCACTTCGTTAGACTGTTATCACTGCCTCAGGAACATTGATGCACTGTTCTTAGTCCTGGGCACATTAATCTTTAATCTTTAATGGACTGACACAGAAGACACCGAGACAGCCAAAATCCAAAGAAGAACTATGACAAGTTCTCCAAGATGCCTAAACAACCTGCCAGTCAAGTACAGTGAGAAACTGTGTGCAAGTGTTCAGACTAAATTATGATTTGATACAGATCTTTTCTCTCGACTGAACTTTGTATAAGGTTAATCAAAAATAAAGATTAATCATGGCATGTTTTTTTTAAAGCATCTTCACTTTACTTATAGTGCCTGTAGTAGCCTCCTGTACTGCATGTGCAGGTCTCAGAATATCACTGGGCTGCATATAGCCCATGATATTCTGGAGACCTCCCCAGGATGTACTCTGCCCTATATCTGCTGGCTCCAGCCCCCCCGGAGCCCTGCACAAATAAGTGGTATAGAAAATGAATGAATTGACATTAGTCTTTGTGTACATGCACTCAGTTGTGTCTTTCATATGCTGAAAGGGCTGCTGCCAGAATAATACCCTCATTCAACAGCCTTGAAAGCTTATAATTCTGTACTACAGTAGTTGCTTAAAAAGATACAGAAAGCTTTTTCTGTGAACGGTAATGAAATGGATGGACCCTGAATTATATTTGAGTGTGAGCCCACACTGATTAATCCACTGGGGATTTTGACCCCATTTCCCTTAACTTATTTGTGTTTACTTTTCCAGTTCATTATTTGCTCTACATCAAAAGTTCCAAATGTTGGTTCACTTGTGAGTGATTCTCACAACAACAACAAAAAAAAGAAGTCCTTCTGCTTTTTCCTCCAGCAGAGGGAACCAGAACAGTGAAGTTGTAGGCAGGGCAGCTAAGCAAATTGAGAATATTCTTTTCTTAAATTCCCCTGGACTAATACATGTTGTTTGAAAATTATTTTTGCTTGATCATATCCTATGAATGTTTTCATCATCTGTGTGTCAGTGTGTAAGTTCAAGAAGCCATGATAAATGTAAAATGACTATCGCTATAAAACTATATTTTCCATTAGGTATGATTTTTTTTAGAATCTATTCATGCTGTCAGTCAACAACAAACTCTTCTCTTCACAAAGGTAAAGATCTTGCAGACCAACTTCCGACCACTCCTCGCATTATTAAGACACATCTACCTGTCCAGTTTGTGCCCAAGTCCTTCTGGGAGCAGAACTGCAGGGTAAGAACCACCTGTGAAGTGTAGGATTTATGAGTCACATATCGTAATTCTGACTCAGGTTAAAATTAAGTGTTGTGTTTTCGCTCTCTCTGCAGGTGGTCTATGTAGCCCGTAACGCGAAGGACAATGCAGTGTCCTATTTCCACTTTGACCGCATGAACTATCTCCAGCCAGAACCAAAAGACTGGAGTTCCTTTCTACACAGGTTCATGGAGGGAAAGGGTGAGTTCATTAGTTTTGGTATTATTTCCACTATTTTATCTTATGCCTGTTTACTGTTTTTCTGTATGATGTTTTCTTACTTTCTAATTGCTTTATTGTTTCAATGATATTGTATTTGTATTTTGTGAAGCACCTTGTAACCTTGGTTTTGAAAGGTGCTATAGAAATAAAGCTTATTATTATTATTATTATTAAATGAAGGTTTTACTTTATTTCCTGTCTAATTGTCCTTCATGCTTTCCTCTGTGGCTGCAGTGGTGTTTGGATCCTGGTATGACCATGTGAACGGCTGGTGGGAGAAGAAACAGGCCTATTCAAAAATTCACTACATGTTCTATGAAGATCTGATTGAGGTGAGCTGAAAGCTGCAAACAGTCTGTGATTCACTTGTCCTTTTGACTGATGTCAGCGCTAGGGACAGGATGGTTTTGAGAGAGAGCAGCTTTAGGTTAATACAATCCAAAGGCACAGAAGGCAACCATGAGAGTGCCTCTAAAACACTCCCTCACAAAACACTCCTTCTTGTTATCTTTATTGGTGATGGTGTGCCACCAAGTGGTAGCAACTCCAAATGAAGTGTTTAACATTAACTGAGGAAGGAGAGAATTAGGCAGGCAGGTGCCTGTGGGAAGTCTGGTGGCTGAGGGGCAGGACTGGGACAAATGCCTGAAAACGTCCATGTAGCTGGATGGAGATTATCAGTGCAATGACGGAATGACAAAAGAGCTGAGACAAAAAAAACTGTAAGAACATGTTAACTTTGGTAGCCTACACAGTTCTCAAGTGAGTTATCCCAATGCTCTATTTGTTCCTATATGGTAGCGTAACATATAGCCGTTGGATGTTATGCTACCAAACTTAGCTCCAGCTATATGGAACATTTGTTATAGGAACAAATACAGCATTAGGTTAACTCACTTGAGAACTGTGTACCAAAGTGATCTCAGACTTTAGAGCACAGGCATTCAAGTTTTTCTCAGAGGTTTTGTACATACCTGGTACAAATGAAATGTTCAAAATAATCAAAGATAATCAGTCTTCAACTGTCTTTTAGCAAGAAAGTAACTGAGAATATCCCATAAATCCAAACTACTCTTTTAAAAACCTAGAAATCCTTATTGGACAGAGATAATAAAGCTTCTTCAAGAAGATTTATTATCTCTTCATTCAGGAAAACTCTCATCATTGATTAAAACCATTTAGTGCAACATATACAGTTCCTGGATTTGACTTCCTTTTAATCTATGTATCCGAGTCTGACACTGAGAATCTTTATTGTGTGCAGGACACTGGGCGAGAGATTGACCGACTCTGTTCCTTCCTTGGTTTGTCTCCCTCTGCTGAGGAGAAAGAGAAAGTCATAACTGGTGTGGCGTTTGACAATATGAAACAAAACAAAATGACCAACTATTCCACTGTCAACATCATGGATCAAAAGGTGTCTCCATTCATGAGAAAAGGTACAATAAAAATATGGGAGTAGAAGTCTGGAAACAATGAAATTAGTACTCACATTGTTGATCATTGATTTGATTAAATGGTCTAAATGATTGTCTCCAGGAAAGGTTGGTGACTGGAAGAACCACTTCACTGTGACCCAGAATGAGCAGTTTGATGAGGACTACAGGCAGAAAATGAAGAACTCCACATTAAAGTTTCGTACTGAAATTTAGAGGTCAGACCGTATTACACTGTAAGGGACAAAGATCATGTTGAATCTTCTTTTTCTGTTTGTGGAAATTATTCAGATGTAAGTCCATTAACTTTCTTCATTTTTGTGTAATACCTGCAATTAACAACTGTGTAATGTCAGTTTATAGATGATCATTGATTGATTGATTGATTGATTGATTGATCTTCAGTCTAATGAATTACAAAATTCTGTAAAACGACAAAGGACAGAAAACATGAGACTGTCATTATAGCAGTAGCCTATTGATTTATCTATTCATTTAAGTTCATTTTTTTATACAAACGTTTTTTGTTTTTGTTTTTTTTTGTTTTTTTTTACACATTTTGTATATTTGTGTGTCAACTAAACTAATCTAGCTAAATCATAAAGTTTTTATATATGCAGTTTTGTGATCAGGGTATTTGGTGCTCTTTTATACGATTTTGTTATGATTCTAATGTTTGTTTGTTTTTTTTGGAAGGGGGTAATATGAAAACTTAATGTATGGCTTTTACATGAATTTCCCCATATTTCAGATATACCTCTTTTGCCTCAGACACGATTTCTATTGCAATTTCTTTTGTGTGTGTGTATTTAATTGTTTTCAAATTGGTCATTTGGCTGACCTGCTCACAGTGCGCACACATCACCAAGACCTCATGCAGGTTTTCAGAATGTCAGACACATTTAAATGCAATAAATAATCACAACAACAACTATTTAATGTAACTATCTGAATCAGCACATCAATTCTCCCATCGCATCTGATGACAGATCAAAGGTGGTTGGCATGCATAATGGAAACTCGACCCGTTTGTTACACGGGTTGGTTTGTGAGCGTTTTGTTTTACACTGGGCAGTGGTTCTCAGTATGTCAGAGCAAACCTGGTTTCAGTAACCTTCTCGCAGACAACTTTTGCATCATCAGCCCGTGGAGGTTTGATTGCATGACCTATTCGGACACTGCGAGCTTGGACCTCCTGGACCAGAACATCAGTTTCCTTCTGGGAAAAGTTTGGCCGTCACACTGCTGTCTCCTTCTTCCATGGTGAAATTAAACTTGCACTGCGCCTCGCCCACGGCGCATTTAAAGGCGAGGAAAGGAGCTAATTTGATTGGGGAAGAACAAACTTGGCTATGTTAAACTCACTCCACACCTTCTCTCCTCCCTTTTTGCCACTTGCGCCGGTGGGAGGGACAGAGGCAGGCTTGCGCCGTGCATGATAATAGCAAAGTGCGCCACGCCTGCGCCTGGTCTACAAAATTAGAGCCCATGATCTAGTTTACCATTATTTGATCGGATGGTGTAAAGGCATAATTTTTACACATTAACAAAAGCATACCCTGAAGGGACAACTTGTTCTGGACTCAGTGTTCAGTTTAAAGGGATACTTCACCCCAAATCAATAATTCACCGGTTTTCTACTCACCGTCATCCCAAGGAAGCATTCTGAGAACTTTCAGAGTTATCAAAAATGCTTTTGGAGTTCCAGGGGCGGTCCAGCTGGCAACAGATTTTCATATAATGGATAGAAGACGGATAGAGTTCACTTTTTAATCGTCCAAAACACACACTATGATACCTCCAAATACCTGAGCTAATAGCTATAGCATACAACCTCTATCAATGAGGAAGTAAGAGGAGCCAATGTCAAATGTCAGACGCTATGGTTGCCCAGAGGGGCAATCTACTACCTGCACATTTTTTAGTTAAATGTTCATCTTTTACCAAGAAGAGCTTGGGATCACTTGTTGTCTCAAGATCATGTGACTTAGTTAGGATAATTAGAAAAATGCTGCATAAATGCTGGTAAGGTTGTAAATGAACCAATAAGAGAGGACTTCAGAAATCTGACCAAAGTATGTGAGGTACAGTATATCTTCAGAAATAAGCTGGGAAGTCATTTATGAAATGTGCTCATTGATCACTTAGCACAAACTGATAATAGCTTTGAATCTTTCCTTCCTTTTTTCTTTTGAAGATGAATTTCCATCCTCGGCCAGAATTATTTGATCAGATCAACCAAGGTCTCTTGAAAGGTATGAACAAACTAAATGTTGACAATAGGCTACTTACATTTCTACTATACAATTGAGACACTACAGCTCTTTGGAGCTTTTAAAAGAGGGTTTTTATCAGTTTAATTGGATAAATGGGATAATGTATTCAGTTATTAGTCCCATAGTAAACTAAAAGCATGTTGTGAATGTATTATCAATTAAATTTGATTCACCCTCCCATACAATGATCCCAAACAAATTGTTTTTATATTTTAGGATAGCACATGTCTCTACTCTGCCCTATCCTCGAAGGTATGCACATGCATATTGTGAATGTATCACTACCAATCAAACTGAATTAAATGTTTGTATTTTAAACATTTCTCCCCCTTTAGTGCTAAAAATGTACCCTTCTGAATAACTTTGATTTTTTGGGGGGGGGCTTAATTTAGGGAGGAAGAAAGAGGGCTTCAAAGAGGCTAGCCTTCAATGGAGGCAATGATAAAGCGATCAGACAGCGATGACAGTCTTGTGGATTATGGAGAAGGAGGAGAGATGCCATTCAACGAAGACGGCTCGTTCATTGGAACCAGAAGAGATGTAAGGGACCAGGTCTTGAGCTTCACTCGCCATTGAACACCATCTATTCCCTGGCATGAAACTCAGCACTGAAACATTCTCTCTGACTATATAGCTCAACTATTTGTCATGTAACTTTACCTGGCTTGTACCCTCCACCCCAAAATTAAGAATCTGGAGGAACCTGCTGTGCTTGCAGCTCGTCTTGCAGGAGGGAAGAGCTGGAGGCCGGAGCTGTTACACCCTTTGTGTCATTGCAGCCATCACGGCACTCACATTTCAGGAAGAAAACGGTGGATGGTTAGGGCAATATTTTTTAGAAATAGGCTTTATCATCTGACAAAAAGGAGGCTTGACCTTTTATTTTGTAATAAAAAGGCTGTGTTTATGCACATGCTCAGTTCTGGAGAGAGACCTGCTGCACTAGAGACAGAAGTGGATCAGTTTATCATGTTGATAAAATCAGATGCAATGACCCAGCTTATTTTGTTTTATTTTTATTTATGCTAATTTAAATAATGGCATTTGTATTATTACTTTTGTATGTTGATTGACTGAAATAAGGGTCAAAGTTTCACTATCAGGTGAACAACATGGTAACCTCAGAATTTAAATTGCCCTCCCTTGGCCACACAAATCTTCAATGTACAAAAGTGTTGCTGGTGACTGGTGTACGATAATGTAATATTTCTAGGGGCTGAATATTCATCTGCACTGACAGATTCAAAATTATGGCCTGATGTGAGGCATGAGGTGAAACCATTTGGGAAATCAGCAAGAAGCTATAAACCAGCTGTAAATATGAAGTTGTTCATTTTTCTCTATGAACAGGTCTCCCCATCTGATTCACTTTTGACATAGATATTATTAATCCTTATGTAACCGTTTTTCATTATTTGACTCCATAACATCAAATATCTATTACTACAGTTATGTCCTAATGTAAATAAAGAAGAAATATTTATTTCTATCATATCTGATAAGATTGTGAGTGTTGATGATTTCTGACGTGATTTATTTGAAGCGTGTAACAAGCAATGGTTTATGATGCTTTGAATATAAATCGTAAATTACAGTTTGTTTGTTTTTTAATCTTTTGGGGGAGGTTTGCAGAAATATACTTGTTTGCTTTTTTTTTGCCAGTGGTGAGAAGAGCCCTAAAATGAGAAGATTCTTAGATATAGAATGACCAAACACACAATGGTAAACCTCACAGGCGGCTGTAGTGCTGCCAGAGCAAACTGAAATTACACAAAAATAATAATGCACTGATTCAATGCAATGATTCTTAAGATCGCATGGTTTGATTGGCTGGGCATGGATTCAGAGTATCCTGGAGCATAGCAAGGCCAGTGGTCACCAACCTTTTTAATTTAATGCAGCACCCATCCGCTAAAAAGAAAAAAAAAGAAAAAAAAAAAAAAAAGCAATCTGAACATTAATCGGGCATGAACTCACTTCTCCGGTATAGCGAGAGCGACTGGAACTCTCCAAGATCGACCAGTCGTTCGTGATCGACGGGTTGACGACCACTGTAGGCTATGTGCCATGGGTTCTCTCCTGGAGATGTGAGGATATGGAGACTGGTGACCTGACCGCGTGTGCCCCGCCCTCTCCCCATATCACCTGAAATACTGCTGCTCCTCTGGATGTAAGCTGCATCCATGGTCTCAGTCCAGAACTTTGCTGCGTTTTGTCTCACCGAGGTCCACAGGTGCATGTGAAGGCAAAGAGAGGAAGTCATCCACAGCAGACAACCCAACAGGTGGTGCTTTACAGTAAGTGCATTCAATATGATTGGCTGCCAATTAATATGCGTAAGATATTATATAGGATTTATATTGTGAACCTTTATGGAGGAAGTCTTTGCTTGTTGTAGTTGCAGCTGCTGCGCAATCAGCGCATAGGCCTACTGTTTACAATTAGCCTACCTAGATGGCGCAGAAGAGGGCTTGTTTGTCAACCAAGCTCACCCCCGGTTGAGTCAACTTTGTTTGCACATTTTATTCATGATTCAACATGTTTGATCTGTTATGCAAAAATGAAAGCTACATTAGTTCCAGAGTCACATCTGACATCCCAAATTGCTTGGATACAACAACAACAACAAACTGTTCAAGAGGATTAGGGTGATGAGAAAAAGTCTTGATATGATAGAATTTGACTTATAAAATGCAACAGACCTTTGTAGCTACTTCCTGTTCATGCTTCTCTATGTTGGGTGTTGTTGCCAACTTTAGACAATTATAGGCTATATATTATAGGCTACAACAAGATGTGACACCTGTGTTTGGTGCATAGCACGGGGAACGATTCAGAGGAAAAGAAGGAGAATGTGTGGATGTGTCATCATGGCATATGTTCCTCCTGTGCCTAATGGTGATTGGTCACATCAGAGGGTACAGTAATTGTGAGATAAACCTCACTCAGTTACCAGAGAAGCAGGGTAACCCACGCGTAACCGTTTCTTTGTGGGGTCAAGACCTCTCTTATTTGACTTACCTTGATGTAGCAACAGCTTTGAGCCCCAAACTTTGGATGATCCAGTTTGTTCTCGGTCAGTGATTATCATGGTGTGTTTATTTTCCAGCGGTTAAAAGAGAGTTCTTCTGTGCTCTGATTTTGACTCTGCAAGAACTTGTCAGAGCACAATCACCATGCACAAACTACTTCTAATCACAGGTAAGGCACAATGAAAAGCCATTATGGTATTAATAATATTAATTTTGTCTATTTTTTATTTTATTTTTATTTTTACAAAATATTTACTGATTTAATCTGATTTGAAAGGTTTCTGTCTTTCCCTTGGCAGTCTGGGTGAGTTCATATCTACACTATAAACCAGATTTAACAGTCCTCCTAACCACAATTTCTTGTATTTAGTCGATTATTATTTTCAATGTTTAATGAGAATAATCTCCTTCTCTCTGTGTTTAGTCTCATGCTCCAGACTGGTGTGTTATTTCACTAACTGGGGCCAGTACAGACCTGGTGAAGGCAAGTTTATGCCTTCAAATGTAGACCCTAACCTTTGTACCCACCTGATCTATGCCTTTGCTGGCATTAATGATGCAAATGAGTTGGTCACCATAGAATGGAATGATGACACCCTCTATACGTCATTTAATGCACTCAAACAAAGGTCAGTGCAAAGTCCTCTTAGTCCATTATCTTGTGTAAAATATTTTGTTACTGTAAGTAATCCACACCAACAAAATATTCCCACAGGAATCCCAATCTTAAAACACTGTTGGCCGTCGGAGGCTGGAATTTTGGAACCGAAAAGTGAGATATTTAACACGAAACAATCAACAAGAATCAGTATGTTTTGTATTATGTCTATTTGAGATCACCTCTGTTTCTTCCAAATTCTGTACAGATTTACAAACATGGCGTCAACACAAGCAAACAGAAATACGTTCATCCAGTCCTCTATCGCACTGCTGAGAAAATACAGTTTTGATGGATTGGAGCTGGCCTGGGAAAACCCTGCGGCTAGAGGAAGTCCTCCGGAGGACAAGCAGAGATTCACAGCGTTGTGCAAGGTCAGATCCACAATTACTGTTCTGATGTTCAGCTCAACTTTAACACATATATGGTTATTTACATCCTCCCATCCATCCATCTAGGAACTCCTGGAGGCCTACACGGCAGAGGGAACGACAACTGGCAAGCCCAGATTAATGATCTCTGCTGCTGTGTCTGCTGGCAAAGGAATCATCGATGCTGGTTATGAAATTGCAGAGATTGCTAAGTACGTTACTATTCGAGTTGTTCTTGTGGTTACTCCTAAATGATGTTTTGGTGAAGTTGACCTCACTTACATTTTATCAGGTACCTGGATTTTATAAATGTGATGACATATGACTTTCATGGCACATGGGAGAGTGTGACGGGACATCATAGCCCCTTATACAAGGGATCCCAAGACACCGGGGATCATGTTTACTTAAATACTGTGAGTACAAGGGTTTATTCTTTAATGTCATGAATCTAAATATACTTTATTGTCTTTCAATTCTAACTTTCTGTTTCATCCTCAGTGAGTGGGTTTAGTTCTTTCATGCACATTTTTATATGTCATCCATAAAAATTCATATCTGTGTAGAGCAATGGGGAGACAGTACTTTTATACTTTTTATATTTCCATCATAATTTGATTTTCCATTCCCTCTTTTGGTGTTTACTAATAATTATTAATAACTTACAGGTCTTATGACAAATTGATACATTTGAATTGAAACTTCATTCCATCTTTTTCAATTTTAATCTCAGAACTTTGCCATGAGGTATTGGCGGGACAAGGGAACACCTGTAGAGAAGTTGAACATGGGATTTGGTACATATGGGCGCACATTCCAACTGTCTACTCTACAGTCGAGTCAGGTTGGAGCGCCAGCCGGCGGCGCCGCAGCAGCTGGTAATTTTACGGGGGAGGCTGGCTTCTGGTCCTATTATGAGGTGAACATTGCAGCTATTAAATGAACAGAACTCTCAGATTATGTTCTACTAATAATAGTAAATATTTGAAATGTAATCCTCTTTTCAGATTTGCATTTTTCTTCAAGAGGCCAGTGTCCGTTTGATTGAAGACCAGAAAGTTCCTTATGCAGTCAAACAAAATGAGTGGGTTGGATATGACAACAAAGACAGTTTTGGGACTAAGGTAGTCAGCTGTATGTTTCTATAAAAAATATTGTTCAAAGTGTGGTTAAAGACAGTGTTTAAGAGCAACTAAAGCTATTTAACCGTTTCTATCATTGTTCATAAGGTCCGTTACCTGAAGGACAACAGATTTGGAGGAGCCTTCGTTTGGGCTCTGGATCTGGATGACTTTAATGGTAATTTCTGCGGACAAGGAAACTACCCCCTCATCTCCTATCTGAGCTCTCTTTTGTCTCCAGGTAAAGCAGAATAAGCAATTTGCTATGATATTTTGCTTCATATGCACCAAGCGGTGATTTCCTTAGCTTCCCTTAACTTTCTTTTTTTCCTCCAGACCTCCCGCCCTGGGGCGCCGAACAGGGGGGGTATTAGGAGACGGATTCTAGGGGCCCATGATTGAGAGGGGCCCAGAGAGGCCCCTAATGATGTTGAAATGATAATACAGAAAAAAATAATGACACTAAGTTATTAACTAACATATAATCACAAATGTTTTATTTTCAATGTCCTGGTAACAATAACTTTATTTGTTTCGGAAACATCAATGCTAGCTCACTTTCCTCACCATGTTAGCTCAAGAAAACTCTGGATTTTTACATTTTACTGTTACATGTTATGTGTCATAAGTAAAAGAATGCTATATCAAAATGTAAAAAAGAAAAAACAAACGAAAATATTATGATATGATCGGCATACTACCTATTGCTGTAACATGTTATGTCAAATGTCATAAGTAAAAGAATTTTATATCAAAATGTAAAAAAGCAAAAACAAAAGAAAAAGATTATGATATGATCTGATTATGAAAAAGATTTTATTCTGTGGGTAATGGGGGCGGGACTAGATAAGCTTTTGCTTCTCCCGCTTTCCCTTTCGGCCATGTGTATTGTATTATTTGAACTAAGATGAAGTGTGATGATGATTATTTAAATTGACATGCCCGAAATAAACAAATTGATTGATTGATTGATTGATATTAGTTAAATAATCAATCCAGGACCCACTTAACCACTGTTGTAACAGCTTATTTTGTTTTATTTTTATTTATGCTAATTTGAATAATGGCGTTTGTATTATTACTTTTGTATGTTGATTGACTGAAATAAGGGTCAAAGTTTCACTATCAGGTGAACAACATGGTAACCTCAGAATTTAAATTGCCCTCCCTTGGCCTCACAAATCTTCAATGTACAAAAGTGTTGCTGGTGACTGGTGTACGATAATGTAATATTTCTAGGGGCTGAATATTCATCTGCACTGACAGATTCAAAATTATGGCCTGATGTGAAGCATGAGGTGAAACCATTTGGGAAATCAGCAAGAAGCTATAAACCAGCTGTAAATATGAAGTTGTTCATATTTCTCTATGAACAGGTCTCCCCATCTGATTCACTTTTGACATAGATATTATTAATCCTTATGTAACAGTTTTTCTTTATTTGACTCCATAACATCAAATATCTATTACTACAGTTATGTCCTAATGTAAATAAAGAAGAAATATTTATTTCTATCATATCTGATAAGATTGTGAGTGTTGGTGATTTCTGACGTGATTTATTTGAAGCGTGTAACAAGCAATGGTTTATGATGCTTTGAATATAAATCGTAAATTATAGTTTGTTTGTTTTTAAATCTTTTGGGGGAGGTTTGCAGAAATATACTTGTTTGCTTTTTTTTGCCAGTGGTCAGAAGAGCCCTAAAATGAGAAGATTCTTAGATATAGAATGATCAAAAACACAATATGGTAAACCTCACAGGCGGCTGTAGTGCTGCCAGAGCAAACTGAAATTACACAAAAATAATAATGCACTGATTCAATGCAATGATTCTTAAGCAGTGGCGTGCACAGACTTTTTGAAGGGCAGGGGCGAAAAGGAAAAAAAAGGGCACATATAACCCGTCCTCACCAGTGGCGTCCCTAGGCTAAAACATTCGGGGCTAAAGCCCCGGATGTTTTTTAATTAGCCCCGAATATTAATTTTAAGATCACATCCTCAAACTACGGTTATCTTATGTTGATGCTTCGATAAAACAGTGTTTTTGGACAGGTGAGTAACAATTAATTATATTTTTAAAAAGCCACTACTTTGGCTTTGGCACACAAGTGGTTAACACCTCCAGGTCGCACTTGACGTCATTCACCCAAAACAGCGGCGCATTTAAAGGTGTACAGAAATGGCCGTTTGTCCTGTTTGTCGCGCCGAGTTGTCACGAGCTGCAACACGAGTTTACCCGAGTAAGGAAAACGAATTTGATTGGTCGTTATCGAGCGGGCGGGATATTCAAAGCTTGGGGCGAGCCCGAACTCCGTGTGTGTGTGCTTGTCTCAGACGTTTGCATGACGGATTACGGATCCAATATCAGTGGCTGGTGAATCGTGTACAGGCTGACGTATAATCCGTGCGCCTGCATTATCCAATGCGAAAAAAAAAACTACACTAAAATACACACTTTCATCCCGGATTTACTCAAAAATAGAATTTTGCACAAAGTTTGGCCTACATCGTCTGATAGATGAGTTATTACACTAATTTTATGACCCAGAGTGGGCTTAAATTCAATTTTCTTTTCTGTACACCTTTAACTTGACAACAAATACCTGACAGCAGGCAGGTTTGACAACAGCAAGCTGCAGCTGTCTTTTGGTAGCTAGTAGCAGCTAAAGTGTATCAAGATGCCACAAAAAAGATTTCCATGTTTTCCCTCAAAGGTGGTCAGCAATCAAAAAGGTAATGGGAATAGAAATTATGTAAAAATGTATAATTTCGAAAAGAGTGTTGCAGCTGGAACTACAAGAGGGTAGTAGCTAACGTTAGCTAGCTAGCAGCTAGTTGATATTGCTCTGGTTGATATTACATGAGAAAAAAAGCAATCTGTAATTATTGGCATCTGTAAATGCAATTGTAGGGTGTGAGAATTGTGTACCTAGAAATAACTAAGTTTGGGCTTCTTCTAGAGGGGAAAGTTGCTGAAGTTAATGTGCTATAACATCGAACCATCTTGTTTATTTTCTTTTTCATGCATGATAGCAGCTAGTTAGCAGACAGGGATCCCGCACAGCCTGCCTCTTTTACTGTAGCTGCTAATGTGTTAAATGGAAACACAATGTGTTGTTACGTAGCTAGCTAATGTCAGTACATAGAACTAAATTCAAAATGGGTCATTCATTTGATGATCTGTGGATTGCATCGTTTTAACCTTTTTCACCAATGATGGAGAATGTCTCTATGCCTAAAAATTTCGGCGCATATATTGCATGTGTCACTCTTCCGGGCTAAGCCCCGGATGTGTCAAAATCCTAGAGACGCCCCTGGTCCTCACCACTGAAGAGGGCACTTTAGCACACATTTTGGCTCCTAGAGGGCACTTTCAGGGCTGCCAAGTTTCAGAAAATGATAAGAGTGCGTGTGGTTGGCGGCGAAAAAAATTTGTCCTATTTTAACGTTGATTTGGCCTGTTTTAATATCGATACCTTAAGACTGATGTCCTCACCTCCATGCCAGCTGCTCTCCCTGCACTGTGGCCTCCTAATGCTATTCTTAATTAACCAGAAATTAGAAATGAAAATTGTAACAAGAATTTTGACAAAGTCAAGTCAAAAGTCAAGTCACAGGCACAAAGGACTGATGGATTGGTTATCTCGGTCAGTTACTCAAACTCGAAGTTTATGAAAAAAAAAAATAAGAGTATTGATTGGGGAAATATAAGCATGAGAAATGTCAACTGTGGCGTGAGAATGGGTCACTGCGTGACTGTCACACTCAAAGCGTGAGGCTTGGCAGCTCTACACTTTAGCACACGTTTTGGCTCCTAGAGGGCACTTTAGCACACGTTTTGGCTGCCATGAGGGCACTTTAACACGTGTTTTGGCTTCCAAGAGGGCACTTTAACGCGCATTTTGGCTCCCAGGGGGCACTTTAGCGTGCTTGTTTTCAATGATTGGGCCATGAGCCCTCCCACCTACCCCCCTGCACGCCACTGTTCTTAAGACCGCATGCTTTGATTGGCTGGGCATGGATTCAGAGTATCCTGGAGCATAGCAAGGCCAGTGGTCACCAATGCAGCACCCATCCGCTAAAGAAAAAAAGAAAAAGAAAAGAAAAAAAGCAATGTGAACATTCTCCGGTATAGCGAGATCGACTGGAACTCTCCAAGATCGACCAGTCGTTCGCGATCGACGGGTTGACGACCACTGTAGGTCATGTGCCATGGGTTCTCTCCTGGACATGTGAGGATAGACTGGTGACCTGACCGCGTGTGCCCCGCCCTCTCCCCATCTCAACCTTTACTCAACCTTTATTTTACCAGGAAAGTCCCTTGAGATTAAATCTCTTTTGCAGGGAGACCTGGCTGCACTGGTGCAGCGTAGAAGCAGGTTACATAACAGTATAAACACTTACATATAATGATACAAACATATCATCATTCAAAGCAGGTGCACTTTTCTATTACTTTAAAATTTATAAGGGTTTTGAATTCACCCAGGGAGATAAAATTGGATAACTGAAGTGTGTTCTGAGTGGTGTAACAGATCGCGAAGAGATAGGCTACTGCTCCTCTGGATGTAAGCTGCATCCATGGTCTCAGTCCAGAACTTTGCTCCGTTTTGTCTCACCGAGGTCCACAGGTGCATGTGAAGGTGAAGAGCAGACAACCCAACAGGTGGTGCTTTACAGTAGCCTAGTGCATTCAATATGATTGGCTGCCAATCAATGTCCGTAACGACCGTGTCCCTCCCTACCGTTATCATGTGTTTACACAGGAATCATAAACATACGGAACTGCGCCACTTCAGGAAATCACAGCAGGTCAATAGCCAGAGTAAAAGTAGAATAAAATGTTTTTTCATACTTAGAAAACACAAATCTATTTAAGGATTTATATTATGAACCTTTTCCCCACGGAGGAAGTCTCCACCGGATCAATATGTACCTAAACAGAGCTGGTGAGTGGGTCAGCGTCGAAAACAGATAGGAGAAGCCATGGTGGTAATAGCCTGCCTACTAAGCCGGTGCATATTCTCATTTGCCCAGGTCATAGTATTTCAAAGGAGGTTAAATCGAAAGCAACTGGACTTAGTTATTTGTCTAGGAAGACGTTTCACCTCTCATCCAAGAGGCTTCATCAGTTCATGTACGCATCTGACCAGGCTGGGACTGGTCAGATGCGTACATGAACTGATGGATGAGAGGTGAAACGTCTTCCTAGACAAATAACTAAGTCCAGTTGCTTTCGATTTAACCTCCTTTGAAAAAAAAAAAAAAAAGCCTGCCTACTACTTAATGGAGTTAATGGTAATGGAGACTATTGAAATATTAGACTATAATAACATAAAACAGCTGTACGAGCTTTGTAGTTGCAGCTGCTGCGCAATCAGCGCATACTGTTTACAATGCAGAAGGCTTGTTTGTCAACCAAGCTCTGAGTCAACTTTTTTGTTTGCACATTTTATTCATGATTCAACATGTTTGATATGTTATGCAAAAATGAAAAATCTTGAGTACATTTGTTCCAGAGTCACAGAGTGACATGCTAAAGATTAGACATCCAAACTGCTTGGATACAAAAGAGGGGGAAAAAGGCTGCCAACTGTTCAAGAGGATTTAGGGTGATAGCCTAAGAAAAAGCCCAAGGTAAAGTTTTTGGTTTTTTCCACCCATAAAGTCTTGATATGACAGAATTTGACTTATAAAAATGCAATAGACCGTCGTAGCTACTTCCTATTCATGCTTCTCATGTTGTTGTTGCCAATTTAGACAATTATACAACAAGATGCTACACCTGTGTTCGTTGCATAGCAAGAAAGGGAGAATGTGTGGATGTGTCATGACTCATATGTCCCTCCTGTGCTTAATGGTGATTGGTCACATCAGAGGGTACAGTATAATGTGAGATAAACCTCACTCAGTTATCAGAGAACCAGGGTAACCCACGCGTAACCAAATGTTTTCTTTGTGGGGTCAAAACCTCTCTTATTTGACTTACCTTGATGTAGCAACAGCTTTGAGCCCCAAACTTTGGATGATCCTGTTTGTTCTCGGTCAATGATTATCATGTTGTGTTTATTTTCCAGCAGTTAAAAGAGAGCTCTTCTGTGCTCTGATTTAGACTCTGCAAGAACTTGTCAGAGCACAATCACCATGCACAAACTACTTCTAATCACAGGTAAGGCACAATGAAAAGCCATTATGGTATTAATACTTTTTTTTTCTTTCTTTCTTTTTTTAAACAAAATATTTACTTATTTAATCTGATTTTAAAGGTCTCTGTCTTTCCCTTGGCAGTCTGGGTGAGTTCATATATACACTATAAACCAGATTTAACAGTCCTCCTAACCACAATTTCTTGTATTTAGTCGATTATTATTTTCAATGTTTAATGAGAATAATCTCCTTCCCTCTGTGTTTAGTCTCATGCTCCAGACTGGTGTGTTATTTCACTAACTGGTCCCAGTACAGACCTGGTGAAGGCAAGTTTATGCCTTCAAATGTAGACCCTAACCTTTGTACCCACCTGATCTATGCCTTTGCTGGCATTAATGATGCAAATGAGTTGGTCACCATAGAATGGAATGATGACACCCTCTATAAGTCATTTAATGCACTCAAACAAAGGTCAGTGCAAAGTCCTCTTAGTCCATTATCTTGTGTAAAATGTTTTCCATGTTTTTCCATACCAACAAAAGTTAAATATTCCCACAGGAATCCCAATCTTAAAACACTGTTGGCCGTTGGAGGCTGGAATTTTGGAACCGCAAAGTGAGATATTTAACATGAAACAATCAACAAGAATCAGTAGGCTATGTTTTGTATTATGTCTATTTGAGATCACCTCTGCCTAATTCTGTACAGATTTACAAACATGGTGTCAACACAAGCAAACAGAAATACGTTCATCCAGTCCTCTATCGCACTGCTGAGAAAATACAGTTTTGATGGATTGGACCTGGACTGGGAATACCCTGCGGCTAGAGGAAGTCTTCTGGAGGACAAGCAGAGATTCACAGCGTTGTGCAAGGTCAGATCCACAATTACTGTTCTGATGTTCAGCTCAACTTTAAAGGGATACGCCAACATTTTTTTTTTCGTGTCTTGCCTCACTCCCAAGTCCATGACAAGCAGATAGACACCATCCTTTCAACTGTGCGTGCAGTAACAAGAGAGATATGGGCAGAGCTAGCGCACCGCTAATTAGCTTAGCTCAAACGCTGGAAGTGCATGGGTAGTGTTAGCCTGCCTCCACCTAAACTCATCAGAGAAACTCTTCAGCAACTCTAAACGGTCCGGTGTGCTTGTTGTGACTCACGTTATGTTTCTCTGATGACTTTAGGTGGAGGCAGGCTAACACTACCCATGCACTTCCAGCGTTTGAGCTAAGCTAATTAGCAGTGCGCTAGCTCTGCCCATATCTCTCTTGTTACTGCACGCACAGTTGAAAGGATGGTGTCTATCTGCTTGTCATGGACTCGGGAGTGAGGCAAGACACGGAAAAAAAATGTTGGTGTATCCCTTTAACACATATATGGTTATTTACATCCTCCCATCCATCCATCTAGGAACTCCTGGAGGCCTACACGGCAGAGGGAACGACAACTGGCAAGCCCAGATTAATGATCTCTGCTGCTGTGTCTGCTGGCAAAGGAACCATCGATGCTGGTTATGAAATTGCAGAGATCGCTAAGTACGTTATTATTCGAGTTGCTCTTGTGGTTATCCTGACTCCTGAATCACGTTTTGGTGAAGTTGACCTCACTTGCATTTCATCAGGTACGTGGATTTTATAAATGTGATGACATATGACTTTCATGGCACATGGGAGAGTGTGACGGGACATCATAGCCCCTTATACAAGGGATCCCAAGACACCGGGGATCATGTTTACTTAAATACTGTGAGTACAAGGGTTTATTCTTTAATGTCATGAATCTAAATATACTTTATTGTCTTTCAATTGTAACTTTCTGTTTCATCCTCAGTGAGTGGGTTACCATCCCCAGTTCTTTCATAGACATTTTCTATACAGCCATAAAAAATCATATCTGTGTAGAGCAATGGGGAGGCAGTACTGTTATACTTTTTATATTTTTTATATTTCCATCATAATTTGATTTTCCATTCCCTCTTTTGGTGTTTACTAATAATTATGAATAATTTACAGGTCTTATGACAACACAGTAAAGATTTGTGATAAATTTGAATTGAAACTTCAAAAATCTCAGGACTTTGCCATGAGGTATTGGCGGGACCAGGGAACACCTGTAGAGAAGCTGAACATGGGATTTGGTACATATGGGCGCACATTCCGACTGTCTACTCAGTCGAGTCAGGTTGGAGCGCCAGCCGGCGGCGCCGCAGCAGCTGGTACTTTTACGAGGGAGGCTGGCTTCTGGTCCTATTATGAGGTGAACGTTGCAGCTATTAAATGAACAGAACTCTCAGATTGTGTTCTACTAATAATAGTAAATATTTGAAATTTAATCCTCTTTTCAGATTTGCACTTTTCTTCAAGGGGCCAGTGTCCATTTGATTGAAGACCAGAAAGTTCCTTATGCAGTCAAACAAAATGAGTGGGTTGGATATGACAACAAAGACAGTTTTGCGACGAAGGTAGTCAGCTGTATGTTTCTATAAAAAATATTGTTCAAAGTGTGGTTAAAGACAGTGTTTAAGAGCAACTAAAGCTATTTAATCGTGTCTATCATTGTTCATAAGGTCCGTTACCTGAAGGACAACAGATTTGGAGGAGCCTTCGTCTGGGCTCTGGATCTGGATGACTTTAATGGTCATTTCTGCGGACAAGGAAACTACCCCCTCATCTCCTATCTGCGCTCTCTTTTGTTTCCAGGTAAAGCAGAAAAAGCAATTTGCTCATAGGCACCAAGCGGTGATTTCCTTAGCCTCTCTTAACTTTCTTTTATTCCTCCAGACCTCCCGCCACTTCCCACTGCAGGAACTTCTACAGCTCACGTAACTTTGCCAGCAACACAAAAGCCTCCTGCGACGGTCCAACCTAGACCTACAATCCCACCCAAAGTACCGGACAGCAACTTCTGTGCTACAAAGACTGGTGGTATTTATGCAAAACCTGATGACCCACATTCTTTTTACAGTTGTGCCAACGGCATCACCTGGATACAAAACTGTCCAGCTAATTTAGTCTTTAATAATAGCTGCAAATGCTGTAGCTGGCCAGTATGACAGTATGACAGCGAGGGAAAACATTCATGAATGAATGAATTTAAATGAGTGTCTTTGGTGATAAATCAGTTGACCAAAGCACCTGGTGTTAGGTTTCTTTCCATTACCCTGCAATATTAAATATATTGGAATTGACCAACCAAGTACCATCTGTGAGATTTTGTAGTAGGGTTTAGAAAGTGTTTGGCAGTAGTGCATTATTTCTATTAACATGTAAAATGAATGGTGGTTACTCCTGTTTTTCTATTTTTGTCTATGTGCTGTTGAACCTGCATAATTTGCACAGACAAAATGTTCTACTCTGACTCTATTTTACAACAAGAGAAACAAAACAAAAGTCTAAATAAAAGAAATCATCTGGTAGGCTATTGTCATTTATTGAGATCCTGAAAAGGGTTTGGGATTCTAAATGTTCACCTCAACACAAGGACACACTGATTATAATTTTGTGGCATTTTGTGGTCAAAACCTCACAAATCATTGTGAATGTACAGTAATACCTCAAGAACAAGGGGAATTCTTCAAATTTTAAAGAAGGAAGAACTGATAAGATTTTGAGGGTCAAAGGTCAAGAGTGTGGTGACCAGTTTTGGCCTCATGAACACAAATTCTCAGTAACGCCTTGAAGGATTTTTTATAAATTTAGTACAAATATTCAGTTGGACTCAAGGACAGATGAGATTTTTTGTGCTCAAACATCAATGATTCAACATTGCATTTATGTTTATGCATTTATATGGGACACCCATCTGTCTTGTCAGAGATTTTTTAAATCACCATTACTCATTTGAGAATTGAGTCTGTATGCCTCTGAAGAAGCAGAGATGTGATGTGAAAGGTAGAGGCAGACACCCTCGAGGTAGAAACTGTAATTGGTCAGAAGGCAGATGTTGAGCACTGATTAAAATGTCACTTCTCCAATGTTACAGTGGTTCTATAGATGCCAATTGTGCCAATTACCTAAAATATGCAAGAAAATCCAGGTCATGTTCTCATTTTCACACACACTTACACAGGTGAGTGTTTTGCAGTATGTTGTCCCTGACACCTGAGAATTAAATGACGAGGCTGTGTTTTCGAAACTTAGGCCTACACTAATGGCAGGAAGGAATGCTTTAAGTGCAAATGTCTCTTCTTAATGACACCCAGTATCACTCAGTAAAGAGTATTGAATTGCAATTCATAGGTACGGTTTATCTATGTGTCACATCTGCTGCACATTTAACATTCCTACATTTTATGTGACCTGGTAGGAAATGTGACAGTGATATGAAAGTAAGCAAAGGGTAATTAACAAAGTTCACACACCACTGTCCCCTAAAGATCATTCTCCATTAGAAGTGGCATGTGAAGACAAAATGGATTGGGACAATGAGTCCAGCATACACATGTGTTATAGCAGCTGGACCTCCTTTTGCTTTCAGTCTTTGTGGCATAAATTCAATAAGGTTTTGGTCAATATTGACATGATCACACCGTTGCTGCAGATTTGTCAGCTCTATGAGTGAATCTCCTGTTTTACCACAACCAAAAGGTGTTCTTTGAGCCCATTTGAGTACAGTGAATTCATTCTCAATGTTTAAAATAATAGTAGATTTGCTTACAGAACTGGTAATTGGAATTCGGTTTCAAATGTTGTTGAACCTATAATAAAATAAAGTTTTATTACATAAATGGTATAGTTTAGATTTTTATTTTTATTTTACTTTTATGGTTGAAAAATATGAAAATTGTTCTCACCTGAGATGGTCACAAGATTGTTACAGCGAGTAGCCTAATGCGTGCAACTCTTGGATTTTCTACATCGAAATTGACCTCAATAAGAACAAGAAACTCAACAATGTGGTATGATTGCTTTGTAAATTAAATTATTACTGCAGTCAAAAAGGACTGATAATAAGGGGGCTTATTAGTGTTTAATTGCTTCAAACAAGGAAAAACATCCCCAACCTGTTAAACCCTGTTTAAGTGCCACACCCTGAGCAACATCTACCCATATATTATGAACAAGAGCATCCAGTCATCCATAAGTCACAGGAGGGAGACAGACAGTGTATGCAGTTGCATTTGTCTTTGTAAGTATACTCGATCAGTTTTGCAGATTTTCAGAAGTGTTGCTATTAACATGTCTTTGTGCATCTGTTCTGAACCTTAAACTAGATTGCTTGCTCAGTAAACTAAACTCATTGAAGAGGAGTTGAAGAAAAGCCTTCTCTCTTCAATTTGTGTATACTGTTATTATAATTGTGTGTTATACCTCTTGCGACCATGTTTTGACTATTATACAGTAAGCCTGCTTAAGTAGCATTGGTGAAAAGCATAACTGATTGATCAAACCTGAATTAAAGTTGTGCAGATTCCTCACTTAAAATCTTATCAAACTGTTTCTTTTTAGTTACACAGTGACACCATGTGCAAGCTACTCCTTACAGCAGGTAAGCCACAGTTATTGAGTGAATGCTTCCAGAATGGGTCAACTCACCCAAATCGCAATACTTGCGTGTTTGCACTATTCTATTCATATAGGTAGTTTTGTGTTGAATTAAAATTGTTGTGCCTTTACCTTACTATGAAGATGAATGGAATTTTGTTGCTGTTGCTTTGTGAAAATGTACATTAGTGCCTGCCATTACTCTGGATAATTCAAACAATATGAACAGTGAGATCTGTGGATTACCACGAAGATTGTAGCAATTCTTTGTTGCCCCTGTTTAACATTTTCATAGAAATCCCATTCATCTTCAATAGTTTGATTGTTTTCTTTCTTTTCGTTGTAAAATCGTAAACCTCGTGCTTATCAATTCTGTCACTTTGAAGGTCTGTGTTTGATCATCACCATCTTGGGTAAGTTTGTAATTTTATTACAGACAGATTTACTTAAATATACTGTACATAATGTTCTTTCTGCAAAAAACTAAACAAATATATTGATTTTTCCCCCCTATTTCTTAGTCAAGTCTCAACAGTCTTCCTCCAGGCTTGTGTGTTACTATAACAGCTTGGCTGAGGACAGACATGTGGGTGGGAAGGTCGGAATTTCGGACATTGATCCAAACCAGTGTACCCATCTGATATTTGCCTTTTCTAGCATCAGCAGTCAAAACAACCTGGTTGTTAGCAGAGCATCTGACATAGACCGCTACCAGTCTTTTAATGCACTCAAAACCAGGTCAGACCCCTCAAAACATTTGGAAATACAAAATACAAAAGTCTATATTTGGTTAAAAGTCATTACTAATCTTGATTCTTCTGCAGAAATTCACAGCTCAAAACCCTGTTGGCAGTTGGTGACACTCTAAGGTTAGTCACATACACAAATATACAAACTACAATATTTTTTATAATCAAATGGTATTTAAATGTATTAAATGTGATATACTGTATATTATACTTTTGTGAACGTAAATGTTAAAGACAATTTTTGCACCAATCTTTACCAGATTCAGTTCAATGGCATCAAGACAAGAAAGCAGACAATTGTTCATCCAGTCTGCAATCACACTACTGAGAACATATGGTTTTGATGGGCTCAGCCTGGACTGGAGATTTCCTGCAGAAGCAGGGACCCAATCAAACAACAAGCATAGATTCACCTTGTTGTGCCAGGTCAGATCTTTTCTTTTTGGAGAGAAATGTTCCACACAGTACATTTATGTGGGTGGCTAAAGATTTTAATCTTGATTGGATTTGAACCATGATTTCTTCCTGTGTAGGAGTTCAAACAGGCCTTTGTGAACGAGGCAGCTACAAGTGGCCAAGACAGATTAATCCTCACTGCAAGTGTCTCTGCTGAAAAAGCAGTGATTGATGCCAGTTACGAAGTTGCACAGGTTGCTAGGTAAACTATTTGAATGTCACTCTTCACATTATACCTGTCATCAAGTGTTGGGGAGCTTTGGTTGACTTGATATTCTCTGCATTTGATCAGAAACCTGGATTTCATCAATGTGATGACATTTGACTTTCGCGGCTCCTCTGAAACTCTCACAGGACATCACAGCCCCTTGTACCAAGGGTCCCAGGATATTGGAGACAAAATCTACTCCAACACTGTAAATGGCAGGATTCCTATTGACCTATTTGGACACTACACAGCCACATTTCTATTTTGCGATGCCATTTCATCCAAATGTGTCTTTCTACATACTTCAGGACTTTGCTATGAATTACTGGATGGACCAAGGAGCACCTGCACATATGCTTAACTTGGGTATTGCATTCAACGGGCAAGTTTATACTGTTGACTCCACTTGCAGTGATGTTGGAGCACCAGTCAATAGTCCTGGTAACCATGGCATTTACACCCAAATGGAAGGACGGTTGGCCTATCATGAGGTAAAACAAGTTAACAAATTAAGAAATTTCTATCATTTTTTTTACATCAATATCAATTATATTCTAACTTAGAGTTTATTTGGTTTGACAAATTTAATTTGACAATTTTGACAATTGACCCTACTTTTCAGATTTGCCCTCAACTTGTCGGGGTCCGAGTCCAGCTGATCACTGATCAGAAAGTTCCATTTGCTATTGTGGGCAATAATCAGTGGATCGGATTTGATAACAGAAACAGCGTTGGAACAAAGGTAACCATCTGTTTATTTCAATTAAATAAAAAATATAAAAGTAGCTGATATTATGTAAATTTGATGATACGCAAGTTTTATCAACACAACATCAGCTGGAGAAGTATTTTCATCTTCATCCTCTCAGGCCAATTATATAACAACACACCACTTTGGAGGAGCATTTGTCTGGTCTCTGGACCTGGATGACTTCAGTGGACAATTCTGTAACCAAGGCAACTATCCGCTCATTAGCGAGCTGCATCACCGCCTTGTTCCAGGTGAGAAAAATACATTAGGTGTCGTGTGGTGAAGTAGTATTTTTTTTTTTAATGCCATTTAATGTTAACACCATTGATTGTCATTACTACTTTTGGTTGACCATAGTGCAATTGTAAGCTCTTTCTGTTTAACAACCTAAGAAGTCTCGCTCATGAATATTAAGGATGATGCAACGGTCAAGTGGGGTTAGGCAATAATTAACCAAGTATTTCTATTCCCTATTGTTCAGATTTTCCAGGCTTTACCACAACCACAACCATACCAACTACCACAACTGATCCTGACAATTTCTGCAGTGGAAAGGCAGATGGGATTCATGCCAACCCTAATGACCCAAGTTCTTTTTACAACTGTGCCAATGGGATCACACATATCCAACAATGCCCCGCAGGTCTTTTCTTTGACCGAAATTGTGAATGTTGTGACTTTTCTACCGCACCAATTACCACGCTAACTACTACACTGACCACTCCTCCAATTACTACAACTGATCCTAACAATTTCTGCAGTGGAAAGGCAGATGGGATTCACCCCAACCCTAATGACCCAACTTCTTTTTACAACTGTGACCATGAAATAATGTACTTGCAACAATGTGCCACAGGTCTAGTCTTTGACACAAATTGCCTATGCTGTAACTTCCCCTAAAGAGTTTTATAATTTCATTCTATATGAGTAGTAATATTGATCTGTAACGTGGAGTTGTCAAAATGTGTTATTCTCACAATTTTGACAGATGTTTTTTTGTTAGAAAATATTTAATAATGTAATGTTTTTTTTTAAGAGTATTATTATTAAGCTTCACTCATCAACATGTGACTTTTTTATTGGAGGAGACATTGTATGTAATTCTATCACACTATATTTATATTTTGCACACATTGTTAAAGTCTATATTTGTATTTATTATTATCTTTTGGGGATGAAAATCTGTCAAATGAATTAACATGATTAGATAGGGTGGGATATTGTGATGATAATGTTTGTATAATTCCACGACCTGGTGTTCTTTTATACTATTTTACTGAATTCTGTTATTAAAGGAGACATATTGTGCCCCTTTTCCACAAACTAAAATGATTCCCAGGTGTCTTTAAGACATGTCTGTGATATGCTTCGGTCAACATGCCCCAAGGATCAAACATCACAGCACTTTTTGTCCTCTCAAAACAGCCCTGTTCAGAACGTCTTGTTTCAGTGCCTGTCCCTTTAAATGCAAATTAGCCACTGCTTGCCCCGCCCCACCCCTTCCACTGGTACCAGGTAGGGATGGGATTACGCAAATTCGAAAACTAATTAGGCTACATAATTGTAAAACATCTGAGGGAACAGCTTGTAAAACCACATGGATTTTAACCTGGGGAGCCTGGAAACTACAGATTTTTTGTCAATTCTCGCATTTTGGGGGCTGGAAGGCAATTCACCCAAACACAAAGAGCCTTCAAAAATTGATATTTGGGTCCACATTAAGTCCACCTCAAATACGCACGGACATCGCAGACGGGTGCTGCGCTGTCATCTGGGGGGCCGAGGGGAGTCGGTTTGGTTGAAATCGGGCCAGTGGTTTTGGAGAAAATGACCATGGCGATTCTCGAAATGCCTGCAGTGTCGAAAAACTTTTTTTTTTTTTACCAAAAATCAAATTTCTCCAAATTCAAATATGTCGTCTGGGGTGCCGAGGGGAGTCTGACGCAGAAGGTTTGGTTGAAGTCGGGCCAGTGGTTTTGGAGAAAATGACCAAGGTGATTTTCGAGGAAATTTGGCCTCTTGCCTGCAGATTTGTGTTGCCCATGTAATCAAATCAAACTGGGAATTTAGTTTTGTTTTTTGTTTTTTTAATCAAATTCAGACATTTTTCCATCGTAAATTAAACGTAAATTAAATATGGTCCGTGATTAAACATGCCAGTTTGCTCCAGAGTTGTCTGATGTGAACCCAGAGTAAACTTGAAGAATACAGTATGTAGGTCGGCTCAGCTGTCATGTCCGCGCATGCGCAGTCGCGCTTGTTTTGTTTACATCAGTGTCCTTGCCTGGCAGAAGTAGAAGCAGAAGCAGCACGTCCAGGCCTGGCCCGGCACGAGTCGGACTTTATCAACAGCTTAAATTACCTCCACACAGGTAAATTATGTCTGTGAAACACGCCATCAGCCGGGGGCTCGAGTTGGGCCGCTCGGTCTTCCAGGTGGGGCTCCTTAAAGCCGGGGGCCGAGTCGCAGCAAAGCTCCGAGCTGACCGTTTCCGTGTAGGCCCGTCGGTCCGCACCGCTCAGCCTCAGGCTTTCCTGCCGGCTCGGTACCGCTACTACCGCACCTCTCTGCGGGGCCTGGCGGCTCAGCTGCAGTCCGCCGGCTTCAGGAGGAGGTTCACCGGCGGCTCCCCGAGGAACAGGGCCGTGTTCCTGGCTTTCGGTCTCGGCGTGGGGCTCATCGAGCAGCAGCTGGAGGACGACCGACAGAGCGCGGCGACATGTCAGGAGATCCAGGTATTATACTGCTGGAAATTATTATCATAGGTATTATTACAGGTGATGCACTTAAATGTAGGTTTGTGCGTCTTGTACTTTACCTGAGTAACGTTATAATTTTACACTCCTGCATGCTCATAGCAGACTGTACCATAACCTCCTCCTGCAAATTTATATTTTACATGCAAATTAAATTAGATTAGATTAGTAGATGATTAGTAGATGATTTTCAGTTATATTCAAAATAAACCTATAACGTAGAAATGTTGCTTACATTTTAAAACATAAAATAAATCAAAAATAAAACTTTTTTTTTTTTTACAGAGGTGAATATTTTAATGCAGGACACTTACTAGTTTCACGCTGTAGGATAAATGTGGTTTTGTTGAGGTGTGGTATAAAGAGACAATAGTTATGATGATTATTTTATAATATTATGGATTTTATGACGTACTCTAATGACCAGAGCTGTCAACCTGCTTTGCACAAACGCCTGTGTGTGATTCCTTCTTACTGCTAATAGGATGAGACCTAGGCTATTTGTTGTTTCCACTTGACATAGTTAAGCCCGCTTAATAAAAAGATTTTGTTTGACAGTGACGATTCAGACAAATCTGGGCAAAGAAATAGGATTTCTGCATTAAATCTCCCAAAACCATAGAGGACTTCTTAATGTTTTATAACAAAGACAATTCATACACACACACACACACAACAGAAAGACATTCGCCAGGAATTACAGACTACATAGTCAACTTTCTTAGGCAATCACTGTGTCAACATTGACTTTCTACCTACAAAACTGAAATGCATATTCATATACTGGCTGTATCATTAACAGTCATTCTTGAAGTGCATTTCTCACATTTATGTGTTGTTTAATGAGTGTCCAAGGTCCATCTGACCATCTCTATACAGATCCTGTAGATACAGGACATTTTGATTTTACTAGTATAATGACAAAAGTTTTAAATGTGTCATTAAATAAAATTGTTTGCCACGTATGTTTATGAGTTTTAATTAAAAAGTCATTAAATCATCTTGTCCTCTGCAGGCCGTTTTCAGGAAGAAGAGGTTCCAGACTCCACATAGACCCTTCACCTCTGGATACAAACTGGAGGATTACATCATCGGGAACCAGATTGGAAAAGGCTCCAACGCCGCCGTGTACGAGGCTGCGGCTCAGTTCGCTCCTCCGAAGGAAAGTGACAAGAAGTGCTCACTGGTGCAGCTGAGAGAGGACGAAGAGGATGGAGAGAAGACTCGATCTCTGACCTGCTGCTCGCTGAGAAACTTCCCACTGGCGATTAAGATGATGTGGAACTTCGGGGTGGGTTTTCAATTTCAACAACAGAGTTTGTTTTCAGGCATTAAGTAGTGGTGTGCATCTTCACTGGCCTCACGATTCGATTCTATTACGATTCACAAGTCCACGATTCGGTTTGATACGATTATATGATGCATCACATCCTTAGTTTTCTATGTTCCCACACAGGACATGTCTGTATGATGATACAAGTCAGCAGTGTAAAACTCAAGGATGTGGGACATTGAAACATCTCTGAATACTACAAGTGACATGCAAACAGCCAATCATCTAACAGCTGTGTAGTTGGGTTGCAGCGCCGTATCCATGTGTGTTTATTGACAGTAGAGGAGATTTTAAAGCGATAGTTCAACAGTTTAGCAAATTGGCCCATTGCCATAATCCTAATCCTCATAATGTAGTTTTAGCAGTAGGTTTGTTACCTTTAATTGTCGGTGCAAGCTATTTTTAGAACGGCGGAACAGAACCGCGAGCTGCTCAGAGCTACGCTACGGAGGCTAATGGGATTTCTTGGTTTCCCTCATCAAACTCATCAAATACACAATCCAACAACTCCAAAACGCTCTGGTGGACAAGTTGTGACCTGCACATTCACCATGCTATGAAATAATAATAGAACGTTACAAGACAGAATTGTTTTAGAGGCATATATTGTATATAAAAGCAGAGACTGCTTGCCGAAAAACTTCCCCCGACAAATTTACTTCTGCCATTCTAAAAATAGCTTGCAGCGACAATTAAAGGTAACAAACCTACTGCTAAAATTATAGGGATTATGGCAATGGGCCAATTTGCCAAAATGTTGAACTAACCCTTTGTATGTGAACAACATCATCAAACTTGAATGAATTATTTGAATTTAAAAATCGATTATGTGACATAACTGCAGCGATTTAGAATCGTCCAATTAAGAATCTTGATGCATCGTTGAAACGATTACCTTCGACGTCCCTAGCATCAGCTCTACGTATATGTGGAAGCTGCACAGAACAGCACTGACCGGTCTGTTTGTTTGCAGGCAGGTTCGTCGAGTGAAGCTATATTAAAATCCATGTCACAGGAGCTGGTGCCTGCAGGACCGGTCGCCTTGAAGCAGGAGAGAGAACAGATAACTCTGGATGGGTAAGATGATCTTTTTGTTGTGCGACAGTACCACAGTATTAGAAAAGAACAACAATTATTCTTAACACATATCTTATCTCTTTCTACCTGCAGGGAATTTGGCATCGTGGCGAAAAGAGTGTCGGCTCACCCCAACGTGATCCGAGTGCACCGGGCTTTCACAGCAGATGTTCCACTGCTGCCGGGGGCCCAGGAGGAGTATCCAGATGTGCTGCCGGCCCGGCTCAACCCTGACGGCCTGGGCAACAACCGCACACTGTTCCTGGTGATGAAGAAGTGAGAAGCCGCCATCTTTCACCCTCATGTTCAAAATCTGGTCAAACAGGATGAGACAGAGAAGACTTAAAGGGGACATATTATGGAAATATCACTTTTTGAAGGCTCTTTAACATATATTTGGGTGTTTTTCTTGCCTTCCGGCCCCCAAAATGTAAGTCGTTTTGTAATGTAAGATTTCTTGGTTTCCCTCATTAAACTCATCAAATACACAATCCAACAACTCCAAAACGCTCTGGTGGACAAGTTGTGACCTGCATATCCACCACGCTATGAGATAATAACAGAACGTTACAAGACTTACAAGGTAAATTCATGCAAAACCGCTGATGCACGTGCCCATCGGGGGCAGTTTTTCGGGAAGCAGTCTCTGCATTTGCCTCGAAAACAACTCCATCTCGTAATGTTCCATTATTATCTCATAGCGTGGTGAATGTGCTGGTCACAACTTGTCCACCAGAGCGTTTTGGAATTGTTGGATTGTGTATTTGATGAGTTTGATGAGGGAAACCAAGAAATCCCATGAGCCTCCGTAGCGTAGCTCTGAGCAGCTCGTAGCTCTGAGCAGCTCGCAGCTCTGCTCTGCCATTCTAAAAATAGCTTGCGCCGACAATTAAATGTAACGAACCTACTGCTAAAACTTATTATGACAATGCACCAATTTGCCCAAATGTTGAAATATCCCTTTAAGTGTGACAAATATGCAAAAGAGTAAGAAATCCAGAAGGGGGCTAATACTGTACTTTTTCACAGCACTCATATACATAAGAAAACTAACACCACCCACCATAAATATCATTTACTAGATCTGATTGTATGACAGTTGTGAGGATGATGGCTATGAAAGGTGACATATGGCCTGTCTTCCTCTGTGCCTCAGCTACCCGTGCACGCTGCGTCAGTACCTGGAGGTGTCCACGCCGAGCCGCCGGCAGGGCTCTCTGATGACGCTGCAGCTCCTCGAGGCGGTCGACCATCTCTGCAGACAGGGCGTTGCTCACCGAGATCTCAAGTCGGACAACGTGCTGCTGGAATTTGACTCAGGTGAAGTAAACAGCAGCAGGTGGAAGAGGTTAAAGCAGAAGTAAGCGATCCGGTCGTTTTGGCTAACTTCCTTTCAGCCGATGGAGTTAACAGTCCCCGCCCTCGTCCCTACGTCACCACATTCACGCGCATCCCTTGGCTGCACACACAGAGAGGACCGCCCCTTTATGCCGTTCTCTTTCCTCATTGGATAAAGGTTGTAGGATACAAGGAAAGTTTTCTCCTCGGCTTACAGCAGAGCAGAGTGACTGACAGACCCGTGTTTCAGACCAAACACTCTATATAGTAAGTGATTGCTGTCAGAGGATATAACTATTTAAGACTTATATTAACACAAACATTCTGCTTACTTCTGCTTTAAATCAAACATAAAAGGCAGATTCCATCAATTTTAGATTTGACTCTCTTAAAATGTTAATTGATTTTGCCTCGGTGCAGACGGCTGCCCCCGTTTGGTGATAACTGACTTCGGCTGCTGTCTGGCTCAGAGCAACTCCAGTCTGCTGCTGCCGTTCAACACCATGTGGGTCAACAGAGGAGGAAACGCGTCGCTGATGGCGCCAGAGGTAAACATCAGAAGCCGACAGTTACCGAGCCATCTGCTCTTCACCCCTATACACACAGATGTATAACATTACAGGCAACATATGTTATATCATGATCGTTTTCCATGTTGTGTTGGCCCACAGGTGGCCTCAGCCGTGCCAGGTAGCGGCGTGGTGATCGACTACAGCAAAGCGGACGCCTGGGCCGTGGGCGCCATCTCCTACGAGATCTTCGGCCAGCGTAACCCGTTCTACAGAGGGGTGGGGCTGGAGAGCAGGAAGTACCAGGAGAAGCAGCTTCCTGCTCTGCCCTCCACTGTTCCAGCTGATGTGCAGCTGGTGATCAAACTGCTCCTCAGGAGGAACCCGAGCAAGGTAGAGCAGGTGTTGGGAGGGATTTATAAGGACACTGAGCTCAGTCAGTGATTGATATGATTCTATGAGTGTGAAATCTAATTATTTAGGCATTCATTTGAAATATAATCATGGAGGTGTGTGTTTGTTTTGTTCTACAAGTAATGGTCACGTTCAGTACAACTTTGTCACTGTTAATGCCTCTGAAAAGATCTTAAACCTGAGAATATGCAGCACTGATCTGTAGTATTATTTCCTTAAAATTTGTTCATATGTTAACAAACAGGTATCTATTTTTTACATCCAACATATAAACATCAACATTTATTTGTTAAGACAGAGAATACATTGATCAAAAGTGGAAATTGTCACAAAAATCTCAAGAGAACACAGATATTGATCTACAATATTGTAAAAAGAAAACAAAAAAATAACTAGAAAGAGACCTGACTCAAAAAAACAAACATATATTGTATAATAAGGATTCAAGGAGGCTTTATTGTCATTGCCACAGCATGTGCAAAACATGACGAGAAACAAGATACTGTTTTCTCTACACTCCCACACATAATAAGACATTCAACATTAAAAATCAAATAAGTTATTAAAGGTGCATAAAATAAATAAATAAAAAATACTAGAGCCTGGGGATATTTTCTTCATGGTTGGTGCAAGCTAACATCTACCTATAGCAATTACAACATGATTAATTAGGGCTTACAGACACCGTATGGATATAATCAATTGGATATTTATGTTGAAACATGTACATTTATAGTTATCTTGACATGAAATCAATGCGATTCCTCTACCTTCCTCTTTTTAAATGGTTTTGGTATAAATCAACTCTTTGGTTCGTCAGTGCTCACTGACCTTGTTCTGTCTCTGCAGCGCCCCAGCGCCCGTGTCGCAGCTAACATGCTACACCTCAGCCTGTGGGGGAGGAAGGCTCTGGCCAATCAGGACAGCGCGGGCATGAGGGAGCTGGTGGATTGGCTGCTGTGCCAGTCGGCTGTTGTTCTCCTGAAGGGCTGCGGCGGACCCAGTGGCCACAGGGTGGAGGCGGAGCTTCAGAGGGGTTTTCTGTCCAACCTGGAGCTGGAGGACCTGCGCACGGCCGTGGGCTTCCTGCTGTACGGACGGGAGCAGCCTCAGGCCTGCATACTGTCTGCATAGATACAGTGAAACATCTGTATCTGTAATATTTGGAGTCTGAGCCTTGATGCTCTGCATTCTAGCACCAATTAGACATCATGTGTGGCTGTTAGTGAATCCCAGCATTTATTGTGAATTGTCAAATGGTGTAAATTCACCTGTTTGATGTTCCCGGTCCATCCTAACCCACTGCTGGAGTCTGATCTGCAAATCCCAGATTGAATTTCCAAAGTATTATCAATAGAAGTTTTACCAGTGATTCTAGTGCCACTAATATAAAATACAGATGCTGCTGTAGTCAGAGAAATAAAGCTGGCATCCCTGTGTTTTCTATGTTTAATACCAAATTATAAAGAAAACACTAGCAACAGGTAATTCTGCTATAGGATCAGATATTTTCTTTACAGGCTCTAATGCACTTTTTAAATATATTTACTAGAAGCCACACAGACGTTACCTGTGTGTTGGATGAAAACTGGCCTTTGTGGAGGTTATGGACTGATGATGGTACACGCCAATTCTGATATTTTTAAATTAAAGTAGCAATAAACTGTACTTGTTTGACTCTACTGTGTAGGGTGAAAGTAAGTTTTAGGTCTTCACTGGACGTCTGTGGGAGGTTTTTGAGTCAAACAGTCACTTCTACTCTAATTCTGTTTAATGTAACGCATGCAATGATCTCCCCCATCATGTTGTTGCATTGTAAACACAATAACGACCTCTTGGATGTGTTTTTCTGGCCCCATGGTTTTGCACTTTATGTCCATGTTTGCACTTGCTCAGAGCCACTGTTATTGGCTGTTTGTATCAAGCTTATGCAGAACATTATATTCTGGTAAATTGCTTTGAATAGAGTGATTTAACCTTTAACACACTACCTTCTGTTATCAAAACCAGTCAGTTAAGTCTATAATTTAAGCATCTTAGATACCAGGTAATCACATGATGGAGAGACTAGAGTGTATATTGTTTTCATACTTATAGACGGTGAGAAATATTTTGGCTATATGTAGATTTTTCTGCCGTGTTTCAGAATAAAGGTTTTCTCTCTGAAAAAAGCTCTGAGCCTCGTTCCTCTCCTCCTCTTCCAGAGTTTCTGCAAGTTAACTGAATTTAGCTTAATTTGTCGGTTGGTTACATAAACAAGAAGATTGAAGAGCAACACTTCAGGGTCCTTATTACACAAATTCAACTGAAAACACTGCAACATCAATTGCAGGCTTAAGGCTTTAACTTAATATACATTAAATCCTCCCACCCCTGCTGGGTTTGAGATGTGGTGAGGAAAACCATGGCTTGGATGTGCAGACTAGTTGTTACCTATAAATACTTTTAAAATAAACCTATGAGGATGCATCTAATTTGTATATGAATCCTGTAAAATACTAATTAAATAATTGAAAGAAAATGAGAAAATAAAAAATATATCTGTGTTGTACCCCCCAACAGCACCAATGTTTACCTCTTATGTTGTTTTTTATCCTTTCTCTCTTTCTTCACCTATTTCGCCTTTATACATACTCATACTAACACAAAGACACACTTTATAATGACAAAAACTATTTGCAGGAATGCTATTATTATCATTCTGATTCTGATTATTTATTTAATTTATTCCATTTATGTTCATGTTGTTTTCTTGTTGGGTTATTGTCTGGTTCTGTTGTCACTCTTGTTTCTATTGTCCTGTGTCACATACTATGTGTTGTCTGTTAGTCACTCATCTTGCACCATAAAAGAAAAAAAACCCTCTAATGGCTAAATTGGAGTTAGTGTTTCGAGATGATGCTAGAGAAATCATGGTTCATGAACGACACAAACAAAATGTTCTTGTTTCAGGACATTTATTTAGGACAGAGCCAAAGTGGTGTTTTATTGATTTCACTCTGAATGTGCTTTAACTGGTTGATTAAGACAAACATTTCTGTTTGGAGTGTATTCAGGAACAAACTGCTCAGATGTTTTCTGTTGTTCTCTATCTCCTTACTGTCCCTTTTCAATATTCCTCTCCTTCCTCCTCTCCCTCACCCTCGATGGAGTCGACTCCCACCTCCTCGTAATCCTTCTCCAGAGCTGCCATGTCCTCCCTGGCCTCGGAGAACTCCCCCTCCTCCATACCCTCACCTACATACCAGTGAACAAAGGCGCGCTTGGCGTACATCAGGTCGAACTTGTGGTCGAGCCGCGCCCAGGCCTCGGCGATGGCGGTGGTGTTGCTCAGCATGCACACGGCCCTCTGCACCTTGGCCAGGTCTCCTCCAGGAACCACGGTGGGGGGCTGGTAGTTGATGCCCACCTTGAAGCCGGTGGGGCACCAGTCCACGAACTGGATGGAGCGCTTGGTCTTGATGGTGGCGATGGCGGCGTTGACGTCTTTGGGCACCACGTCTCCGCGGTACAGGAGGCAGCAGGCCATGTATTTACCGTGGCGAGGGTCGCATTTGACCATCTGATTGGCTGGCTCGAAGCAGGCATTGGTGATCTCGGCCACGGACAGCTGCTCGTGGTACGCCTTCTCTGCTGAGATGACGGGGGCGTAGGTGGCGAGGGGGAAGTGGATACGGGGATATGGCACCAAGTTGGTCTGGAACTCGGTCAGATCAACATTGAGGGCGCCGTCGAAACGGAGGGAAGCGGTGATGGAGGACACGATCTGACTGATCAACCTGTTGAGGTTGGTGTAGGTGGGACGCTCGATGTCGAGGTTCCTACGGCAGATGTCGTAGATGGCCTCGTTGTCGACCATGAAGGCGCAGTCGGAGTGCTCCAGCGTGGTGTGGGTGGTCAGAATGGAGTTGTAGGGCTCCACCACAGCGGTGGACACCTGAGGCGCGGGGTAGATGGAGAACTCCAGCTTGGACTTCTTACCGTAGTCGACGGACAGACGCTCCATGAGCAGGGAGGTGAAACCGGAGCCGGTGCCTCCTCCGAAGCTGTGGAAGACCAGGAAGCCCTGAAGACCGGTGCACTGGTCGGCCTGAGTACAGAGACGGAGACACACCGGTTCAGGTTCAGGGAGATTGACACAATATCTTTGATATTTTAGAGGTGTTCATAAATGGCCGTTAGTCCTGTTTGTCGCGGGGAGCATACGTAAGTCCGACCGCCCAAAAGTCCGACCGCTCATTTCTCCAACTACCCATTAATCCGAGTTATTCTACAGTGTTAGGGTTAGGGTTCGGGTTGGGCTTAGGGTTACTTAAGTCAGAGAAATGGAAGGTCGGACTAATGGACGCAAAAATAAAGAAATGTATGGTCGGAGAAATGGGAAGTCGGAGAAATAGGAAGTCAGAGAAATCGGTAGTCGGACAGACGTCATGTGCCCATTTGGCGCGCCTCCTTCCACGAGTTTCCACCATAGAGGTTTCCACAAGTTCCTGCATGAGTTTACCCGAGTAAGGAAAACATATTTGATGGGACGTTATCGAGCAGGCGGGATATTCAATGTTTGGGGCGGGACGCAATACTTTTTTTCCCAGTATGGCCACGCCAAGACCCGCCTTGCTCCGCCTCTGATTGGCTGCCTCTGCAAGGCTAAGCCTGTACCTGCATCTTACCCTAACCTTAACCACTCCCTTCTTCATGCCTAAACCCAACCGGCAGAGTAGAGGGCATCGTGATAAGCCAATTGAAGGCCTAGTGGGGCGGGTCTTGGCGTGGCCATAGTGGGAAAAAATTATTTTTGTGTGTGTGCGAGTGTGTTTAGCTTACTAGTAGGCTTGCTACTAGTAGGCTTGCTAACTTTGCTAGCGAGGCTAAGTGATGGAACGTAGGGATCTGGAGGAGGAGAGAGCAGTAGGGACGGAGGAGAGTTTGTGTCGGTGGTGGTGGACGAGTCTCCTCGTTTTTCTCAGACGTTTGATTGACGGATGATGGATCCTGATATCATTGGCTGATGAATCGTGAGCAACGTGACGTATAATTCGTGCGCCTGCATTAAAAAACGACCCCACTTTCATCACGGATTTACTCGAAAATAGAATGTTGCACAAAGTTTGGGCTACATCGTCTGGTAGATGAGTGATTACATTAATTTTAAGAGATCAAATTCAATTTTCTTTTCTGAATACCTTTAATCATTTTCTGATGTGAGGTTTTACCCACCAGTTTGCGGATTCTGTCCAGAACCAGGTCAATGATCTCTTTGCCGATGGTGTAGTGTCCGCGGGCGTAGTTGTTGGCAGCATCCTCCTTACCGGTGATCAGCTGCTCAGGGTGGAACAGCTGGCGGTAGGTCCCAGTGCGAACCTCATCTGAAAAGACACAGAGAATCACAAATGACTTGAGATTTCGACTCAAAGGAAACCATGATATCTATCTCTATGGAGGGGGAGGGGGTTGGATGGGGGTGGGGTTAGCTACCGATGACAGTGGGCTCCAGGTCCACAAACACGGCTCTGGGGACGTGTTTTCCAGCTCCGGTCTCGCTGAAGAATGTGTTGAAGGAGTCGTCTCCTCCACCGATGGCTTTGTCGCTGGGCATCTGCCCGTCCGGCTGGATCCCATGTTCCAGGCAGTAAAGCTCCCAGCAGGCATTGCCAATCTGGACTCCTGCCTGACCGACGTGGATGGAGATACACTCACGCTATAGGAGAGGGGGAGCGAAGGGAAAGATTTGGATTAAGATGCATTTCTGAAATAGTGAAGAGAATTAGCACGACAAATGCTTTCATAAGAATCACAGTGATGGAAAGAAACAAAGGTTTTTTTTCAGATTTTAATGCATCTTTAAACACAGAAGGTGATTTTTTTATATAGGCTACATATATAACGTTAAATCATTATATTGTTAACAGAAACTGTATCAGCTAATTTTCCCATTTACTTTCCACCATCTTTTTTCCTAAAAGAAAAGGCGTCTATAGCTGATCATTTGTGTCAGTGGAGCCAGTGCGCCATAAGACTGTGTCTGCTGCGCATGGGATTATAGGCGGAGAGGATTATCTAGGTCAGACATGTTGCAGTGTGCTGTCTCTTTAAAAAGACACATTAAGATCACACAATGACGTTATGTGCAAATAGATTTACACATTATTATATATCAATTATATATTTTTGATATATTATAAAATTGGGTCATTACAGCTGCCTTGGTTTTAGGTAACACATAAAGACAGTCATATGGATTTATCATTTCACATAGAAATGTGATTAATAACAGAGAAATGAACTGATGTGATATAAATGTGACTAAAATTTGAATTAATTGTCAGAAAATGAGGTTGACGGACTTAGTGTGAAGCAAGTGGTTGGTATTGGCATTGGTATCTAAGCTGATTTAGATGAGAATGTGGGAAGAGGATTAGGTGTTTGCACCACAGGAATGTATCAGACCACATTGTGAAGACATGCAAATTGTGGAAATGCATTTTTTTATAGAAATGTGTGATTGCAGGGATGCGAGCGATTAATTAACAGCGACAAAAGGCAAAAGGAACACACAAAGGCAAGCGAATTTAAGGAGGAGCAATGTCACATTAACGAGCTAATTTCCTCACCACCTGCTTATTATTACTGCAGGTCACGGACATTCACAGCAACAGACGGAGGGATGCGCGTTAGAAATGAGATGTAATAATGTACTCACCATGATGGCTTGTCGTTATTATGCAATGTAATGAGACAAGTCTGTGGAGTGTGTGTGTGCGTCCGAGATGTAAGGCGGCTCGAGCTGGTCTGATGACGCACCGGTGCGCGCGCCCGCTCTCTCTCCCTCTCGAGGAGGAACAGGTGAAGTGCGCAATAACATCCTCCTCCTTCTCCTCCGTCTGCACAGCACCAGGCACTGTTTCACATCCAGAAAAACGTGCACGAGCCAAGATCTCGTGTCGATCGATGATGATTATTTGATCTGGATCATTTGTGATTATGAGGCTCTTTTATATTTTGTTTTGTTGTTAATTGAGGCTGTTGCTCGTGCACCATAACTGTGACGTGTTTACCATAATGGGTCTACGTAATTATTGAAATGTATTTTTTTAATATGGTGCAGCCATCCCTGAATTGTATTGACTGCAACTGACATTAGTATTATTATCAGTTTATTATGATCAGTTTATTAATCATGTTAAATAATGTTTTAGACATTTCCTATGTAATTACTGTGTTATGTCTGTGTAATAACAGCTACCCAACTGGTTGTGTTGAACCTTCAGGTCCACCATAATATTATCTCACATTACACCTCCTGATTATATTCAATAGCCACAACTGCATGTTCTGCTTCCGATTACAAATTTATTTTCGCAACTCATTATAAGAAAGCAACATCTTCATATGCAAACCTTGTTGACCCGAGGCAAAAATTAGCTGTGACTGGGATTCAAACCCTCAGCCTCCCAATCCAATAACAATGCCATTACCCACTGAGCTATCCGGCTGAATGTGTTGACTGGGGACTCTTCTGACTACACTCCTTCACACAGACACACGGACAGGTTGACAGCTCCTTCATGTCAGTGGTCAGAGAGAGTGAGATGACCATGTTGACGGACACCATACCTTGGCAATGTGACAATGGTACAATGACATTACTTTATAATGCAGTCCTGCATTTGGAAGATAAAAGAACCAGTGGTATAAATGAAACCTACAGTCTTTACACCTGGCATTAACATGCATTTTTTAGTTTATTTTTTAAAATTTAGATAGAATCTATAAAAATTTGACGACTCATTGGTAATGATGACCTCCACCTGCTCAATTTAACCAGACAGTCAGCTCTACCCTGCTGGAAAATATGTGATAATGACTTTTATGCTGTTTCAGTTTGTCTCTGTTACATTTCAGATGATGAATGAGGGTAAAAGCAAAATTAAGTTAAAGCAGATATCAGTGGAATGTTTTTGTTAATATAAGTCCTAAATAGTCCTATTTTCCGTCAGCAATCACTTACATGAAGTATTTCAGCCTAAACACGAGTCTCTCCGTCACTCTGCTCTGCTGTAACCCGAGGAGAAAATTTTCCTTGTGGGATACAAGTGTTATCCAATGAGGGGAGAGAACGGCATGAAGGGCTGTGTGTGCAGCCAAGGGATGCGCGTGAATGTGGTGACGTAGCACGAGGACCAATTGATGCCTGACAAGGGCGGGGGCTGCTAACTCATGGTGCGTTCAAGGAAACTCGTACTTTGTGTTTTTCCTTCCTGTGAAGTCATACCAGTTCGATCTGGTACGAGTTCACGGGTCGGAAGTTACGAGTGGCCGTTATAGGGAACTTTCACAGACAACAGGACGGTAAAAACACGAGCTACGGGTTACCTGGAACGCTACCAAGTCGTAGTTGTGACTTGAAGCTGTAACTTACGGTTTCAAAAGCCTGCCTTGAACACAGCATTAGCCGAAACGGCCGTGCCACTGATATCTGCTTTAATCAATAACTGGGCACAATGGAAACAGCATGAGGTTTAAAAATATCTATAATTTGACTGTAACATTGTCGATTTACAGTGTCATCACAATTCTTTAAGTTCACTTTTGGTTTGATATTTAACATTAGCCTAAATAAACAGTAAATTAGTGAATAGTGTAATGTGGTTTCCTGGATTTAGCTTAATGCTGTAATATTTGTTAATAACTAATGTATCCCAGTTAAGACATTATAATATGACACCTGTACCAGTGTCACATTTACGTAGTAAGCCTCCATACAGATATTTTCAATCATTATCCATCGGTTTTCTGTTTGTGAACTCCCACTTGACCTGTTGCTGCCTTCAAGTTCACAACTGTGTCGTATCTTTGACACACGCACCACGAGACAAAAACAAACAAATAAATGTCTGTCTTGGGGCGATATTATTCCGTGTGTCGTTTCTTAAAATACGTAGACGTGCTGCATATAACGTCACAAAGTATGACCACTTAATTAAAACTTCCACTCAAACTTGGTGTAGCTACTTTTGGTCACAGTGTTGAACACGAAGCTGGAAGTTACGAGCATGGAGGGAAACACTTTAAGTAGCAGTGCAAGTCCGAGCAAGAAGAATCACAACAGCTTCATAACTCCGTAAATATGTTTTCACTTAGAAGGACCCTGAATGCAACTCGCACTTTTATTCCACCACCGTGTTGCAGAGCGGCGGGTTTCTTCTCTCTGCGGCCGAGACAGACGCTGTTCCTCTGCGGCAGCGCCGCGTTGGTTTCACGCACGAACCCGCACAGAGAGTTATCGGGGGAGAAACGCTTCAATGTGCCACCGAGCGCGGAGTTTGTGGCTCGGGTGTCGGGTATCCCCACCATGGCCAAGCTGCCCTACCAGGAGACGGCGGACGGACTCGATGCGGCGTTTGTGGGTGTCCCGATAGACACCGGGACCTCGAACCGACCCGGAGCGAGGTTTGTCTGTGCAGCTCCTGTGTAATTTAACAGTGTGGGTCTGTTCCTGCTGTCAACACGAACATGTGTCTTGTCATTTTGATACAGTGAAGTAGGCTACAGATTTGAGTTTCTCTGGGGCATTTCTGAAACTTTTATTGTGAAAGGATACAGACAGTGAAATTAAAGATCAACTGCCTTCACTGTATCAAAAATAAGCCCTGTCAATAAAATGAGCTTACACAGGCACTACATTATGCTGTAACTAGGCTACTAGTTTGTGGTTAATGTAGCCTACAACACCATTTAAATAGTTTTACCAACATTTAGCTCAGGATTTTGCAACTGCAATTTCATTTCTAAAGTGAATGATTCCATAATACATGATTTATGAACAGTCAGCTGATCACATGTTAAAGCAGAAGTAAGCAGAATAATTGTGTTAATATAAGTCTTAAATAGTTATACTATCTCCCGACGGCAATCACTTATAGAGTGTTTGGTCTGAAACACGGGTCTGTCAGTCACTCTGCTTGGCTGTAAGCCAAGGTGAAAACTTTCCTTGTATCCTACAACCTTTATCCAATGAGGAGAGAGAACGGCATAAAGGGGCGGTCCTCTCTGTGTGTGCAGCCAAGGGATGCGTGTGAATGTGGTGACGTAGGGACGAGGGCGGGGACTGCTAACTCCATCTGCTGACAGGAAGTTAGCCAAAACGACCGGATCGCTTACTTCTGCTTTAACACTTAATGTTAATATATTACACTTAAAACTTAAGTTCAACACTGGGTTGGTTAATCTATAAGAGTTCTTTGTGTTTTGTTGATGATTTGTCTGTAAAGTCTGAACTTGATTTTGAATTTACAACTGCAACTTCCACATTAATGTCTGACTTTTCTGAACATGAAATAGAAATAACAATACAAGACAACTTTCTGAAGTCAGATTCAAAATTAGAAGCACTAACAGCACATATTTTCTGCACCACCGCAGGTTCGGTCCCCGTCACATCAGAATGGAGTCTGCTCTATTGAGATCCTACAACAGTGGCACCAGGGCGGCGCCTTATGAGTCCCTCATGGTGGCCGATATCGGGGACGTGAACGTGAATGTGTACGACCTGAAGGACACCTGCAAACGCATCAGGGAGGCCTACAGGAAGATCCTGGCTACCGGCTGCATCCCTCTGACCATGGGTGAGAGTGACAGGAAGCGAGTGCTTGTGCAGCCTCGTAAAAAAAAGAAAGTGAAGTTACGTGTTGGATCAAAGGTCAGATGCTCAGTGAGTTCTGGTGTCTGCAGGTGGCGATCATACCATTGCATATCCAATCCTGCAGGCTGTTTCTGAGAAGTAAGTAGGTTATGTAACGTTGAATGTTGCAGGCTTCACATGACCCAGATTGATTATTATTCATGGGAAAGTAGAAAGTAGGCTTTGTCATGTTTTGTCCAATAAGCAGAACCAAAACAGATGTATTATTTTTAAAATGATTAACAACTAAAATGAATTCCATAATAACCAGTGGGACTTTTGCATGATGATGATATGACAACAAAACACCTATTTCCTACACTGTGTGTTCTGTTGTATTTTCTCAGACATGGTCCGGTGGGTCTGGTCCATGTGGACGCTCATGCCGACACCAGTGACGTAGTCTTGGGGGAGAAGATCGGACACGGGACTCCGTTCAGACGTTGTGTGGAGGAAGGATTACTGGACTGTAAGAGAGTGGTCCAGATTGGCCTGAGGGGCACGGGCTACTCTCCAGACTCATACGAATGGAGCCGGGCTCAGGTTTGGATAAACTGACCACTGAAAAAATATTAAAACTTCATAAACTATGGGCCCATGGGCTACCACCACAGTAGGGGCCTATATGGATCCTGGATGCAAGCCACATATGGAGCCCACAATTGCAGCCGAAGTGGGGCCCATATGGACCCCATGTAGCATTGCTGGCTGGGAATTTTCAAATTTGACATTTCAAATTGAATTTTGGTAGCTTTTTACTGGAGAATGTTTTGAAAATTGAATGTCCTCATCTTTATCATTTTGATGAAGTCACAGAATGAGCAGTCTTTAAGAAGAAAATGAAAATGCAGTTTGGATTATTGATTATTCATTTTATTTATGAGTCAAAAAATGCAGCTATATTTTGAAAATGAAAATGCATTTCTGTTACGCCATTTTAAAGGGATAGTTCACCCAAAATTCAAATTTCACTCATTATCTACTCACCCTCATGTCAACTAAGGGCTGGGAGAAGTTTCAGAGTCCTCCGTGCCTTCTCTGAGTTACAGCGGGGCTCCGTGCAGCACTCCATGTCCATATGACGGTTGAGAACGGAGCTCACTTTTCTTCGTCCAAAAAGACACACCAAAAACCATCCAAATACCTCCACACAGCTCGTCTGTAATGTCCGCCTTGTATTGAAGCCCCAACATGAGAAATTGTTCTGAAAAAAATTAAATAAGTCTATATTTCAAGCTTGTTTGTAGCGGAAGCTCCTCTTCCTGGTCCATCCAAATCGCGCAAGATTTGGACTTCTCCCAGCCCTAAGTCGACATGAGGGTGAGTAGATAATGAGTGAAATTTGAATTTTGGGTGAACTATCCCTTTAATTTGAATTATGAGACACATTTGCTTCGATACAGGTTCTGTAGATCCAGTTTTAACAGACAAAGGCCAACACTATAGTTTCATTGCACAGCTAATTTATAAGTAGGACGTTTTTAAAAGTTATTAAAAGATCTGAGGAACTAAAACCAGTTTGCAAACCATCTAACAAACCTCTCTTGTTTGTCATTTGCGCAGGGTTTCCGTGTGATCCAAGCAGAAGACTGCTGGTTCAAATCTCTGGCCCCTCTCATGGCTGAGGTCAGGGCTCAAATGGGCAGCGGTCCAGTTTACCTCAGTTTTGACATCGATGCCCTCGACCCAGGCTTTGCCCCCGGCACAGGAACCCCAGAGATTGCAGGACTCACTCCCATCCAGGTAAACAGGCTGTAACAGATTTTAATCCAACATTTTCATCTTAATATTCTTTTACTTTACTTTTTAGCTATGCCACTTTTTTTTGGTTGTAATTATTATTTATTGTAGTTTACAGAATGAATTTTAATACATATGCATTATCTTTTTTTCAGGGTGTTGAGATTATTCGGGGCTGTCGTGGTCTGAATCTGGTCGGATGTGATCTAGTGGAGGTGTCTCCTGCCTACGACACTACAGGTACTTCAAAAACATTTCATTTCTCATCAAAATAATATATATTATACTTACACTTTTCTTTTCTTTACCAGGAAACACTGCATTGACTGGTGCCAATCTCCTCTTTGAAATGTTGTGCGTCCTCCCCAAAACCAAATATTACTGAGTGAAACAAACAGGGCAGACTGTTTTTTCTTAACAATCAACACAGTTGGGGCGGTGTTTGGCTCGGTTGGTAGAGCACCCGCCCCATGTGTTGAGGCTATAGTCCTCACTGCAGGTGGCCCCGGTTCGAATCCCGCGTTGAGCAGCCCTATCCTGCGTGTGATAAATCAGTGCAACTGTAAATCAAATCAATGCAACTGTGGCTCATATGATTATGTATAATCATCTATCAACATCCCCCTATAGCAACACATTTTACCGTCTATGTTGAAACTAAACCACAGCAACTAATAAATAAACCACACTCACTAAGTTTGACTTTGTTGTAATATGTCTCATTAATCTGTTTTATACTAATATGATAATGCATCTATCAATCATTGACAAATGGAAAACACTCAGAATGACTTTTCTTATAGTGTCAAACATTAACGGGCAGTTTAAGTGCAGTGACATGTATGAACATACAGTATGTACCTGTGGTATTCCCACGCTCTACTTGTTCTGCATAAGGCCATGAAAGATCGTCACAACTGGTTGCATTTCATTTTAATATGAGTACAAGTAGAGATTTGTTCAACATCAAAACATTAACCTGCAGCAAACAAATACAACCATGCATAAAAAAGAGCAAGGTAACATTTTAAATGTACCTAATTCATCAGGTGGATAGCAGTAAATCATAAAATAACATTTTAGAAAAATATAACAGAAGAGATTTTTTTCTTTTCTGCAGCCTAGAGGACTCTGAAAAGTCCTGGTCCACACAGCTTTTAAACAATTATATATTATATATTTGTCTTGGGAAGCTTTTAATACATGTGGTAATACTTGGTGACCTAACTGAAGTAGGGTTGAGTTATACACTATTGTTGGACACCAAATGAATGAATGCATTATGTATACGCTCAGCTCTCTGAACCATAACAAAGATCAACATGACAAATTAAACAAAGAGCACATGTTTTTGGCAGCACAGCTCAGTTTAACAGCTTATATAGACAGATCAATTCACTCCTAATTTGATTTGGCCTGAACCACAACACAGCAAGTATTCCTGCACAGCAACAGAAAGAGAGAAACCAGACACCACCCTGGGACTCAGCTGTTAACACATTCACATCACTAAATGTTAAAACCCTTTAAAATCTAGCCTATTTTTTAGGCCTTTTCTCGAAAATTGCATATCCATAATAAAATGAGTATATCTCTGCAACCACAAGGTATATTTGAATACTTTTGGTGTCATAGTAAAGGGAAAAAAATGAGGAATTGCTGAGATGTGTAAATTTCAGTATATCTGTTACTGGTAAAGAGTAAATGAAGATGACACACAGAAAAAAATTAATAAAAATTAATATTCGCCTAAAAAAAAATCATATTTTTGATGAGTGCCCTTTAGAATAATGCTGATGAAGCTCAAACTCTCTATAAAATCATTGTACAACATGTGAACATTGTCTCTGCAGTGGTTGATTCTGATTAATTGAAGCAGGACAAAATTATTGAGATTTTACTACAAAATATCCAGGCGAACTTTCCAAAATGTCCATTTTTGGCACAGCTTGGAACCACCTGCTACTATAAACTATTGTTTAATCTTTATTTTCACACAATTTGGATAAACTAACTGAAAATAAATCTACTGGAACCGATTGTAAATAACTAACATAGTGGATTCAGTGTCTCTGCGTACTGCTGCACTCAGAGCAGCTTGTTTGGGTGGGTTTGGCTTTCAGCCTCTATCTCTGCAGCGGAGTGGTCGATTCGAGTGAGGGGCGGCTCATTGTGACCATTAGAGAGAGAGGAATGACGCTAGACCCAGGTCGATGTGATTGGCCGCACTGGCAGCCATGTGCCAGCCATGAACCAATCAGATCAGCAGATCCACGTGCAGGCCAACGTGGGGTTGTATGCGCGCGCACCAGGCTTCCGTGTAGGGTCCTAGAGCCGTCGGGTTTCGGCCCGGCTGATTCAGATGTAAACACTAGGCAGAGTTCAACTGGAAATATTGTGGATTTAGGCCTACCCATAACACAACCTTTTCACGGCAAAACAGCAAAGGTAAGAGCAAATGTACGACCATGTTTTGGCCACGCAGCGTCTGTTTTTGCTCGACTTTGCTGGTTGTTGTCTTCTCCCTCTGCCGTGCTGCTGCTAGCTGCTGTGTTAGCAGCTGTTGTTCAGGGACGCCCCGATGTTCACGTTCAGATGAGCGGTCGCTGATGTGTTTTGCATAATGTACAGTTGTATACGAGCCAGAAATGTGGCGACTGGGTCCACACAGAGGTGCTTTATGAAGTTTGATGTCTAGTTGTTTGTTTGAGTAGTGTTTGGGCTGTGTTTGGGTCATATAAACATGTTTTTTACACGTTGTAGCCCAGCTTCTGCTGTTTAATTTGACATATAATATGACCATATTCTTTCATAATCAGTGCACTGGGGGCTTTGTTATTGTTATGCATGTCTTCAAGTCCCCCAAATGGGGGACTCTGGATTTTAACAATCCAAACCCCAAAAGCTTTGGGCTGCAAAAACTAACAAAAAATAAAGTATAGGATAGAAAACCAAACCCGTCCTCTTGGTTTCTCCCAGTGATGTCACCATGACATCACAGAAGATTTAAAAAACCAGGAAATGGTCGGTGGCTCCCTCCCAAACTTTAGACCTGCAGAGGATCACAACAAATGGACTGACAACGGAAAATATGACGGAAGAACATAACAAAAGTAAGTGACACTAGTTTATTTCAGTATCTGACTGCGCTTGGTGTGAACTCTAACATAACATGACATAACACAAACATAAAACATGATCGTAGTAGGTGATGCAGTGCTGAAGAAGCAGTGGTAACTGATAATAAACTGAACACATGTGGAAAATGATGCAACCTGTTGAAATGTAGATTTCCTGTCAAACAGCATCCATTTATATTGAGAAGTGTTTGTTTCAGAGAAGTTTAATTTCTTGGTGCAGATAGTCTAACATCCACTGACCATAGTGTAAAACAGCAAACAGGCAGATTCAATCACTAACTTTGTATCATAAAGGAAACAATGGTTGTATGTTATGGTGCCAGTGGACATTTGTATAGCAATACATCAACGGTATTAATTAATTCACTTTTATTAACAGTGTCAGTCATGTGATGCTCAGTGTGTTTGTTTTATCTCAGTGGGCAGAGAACAGGTTTTTTTATTTGAAAGGAAAACACTTTTCATTAAATTAAAAAAACAAAAAAAAACTTTTCAACTGTCTGATGCTCTTGTTGTTCTACATCTGTGCTGAGAAACTGCAGCAGATGTGAGCTTCACTTCCAAGTTAGTTAGTTAGTTTATTTTCTCTTGTGGAAATTCATTTTCATGGTTCTGTACACATATGAAGCGCCTTACCTACAATAGCAACAGCAGTGACACTGGACAACATTCACAAACACATGGCATGCAGATTTACAAAGCTGACTACTGATTCAGTGCTGTGATGGCTAAAGGCATGAGGCTGTTTTTAAACCGTGCTCTTTTATATGTCTGCGTCCAGAGGGCAGTAATGTGAAGTAGCGGGTGTGTGAGGTCTTGTATTATGAGCATATTGTAAAAACATGTGGAACAAAACATGAGAACTGGTTGAACACCAGTCACCTTTCATTGATGCGTTTTGAAGAAATGTTTCTCACTATTGTACTATAAAGAACTGTTTAAAATGTCTTGTTTTTTGCCGTGAAATGGAAAAAGTGTCATATATTTGTATGATACATTTTCATAGGGATGCTGAATCCACCCCCGGCCGATCGAGTGCATGAATGGTTTTGAGCTTGTAAAGTGACATTCACAGGTCATAACAAAACTAGTATTTGTAAATCAGCCAGAGTTTGTGAACCAGTACAATAAAGAAAGAGAAATTGAAGTTTGTGCATGTAAAAAAAAAATCTGATTTCCTTTTTGTTTCTTGACATTTAACACAAATTCATGTTTTTTCCCTCCCAGAACACCTGACAGAGGCCATGAGGAAGAAGACAATAGGAGAATATCCAGGTACCATTTATATCATAAACTTTATAACCAACAGGAATTCAGACAGTTGTTTTCTTTTTTCAATATGTTTTAAATCTATATACAGGACTGAGATCAAAAAGGTGTTATTTTGTTTTCCTCTGACATGCTGGTGTAATCAAGACCACAATAAAATGTGATATATCTCAGAGTTGTTGTTGCATGGTTTAATATTTTACCAGATACTACTGTAATAAAAGGGGAAATCTGCCAGTTTTATAGATTCAGACTCAGTTTATGGTTTTATGCCGTCGTGTGTTATATAATTAGTTGTGGAGAGAGTTTATATTCACGTCTGTATCGAACACTGGGATGCAGGAAATGTTCTTGAACATCTGTTTGAAAGAAAAAGTAAAACTTGTAGGCTATAAGAAGAAGACCAAATTAAACTTTTCAAGCTACGATGTGGGTGTATAGTAGGCAGGGAGAGTCTCACAGGAGAGGGAGTGCAAGTTGCATTATGGGATGTTGGCGGATGTTTAGCTACGTTTGGGGGATTGACTCATATCAGGGATTGAAAGTCTGTTGTTCCAGATTCTGTGACAGGAGTTGTGTTTAGAATAGTGCTGGGCCGTTAACGGCGTTAACGTGCTGCGTTAACGTGAGACTCTTATCGCGCGATAAGAAAATTATAGCCGTTAATCTATTCTCAAAGTTGTCTGGGGGCTGGGTCAACATGCACCTTGTACAAAGCAGGTCGTGGAGCTGTGCACCGTGGACGTGCACGAAAAAAACAAGAGTCACACCGAATTTCCCTCTGCTGTATTTTTTATTTCAATTAAATGACAGGTAGACCGCTCGGTTCATTGTAAAACATTAATTTATTGACGTAACGTGGTGATTTCTGTACAGAGCCCTGAGGCTGCGCTGCTCTTCTGTCCAGTAAGTTTCACCTTTCATTCAAACTGCGGCTTCCACAGTTGTTAGGTTTCATCAATGAGACCAACATTTATATATTTAAAAAGAATTAAACCACCGGCGGAAAACCTCTAAAAACCTGCGGGTAAGTTACTCTGCTCGTTTTCTCCCCGAGGGATGCCGACGGCGACGCAGGCTGACCGCCACGTCAGCTGACCGGTGTCACCGGAGGCAGCTGCGTCTGTGACGAGCTGCTGCTGCTGCTGCTCCCGGTCTGCTGCTCTCACAACGTCGGAGCAAACAGGCGTTATTTGGATAAACTAACCACAAAGTGGGGATCTACACGGTTAGATTCCATCTGAAAAAATATTAAAACGTAATAAAGTGACATATTAACAGCTCCACAGCGGGAATTAAAACAGCTGCTTTACCACTGTCGCTTGGAGCGAATCACACATGTACAGTAGCCTACATAGTAGGAGTCGTTACATCCGCGCATGTTGGAAAAAGAAGAGCGTCAGGTGCTGCACAGCGTCAGGTAGCCTATAACTTCATATGAACGCAGCTCAAAGCGACCCGGTGCCTCTCGCGGTGACCAAGCTCAGATAAATACATTGGATCAGCTGTAGCACTGAGTGTCCTCCCGCATAAAGCCGCAATATACCGCTCCTATAAAAAAAATAAAAAAAAGATGCACGTCGCGGCGGAGCTGACCAGATGAACAGCTGACATGTGGTCAAGACGTACAGAGACCTGTCACAGTGTCACCTGTGCATTGATATAAACTTCAACCTCTGACTGTCTGCTTCCCAGATGATCACACAGGGAGATCATGAAGCTGCTTGTGTGATGAGTGTGTTACAGAGTTCTGTATCAATGTTTAGGTTTATTCGTCAGTGCTATGTTGTCATGATAATTAATATATGCTGAGAAACAAGCTTGTAAATCAAACAAATCCTACAGGAAAGACCAATTTATGTTTAATGAATCAAATATTGTTTTGGTCATAGTAATTGATAATAAATAGGCTATGTTTAATTCTTTTTTTTTTGGAGGGGGGGGCGCACAGCTGTTTATTTTTCAATAAGGGGGGCTCACTCTCTCACACTTTGAAAACCCCTGGGTTAGAGCCTATTATGTTATATATACAAATATGAATTTATCGGTATCGGCAATGAGAACCAGGAAATTATGGGTTATTGGTAGAAATTTTTCATATCGTGCATCACTTGAATGCCTTCATCAGAATTCAAATGAGCCATTTTAATCTAGATTAATCTAGATTAACTCCAAGATTGCAGTGAGATTAATCTAGATTAAAAAAATTAATCTATGCCCAGCACTAGTTTAGAAGCTTCACAACTGTATGGATGTATAATAGACTGTTATCACAGGACACAAGTTACTACTCTATGTCTGTGAAATAGTAGTTGGTCCATTGAGCTGCTCAAGTTCTACATTACTGTATATTACTGGTGCATGCTCATAGTCTGTAGGGGACAAGTGCAAACCCCAGTCACATCCCTGTCGTCCCGTTTTCACTCAGGCCCCTCATTAAAAAGACTTTTGGATTAAATTACGAAACAGTTTGTGTCCTGCTGCTGGATGCTAGATTGGACTGGACAAAAGAGTGACACATTTAAGTTCTGCTGTCTGTTCTTCTCCATGTGTTTGGCGTTTGAACGTGTGTGTGTGTGTGTGTTTGCAGATTGTAGATTGCATTCACATGAGTGTTTATTTTAGTTAATGATAATGACCCAGGCTGTCAGATGCAGGTCAGAGCTATAGATAGCCTGGAGTTGCTGTGTATGTCTTCATAATGCTTGTTGTGACTGTGACAGAGGAGACGCTCAGTCTGGCGCCGGGTACATCCAGACACTTCACAGACTATATTCATAAAGGACGTTGTGTCCCACTCCTGTGAACATGATCGGTAACACCTCAAGGGATTCTCATCTAATTTGGCACAAACATTGGGTTGGACTCAAAGATGAAATTATTACATTTTGGGGGCAAAAGGTGAAATGTCAAGGTTGCAGTGACCTCATAAATCATGGTTTTGACCTTGTGAACGCTACATCTCAGTGAATGCCTTGAGGGGTTTTCTTCAAATTTGGCATAAATGTCCACCTGGACTCAACAATGTGCTGATTTAGATTTGGTAGGTCAAATGTCAAAGTCACAGTGACCTCACTAAAGCCATTTAAGGCTGATGATGAATGTGGAATTTCAAGATTTTGGTGGTCAAGGTGGTGGTGACCTCACAAAATCAATACCTCAAAAAATGACTGAAATTGGTGGTTGAAGGTCAAAAGTCACCATGACACATTTTGTGTTTTTGACCATATAACTGACATAACCCTTTATATCCAAAAGGTCAAATATCAACTTCACCATGACATCACATTGTTCTGCAGAAACACTTCTGGCCATTATTCAGCGCTGTAACTCAGGAAAAGGGAGAGATTGTGACCATGCTTCCTGCTTGGCGGAGGCGCACGACGGTCAGACGGTCATTCTAATTATTTTATGCTTTGACACATCTGATTATTGACTTCGCTTGTTTCCAGGGCAGTGATGAAGTCAGCCAAAATAATCAGCCAGCAAATACCTCGTTCATTTCACTTCCTCCTTCCTTCCTCTTTTTCAACACTGTAGGTCCTTACAGTGATTTCTTGTTGTATTAATTATATTTTCTTATATTTTTTATATAATTTTATAAATGTTTTAATGGTTTTAGATATATTTTTCCACAATATTAAACTTTTTTTTAGTCACTTTCAGTTCTTGTAGTATCTATTTCTAAGAGGAGATAATGAACATAATGCTCAGTTGAAGACACATCCTTTTGATGACTGACTACTTCAAGCATCTTTAATATCTTGTTAACATCGTGAGTAATATCTTGAGATATTGAGTGAGAATGAGTGTAGGAGGGAGTGAGGAAAGACATGACCCATATATCAGAGTTGAATGAAACAAATGGGAAATTCCTGTGTGTTCTCCTCTCCAGTAAAAGTCAAACGTCCCCACTGAGAGCGGAAGTATCTCCTCCTCGGGCCGACATGGAGTTCGTCGTCACAGCTGTTTTCTGCAGCTGCACGGTCCAGTTCCATTTGGCAACACACACATACACACGCTGTGCTGCAGTTTGCTCTAATGTAATCATGTAATACACAAGAGACGGACGGCCTCACATCTTCACCACCACCACCATGCCTCATGCTCTACATCTAATAGTGTGTACAGAGTGCAAACAGCAGCAGCAGCAACAACACAGATCAGATTTGGCTCCAGATTGAACACCGCCCCCTTAAACGGAGTGTTTTGAAGGAGCCGCTGCAGCCTGATTGAGTTGTCGTCTCTCAGTAATGACATAAAGGCATTAAATCAGCCTGAAGCTGAACTCCTGGGTGTGGATATTTTGCTTTTACACTTCCCCTCCAGTAGAACATCCATTTCTCAGCTGTGTTAGCACTTCAGAGAAAAATTAGATTCACTTCTGTGTTACGTTATCGTTGTTAACATTGATTCAGTGGCTTTAGGCGCATGTAGTAGAAGCTGTAAAGATCTTTGAAGTCCAGACACCAGCGTGTAGCTGCGGTTAGTGAGTCACAGGGTGTTTGGGTCAGACAAGGCGACGCACAAGTCGAGGACACCGAAGTATCCTCAACAGTTTGTTGAAGGTTACGTTGGTTTCTAAAGCTATAATAATGGGCTGAGACTGTTTTTGTACCGAACATGTTTGACATGTTTTTTCCAGTAGTTACTTTTCTCTTTCTGCAAGGGAGGAGTCCCTGAACACATCAGCTGTGGTCAGTGAGATACTTCCAGTCTGCATCACAGTCACAGAGCAGAACTGAGGCGTCTCTCTTTAAGAGTCTGAAGAAGAGCACAATTACTTTAAAGGTCCAGTGTGTAATAATTGTCAAGGTTTATTGGCAAAATCTGATTAAACTACCCATGAATATATTTGTATAAGTGTGTAATCGCTATAAAATAAAATTTGTTTGGTTTTCGTAGCCTTATAATTCAGTACATATAGCAAGGATCTTGCTTTTAGAGAGTGTCGCCATCTCGCCAAACAGCAGACATATCGTGAAATGGTTTAGATCTTCAGCTCATCGCTCTCCTGAAATACTCCCAGTCGTGGTAAACAAGTTTTTTTGTCTTCGGAGGCCACCGTCACTTTGCCGATGGGAGGGGTGAGCGCGAACGAGCGAGTGAGTGCTGCATCCTAGAATCTGAACGCTGGATGTCACGGTTTTACCTCCATTTTACACACTGGACCTTTAAGGTTTTTATTATTCATGTGTGATGTTATCCACACACACTTGTCCCCTTACATTTTTTATTATTATTAACTCACTGGGGTGTTTGAGCTTCATTGTGCAGGATGAAGTGAGTGCAGAGTCTGACAGTGGATGATCATCATCATCTTCATCAGGTGGTTAAATTCAACACACATATTGTCATAAAGACTTCACAGTTAATCTGGAGGCTGGTCTTGGTCCAGTGTACAACATGCATAAATGTAATGTGGAAACTGGTGCACATAGACCTTTTGTAACATTATGGAATATTTAATACAGGGAAAGAAAATCACAAACAATCATTCAAAGTTACTTAGTAATTGGTCTGTAAAAGCAGAAGTTTTATAAGCATGATAAACTCCTCTGTTCATCTTCCTAGAGCAGCTCATCTCCTTTTCTATTCATGGTTCATGTTTTAATGGGCAGCAGCTGTTCTCTCACCACTCTCAGTGATACACTATGGTCTTTACACTATAGTTACATGAATGCCCACAAACATGACAACTTACTGACTTCGACCCCCGACAGCAACAACTACTTCCCATGTGCTTGTGTGTTATATTTAAACCGGGGCCTCTAATGGGACAGTAACACGGGACTCTTGAATTTTGTCTCTATTTTTACTTGATGCTTTGACTTGGTCCTTTGTCTCCTCACACTGAACAGAGAAGTCGCCTCAGTCTCTGCTGTAGTTCCTCCTCTGCCTCCAGCAGAGGGCGCTTAATGTTCAAGTATACAGTGTTAAACAAGCCTGCAACAGTCATTCTGTTTTCTTACCTATTAAACTATTAATCTCAAACGTTTTAGTGATCACAAACAGTATATGATCACAGCCCATTGCTTTTAGTTTATAAAATGTATACAATGCTAAGTGAGGGGAATAGTTCTAGAGAACACTGAGGCACCGTGAAAAACATGTCCTGAGGGTGTAAAAAGTTCACTACAGGTGTGGAGCAGGTTTAGGCTATTGCTCAGAGATGACTAATCTCTTTAGATTGAATCTGTTTTTTTCCATTTAACTCGGTTTCATACTTAATAAAACATCAGATTTTGTCATATATATATATATATATATATATATATATATATATATATATAGTAAAAAGCTGATAATCCTGTGATGATTTAAATATTTCTGCAATAAAAACCGTGTGGGAAAGGTTGTTATAGGAATATGCATTTGCTCCCACACTGTAGACAGTTGATATGTAAAGAGTATTATAGTTAAACTCCATCACTTCTGCGCTGAAAACATGGAGCATCTCAACTCTGTGCTACTTTATCCTTTTTATATGTGCACTGGACATCTGGTTATAGTCTGACTGTGCAGTTTTTTAAATTTATTTATTATTATTTTCATTACAAACAAAAACACAAGTTTATTACATCTGAACTACCAAACAGAATAAAGTATTAAAAGCATCTTCACCTGCACCAGCAGGGACTTTAAAATACTACATCTGCAGCACCTTATCTAATAAGATTAGGCAAAAGTGCTATTATCACATTAGGGTGTTATTTCTCTCACCAGTGGAAAGTAAACACTAGGACTATATGACTTTCTTTCACTTCAGCTTCCAATGCACTATATGTAATATAATGTAATGTAATGTAATAAGAGTGCAGCAGCAGCCTTGTCCTCAGGAGTGGACACACATGGTCTCCTAGGTGGCGTCCCAACACACAGGGATTAACTGTCTTCTCTTTCAACACTCCCTGAATTCCACTCCGCCTTTTCGGCAGCTCTCTCTCTCTCTCTCTCTCTCTCTCTCTCTCTCTCTCTCTCTCTCTCTCTCTCTCTCTCTCTCTCTCTCTCTCTCTGTGCACAGGACTTCCCAGTGACTTTGCGAGGCTGCATTTAGCCCCACAACCGAGTCCCAAGTTTCAGCAGCGCACGGGCAGAAGAAACAAGTCTGGATCCGCTGCGAGTCGATATTTTTGCGTCTCCTTCAATAGAAAAAACACAAGAACACGCGCAACAAATAGAAAGGAAAACGCGCGCGGGAAAGGATCCGTGGTTTGGTTTTGGTGTTTTTTTTTTGTTTTTTTCCTCCTTTTTACCTGTTGATGAAGTCCCACCGGGTGTGGGACGCAGAGGAGCAGTCGGGTTTCTCCAGCACGCACAGAAGAAAAGTGTGAAAAAGGTGCAGGCGACACAGCGCTACGGTGGCCAGGAGGAGTGAAGGAAGGAAGGAACCTCGGGGTTTTTCCGTTTTTCTTTTTTTTTCTTTTCTCTTTTTTTTTGGTTTCCCCCAGCATTTTGCAGCCTGTGCTGGGGTTGGTGGAAAATGGGCACTCCGACCACTTCGATCTGTGGACTTACCCTCGCCTTGATACTCACATGCCAGCTGGTCACTGTAAGTCTGCTCTAACTTTTCTTTTTTTACTTTCCTCTGTCTTTTCACTCTCTCTCCTGAGGAATTCACATTCCCTTCACACACACACATACACACACACACTGAGCTGAGCTGAACTATAAAACCCTTTTATTCCCAGAGGTCAAGTCAAAGTTGCAAACCACTGCCTTTATGTCCTATTAAAGGAAGAAGAAGTAAAAAATACACACACACAACACACAGGCATGTGTTGATGTGGCTATTTATGTTCAGTAAATATGTCCAGTGTGGTGTCTGCTGGTGTAGGGCTGCTCACTTTGCAGGTGGGCTGTGGAGGAGATTCCAGTTCCCCACAGTCATCATCATATCAGACAGTGTGAACCGTAAAGATGCTTTTTAAAGTAGTAATATGACAAACTAGAAGCTCCTGTTCTATGTTTGTCCATAGAAACAAGCTATTCATAGTCTCTTCCCTGAGGTCCTCCGCTCCTAAACCTCCTCAAACTTTGTCAGGCTGCACTCTGGCATTAGACTTTACCTCCACTCACTGTCTGCCTGTTGGGACATGAAGGGAGGCTGACTCCATATCTCCAGCCTTTAGATCTAGATCTTTGTCGTCTTTATGAATGAATGACTCTGAAACTCCAATCAGGATCAAAGTTGGGTTCATATGCACATTTATTTTTTAAAAGAGAAATCAAACTTTGACTCCACTTGTCCGGAGCTTTTCTCCACCATCCAGAGGCTTTTTTTAAGTTGCATCCTCTGGTTTTATTCAATCAGTTTTTCTGTCTCACTTCTCGGAATGAACTTCTTCTTCCTTTCAGCACTGATTATTTTCTAAATTATTTACTAAATAATCCTCTTGTCTGTAAATAGTCCCAGAAAACTTCCTGGGGTTCATGATTGTGACTTGAAATTGCTCTTTTTTTTTTTTGTTATCCCAAAACCCAAATATATATTCTATTTAAAGATAGAACGAGCTGCAAATCCTCCTATCTGAGAAGCTGGAGTTGGAGAATGTTTGGTATTTTGTGCCTGATAAATGACTCTGTTGATTAATAGTTGATTAACTTATCAGTTTATGAGCACCCCCCCATGTAATGTCGGGTGTAGAACTATTTCATGATGTGTGACTCTTACAGTAAGTTGTCTTTACTTTGCTATATCTGTAATGTGAATCATATAGAGGATGACCAAAGCTCTGCTGCTGAGAATAGACCACCCCCCCACTCCAACACCTCCACCCCCTGCGCCCCCCACCCTCTAGAAACCCTGTCTGGTGGCTCACCTTTATGCCCTCCAATAAACAGAGCTGTCACGGTTGAGATATCTGTGACTCCTCAGTGTTGATTTGATCTGAAGCCGATGGGATGGACGACACACACAGATTCCCTTTTTTTTTTCACCTGCTGGATGTATAGATTATATGAGCAGCGGTATCTCTGACGTTTAAAAAAAAAAAAAAATCCATAGCTTCCATGACTTCAAAGTGTATTTACCATCATGCTATCGAACGCTCTCATCATCATCTATCACTTTGTGTCAGTGTCACACAAAGTCCAGACAAAACTTTCATTACCTGCATCTTCAAAGCAGCACAGACTTTATACTACATCTTCAGAGTGATCGATCCCCCCGTCCCCCGCGGCCACCCTCCGTCCCCTCCCTGGGGGGCTGTTATAGCCTGTTGTTGCTCTGACACTGGAACTGTAAGAGGAGACGGCCTCTACACTTTCACCACAGCTCTTGATTGACTACCAGGGCCCGACAATACCAACATAATTCAATTATGCGGAACCACAAGCATCTGTTTCTTGCATTATGACTTTGAACTGCAGCAGGGCCCCGACGGCCCACTGCCTCTTGATTCAATTAAGCACGCGTACTGGTGTTACTACGGGCCCTCCGTCCTCCCCGCAGGAATGTCAGGGTCATGCGCATCAACTCCAGACAATCAAAGTCAATAAAAAACTCTGGATTGGGTACGAGCTCGCCGCTGCCGCCGCAAATGAGCGCCCACGTCCTCCTCCTGCTGTGATTCCACCGGCAGCGCTGGCTGCAGTGTGAGGAATCATCCAGGTCGAGCAGTGGCGGCGTTAGTGGTTTAATACTCGCTCAGTATAAACAGTTTCTGAGTCATGCATAAAAAGGATTGATAAGATCAGTGCTCTTTGATTCTGCTGGTGTTTAATCGTGTAAAACCAAAGGGAGGCCACTTTGTGTGGGTGTGTGACATCAGATCAGCTGCACAGTGTGTGAGCATGTAGATGTCTCCCAGTATAGACTGGGGCAAGTGTCTCCTTGGCTTGGTTGGTAGGGGTCTGACTGGTGTTGGGGGAAGGGGGGAGGAGGGGAGGGCCGGCCTGGATTCCTATGACTTTAGCCTGTAGAGCGTGTGACACTGGCGTAAATTGTTCTCCCGTCTCAGCTGTGCGAAGCTCAGCCCCATCATTCCTCTTGCTGCTAAATTACTGTACACACACCTAATACACACACACATATACACACACACGGTGGTTTAATCTAAACAGTTTGTTTATATTGTTCTGGGTTAGTCAGGTATTGCCCGGGCGAGGCGGCCGCTCTCTGATTGGTGCTTCACGGCCTCGTCAGATACCTGGGGTTTAATTTCCATTCAGAGTCGATGAAGACTCTGTGGAGCTGCAAAGCACAGCAGAGCAAACAGCAGCTCCACTCCATAGTTTGAACAGGGAGGGGAGGTCTGCTGCCCCCCACCACCACCCCTCACCACCCCTCAAGACCCATTCACATAATTGCTTGAAGACTGGGTTCAGTAAACATTGCATTGTTGAATTATAGCCCCAGCGAGGGAGGTTAGGAGGAGGAGGAGGAGGAGGAGGTGGTGGGGGGCATCCTGGGATGATGGGACAATGTACCCCCACACCACCCCCCCCCCCCCCCCCCCCCTCCTTGGCACATATGGAGTCCAGGCCGCTCAGACTGGCATTTGTTGACTCTGCAGTGAGGTGTGACTTTGGGCCGGTCCAGAGGTCAGAGAGGTGAGGACTCTGAACCTGACTCTGTGGACTTCCTCATGATTTAGTCACAGGCCCAAGATTAACTCCCACAATGCACTTCCCTCATTTAAAACAAAAAACAAAAAACTGTCTTTTACTCACTGTGTTTACAGTAACAACAGCTCCATTGAATGCAGATGCTGGAAATATTCCTTACCCCCCCTGCAGAGAAATGAGCTGCTTTTGATTTAGCCTGTAGTTTGGTGTGTGTGTCTGACTCTGACCATACATCACTGATGGTGCTGTAGTAGTATTTCATGTCGTGTTTCCTCCTTGTTTTGTCATTGGTTTCAATCCATTTAAAGGTCCAGTGTGTAATATTTGTCAAGGTTTATTGACAAAATCTGAACAGACTACCCAAGTGTATAATATAAAATAAAATCCTTTTGGTTTTCGTTGCCATATATATATATATATACATAGAGCAAAGGGCTTTAGATCACCATCTTGCACCACCATGTTTGTTCACGAGTTTAAGCCAATGAAGAAGAAGGAGTAGAAACGGCAGGCATATCGTAAATTGGTTTAGATCTTCACCTCATCGCTCCATGCTCCCAGTTGTCCCAGTTGTGGTAAACAAGTTTTGTCCTCGGAGGCCGCCGTCACTTTGCCGACGAGAGGGGTGGACTAAAATCTGAATGCTGGATATCACGGTTTTACCTCCATTTTAAACACTGGACCTTTAACTAAAGTGTTACAATGAACTGGCATCCATCTAGCATTGTCATTAATGTTACATTACTGTACCACACAGATGCTGTGCAGACCTTCTAGATAAATATGGATTTACATCTTCATTACAACATTACTATAAGCTTGAATATACTTTTTCTTTTTCTTAATCATCTGAGTCAGTTAGTTTTTTTGCAGGTAATCCCAGTTCACGTTAGAATAAAATCAAATCATGCATTTTCTTGAAAGAACCACGTTTTCCTCAATCGCAGAGATCCGTGTGATATCTGCGCTGCGATGCAAGTTAGGAATTACAGATTACAGAGGAGCATCAAAGCTTTTACAGATGCATGGAGTATATTTGGGTTTTCCCCCCCTTCTGTCTGGGAAACAACCCCCCACACAACCACACACACACACACACACACACACACAAACCAACGTCTCCTCATCCTGAACTCTGCTTTGTAGTCTTGGGTAGCGTTGCGCTGTCATGCCCAAAGTTGCGTCTGCGTCGGACATGAAGAGTCGACTCCAAACACAGCTGCGCCTCAGCTGGTGCAGCAGCAGCAGCAGCGATGCCGTGCATGTGCTGACATGAGCGCACATTCTCCTGAGTACCGCCTATTGTAACCGGAGTCCCACTCTTTCCATTCGCACTTCTTCACACATTTACATTGTCCACATTTAACATGAAGCGAGTAGCTACCCCCCCTCTCTCTCTTTCTTTCTCTCTCTGCGGATGGCTTTTGTTTCAAACCACAGCTCATCACACTTTAAAAGTTATGTATCCTCTTCCTCAGATCAGAGTGAAGCTTCTGTCAGGCTCTGAAATGAAATCCTTAAAGGTTTATGTGGGGGAAAGTTTAAGGTGGCCCGTTAAAAGGCATCATTCCCGTGCTATGGAGCTACAGGTGCAATAAAAAACGGCCCAGAGTGGTCATGGAGAGGTCACAGGATTTCCTGAGGACACACCAGTCTAAACCATGAGCAATAAAAAAAGCAGCTAATGGTCAGGGAGCAGTTTGAGAGCAACAAATCACACACAACTGCTTTTCTCTTTGAGAAAAAGGGTTAACACAACGGAGCAAACTCCAGTCCTTTACGTTTCTGTTACACAAGTGACAAGCAGCTCTTTAACTTGATGTACTTTAACGCCAATGGTCACGCCGCTCCTCCTGGAAATATTGAGCCTTAAATCTAACACGAGTCATCGAGCCTGATAAAAAAGAACAAAAGGCCGTAATGGACTGGTACAGACTCTGACTCACTCCTCCATCTTAAATAGCCTGCTTCAGTCCTCTAACATTGTGTTTTCCCGGGACCGTACCCCAGGCTCGCTCCTATTAGAGATTCATTGAAATGCTAAGTTAACTGTATTGCACTTTTCCCTTTTGAAGGTGCTCTATAGCTGCCTGCACCCTATTGAATCTGCCATTGTCTCTGCCAGCGCCACTGATGTGAAGTCACTTGGGTATTCTCCTTTTTTTTTTCCTCAAGGGAGCTGCTGCATTGTCTCCGATGGTCCCTCCCAGCTCATACAGCTCCTCTAATGGGGGTTGCTGCCCTTTTTCACCATAGGCGTTTTTGTGTTTTGTGAGCAGAATAGATTTCTCTTTTTTTCCCCGGGTACTTAAAGTTTGCTAAAGGAGTGCTATCAGTCTTGTATGTTTTTTTCCTCCATTGTCTTTTAAACGCAGGTTTCGACCCTGACATCCTGTGAAGTGTTTATTAAAAAAATCCCACCCTGGTGTCTTATCAGCGCTGATGATTTCTCACTCCCTGAGACAGATTAGTATTGTGCCCTCCTTCCTCCACTTCCTCCTACTGTACAAGTCTGTACCTGTGAAATAAAAAGCCCGACATCTCTGCGAGACTTTATTGTTGTAAGATGCAACTTTTGCCCTAAGCTGCTGTTAAGCCCCCGTAATGTTCGCAGAGGGAGGTCGGAAACGTGGTATTTGCAGACTTTTAGTGTGCAGAGGCTCAGAGAAAATTAAATACAGAAGGGGGGGAAAGAAATAAGTAAACACGCCCAAGTCCCCATCTTCCCCTTCTTGCACACATTTAATTCAGATTAGCCTGTTTTAGGAAGTTTTAGGAAGTCATACAAGTCTGCAGCTGCTCTGCAGGAGTCTAATCAGCCAATGACTTCACAAATCGTTTTGAACAGCAGAGCTGATTGAGTTTTTTGTTTCAAATATCAAACTACAGCAAATCTGAAGACTGCGGAAAACTAAAAAACCTGCTTTACTCAAGAAATCAACTCAATTATTGTTTATGTAATAATATAACGATTATATGCAGTTAACCGAATCTCATAATAACAGGAAACTTTGCTTTCCTGCGATCCAGATTTGAAACAGTATTACATTTTCCAAACCCATCAGTGACTCATTAATATAATAGCCTTGTTTGCTGTTACATTACAAGTGAAAACACAATGTTTGGAAGAAGAAGAAAAAAACAGCACTAATTATTTTGACTGCAGCACAAGAGCGAAGCTGTTTCTGTTATTTCCATGTCTTGAACACGGATCATCAAGCAGTGATGATATTGACTTGTATAATGATATCATGTACGTAGTCGTTCGAGGGCACCGGCCGTTTAAATCCCACTTTCATCCATTGTTACAACATTCATCATGTCACTTCTGGTTTACAGAAGAGCTCACGTCTTTGGGCCCCTCACTGGGGCCCGCCGAGGCCCTCAGGAGGGACGGCAGGCGAGCGGCACCTAGTCTGGTCTGTGTTATCATGTCAGCTGTCGTCCCACAAGACATAACAACTCCTTCTTTTGTTATACTCCACATCTGCACACGCACATTCGCACATGTACCCACTTTTCCTTGGAAGAACTTCCCCTGGGTCGTTTTTTACCCGCCGTCCTCTTCTCCGTCTCTGTCTCTTCGGTCCTCATAGCTCTCACCCTGCCCATTGTAAACAAGTGGTAAACCAGTATTTACATTACACTTGTTGAAGATGACTCACTTCTTACCCTTCTAACCACCTTTTTGCTTCAGTAGTGAAGAGATTTGCTCCCTGATGAGATATCTTTAGAGGCTTCGGGAGGCACATTGGTTTGTGGGTTAAGAGGTTGCCAGCAGCCCATTGTTTTGGTGCAGTGGTTTGTGATGGTCTGAAACTTTTGTCCCTTGCTGAGTCGCCATCCTGTTGGGGAAATGAAACCTGGAATTATCTGCAGGACAAGAGAACCCCACATGCCCCGAAGCAAAGTTTATTCAGGCTTTCCTGTGCACAGTTCAGATGCCCTGCTCTATAAATGCTGAAAGACGCAACCCAGCGCATTTGTTGTTTTTCTAAAACCCTGTACACATTTTTTCCCCCCAACTTTAAATCTATTTTCTCTCTGAAGTGTGTTTATGTTTGAAAATCCCCCTAATCTTTACTCATATCGCAACCAGCAAGTCTTATTTAAACATCTCCCCTGCATCTCAGCTGCTGTTTTTTTTTATTCCTCTGTGAAATTGACTTCATTTTGAGTCTCACAGAGTGTAGCTGCAAAAGTACACAGAAGTTTTTATTACTTTGGCACTCTAAAGCTTAAAGATTAATGAATTCCCCTGGACCTAATTAGTTATGTCAAAGTATAAGCCCTTGTTTGTATTTTTCTCTCTAAGCTTGAATGTGATTCTTGAATTTCCATCACAGTGTGTTTCAGCGCTTGGTGGGAAGTATTTTCCGTCCAGGTTTGCTGCTTCTGAAGATGCATGTTCCACGACATGAGCCAAACTGTGTCGTAATGGAAAAAGGTCTTTGATTAAAACACACAAAACGCCCATTCACATACTATATTTTTTAATTAAAAGTGAACTAATCACAACAGATTTAGACCTGATCTCAGACTGTGTAAGCTGTAAAAACACAAATCTTACAGAAAACATCCAGGCTGCTTATTCTGAGTTGATATAGCTATGACATAAAAGTTAGCCTGGTACAGCAAATTAAAAGACGTGGCCTGTTGTCACTATTGTCACTATTGTCACTATAGTTTACTATGACAATGTCTATTTGAAGTTGTAAGCCATTAAAAATTGTTTCTTATTTTGTCATTTTGAAATGTGAAGTATGATAATGAAACGTGAGAGGCCAGGGTATTAGGTATGTAATTCCAATATGCCACTATTATTTTAAGTCAACAATAAAGGGACAACGAGGAGTTTTGGAAAAGCGAAGTGTTTCACACTACATTTATGAGCCTCCGCGCGCACTGTGAAATTCTTTGACCGGCGCAAGACAGACTCATGTTTTCATTCATCAAGAATTAAATTCAGAGGTTTGAAGACGATCAGATACCGTCGTAGTTCCGACCATAAACGGTGATTCGGCGGCGTTATTCTCATGACTCGCCGGGCAGCGCCCATGAAAGCGAAAGTAAGGATACGCTGGTCGGCTCGCCCAGCATTTCCGCCACCACTAATAACAAAATAACGATAGAGACAAAATGATATATTTATCAAAAATGGGCCCATTAACAAGTGTGGGTAACGTAGATTCATCCACATTAATATGAGACTTTTCTATTGTCGCAGAATTTTTCGTTCTGCCGATGGAGAAGCTCCTCATTGTCCCTTTAAGGCCTTGTAGTCAGGCCAGTAGTCGACCATTTGTTGTTGTTAGGCAACATGACGTCCATAGCAGTGGTGTGGCTCAGGTTAAAGGTGAGAGCGATGGAGGTAAGATCAGTTTTTGGTGTCTACACGAAAACGCTGGGGTGGCGTTTTGAGATTTTCCCACTCTGGGACCTGCCCACTCCCATCCAAAAAATGTTGTTTCAGTCGAAACGATAAAAATGCGGATTCACTGAAACCCGTATCCTTGTGGACGGGCTCTAAGTTTGCTATGATTAAAAGTAAGCCAGTTAGCCAGACATGCTAATGATTACAGCTCACGTTGGAGCACACACAGACACAGTTGTCCTCTAATTTACACTTGTGCTTGTGTGCTTTTGGTTTCTTAGAAGCTTTTAAAAAAAGACACCACCTCCAAACTTGCTCTCGCTGCAGCCACATGCACACTCCCCTCAGTGTGTTGGACTAATCTTAAGCTTGACAGGCCTGCTACAGTTGCTAAGCTATGAGTGGCCTGTGGCTACATGAGGAAGCTATTTCCAAACCACCACACAACATTTACACTTTTTTTTTTTTAAACTGGATGTGTCTTTCAGCTGATATGGTTTCCATGACAGTCTCGCTACCGAGATATGTGTGTTTTTTGTTAACCAGGCTTCCCACCAGACAGCTGCTTCTTTGTGAGAAATGAAAGTTAAAGGCACTGATAAGAGAGGAATGTGTGTTTCCCTTGATTGAAATCACGCTTTTCCCCTTCTGATTATTTTAAAATATGCTCTTCTTATATTATTATTTTATATTTCATTTAATCTTAGTGCTGCAAACTAAATACCAAGAACCTAAAGCCCCACGCTGACTTAAGTAGCTTAGCATCCAGAAGCTCGACAGTGTGCGACTCTACCCTGGTACCTGGCAGGACTATTGAAGCTGAAGGTTGGCCTTGTAGCACAGTGGGTAAGGCAAAGGGAATTTCTGTGGTTTTAGACTAAAGTGGCTGTGTATAATTTTCTCTCCACCCAAACCATCTGTTGATTCCACAGGATGAGGAGTCATCGACATACTTAGCTTAAAACCCCTGTTGATGCGCTCTCGAATGTTTTTGTGTAATGTTTGATCAGAGGCGATGCAAGAGACACATGATGGAGAGGAGGAAATCTGTTGAAAAGCCTCTTTTAATTGGTCTGTTTCTGTCACATGTTTTACCATAGAAGTGTTTAATTTCAGTTGGGGGCGTGAGTCAGCCGACATCCTCAGTTGGGGTATAAAGTTTACAGTAAGTAGCTGGTGACCACCAACAGTGTCTTTACAACACCACACCACTCCGGGACGGGAGTTATGGGAACAGCAGCTGTTAAATGTTGCACAGACTTTTTCTTTCTCTTACACCAGTGCACAGCTGGCGTGATATGTGATTTAATGTGACATCCAGAAGTCAATTTCAGATTTTCTTTTCTTCATCGCTCTTTGTTTTTTTTTTTTACAACCATGCATTGGTTGGAGCTAATCTAAATGACAGATCCTTTGGTCGTCCGTCCTTGATGTCCTTCCAGTCGTCATCAGAAACAGTGAAGGCCTCACTTTTCTGTTAGTCTTCACGCAGGCTGCACCATCAGCCAAGTCAGGCAATTATTGCTTTAAAAGGGGTAATTAAATGGTTCTTCCACTGAACTGTGTGATTTATGTGGACTGCGAGCACATAGAGAAGACTCTTTCAGCTGTGCCAGGATGAAGAGGCCCTGTCTTTCCCCTCACCAGGCTCCACCTGCTGAGGCTCCTTTATGACCCTGTCATGGGTACAAGGGGTGGAGATGGTGGCACACGGGGGGCTAAAAGTTGGCACAAACTCCAGACTGAAGGCTGCAGTCAGATTCTCTGGCACAGACATCAGCCTTGCCTGTGGGCACATGGTTAACTTCTCTCTCGTCTGTTGTTTCATCAGGGCTTTCCCCATGCAGGAGTAATGGAAAACAAGATTTGAGGGAGATAATAGAAGAACAAGAACAGAGTTGTTTTTGTGCCTATTTGTTTTGTAAAACAGGCCGGCCAGACGGGCAGAGATTAGGGTCCGATCAGCCCTGGGTGCTGCGTCTCTTGAGGGCGAGTCAGCATTCTTGCTGCAGCCCAGAGGTGGAGCCACTCCTCCTGGTGTCCTACATCCACCTGAACCACAGTGAAGTTCACTGTCCTGCTGCAGACCTGTCTCTGGTAGCTGTAGACCCATCTTCAAAAGAGAAAAACTTCATTTTTCACTCCCCTGTTCAGAATCTACAGTGTTTAAACTGAATGTAAAATGTGTGTTGCTGTAAATTGACACAGATTGGCACTTCAAGCCGTTTTGCAGATTTGCGCACACACCATGAAAAATAAACAGTAACTAATGATACCATTGATTTCAAATAACATAATTTATTTCATGTCAAACATACACATGAAGCGGGTGGGGGCAGTAAGCATTGTCAGTCGTGGCTCATCCTGCCCTGATTCAGCCCCCGTGGGCAGAAATGCTTGGATCTGAGCTGAGGAATGTGTGTTTACTGACATAGAATAGTTTGAGGATCACCTGAAAAATGCAAGCAAAAGAACTTATTTTATTAAGACTTGGTTTTGTTTTTTTAAAATAAGTATTTATGTAAAATTGCAGCTATGTCATTGTCAGGAGTGACATTTACTGTAAAGGACTGTTATCAAAGTCGGAAGAAGTGATGTAACCTGACTGGTGAAAGCCAAGTCTTAAATTATCCCCTTTTTTTCCTGGGAAGGTCATGAACTGGCTTGTGCAGGCTTGTTCATTAGCACTGTGATAAATCACACACGGAGCAGACTGCAGTTAGTTTCACTGTCTCCTCTTGTACACCTAACGGGAGTTCACTACGTTGATTAACCACCGCAACCAGTTGTATTTTCACACGGACATGCAGGGCCTCTTGCCTATAATTACCTCTTATTATAGCAGGAAATGGATCCCTCACATCTGCTTCCAATGAATGGGCAGGTTAGTCCTTCTGCTTTCTTAAATTATTGCATAAACTCCTCACAAACAGATGTCTTTGTAGGTGCGAGCACGCCTTCAAATTAAGGCCTGTTGTTGAATTACGAGGACAGGTGAAATCCGTCTGTCAACTGCCGAGAGGAGGATACTCCCTGACTTTTGTTTATGGTTATCAGACGTCTGCCCTTGGGTTTGTTGTGTAGTTGATGCAAAGTCAAACACATCCTCCAAAAGTTTCTGAAGGAATTGAGACCAGAGTGTATTTAAAGTGAATAGTTTGGTTTGGTGACCTTTGTAGGTGTTTTTAAAAGTGCTCCCGTTTTAGAAAGAATCAAATCACTAAAAATCCTTCCAGTAAAAGGTGAGTTAGTGAAGAGTCCACATGGTCCTGATTACAATCTTTGGCCCCAGTGTTTAATCTAGAAACATGGGTTGAAACAGGATTGGCAGATGATGCAGAAGGCCTCAGTAATGACTGTTTTTATACTTCGCTGTATAAGAATTCCTTACATGATGAGTCAGGAATGCTTTCCTCAGGTATCACATTTACATTTAACAGAGATCTAAGACACCATCTAAAAAAAACAACCTACGAGTGATGATTGATGCCTGAGGCTTCGATAACTACAAACCTAGGTAGGTCTATGTATTAAGAGCTACCTGCCTAATGAACCCAGACGAACCTGCCACCAATTTCATTTCTTTTTGCAGATCCATTGAGAAGCCATTGAGGCCGACTTCCAGTTCCCTGAAAACTGGGGAACCAATCACAAACTGTCGAAGTGACGTCTGGTAGTTTTTGTACATGCAACATGTCGGCCACCGAAGAGCCGCTATTGTTCGATTTGGCTGATACTTGTAATTTTCCTTTTGTTACTAAGCATACAAAACATAGCATTAGCATTACATCACCCTGCAGACATCATCTGGATCATTGCTCTGATTGGTTTGATGTCTGTCCAGTTGCGTACAGAGGCAGTTTTTTGATCTACGTCCGTTGGTCACGCCTCTTGGAAGTCAGAGGTTAATGCACCTTCTCCAGACCGGTCTGACATTAACTAGGCTGGCAGGTTATGGTATGAGCTCTGCTAGGTGAGGTGTTCTCAGAGGAGTTGAGTCTATGAACGTCTTGAAGGTAGAGAGGAATCATCTCTTTGGTAGAATTTGGTCAGATGAGAAGTCTGGACGGTACCGCTGGACGACATTCCTCAGAGTACCCGAGAAGTGCTGAAACAAACCAAATGTGAAAACAGTAAACTGAATGGAATCAGAGCTCCTGTTCAGCTGGCCCACCTTTTTTAGGTTAAGTGCTGACTTTTATGTCCTGCTCCTGGCTAATTGTAATGGGAGCTTTTTACAAAGCGCAGGGTCGTTAAAAAAGCCTCCACTTCCAAGGTAACACGTCTGCAATGAATGGCCTTGGTAATGGTTTTTGGTTCCAATTAGCTACCCAATGGCGGGATTATTACTCATTAGCTCGCCTCAGACAAAAGAATATTATGGTGTGTTTCTATGTTAGCCACTTGGAGAAAACTTAATTTAATTGCAAACTTTTTTGTTGTTGTTGTTGTTGTTGTTAAGGTTACAGTTCACTCAGCAGCCTTGTTGCAGAATATGTGGATGCAGGGTTTTTGCTACAAATAGAAACTTAAAAGTGATAGTGCAAGTTATTTGACATGGGTTCTCATCCATAAGATGCATTCACATTAGCCATTTCCAGCTACAAACTGAATTCACTGATTGCTGCAGAACCATAAAACCTTTCGTTGTTTTTAGCAAAGTAACTGATGTGCCATATTTGCTGACTGTACAGTAAACTCACAATTATTCATAGTGACCCACTTTGTTTTTGCATTGTGGTGAATGTTATGTCTGTATCTCAGTATTGTTCAGCTCTGAACGTGCAGGCAGTATATTTTTGGGACTATCTTGTGTTGGGGGAAGGGTAAGTGGAAAGGAAGTGTTTAATTTAGCTTTGGGATTTTATCTGGTTCTCAAAGCGTAAGATCCAGCAGGCGTGGTCCTGTCTGGGGGAATTCCTCCCCCTCAGTTCATCAGTAAAAAGTCAAAGCTGTACTGCCACTGTAGTGCCCAGATTTCTGTTATTTTATACCTGTTTCCAGTTGTCAGTTGTGAGCCTATATGACGAGTTTGATATGCTTGGTTTGCTTCATTTTGCTGTCTTCAATCAATACGTGAATCATTGCAATTTGGAATTGAAACCATATCACAACCTATTAGATCTATGCGATAGGCTGGTGAATGATCCCTGTGGGGAAACAGTCTAGACAGGAAGATTCCCAAGTGGAGGTGAGTTAATAAACTGCAGGTTATTCTGCTGATGCAGTCGTTTTCTAAATGGAGAAAAAGTCACAGCTTTTAAGCATGACTCATACACCGAGACATTTTATCTGAAGTTAAGCAGGATGTTATTGCTGTTAAAAAGCAATAACGGGGCAGCGCGTTCATTTCGTCAAGCCGTTGCGTTTAATGGGACTGCAGGGGATATACGTTATAAAATTAAGAAATACCTGTGACATTGTTGATATAGTTGGATAGTTTGACTTGAAACTGTGCAAGACGTCAGACCTTTAAAAGTGTAAATGATGCAGGAAAAGTCGGAGACGTCTCGAGAGGCCTGTGCAAAGCCCCTTGTTGACCTTGGACAAAAGTAATGAGGGGACTACTGTTTATCTCCCATCCAACAGCTTTTCCCCCGACCCTCATTCATAACCATATCTTCATCCTGCACTCTCTGTTTGCTTATCCAAAGTCTGCTTGGAGACTGACTTAGGTTTTGGCTGGCTCTGATTTCCATACTTGTTTCTAAAGTTGGAGACTTTGCAGCAGTATAAGAACAGAAACTTCTTGTCTAAGTGTTGAGCTGTTGAAACAAAAGCTGCCAAAACCTTTTAAGAGTTTAAGGCCAAGTGTTTTTTCTTCATAAATTCTTCCCATTAACAACTGCCCCTGTCCGACCAAATTAGGATGAAATAGAGACGGCACATGATGTTTGAGCTCGTGAGGAGAAGAAGCTGAGTCTAATGGAAGCACTGTGAGTATTACAGGTAAACTAATCCCATCTATAGTGTTTGGTTTGTCTGACCAGCCAAAACAAAAGCGCTTCACACCTGGAGAAATCCAACCTTCGTATCACTCTGCTTCCCAAGATCGTGCTCCTTGAACCAGCCTCCAGAAGATAATCCGGTTCTTTGGAAGTGTCCCTGCCCCTTGATCCTTTGTTGAGGGGTGACAGAGGGAGTCTGATGCAGGGGTTTAAGGCTGTGACGGGAGAAGACGAGAGCCAATCAGAGCGAAGGCATGTCATGCCGACAAAGTGGGTACCTGATCCCCTCTCACATGCTGAACCCAATAATTGGCCTCAGGAATGTTCACGTTTCTGTGCTTTAGGGTATCGTTAAAGAAGTGACGCTCGCTGGGTTTGGTTTTCTTTTTCTTTTTCTTTTTTTTTTCTTGGGAGGGTTAAGAGTTTCCTTGATCCTTGGATTGAGGTTGGGGGAGGAGGGGGGGGTAAATGGCTTCCTTCACCAAACAGAGAAGACAACGTGCAGGAAAGCCCCTTGTTAGGCTGCAGCTTAAGGTCACATCTCTGCTAACCGGAGAGACTTCAAAACATTCTTGTCTATTTTTGGTCATTAAGAATTGCACACTGTCATAACAAAACTGCAAAATCGCTCACTTCCAAACGTCCAAAAACAACAAAAAGCACAAGGTGCAATGGAGAACGAAGAGCAAACTGCTGATGAGTGGCCGTGAGGTGCCACATTTCTGCTGTCCGGGCCTCATCACCAGTGTGATGTTTCTTGTGCTGCACAGATGTGGGTGTGCCAGTTTACTGGGCAGCAGTTGGCTGTGCTTTGCTACCACTCGGAGCGTTCTCTGAAAACATGGCTTTCTTCAGTGTTTATTGGTTCTTGTCCAGGCTTAACCACAAATGGGGAGGTGAGGCCAACCACAGCAGCAGACTGCCTACTGTGCTGCAGCTCTCTTAACGACAACTCTTGGAAAGTGCATGTATGGAGTTTTACATTAGGGGAGAAGCTTGTGCTCAAAAGCATCGTTGAAAATGCCGTCCAAATATAAGTCTGATTACATTAAACTGTTTTGAAGGTAATATCTAGAAGCTCTGGGGAACATGCAGTGATTTAGCAAATGTCTTTGCAGGTGATGCCCCCTCAGTGGACCTGATGCACCCCGATCTGTTCAGCAGGTCGGGGCCTCCGGACGAGGGTGTAATAACACCAGCAGCTCCTCCAGATATTTTTATCCCAGCAGGGTATTGCTCTCTTCTACCTCTGCTCTGTCCTCCTCCTGTCTGAATGCGTGGGAACTTGACATAGGGTGGATGTCACCTGCTTCGGAGCAATTCCTTCACTCTGTGGAAATGCAGTGTTAACAAGCATGCACACCACTTTCCATTATGGAAGTGACTCAAGTGAGAGCAGCGTTTTGTATCAAGCATGACGTAAGCCACCAGCAGCTGTGGAAACCTGCCTCTGGATCAGTATTTTTCAGTCCCTTCACTATCGTCGTCCCACCAGGCAACAGGCAGTGAACTCTCTCTCGCTCCGTCTTTCCCGGCCTTGTTCTGAATTAAATCCAACAAAACAAGTGCAGATGACTTGGAAAATATGCTGGCATTTGGAACAGAAAGGCAGTGATGCAAATTCAAAAGTGTCTTTGTGTTTGTTGCTCTGGAATCGGTTTATTGGTATGTTCTGCCAAAACATACTGTATGTAATGTGACAACAGCTGAGGGCATTTATAATACTGTTATTTATAATGACCCATAACTGTGACTGCTTCAAATGAGGGTTCAGCCATCGTACATTCCCATGTCTGTGCTGCGAGTAAATATAAAATCTGAGATCTGCAAGAGAAACACGAGCCAGTTTACCAGGGGTAAGAAAAGTTGAGGCACAGATGACTCAACTGTCCTTGAAAACTTCCTCCCTATTGATTCTCATTATAACGTTATGCATTATTTGCATTTATGTTTGCTGTAAGTGAGTAAACATTTATGCGACAGATCGATTTGACAAGTTTTGTTCACTGATTTAATGCATAATTGTGGAGCAGGGGGAACTTTCCGAGTGTTATTAGGATGCAAGAAAGAAAAAAAACCCTCAGTACAGCAGCCGTGAATGATGTTGTTTATGCCCGGAGACAAAAGGAGGAATCCATCATGTGTAATTTAGTATCAGATGATCCTCCAGTGCAAAAGTATTCATTGTCAATGACTTTGCATACGGTGTAAATCTGTTTCAGCTTTCCTCTTATAATTGTTGAGTTAGGGCAGTGAGCCTGTGATGCTCACATGGATTCACATTTTTATCTGGTTGTTTCAGATTGTTTAAAGATTAGAAGACCATTTTCATGCATGTCCGTGTGGGCTGGGATGAAAGTTTGACCTTCTTCTTCTTCTCGTTGCCCGTGGAAATTATGTGCTGTTCCGAGGCCAGATCGGATTTTTTTCCCTCCCACTCTCCCGGTCTCTTGTCTAACTCCCACTTTTCGGCGCTCTCGTTGGTGCACAGGTTCACAGAAACAGCTGTCAGGTAATTTCCAACGGGGAGGACTGAGGCGGATCTTAAAAGACCAGGATAACCTCTGAATACCATCTCTCCTCCTTCCTCCCTTTGATTCTTTTTTGTCAACATCAGACCGCAGAGTCGTGTTTGCAGAACATCTGGAGAGGAGCGCAGCCGTGTCTTCTGCTACAACCTTATTATGTTTATATTAATGGCCCGTACAGCTGAGGAAGAATATTTTTACTCTCACAGTCCGTCACCTCTTTTTAAATCTTGGCAGTGCGAACAGAGTGTTATTGAAATAGCAGAGGAGAAGAGAAGGAAAAAAAAACACACACACACAAAAAAAAAGCAAAGCCACTTTGATGTGCAGTCGGCGCCCAACAAAGAGTTCAGTTTAGTTAACAGCAGGTTTTGTTGTGATGTTATAAGCTCAGAGTGCATCTTGGGTTACCAAACAAAGACGGTTTAAAAAAAAAAAAAGTCAAACATGTTGGGAGTGCTTCGCGTTCCAGCAGCCTCACCATGGTATCCTGCCAAAACCCCAGTTAATTGTGAAATCGCCATCCCGAATAGCATGACCTTGGGAACTGGTGCAAAGTGGCTTTACCAACATGAAATTTATTCCCTCCGGCCGGGACGCCTGTTGGGTATTCTCCTCCTCCTGGCCAAAGAGAACTGGAGGCCATTCTTCTCGCACAAAGTCGGCCTTCATGAGCAGCGCTGTATTATTGGAAAGATGAAAATGTTTCACCTCGATGAAAAGCTTTACATACAGTACCACACTGCTGCTGCCGCTGCTGCTCCGAAAGGCTCGGTTTGTTCCATATAAACGGTTGCATAAGCCGCATACTTGCAAAGATTTGGTCGACTTAGCCCACTTTTCCCACACAGTGTAATGATGAACTAATCGAGAATGATACTCATGGGGGGGTTGGGAGTGTTGAGATGACAGACTGAGCGAGTTCTGGCCTGTGATTATGTGGGACAATGCGAGCGTGGCCAAGTCAACAGGTGGTGTCAGATTAGTTGGTCCTGAGGCGAGAATGAGTGAGAGAGGAAGAGAGGGGAGAGGAGGAGGAGAGGAGGAGGGGGGAGAGAGGGTAAATCTAACACTACCACCACCATGAGAGAAGAGAAACCAGAGTATAATCACAGAGCCATCAAACAGCTGCTGCTACTTCCTCTCTAAAGCTGAGCTGGCCCACAGACCTTTGGATCATCTCAGAGGAATCTGTCCTTCTGTAAAAAAAGACTCATCATTATTTAGTCATACAGTCAGAGTGTGGCTGTAGGGACGGGGAAGTCTCTGTCTGTCTGTTGATACATGACCAGAAAATTAATCTGGATGAATACTCCTGATCCCCAGAGGAGAAACCCTAACCACTTGAGAAGTCAAGTTGACATTTTGTGGTTTTTACTGTAATTTGTCGACAGCTGTTGGTTGAGTTATGTACAGACAGAATGAGGTGCAGAGATTCCTGATCCCCAGAGGATGAATCATAATATTTTTGGTAATCCCCTGATTTTGGTTTTAAGTGAAACGACTACAGGATATATGAAACCATGAAATCTGCTTCAGACATTCAGTACGTTTACATAGCACTTGAAAAAAAGGAGTTTTTGCCTTAATCCGACTATAACTGGACAACTGAAGTGTATGCAAACGCGTTAGTACCAGTGGACCGACCCAACCCAAAAGCTACAGCCTATTTTCAGCCCAAAACCCAGCCCGGACCGGCGCATCCGGTCAGGAACTGAAGTTGAGAACTCTTAAGTTATTTATTTCCATTTTTTACTCGGTGACAGAAAAGAGTCAAATCGAGCTATGAGCATAGCTCAGTTTAGCTGTGCATGTAGGCTAAACGTACTGATTGATAACCCCATTAGGATGAACCTCAATAACCAGTCATCATTAAACTTTTACTGTGTAGCTTCAAAACGAAGCCACGGCTGTCATGTGTTATGCTAATTAGGAAATGTTAGGATGCTGACATGCTAAGTTAAGATGTTGAACATGGTAAACATTATACCTGCCAAGCACCAGTATCATCGGTGGGAACAGATTAGCATTCAGAATTAGCATTTAGCTCAGACTCACAGAGCTGCCTGTAGATGCTGAGATAGTAATCAATATACTGTATATTTTGTCATTAGATTTTTTTGATATGATTGGAGTATGTGCATCTGAATATGAAGTTTTGAAGAATTATGAGTTTTTTTGCTTCAGTGCTGGGAGCTCTGTCTGTCCAGTTGTGTGTTTTGATTCCCTCTGCAGAAAGTAAATAACTCTCCTTGTAGAAGGAAATCCACAGTTCTTTATGCATCAGTTTCCTGCAGCCGAAGCTCAAGTCGGTCTTTGTCCTGAGGTGCTGCTGTGCTCGCAGCGTCAGCTCAGAGTTAGGACACCTCAGATCCCTGATCCCTCTGCGTTCTCCAGTGGGAGGGAAAGAAGACATCTTAAATGACACAGCAGCGCGTTCAAAGAGACTCTTTCTGTTATAAATAAACAGGCCCGGGCCGGCCAAGGCGGAGCTGCTGCTGCTGCTCTTCCCCTTGGCCTCAGCACCTCGGCCCACTGTCAGCTGTCGTCTGGGGAGGGGGGGGGGACTGGAGCTGGAGCTGGAGCTGGCCCCCTTGGTCCCCTCCACCCGGCAGGTCACTCTCTCAGAAATGTTACCGGAAACACACGCTATTTATAGACGGCATGAATTACTCCCACGCTGTTTATGTTTGATGTCACATATAGTTCAGGTGAGATAGGATATCACTGTGTTTTATTTATTTTTTTGGTCTATACTAGTTTTTTTTTGTATTTTACTGGAAGTTACACATATTATCTGTTCTCTGAGACCAAGTTTGGGCACAGAAAGTAACTGGAATATGTTTCTCCAGTAGTTTTAACAGCTAAACCTACAATCCAATAAATGGCCTTCCCCACAAACCACAGAGCCTTATTAAAAACAGAATAGGTTCACTCCTAGCTGATAACTGTTAGCAGCCTGTTAACAAGCTCTATTAGCAGTGTGTGTGCGTGTTCTTAATACCTGCATGTGTGAATAAAGGGTGTGGCTTCCGGGCTTTTGTTCATTGACAGTCGGGGGCCTTCAGGTTGCACCGCTGCAGGAACGGTGGAGGTGCTGGTTCCTGGTGGTCTGTTGATGCAGGGGTCCCTGCTGGGGGGCTCCTGCTGGGGTTATAATTGAAAAAGACAGGGCTTTCTGAAGGTGTCAACTGGGCCTTCACGCCTTGGGACGTTTTGGGCTGGAATGCGTTAAAGCTCTCTCCTCCCACCCACAGTGAAAACGCAATACAGTACAGCTTTAAAAAGATATACTTTCTAAAGTAGCCTGAAGAATAATAACTCCTCTGCTCTCTCGCTCTGTTTTTTTTTTTTACTTTCAAATTCCCAAAATCTCAGGAGGAACACAAACAACAAACGAGGAGGCTTGTCAGGCTTTATGTACACAACTGCTCTTAGCACAAGTCTTGTGATCGTGCTATCACTGAGGCTGAAAAAAGCCCCATCACAGATAGTATTTTGGTTATTGCGTTAGGCCCCGGTGGCGGAGGGGGGGGGTGTCTGGTTTCACACCGTGCTTTACGATCTCTACTCTGTCTGGTCGTGGTGTCGCCAGGCTGTGACCTTTGGCCTAAAATACATGGTGGCGGTGGTGACTCACCCCAGTTTGCAATTTCAATTTGAGCCGTTTGGAGCTGATTCAGACACACGTAGAGCAAGTTGTGGTGAATCCAGTAGAGGGTTATAAATGCAGCCATCTGATGTCAGCTGCAGAAATGCATGCTTGTGATTTTAAGACATTCAAAAAAGTAACCCATCAATGATGTCACCAGCACAGCAAGGCTGGCAACAGTAAAACCTAAGGCTCGTCTGAAATTAGGCGTGATTTGCAAGCATGTACACGTGCAACTGTTTCAGCCTCCTGCTTCTTTGATCTCAGCAAAGCAAAGAAGAAAAAAAAAGTCATCGACAGATTTTTTTTCTAACTTTAATTCTAGCTCTGCAGACATCCTCTCCCCCCGACCTCCTCAGTGTTGCTGCACAAGTCCAAACAGGCTGGATGCTTATTTTGTGATGCATCCCCCAAAACAATGAATGTTCGTGTAAAGAGCGGTGTGTGTGTGTGTGTGTGTGTGTGTGTGTGTGTGGTGACTACAGCTGCAAGCGGTGCTCACTCACCACAGAGAGAACATTTTCAGTCTGGTCGTACCTCACACATGAAGAGATGACACAGATATGAAAACAACCAAACGCTATCTTATATTTTCTTGCTGAATATGATTTGATCATATCAAAATGTCAAAGGTCTGATTTCTCTTCCATGCATTTCTAGGATGTTTGCATCCTGAAAGAAATAAGCGATTTGCATCTTCCACGTTTTCAACTCATCAGATGTCAGAACTACTGGTCTTCGGGAGCAGTGCTGCTGCTGCTGCTGCTGCAGATGTGGGAAGAAAAACTTGAATAAATCCTTGTGTGGCTCCAGAGGAAGCAGGCGAGGCGAGTGATGTCATTTGAAGTAGCGTTGGTTTGGGCTGAAGACTACAAGTTTATAAATGAGAGAAAATATCTGGGAGTGTAGTTAGAAAAAAAAAAAAGAAGCTTCCCAGATGTCTTGCAGCCAGCTCTGTGGCTTCAACAAGCTGGTACAGTTGCATTGTGGGAAGCGTAGGCGCAGGAGGAATGTGTTATTCTCTATATCATAAATTTGACAGTGTTAATGTTCTGCAGTGCCAACCCCGGTGGAAAAAAAACTCTCTGTGCAGCCCATTGCTCTCTGCTGCATCACCTCGCAAATACCAACATATATCTGAAAGGGCATCATGCGTGCAGGGGAAGCGCCAGCTCCAGTGCGTATTTCCAGTGGGAGACCGAGCTTATTGTAAAATGCATGGCATGGCTGTTGTGTGGGAGAGAGAATAAATGACCTGGGGGAAGATGGCCAGGCGAGGCACTCCAAGCATTTGTTGAAAAAATGCAGCCTTATCCTTCACTTTTTTTTCTTTTTTTTTTTTACACTCGGGGCCCCTTCCCTCCTCCTGCAAAAGTCTCTTTTCTGAGAAAATCCGGTGTGTTTGTTGCACCCACATTATTCGTCATGGAACACTTTTTGCGCATGTTGTCAAAGAGTGTTTGTCTGTTGAATGAAGAGCCTCCTCTCCTCCACTTCCTCCCCGGGCCCTCCGATCACTTCGGATTAAAAACCCCTGTGGAAATGTCAAAAGAGCTGCAGAGAGGTGGAGGGGCCTCACTCATCGGGCCCCCTTTATGCAGCAGGGGCCCAGGCGGAGGTTTTAGTGTCAGAAGTGGCAGTTTTGTCAGTTCAGTCACCTCACTCCACGCAACATGTGGAAAACTTGTCTTCTGTTTCTCAAAGCTGCTCTGTCGCCACGCAGGGGTCGTGTCCAGACGCCTGTGTTTCTTACACCTGGGGAAAAAAATAGGAACATTTCTCCTCAGCGGATCCCTCCTTCCGTTTTTTTCCACCTCTTATATTGTTCTTTCAACAACACAAGTGTGTCGCAGAAAAACCTGAATATAGGTGTGTTTCTACCAAGAAAGTTCCTGGTAAAGACTCACTGGTTCCTCTAGGCCGGTGTCAATGTCAATGTAAATTTATTCATATAGCACATTTCATATGGCGAGCATAAACTCAATGTGCTTCAGGATAAAAGCAAGATGCAATACATGTGAGTACATATTAAAACAAAAGCCAGTGTGTTAAGACAGACAAACAAACAAGCAACAAAAAGCTAATTAAAAGCTTGTGAGAACAGATATGTTTTGTGTCTCTACTGCAGAGTAGGACCCGCCGGACTTTTTAGGCAACATAATGTGCAAAGTGCTTTGTTGTACAAACATTGTGCAGCTTTTTTAATAATACTAGGTTTTTAAAATGCTGCTTATTTTGGGGCTTTCTCTTGGCGTCACATCCCACTCCAAGTATGCCCAATCAGCATCAAGTAAACCTCAAGACTCATTTAGCCCCCCTAAAAGTTCTGAGAGATGGTCCTTTGGGGCGATCCCTGCAGTGGAGACACGCGCCAACGGCCCCTGAAGTTCCTACGGTGGAAACACCTCCCTAATGTGCAGCTTGAAGTATAATGCAGCTTTATCCTGGTGTGAAGCTGCGAGGTGATTGAAATCTCTCCGTGTGCATGCACACCCATCATTTATTTCTGCCTTATCAAGGTGCTGTAATGGAGCTGATTTATTGAAACCCATGCTATTACTCCCGCACTCACTCCACAGATAGCAGGCGGGGTCAAGCAGAGGGAGAGCTGGAGCTGGAGCTGGAGCTGCTCAGCTCAGCTCGGCTCGGTGCTGCTGCTGCTGCTGGTGGTGCCTGGCGGTGCTTGGTGGGCTCCTTGTTTGCAGCCGACTCTACCTAAAGAGAAGAGTATGTGTCGAGCTTTCATCCACTTAATGCCCTCTGCAGTTTACATTCCATTCCTGTTTAGTACACGCCGCTACTTCAAGTCTAAGCAGATATTGTTGGTGTTAGAGAGGGAGAGTGAAAAGAGAGCGAGAGAGAGATGGAAGGTCAAGGGGGGTTGGGGAATTCATCTGTTGGAGGTTTTTTTTTTTTCCTCTGAGTGCCTGCCCATTACGTGCATGAAAGGTCGCTCGCCATTTGAATCAATTGATTTGGCATGAGCAATACGGTGTGCTGCCTTTTTTTGGCTTTCACCCTTTTTTTTTCTTTTATGTGGGCCTATCACACACTCTGCGAACAGGTGGTGAGATGCTTTAAAGAGATAGTTCAACATTTTGGCAAATTGGCCCATTGCCATAATCGCTATAGTTATAGCAGTAGGTTTGTTACCTTTATTTGTCGGTGTAAGCTATTTTTAGAACGGAGGAGCAGAGTCGCATCAGCAGTTTTGCATGAATTTACCTCTAAAACGACTCTGTCTCGTAACGTTCTGTTATTATCTCATAGTGTGGTGAATGTGCAGGTCACAACTTGTCCACCAGTTGTTGGACTGTGTATTTGATGAGTTTGATGAGGGAAACCAAGAAATCCCATTAGGCTCTGTAGCGTAGCTCTGAGCAGCTCGCTGCTCTGCTCGACCGTACCTAAAAATAGCTTGCACCGACAAATAAAGGTAACAAACCTACTGCTATAACTATAGCGATTATGGCAATGGGCCAATTTGCCAAAATGTTGAACTATCCCTTTAAGTGGTGATAAACCTGTGCTGCTGCTGCTGCTGCTGCTTTAGCTGCAGGAAATGAGTGAGGCCCCCCCACACACACACGTCCAGGTTGAACTGGCTCCAGTGTCCCGGTTCCTCTCCGTCCACACTGTCCGATGTTTCTCACAGATCCTCCTGCAGCTGCATCAGTGGGTTTATTAACCGAGTGGGCGAATCACGTCCCCTCCTCCCCAGAAGAATTCTTCTCACGCTGCTTCTGACAGGCTCTGGCTGTCACTCACATGTAACTGGGACGGGAATGTCGAAGTGGGGGTGTATACGATGGTGTCCGTCTGTTTGTGCACAGTGTGGGTGGGTGGGTGGATGTTTGCAGCCGTTACCACACAGTCAGTGAATCTGTGGTTTGGGGGTGTTTTTTATTGCGTTACCAGTAAATCTGTGAACAAGTTCCAGTTGTTGTGGTTTCATCGACTTCCAGTAACTCGCTTTACTCAGCTACCTCGATCCTGATTAGTGAAGGATCACTTTACTTCTCGGAGTCATGCACTTCTCATATTCAGAAATCTGATGGTAATCCAACTGATAAAACAGATTGATGGTGTTTTGGTCCCTGTCCATGTTACATTCATCACGGTTTGTTAGAAGATAAAGTCTGTGAGAGGTTGAAAAGTTGTTTTTGATACTTTTACAACTAAATCTTTAATGTGGCAACGCAGTTGCAAGAAACAAAAAGTCTTGAAAGTCTTTGAACGTTACAGTAGTTCCTGATGTTTGAGAATCTGTTACCGAAACTACCAAACTCTTCTGAATCTAATTTCCTGACAAAGTTGTTTATGAACTCTGTTCAGTAGCTGAATCAAATTTTTCTCTGCCCTCGTGTGATTCTGTCGTTTACAGATGGATTTATGATCATTGGGTAATAATTTAACTGAGTTTGATGAGGTAATTGGCCTAATTGGCTCATTATGTGATCCATTATGGATCATCTGGACCACACAAAGGCTCTTCAAATGTGGTGCCAGCATTAACCATCTGAAAATCAATGAGGCAAAGACAAAAGATTGAACTGTTCTTTTTAAATTTGTACCTCGCTGCAGCTTCTCTGGAAACACAGCTCGCAGTGGCTCAGAGGAACCAGCAACCTCCGTCTTAGTAAGCACATTTTTAGAGTTAGCGTAAAGGCCCGGTTTGGTCAGTTAAATTGTAGGTTGAAAAATAAACTCTCCAGGATTGTCCCAGTGACTGGTGGTTGGTAAACCCCAGAAGTGGTCACGGGAAGAAGGAGCAAGCACTAAAGCAAAGTAGTGATCTCAGTATCCTACTAGACAGAGCTCCCACTCTGCTCGGCCTGTTGGAGCGTTTTTAAGGACAGGAAGTTATAGAGCGTCTTTGGCAGCAAAAAATGTCATTTTCTTGAGTTCTCAAGTGTTACAGATGAGAGTTAAGCTACAGACAGGAACTGGTTTTTAAGGTGGGACTTAACCTTGTCCTTGACTGCTTCATCGGTCATGTGACTTCATTTTTTCTGATCATTTTATTCCAGACAGTAAACATCTATTCATTAAAATACATCCAAGTAATGTTTTAGGAAACTATCTCATCTTATTTTTCATTACATATTAGAATTTAATACTCATAACTAATAAAAGATCTTCAGTAGGCTGAGTTGATTGACACAGACGGACCGGGATAGTCATAAAGTTTTGTGAGACTGATTTATCGACGATCACTGAAAAACATCAGATTGAACCAGCCTGGCCTTTCAAATTAAAAGCACCACCATGGCATAAGTTCTCCAAACTTAATTACCATGCTACGACGTTCACCGTGATTGATGACAAACGTCAAACAGATCGTCAAAGTGTTTTTAATAAGACACAGACATGAATGAAAATTAATGGCACTCTGAGAAAGTGAGTGATGCAAGAAGTTGGATTGTGTAATGATGAACTAATCTCAACATATAGAAGGAATAACCTAACAAGTAAACATGGAAAAGTGAATGCCACACTCCATCTATGTTTAGATTTAAATCCCCTCGTTCAAACTTTTAACTTTGTTTTCTCCCCTCGAGTCAGATTAGAGGGGGAAAAGAAAAAAAAATACACAAGACATTTGTTCTTGTGGTCTTCAAAATAAAAGCAGTGAATAATCAGGAGGCTTTGAACGGCTGCACTTAGCTCGTTATCCATTTTGCGGAAAACGAAGGAGCATGAAAATCTGATTAGCTGTTAATAGCCCAGTGAAAAAATGTACATGTCGAAGAGCCAGGACTTGTTTGGGAGAGAGGAGCTGACAGCGGGTCTCCAGCTGCAGGGCTCAACGACAGCTGACGATACGCTGTCTTGAAAAGGATGCTGGCTCGGCCATCAATCTTTTTCCAAAATGTTCTGCTTCCTGTTCTCTTGCTTATCTACTGTTCCTGAACCAAAATGATGTCGCTGTTCCAAACAAAAACAGCTGCGCAAACTGAAAGACTCATTCTGAAGGTTTCTGTAACATATCACCTGTCTCTCATTATCGATGGATTCTGTTGTTCCCCCTCTATCTATCTTTTTTTTTTTTTTGGAGCTGCCATCGCTCCATCTTGCAGGACAAACACTGTGCATTGTGTGCAGAGTAATTCATAAGTAAACAGTTGAATTCCTCTTGGCTGGAATGTGTGTGTCGGTGTGTGTTGCATGTGTGCACAACACCGATGCGTATGTGCCGTGCCTGCTCGTTTTTTTTTTTTTTCCTCTCCCCCCCCCCAGTGTATACCTGGTAGCCATATGACCCGCTGGAAATTGCAACAAGTCACTGAAGCGTAGAGTGAGAAGAACCTCTGAGCTTCTGAGGCCGGCGTCCTCGTAGGTTCATGGTGGAGTTCAAAGAATTACAGAGCGGGTCAAGACCTTTATCTCGAGGGAGCGATAACTTCAACAGAACAGACGTGTCTCAACTCCTGGGGAGAGTAAAGGTCGTGCGAGCTTTGCGAACTGGAACGTGGTAGCACAGTGAGAAAAGCTAATTCATATGTAGTTTCCAAACCCCCTCAAACAAGTGCAGCTTCTTCACATGTCGGCTTTAAAATCAGGTGCGAATAATATGGCGCTCATCATCCATCAAAAGGTTAATTATCTGTATACGTTTGTGGAGGTCATTATTTTTGCCCAGATGGCATTCGGCGTGGTCAGATGATACCTCATCCCAAGGGAGTGGGAAGCAGGAGATGATCACACCGATGGTTGGCTGGTCGGCACGACTGAAAAGAATCTGGTTAGTCAGCAGTTTCCTTTTGAAAATGGCCCGGGATTGTTGTTGTAAGGGTGTTCAGTCAGGGGAGGAGAGGATTTAGAGGGGATAGATCGAGTTATTTATTAGCTGGAGCCATTTAAATGGGAAAACTACCATGACAGAGATCGGTGGAAATAGGAACTGGCGGGCCATGCCAACTGGAAATGCCAGGCGTGGCACCCGGCCAGGGCCGTAACTAAACTTTTACAGCCGGAGTTCCTGGTCCAGTGTCTGGACAGTGCCGAGATGAGACGAGGTGAGAGCAGAGACGATAAAAAACCAGCACTGTGCTCCACTTGGGCTGGCACTGTGAACTTTATCAAGATGATCAGATAGGAGAATGGCTGGCTGAGCTCTGTGTCTCCTCATGGAGAGAGTGTGTGTGTGTGTGTGTGTGAGGGTCAATGAGGAGGCAGATCTGTCTTTGTCTTTATGTCACACTGAGTAGTTTTTGCCTCAGGCTGCTGAAGAATACAGTCTCTACAAACCCCCCCTCCCTTTTTTAACCCCACACTCCCACCATTGATCTGATGGTGATGTCTGCACGTACTATGTCTGGACAAGAACTTCTAGTTTTAGTTTAACCCTCACACATGACGTTTTCAAAGTGATTTGAAACTCTCTCCCAGTTTGTGTTTGACCTTAATAGACTATGTGAAACAGAGGGGTTACTAGGATGTCATCTTTGGGGGGGCATTTGGATTATTTGGGGTGGCCAACAACAAATATGTTGGAGGCAGGGGCGACTTTAAAGAAACACACAGCTTGCAAAATGTACAAACTTGACTGTGAAGCCAATACAGCTAATGAAAACCAGACAAATGAACGGACAAGAATCAATGGTATTGACAGTTTGAATTGGATCACTGAGGGTGTTACAATTCCCTAAACTGTGTCTGTACCACATGTGTGAATAAGTGCTGTGATTTGGGGATAATGTAAAGGAGGAGCACACCCACAAAATGGCCAATAGGAAAGCAGAACATTTCTTGATGACAAATGACAAAATTACAGAAAACTATGAATGCTCAGAAGAGCTATAATTTTCATTGGATGGGCAGATGATTCCTGTGGGTGGGTAATGCCCACCCCAGCCCACCCCTGGACACGCCCCTGGTGTAAAATTGGAGATGGATTTGATTAAATATTTATCAGAGCCGAGCGTTATAGTGGGATGAGATGGCGTTGCATTTCTTTCCATATATTCATCACTTTTTTGGCATTTGACAAAACATGGTCGGATCTGCTGATACAACTTTACATGATAAATATATTAATAAAGTCGATAAAGATGAAAAAATAATGGTCAGAGTCAGATCATTAAGGTAAAGTTGTGTGGGGGAAAAAAGATACCTCTATACCTGATATATAAAGGCAAAATCTAAAGTATTTAAAACCCCCTAAAGTGTCTGATTAAAGAATAAAGTCCGTCAGGATCCAGTGCTTTTTGATTGATACCAGGAAAGTGTTTCCTGCTCTGTTTATCTGTAGCCTGAGGCCGAGTGCTGCATCTCCAGTCTTCAGTTACACTCCTGCTATTGTTCCATTCCATTCATGAATGAAGGATTTTGAAGCAACCTGCCCTTCAAGGTGTTGCATTTATCTCAGGTGTTTTTACTGCTGCTGCTGCTCCAGGTGACATCATGTTTCCGTGACAGATTCCTTCCTGAGGAGCTCGTCGTAAAGAACAGGTCGTGGTATGCTGGTCGGGGGGGGGCAAAGTTTAAAGCATACTTTAGACAGATTTGTGTCAATCTGCTCTGAATGTCAGCTGCTTTCCCAGGATTTGTGTGTGAGAGTGTGTCATCACGGCCAGCTGCGAATATCTGTTGCCAACTTTCGATTTAGATTAGAAATAGAATATACACAAACAGGAAATGCTAATAGTTTCTTGTGTTGTGTGTGTGTTGTGTGAAAAAAAAAAAAAAAAAAAAACTCCAGACCTCGACATGCAAACTCCTGAGAAGCCCTGTAAGAGATAGTGAATGGTAAAAGTAAACACATCACAATGCCCTATTTCCCGTCTGGGCCTTTGTTTTCCCTCCACCCTTCCAGGGTCCATGTATAGCGCTGGGTGTAACCGCTCTGTGTGTGTGCAGAGACTTCAACCCCTATAAATCTCCTTTGTGTTTTTCCGCAGGTGACTCAGGCCTCCAAGGTGTGGGGGGAGGTCCCTCTGCCAGAGGACCTGGAGGCGGAGAAAGACGTCAAGGCGTCTCAGAGCTTGCTGGACGACGATGAGGACTTTGCTGCCGATGAAGCTTCAGGAGGTACGAGACCCCCCACCACCCCTACCCCACCTCAAACAAAAAACAAAAAACACAGCAACAGCTGCCGTCAATCCTCGGCGGTTCTGTTTTTCATGATGCATTCCTCAGCCTGTTAACCCGGCCCCCCAAAAAACTTGCAACAAATTATGTGAATGAACACACATTTGCAGGATTCATCATTTGCAGATTTTTATTGTTACATAAGTGAACAAAGCTCGTTGTCCTGTCCTTGAACCTGCACACTCACCCAATCTCTTCTTCCTCTGCTTCTTCTTTAATTCTATTCATAGGTAAATCTGTATTTTCTTTGGGTACTGTAGCCCTTTAAAGGGATAGTTCAACATTTTGGTGAATGTGCAGGTCACAACCTATCCACCAGAGTGTTTTGGAGTTGTTGGATTGTGTATTTGATGAGTTTGATTAGGGACAGTGGACCTGTACCGTTCACCTCCATTGTGTTCACTGAGCAGCTCACGTCTCGTAATGAACCTACTGCTATGACTATAGGGATTATGGCAATAGGTGAATTTGCCAAAATGTTAAACTATTCCTTTAACAACGTGGCTTTTACCTGGTAGAAATGTAAATAAAGTGTGTTCGTAAAAATTAAAATCTTCCTCTCCTCCACCAGACCTGCCCAGCGGAGAGGATGACGGCAGCACACCGTGGCCCCCGGCCCCCGACAGAACAAGTAAGCGCCCAGAAAATCGAGTGAATCTAACGGTTCTGTGTGACAGCTTTTATTTATGTGTGGAAGATCATTCAGCCCTCTAAAGCTCCCCCATCTGTGACTCTAGTGGCTGCACGAAGCAGCAGCAGCAGTGTGTGTGTGTGTGTGTGTGTGTGTGTGTGTGTGTGTGTGTGTGTGTGTATTTGTGCAAGATGTCTGTCTGTGCCTGAATGATGATGCCTTCACATCCTGCTGCACCCTCTCCTCCTCACTCCTCGCCAACTTGCCAGCGCCCGGTCATAACACAGGGGCTTCGGCTTTTGTCTTCCGAGACATAAACATCTCCTCTCCTCTTTCATCCTTTTAACCGGTGGCAGAGGTGACAGCGCTGTAAGATACATGAAAGCTCGATGAACAATAAAAAGCTGCAGCAGAGCATCTCTGTTTTGCATTCCATTCACAAGTGCACTTTGGACTTTTTTTTTTTTTTTCACTTTTTATGTGGACTTGAAAAGTATTTATACGCAGAGACCCCACTATATCACATGGCAGCGTGGCAGCGGAAAGTAAATAACGTATTAAACTTTGCATGATGGGTCCCACTCTTTAATCATTCCTGCGGTTCGCTGCTGCTCGTTACGCTTCTGTTGTTGGTGCATTTTTCTTGTTTATGCCATCTCTTAAATTTCTCCTCATTGCAGACGGCAAAATAAAAAACAAGTTTTAACAGTTGACTTTTTCGATGAATACTGTATATCTGCACGGTGCTCGACCTCAGCCACTCAGAAGAAGGACTTAAAAAACATCAACTGGAAATGCGTCATTAGGATGATAAAATCAAACTCCTGGACTCGCATGCACCTGGTTCCTTGGTCCAACCCTGTGTCTCAGCTCAGATACATAGTACACTAACTTGTAGTATACTTGTATGTTCATGTACTTACTAATGTATTGCGCAAATTTGGACAGGGTAGTGTTGCCTCAAATGGAATACGATCGTTGTGCACTTACCAGAAATGACGATCGCAACATTTGCCCATTGAATAGAGTTCCTGGAAGCTATCACCAGCTGATGAACCGTAGCTGCTGCATTTATAGTAGCTTGTTATGGCGTATGTTTGTTGTTCATGTGTGTTAAATTGTGTACTATGTAGAAGATTTCAGCATTAGATGTGTGATCAGAGGCTTAACAAGTTGTAAAGTTTTCCCAGTCATGCACCCACCAACCATAAATTCAAACATTAGCTCACTATCCTGCAATCTTTTTAGTGTTGTGTCTTAACATTGTGATGTTATTCTTGCTGTTGTGTTGTGTTGTATTGTGTTTTAAGCGTGTGAAACTTTGTTATTGTTGTTGTTTGAAAGGCTGCTTTTGTGATGTTTTTGTATTTGTGTGTGCTTGTCTGTGTTAGATTCATGTTATCTGTTCCTGCTCAGGGACTACAGATGAAATTGAGCTAGTAGCCGTGCACTGTCACGTCTCATAAACAAATAAATAACATATTAAATAAATAGTAAATATACGTGTAATGCAACAACTAGCGTTAGCGCTGTGGGTAACTTTAAGCTGGTGATAGTCAGCCACAGACACCACACATCTTATGAACAGTAATTCAGTTCAGATGGCCAAATTAACCCAATAATGGCTTCTATTCTGTCCTACACATTTGTACAGTACGACGTAGTCCATAGACTAGAATAGAGTGCAACCACCATCCAGGTACAAACAGTACACTGCATTTTGACATATTTGTCAGTGTGAACGCGTGTGTGAATTGAGACACAGCACAAGTTTGGCCAACATCTGGCCTGTTATTTTCCAGTGTTGTGTGAGTGCGTTTGACAGCTGGATAATTTTCTTACTGTGCAACAAGAATTAGTCCAGATGTGGAAGTCGTATCGTGACAATCATTCTCTACATAGTCCAGATTCAGTCCAGGGACCGGGGGTGTGCGCTGAGTCAGATTACTGGAGGCCAGATACTGGTTTCCCTTTAGTGTCATTATTTTTTCTACATTTTTTAGACTAACGTGAAAAAAATGTGAATAATTATATTCCCTGTAGGATTTTTTTTTTTTTTGCACTTTAATTGACTTGGTGTTGAAAACAGGAGTGGGCTGCACATACAGTTTTTTCTGCCACTCACTTTAATGGAAAGCAGCGAGTGCCGTGTCTAAAGTCTTGTCCTCGCTGTGTGTCAGACTTTATGATATCAGGTTGAGACATGTCGGAGCGTGGAGAAGAGAGCGGGGCTTTATGAAGGGTTGGGGTTAACAGAAAGAGTCTGTATGAAAGCTGCGGTTCGTTTGTTCATTCATCAGCATGTGTCATCCATCTGTGCTGAAAACGCAGCTCTGAAAGTCTTTTTTTTTGTTGTTTGTTTCTGTCTTTGCCAAAGTTGCACAAACTTATTATTTTTCCATTCGTTGTGTAAAGTTTCTATGCAAACATGGCACATTTGTGTCAGTAGCAGTGGTGGCTGTATATTCATTGTTACTTTTTCTACATGGGTCTTTGCAGGAGATTGACAACCACAGATTTGACCATGTTTCTCCGTCATCTTATATCACAGACAGCCCAGAATAGACCTTTAGTCTCCATAGGATCCTTCTGCAGTTTTTGTTTTTTGAGGAAGCACAGTAGAGCTACTGACATAACTTCTGTGGCTATTTCATAACTATGCATGTCCCACCTCTATTTATTACATAATTACTATTATTACTCAGCTTCTCGTTCTAAAGTTAATATCCTATCAGATCAGATCGCTTCCCTCCTGATCCAGGACAAAGGCCTGGTAGCTGCTGCTCCGTCTTACTTTCGTCCTTGGTGCCAGACGCTGGCACTCGACCGGTTGGCTGACTGAGCTGATGACATCATGGCAAAGTAATTGTTTTGGTTGCTATTGCGAGCTGACATCAGAGCTGAGGCATATAGCATGTGCCTCGCTCGCACACCGAAATAGCAACTGTTGTGAGGCCTCGCTGCATTTGTGTTGGTTGGTTAAAAAGAAAAGCCAGAGGAGACGTGATGTGATGTGTTGGTGTGAGCTGGTTGGTGTTGACAGAATGTGATTGTGATGAATTAGGTCAGGGAGGTTTAACCTGAGGTCTGATTTCTGTTTTTAGCAGCGCCACCACCAAGTGAAAAGTAAATACAGCAAGTTTGCAGATCGTTTCAGTTGCTGAATGTTTTTATTTCAGCCTCCTGCAGCTAATCTGAGGTTGTTTATTGCGACGCTGGCACCTCAGTCCTTCAGGTCACAGTCAGCTGGGCAGACACACGTGCAGCAGTGGCGGCTGCTGGACTTTCAAAGAGGGGAAGCTGATTTTCGGCCTACATCATAAAATTTGTCCCTTTTTATTTAGCCTATACGGAAATTCTGTCCATATCAAGAAAGCGATCTGCGACAGTATGAATGAATGATCGAACTAACGATTAAACTTGAACAAAAAAACGTGAGGATTATGTCAAACTGAAACAAGGAAATGCTTTAATAGTGTTTTATTTACAGCGTTAGATATGTTCAATGGAAATGTCGACTTCCACAGTCGGGCTGAACTAAGCAACAATCCTCTGGTGCCAGTGTAGGCCTATGTTTCTAAATAGCTGTCAATCAAAAAGGGATTCAGCCTCTAGACAGATCCTCCAAGCATCCAGGCCCCGCCCACTGCTCAATTCACTTCCTGAGACACTGACAACATCGCAGCATTTATCCAATGACCATCTAGTTTCTCTGCCGCCCCATTGAAGTCCATTGGACGCTGAGCTTGAACAGGTTTAATGCACTGAGACGCTGCAGGAACGTATGAGAAGAAAATCGAATCGGTCGACCGAGGGATAAGAAGCTGAATCTGAACAAACCTAAACCTGTCTGTTCTAACGCATAGTCAATGAAATGTAAACACAGCAGTTCATATTTGGCCATTTATTTTTCAGACCAATGGCTCCAGATGTACACAAAAGTATAAAAACTACATAATTTAAAGCCGGCCTTGCTGTGTTGACAGCACAAGGTAGGAGAAATATATTCTGTCAGATTTCGTAGCGTGACACGAGCCGACAACCATCGCCCCATTACTTTGGTTTAATGCTTCTGTTTCCATAAACTTCCCTTCCTTCTGACAATGCTCCTTTAATGTGGCAATTAAACAGGAGGCTGAGATCGAGCAGGTCTTTTCTTTAATATATCGTCTTATCTCCAGAGGCGGAGGTGGGGGCGGGACATTTGCATTCTTCTCAGTTTGATCACAGCGCTGCTGCTCCTACTCCTACGATTGGAAGCGGCGGCGGCAGTGAGCGCTATTTCCATATATAGATCTGAGCATGATAGCAATGGGAAGGAAATTCGGTTTCCTGTGCTGAATGCTGAGTACTTTTGCCGAGTGTCTCTGTCCTGTTGGCTGTCCGAACCATTCAGCCAAGCCTCTGCCTTCCTTCCCTCGCTCCTCTGTAAAGTCAAAGATGTCGGTGCCACAATTTCCTTCATCATGCCCTGTATCCTGTTGTTACTATTCGCAGCAGGTTAAAGGAATTCCCATTTCCCAGTGTCCCAGCATCATATGCTGATGATGTGAAAAAGGAAAAAGAACAAACATCTGGTGTCTAAACACTTGCTGAGATCAGGCTATTTTGAACCTCTTTTGTCCATTGTTGTTCTTTGTTCCCGTCTAATCTCAGTCTGGGATCTCCTCTGGAGATACGGAGGTTGCATCCCATGTCCTCCTGACCTCTCGTCTCGACCTCCACACTAAGAGCCCCGAAGAGATTTCTGGGAGACAAAATCTAGTTTATCTCATCTCTCCAGTGCAACGTGCACATCGGCCACTTTGTTTAGAAATCAGAAAAGACACAGAGATTACCACGTCCCTCGTTGCACTGGTGACGGAGGCTGGCGAGGGTCAAGTCTCTCCCAGTTACTAATTTTGGATGGAAAGCTTGAGAATTCAAATCTCCAGACTGATGTCCTGCTGACCCACGAGTGAACCTCGGCCAGTGTGTTTAACTTCATTTGTAGAACATACAGGGCTGAAAGTAAAAAAAAAAAAAACACAGTAAGGAAGGTTATTTTTAATGGGATTGGGAATCTTTTTATTTTCACTGAGAAATATTGAAGTTTTTGTGTGAAACGTTTGTGATATTGTGCCATATTTTCATGTATTAAAAACTGGTGATTGGAATTTTCACATAATAATGTGATTAATTGTTCAGACATGTTCAGTATCATATCAGCTGAAAAATGGCGAGAAATGACAATTTTTTGCTGTCGCATTTAAAGCTGAAATGATAGATTTTTTTCCTTTTTTTTGTCCAATACTGCATTTGCATCACTTTTCAAGTTCATATGGCGAACACATAGGAAAACAGCAACACCAGTGTGAACTCATGGCAACCAGTTAGCCAAAGCCCAATTCATCAGCACCTTTATGGAAGTTGTATTCAAGGGACAATGAGGAGTTTTGGAAAGCCACTTTGTTTAGAAATCAGAAAAGACAGAGATTGCCACGTCCCTCATTGCACTGGTGACGGTGGCTGGCGAGGGTCAAGTCTCTCCCAGTTACTAATTTTGGATGGAAAGCTTGAGAATTCAAATCTCCAGACTGATGTCCTGCTGACCCACGAGTGAACCTCGGCCAGTGTGTTTAGCTAATATTCATTCGTAGAACATACTGTAAATCAGGGCTGAAAGTAAAAAAAAAACATAATAAAAGTTATTTTGAGTGGGAATGGGAATCTTTTTTATTTTCACTGAGAAATATTTAGGTTTTTGTGTGAAACATTTGTGATGTTGTGCCATATTTTCATGTATTAAAAACTGGTGTTTTGAATTTTCACATGATAATTTGATTAACTTTCAGTTCAGTATGAAAAATGGCAATACATGTTTTTGCTGTTGCATTTAAAGCTGCAGTGATAGAAGTTCATATGGTGAACACATTGGAAAACAGCGACACCAGTGTAAACTCCTGTCTGATGTTAGCATGCTAACCAGTTAGCCACAGCCCAGTTCATCAGCGCCTTTATGGGAGTTGTATTAAAAAAATTCCTCTGAACATGAGTCATGGTTTAGAAAAGGCAGCAGAAAAAAGTGCTAATGCACATTTGGCCCGAACCTGAACTAGACTAAATGTTTAAATTGTGATCATATGCAACAGAGAAGAGACGATTAATGAAGCCTCATAGTTTTATAAACTGTCACTGATTTACTCTGTGCTGTGTGACATGTTGACTTGAGATTATTAAACATGCAGCTTAGAGACTTTACTAACTTTATAACCACACAGACTCTCAGACAGACAGGTTGCTGCATTCCTGTGAAGCCTCAGCTGTTTTTTTTTTTTTTTTTACTTCTTAATCACATCAATTACTAGCGGCTGCTTGCTGACAAAACACAATCCAGGTTCAGATTCTTCCGTTATCTCTGGAGGAGAACAGATGTTGCGGCGTAAGTGGACAATACATCAGGGTAATGTAGCCTGTCTGTCAGATGGGCCCGGGCAGGGGGACAGAGGATGGGGGGGGGGGGGGCATGGCCACGGCTTGGGCCACGGCTTGGGCCACCCATGTGTGTATGAGTGGCACTGCCCCTGTGTGTGTGTGTGTGTGTGTGTGTGTGTGTACTAAGTTGCACAGAAGGACAAACTCTGGCAGCTGCAGTTATTTTGGATGAGGTCTTTGTTGTTGCACTGCTGGGGGGCCCTCAAGGTGGTCACACACATACTGACGCAGTTCTTCTCCCATTTGTGGGCAAAGGCGGTTGTAACACAGCAGACAAAACACACAAACGTTTTAAAGGACACGTCTGGTTTCACCTGCGTGAACCTCGTCTCCATTCACAAACAGTGTGTGAGTCGGTGTGTGTGTGTCTGTGTGTGACCATGCGAGCTCAGGGGTGGCCACCGTTCTGAAACGCCACCTCTGAATGGTCGTCTAGTCACTGACCGACTGCAGCCTCATTACTGCTGCCTGCCCCATGATGCTGCACTCTGTTGTACCAATAACAAGTGTGTTGCCGTGGAGAGCTGGCCGCTGCCGCTCCTCTTTAGGAAAGAGATATTGTGGCTTTGGTAGGGAGGGAGGGTTGAATGATGTCTTTTTCCTCACGCTGGCGGCTTCTAACTGATGCATCTTGTTTGTTTTGATGCTCCTCATAATAACGCACGCTGCACTGAGAGGAGATAGAGTACCTTTAAATCGAAGCTACATGTAAGATAATAGTTTAGTTCTGTTCCAAAACAAACACGACATCAGATCTTGTTGTTATTGGCAGGAGATTTAATTGTCCCGTGGTTTTTCCCCCAGATCTGAGAGTTTATTTGGACAAAGCTGGGTTGATCAGTGGCTTCCTGGTTGAACACTAGAGAGTATCCATATCAAATAATACCTCTCGTGGGATTTGTTAAACTCTTTAACGGTTTTATTTTCTGCTGGGATAATTCACCCAGTATATTCCGACTGAATGCATCACAAACCTTGCTGTTTTTTTTCTTCTTCTTCTTTTTTTACTCTCTCGGTTTCTTACATTTCTTTTTACTCTGATGTTTTTTCCTGTGCAGTTTTACAGTGATTGCTTTGTTTCAGTCGGTGATCACGGTCCGATCTACACACGTCGGCCTCTCACTCCGACAAGGATCTCAACATATCTGCAGGCTTTGAAGTAGCGGATGCTTCATTAGCTTTAATTAGTTTGGGTCACTATTCTCGAGGGAGACCTTAGATCATTTGGGTGGTGTGTGTGTGTGTATGTGTGGGTGTGGGGGGGGGGCGGGGGGGGGGGGGGGGGGGGGTTGTTCTGTCATCTGTTTCCTGCTGGACTTTGTAGACTTTAAATCGTTTCACAGAAACTCCTGCCGACTCTGCACTTTCCTAACCTCATTTACCTGCTGCTCACCTGGCTGCAGCAGTTACAGGCAAATCGAAAAGCAAATAACACCGACTCCTTCCCCAATCCACTCTCCTCTGAAAGACATGCCTCAGCTACAATAATAGGAGAATGAGAAGGAATAAGTTGCTTTTTTTTTGTTTCTTTGAATGTGCAGCTGTAAAACAGCTGGATCCAACACACTCACTTGATTATGAGGGAGCTGTTGTTCAAAAGTGTCTGTTGAAGTTTATGGAGTGGATTCATACAGAATCTGGATCAGAGCAGAGAAGCCTGTCTGACCAGCACAGCTCACGTGGAAGGAAAAATGTATTATTCAGTATTATTCCAGAAAAATGCTGAGTTTTGTTGTGATTGTCGCGGCAAATATCCTTGATTATGCGGTCTTTTCTTAAAAAATATGACGGAAGGTGCAGCGTTGTATTGATGCAATTTTATGCGATGAAATTGCAGTAACGTGATTTCGATGACGCGTGAAGTTCAGATTGGGGGCAAGAAGCAGAGAACAGTGATTGGAAATGACAAACACAATGAGTACACAAAAAGTGACAGTTTAGATCCCCAATATGTCAGTTTGTCCAAGTAACACCTTTTTGGAAACTTACTCCGACGTTTTCGGAAATATGAAGACCATCGGCTGGTCAAACTCTGTCGTCATCCCGGGGAGAAAGTGAGCCGATGAATTTCCCTGCTTAATGACTGTAGGAGCCAATATTGTGTTAAAGACAGTTAAGATTTTTGTTGTAGATTATGGTGTGTTTTATACTTTGGTATTTTTGTGTGATGCCATTACTGCCTTTTCTGCCTAGTTTCCGCACCTGGACTAGGCACTGTAACACATTGGAGGGCATATGGAGGTTATTTTCTATCATAAATCAAGAGCATATTATGTTGATTTGAGAGCATTACTTTTTGATTTGACGTTCAGAAAACTCTGCTCTCATATTCAAATTTACTCTGCTTGCGCTCAAACTATGTGCTCGATGTTTAAACCTGTGCTCTCGGATTCAAAGTTGCCCTGCTCGTGCTCAAACTGTGTGCTCGCACTTGGTCACAGCTGCCTGCGCAGAGTGTTTCCTCTTGCGCGGAGGAAAGTCCTGCTCTCGGATCTCTGCTCTGCTCACGGAGTTTCTGTCAACTGTCAACCAATAGAAGACCGGCTACTGTTGACCAATCAGATCATCCCTACTTCTATGCTTCTTTGTGGGTGCGTTCACTGTAATTCAAGGAGCGTCACATACGGGCGGGCACTCTTTCTACCGGGTTTATCTATTTCCGCCCCACAGGCTGTTAAATGTGGCGGCTCCCTTTATGTTTTGACAACTTTTGGAATAAAATATCAGTTAATTAATACACAAGCGCCCGTGCTTTTCATTACAATAGGTAGCTATATAAACATAAACTAGCAGTAGTAGCGGATGGGTGCCTTATGTATGTTTTTTTTTTTTTATCCACGTTCATCGGTATATATGTCTTATAGTCTAAATGCCAAGAGTCACTTGTAAGTGCTGTGATGGAACAGTGGTTAAGGCAGATGACAGTAGCTCTTATTGTTGATCATGGGACCGCTGGTTCGAATCCCGGCCCTGCCGGCACCCTCATGTTATGCTATTTGATTTTTATGATTTTTTTTTTTTCATTGAAACGCTTAACAAGAGATGGTGGGTTACCATGCGTGATTAAAAACATGATGAAATGAAAATTAAAAAAATATGCCATGATGATAATAATTTTGGTGCGTGACACCCGGGGGTCAAAGCCAGGGGGCGCACTACTTTGGATCAGTGCAACGCAAGTGTGTGTTTTGAAAGCGAGGCTGATTTATGCATGGCCACATTAGGCTTAGCATTAGCTTCCCTGACACTACAAATTGTAGCCTATATTGAAACGATATGGAAGCATAGACTGTAAAAAGATGAAAGAGGTACAATATAGTAGGTATCTGGCAACATGAAACAATAAACTTACTTGAGTACTTCGGTCGGCCATGGTGACTGTCTCCCCGCTCACTCAGTCTCTTTCTTCTTGGGAAAGCACTGATTATTACTATTATCATCATGGCATATTTGGCATACCCACCATCTCTTGTTAAGCGTTTCAATGAAAAAAAAAAATCATAAAAATCAAATAGCATAACATGAGGGTGCCGGCAGGGCCGGGATTCGAACCAGCGGTCCCATGATCAACAAAAAGAGCTACTGTCATCTGCCTTAACCACTGTTCCATCACAGCACTTACAAGTGACTCTTGGCATTTAGACTATAAAACATATATACCGATGAAAGTGGATAAAAAAAAAAAACATACATAAGGCACCCATCCGCTACTACTGCTAGTTTATGTTTATATAGCTACCTATTGTAATGAAAAGCACGGGCGCTCGTGTATTAATTAACTGATATTTTATTCCAAAAGTTGTCAAAACATAAAGGGAGCCGCCACATTGTGGGGCGGAAATAGGCGGAAATAGATAAACCTGGTAGAAAGAGTGCCCGCCCGTATGTGACGCTCCTTGAATTACAGTGAACGCACCCACAAAGAAGCATAGAAGTAGGGATGATCTGATTGGTCAACAGTAGCCGGTCTTCTATTGGTTGACAGTTGACAGAAACTCCGTGAGCAGAGCAGAGATCCGAGAGCAGGACTTTCCTCCGCGCAAGAGGAAACACTCTGCGCAGGCAGCTGTGACCAAGTGCGAGCACACAGTTTGAGCACGAGCAGGGCAAACTTGAATGCGAAAGCAAAGTTTGAGCACGAGCAGGGCAACTTTGAATCCGAGAGCACAGGTTTAAACATCGAGCACATAGTTTGAGCGCGAGCAGAGTAAATTTGAATATGAGAGCAGAGTTTTCTGAACGTCAAATCAAAAAGTAATGCTCTCAAATCAACATAATATGCTCTTGATTTATGATAGAAAATAACCTCCATAAGGGCAGTTTAGAGGTGGATTAGCAGCAGTGCTCGGGACAGAGCAAAAAGGTTTTTTGACTGTTATATTTTACGTTATGTTACTGTGTTAGGATCTTGTTACAGCTGTTGAAGCGTCACCTGTGGACCTTTTGTGGAATATCTTCATGTGTGAGGAATCTAAGAGAAGCTTGGATGTATACTGATGGAGATATTATACCTGGATGTACAGCAACGTGAAATAAAACTGCAAAATGACGACGTGAGGAATAAAAAATGGTAACGAGTCAAGCCAATTGGACCTACTTGTAATAACTTGAGTGTCTTTGAAAGTAAATTTAATGTTTGCCACTACAATGATTGTAGCCGAGCAGTGTCCAACTCTGCTCCCTCTGAGTTTTTTAATCCACGTCTGCCGCCATTTTGGGGGAGCTTTTTTTTTTTTTTAATTGTCCCCTTGTGTGTGATTATTTTCAGAACTCAAAAGTAGTTCTTGTATTTTTCTCGATTTGACCAGTTGTTACAGTCGTAGACTTCATAAAACTCATTCAACCAACCCTGTCTCCAATACAGTTATGATGAATCAAACCCTCACCCACTGGATGCAAACTGTTAGGATAGCGTTTAGTTTCTTCCGTGATCTCGGGTCTACAGCTGCTCTGGGCGAGTTTGATACGTCAAACGGAGCAAAACCATATCGGAACAGAGCGCAGGAATTCCGGGTTGGTATAGCTTTTCTTCCTATCGGCAAATCACATCCTGACCGTGATCTGCAGTCGTGAACTTTCCACGTGATGTCTCCTTTATTGTAGCAGCTGGCAAAAAGTAAAATTTGATGGGGGAAAAAAAGCGATTCAACCCCCTACAACCACGTTTCTCTAAAGGGACCGGTTAATTTATGAGATAATAAAAGTTCCTTTTTTGGAACATAAGTCTAGAAAATCTGTTGTATCTACAGAAGCGTCTCTGTGTTGAAACCCACCCATGTCTCGGAGCGAGCGAGCTGACATTTCAGAGCGTGTCCCATGGTGTAGCCATCCAAGGCAGTGGAAGAATGAATGAGTCACCACAAAACAGAACATGGTCGTTGTTGCCGGTGCCAGGGCAGAGGGCATTACTTTTGGTTTAAAAAAAAAAAAGGTTTTAATGGCACTTAGTTCTTTCCATTTAGGAGGGAAAACAGGAAACAGCTCCTCCCTATGTCTGTGCAAAAGTCCCAGGGTGGATGTGTCTGTGTGTGTGTGTGTGTCGGACAACAGAGATGTGAAGTGTGTGTTTAGTTTTGTAGGATATCCTCTTTGTTTGGTTGCGCCAAAGACGACTCACTTCTAAAGAGGCGCCCTCTGACCTTCTCTCCTTCACACTGCCGTGCAAACACACTTCCTTGCGCGCCTGCAGACAGACACTTGTTGAACTCATTAGTCAACAAAAAAAAAAGAAAATCCCAGCCCCCGTTGTCCCGTTAAACATGAACATCCAGCGCATGTGGATGGATGGAAATGATTAGAGAGGAGCTGCTGATGATGTGAAATCGATGCTGACGTTTCTTAAGCTTCTTACTCAACTGTGATGACAAGTCTTGTTTTCATTCCTTGCTGTTATTTCATGTGTATTTCACTTTAAAGGGATAGTACAACATTTTGGCAAATTGACCCATTGCCATAATCCCTATAGTTTTAGCAGTAGGTTCATTACCTTTAATTGTATAGAACGGCGGAGAAGAGCCGTGAGCTGCTCAGAGCTACGCTACGGAGGCTAATATTTCTTGGTTTTCCTCATCAAAACTCATCAAATACACAATCCAACAACTCCAAAACGCTCTGGTGGACAAGTTGTGACCTGCACATTCACCACGCTATGAGATAATAATGAAACGTTATGAGACAGAGTCGTTTTAGAGGTAAATTCATGCGTTGCCTTCAGGGACAGTTTTTGGAGTTGTTGGATTGTGTATTTGATGAGTTTGATCAGAGAAACCAAGAAATCCCATGAGCCTCTGTAGCGTAGCTCTGAGCAGCTCGCGTCTCTGCTCCGCCGTTCTAAAAACAGCTTGCACCGACAATTAAAGGTAACGAACCTACTGCTATGACTATAGGGATTATGGCAACGGGCCAATTTGCCAAAATGCTGAACTATCCCTTTCACTCCTCCTGATTTTCTATTTCTGTAAAGACAACTCTCCTTTTTTCCCCCACTTTTCTGATTGTCACTTTCTATTTTTCTCTCCTCACTTCCAATCATTTCCTTTCTAACTTTTCCTGTAACTTTAACCCCTCTCCTCTGCACCTGCCTGGCTAACTTGACCCTCTTCCTCCTCCTCCCTTTGGTCCCTTGTGTCGCTTTTTCTTGTCTGATCCTTGACCTCTGGCTCCTGTTTGTGCCCCGTCGACCCCTGCACCACGTCTCCTCTCCCCCCACTGTCTCTTGCTCTTTGCTTCTTGCCTCCACCCCACCCACCCCTCATCGCTTGCCATTAGAGCTCTGGTTGGACTCTTCATATATGAGGAACATACAGAGCCCATCAGTCGAACCTGAAGAGAGTAAGTCCTCGTGCAACTTCTGTCCTTTTTTTCTTTCCTTTTCTTAATGCCGCCGGTTTCTCCCTCTTGTTTTTTTGGCACACTCTCCTGTCACCTGCTCCTCTCAGTTATGCAGCCCCCGTTTCCAAACACACTCTCAGATAACATACCAAGGAAGGACTCGGCTTGGGCATGTACAGTGTTCGAGTCCAGCGTGTCTTGTTTTTTTTTTTCCAAGTGTCCCGCAGGCGTCTCCCTGTGTTTTCTCGATGCCGGGAGGAGGGAAAAAATGATGGGGTTGTTCCATGGAGTAATGGGGTTCATGATGCTTTCTGAAAATATCTCTGTAAAGTTATCTTGGAATTACATAATAACACATCATTGTGGACAGGCAGCACTTCCACAATTTAATTTGAACTCATGCAGATGGCCCATCCCAGTGATACAAACCAGCTGTTGGACTGAATCACAACAACATTAGTATAGAGACGTGATTTTTATTTTTTTATAATGCTTGGTACTGCAAGCTGTGGGAGCTTTGTAGTTTAGTAGTGCCATTTATTCCCAAGAGCTCCCCAGAGGCCAGTGAGTGGACTTGGAGTCGGAGCATTTTGGCCGGCCACCAGCAGAAGGGTTAAGTAGCAGGGGTCCTGTCTACATGAGTTAAGCTGAGAGAGAGAGGCAGCTGGCATCCGAATGTATACGACTGAGAAGACACAGAGATTGAGCAAGAGATGGAGATGAGAGAGAAAGAGAGAGGGAGAGAGAGGAAAAAGTGCAGGGAAGGCAGAAACGTCTATTATTAAAGATCTTCAGTGGGATCGGTGGTGCAGTCAGTCAGACAGTGCGGTTGGGCCTGGCTCTTACAGATTCCCGCTCTGCCTCCATGCCTCGTTCCCCGTCTCTGTGGCCGGCGCTGGGCCGGCGCTGGGCCGGCGGCGTAGGCAGCGCTGCCTTGGGAGCTGAAGGTCAAGCCCAACGCGGCCGGGCTTTAAAGGCCAGGCAGGGCTCACTGCTCAATCAAGTCTTTGTCTTGTGCATAGGCCTCCATGTGTTCAGAGGAGGAGGAGGGGGGCGTGGGGGGTCGGGTTGGGGTGGCAGGGGCAGGGGGGGGGTCGACCCTCGGCACAAAGCCGCCACAGTTCTGGTGAACAGCTTTAATAGCTAAATAAGTTTTTGAATTAAGAGCGTGGAATGCTGTTTTTCCAGATTCTCTTTCTTTTCATCCCGTCCGTCATCTCCGCACTGTGACAGTTTCACCACCATTGATGGTAGCGTTGCTAGACAAGGGGATTCCCCCCCTACTCCCACTCCTTCCCTCCCTCCCTCCCTCACCCTCTCCCCCCCTGCTGCTGGTGGAAACAGTAAGTGATGTAAAGCAGAATGGGTCTCGGAGTAAAAGAGCGGCTCGTTAGCAGCAGGGCACGACTCTGCTCTCTAATCAAAGGATCTCAGGCGGCGGCGGTCCCACACACACACTCAAACACATACACACACACACACACACACTCGCCAGCTTGTAACGTCCGAAGCGGCGAGCTCAGAGAGAGTTGGGGCTACAAGCTGCTGCTGACCCGGCGGCGAGTACCCACTCAAGTGATTAGATTATATGCGGGTCAAATGAGGCGCTTTGATGGGAAACTTTGATGTTGCCCGTCTTTTAGTTCCTTATTCAGGCCGAACAATTATTCCTGTAAGTCTGAACAGTAACAGGCTGCAGAGCAAATACTCCGTGTTGGGCCGTGTCGGTGCCTGTAACTTCTGCTGTTACATGTTCGCCTCGCTGTGTGTTTTCATAGGCAGCGCTCAGTTTACTTTGTCATAAATGAGGCTTTTCCTCACTAGGAGCTTGACGTCTTGTAGAGCCAACGCTGTGTGTGTATGTGTGTGTGTGTGTGTGTGTGTGTGTGAGGAGACGGGATTCAGCAGCGTTAAGAGAGGACAGCTGTTTACAGACCCGGCTCAGGCAGCAGAGGCTCCCTACAGGCCTCTAACACAGTGAACACACAGCCTGAGTGTGAGACACAAAATCTTTAACTTTTAATTAAATAGCCCCTGCTAGGCATGATAAATGCATGTTGTCAGTATCCAAACGTTCACGGATATTTAATTAACCAGGAAGCAGAAAAAAGTAGTAGGAACAGTATTCTGTGTAGTTTCTGCATGTTGTGTTGCATGTGAGTGCAGATTTATTGTATTTTTGTTGTTGTTTTTTTTGCATGTATGTTTGTAGCTAGAGGCTCAGCACATACCTACTTATAACGCCACTCTTTGCTTTGGGCATTGCAAGTAAGTAGCATCTCACTGCAAGAAACAGTACAAATATTGACTTCCTGCCTAAACCCACACTGCCAGTCTGAAATCAGAGGCTGGCAGGCCCGCTCTAACAAAGTGTTGGCAGGAGTGTGAGAGTGGGGCGCCCCGCGGGCCCGGGCTATTTTAAGTTTCATGGGTTTAAGCCTGTGACATTGGAATTATAATAATACAGCTGACATTTCTGATGATAATTAGCTACTCATATAGCTCATGGAGATCTGTCATACAGCCGATTACTGTATATACATAGAATTTGACAATATTGATAATATTTACTATTTTTACCCCATATGGAAAAAAAAAATGACTGCAGCCTAGTTAATCTGTTTTTGTCACAGTTAATCCTAAAGCTCAAAAGGCAACAGGACTTTAGAAACAGCAGCAGATCCTTTGAAACGACATGCTGATGAGCTGTGGAGTTGAAAATGGACTTGACTATTTACATCTCCTCTCTCTGGAGCACAGGTCGGTCGGTGTCAGCCAATCAGAAGAATGGAGGCTCTGAGCCTCTCTGCTGATAGGGTTTCTCTCCAGATCTGACAAGCTAGGATAGGATGGGCTCAGGTGGGCGGGGCTTCGGGCTTTGTTGTGACATCACAAAGTTTCAGGAAGTCGGGACAACTCGTTGTAAAGCAGTTTTTGAATACATTTTCAGTGAACTCATTACTTTGACACTATATTATATGACCCAGACCTGCTTAATAATGCAGAAAATGTATGGAAATCTCACTTCATACAATTTGGGACCTTTATTGTGTCGATTGCTCATTTTTTAAATTATTACCATTGTATAAAGTGGAGTTGGTCAATTCCTTACATGCCATAAAACACATAAAGCATGAAAATTACTCCTTGTGGTCTGTTGTGACCCACTTGTGTGGCAGATGGGTGTGTTTTTGCAGGACAGCATGAGAGCTAGAAGAGAAGGGACCAAGGAGAGAAGTGATTTATTCCACTTTGCAAAGAGAAATCGAATTTTGTCTTTTCTCCTCGCGCTACATTTCCTCGGAGTGATTGCAGGGCAGGGTTCAGCCACATCGTAGCAGAGCTCAGTGCCTCACTCAAGGACACTTTAGTGGACGGCGCTGTAGAAGTGAAACCAACCATCTGCTTGGCAGAGTTTGAAAATAAATCAGATCACCAGAGAAAAAGCAGAAACAGGATTTATACTGGTGGGATTACCAAACGTCAAGCTAAAACATGGGCAACTAATTGCAGCTTGTGTGTGTGTTTCATGTCTGGAGATGTTCAACCAACTGACCTACATGTTTACTGACCAGTCAGTTAACACAGCCTCCCTGTAGGCCATTGATATAATCCCCACTGCTGTTCTTCTTCTTCTACTTCTTCCTCTACTACTACTAGGGTTGCAAAATTACGGGAATTTTCAAAGTTGGAAACTTTCCATGGGAATTAATGGGAATATATGGGAATTAACGGGAATATATGGGAATAAATCCGAATTTTTACTTTTTGATTGGGTGAGGGCGGAGGAGTAATATTTTACTCAACATTCATGTTTTTGTTGTTCAATAAAAGAATTGATTGTTCATACAAGAATTAAAACTTGATAAAGTTCTATAAATCTGTTGAAATGTCATGTTTTTTAATTGCATTATTTTGCATGTATGTCTGCTTATTATGATAAAACAAAATATTTACATTTATGTTTGGATATGATATAGTTTGTTTAAATTACCCCCAATTTCCAGTTAATTCCCAATAATTCCCATGGAAAGTTTCCAATTTGGAATATTTCCAAAATTCCCCAGCAATTTTCCCATGGAAAGTTTCTGGAAATTTTCCGCCCCTTTGCAACCGTAACAACTACTAATACTACCATGATAACTTCCACTTCTTCTATCACTTCTACTTCATCTACCTCTTCGTCTTCTGCAGCTGCTTGTCTGTAGCGATGCTGACTCACCCTCCAGCTCTCTGATATCATCGGCCTTCAGTCCAGAGGTCTGACTCTGCTGTGGCTCTGCTGCTTTGACTGATCACTTAATACTGTGTGTGTGTGTCTGAATGTTTTTATTGATTACGTCTTCACTTTTCACCGTGCAACAAAGCAGCTTTATCAGCAGCTGTTTGAACATGTTGCGTTGCGTACACGTCTCCATGTAGGACGGAGGAAGACGAGGAGGAGGAGGAGGAGGAGGAGGAAGACATGCCTTGATGCTGTAATTTCATGGTCATATATTTGAGGGCCTGTGTCAGCGTGTGCCTCTTGTTAGCTCCTCTGCGCGGTGCGGCGCTGCAGTTGTCGGTCTCGGTGCAGACCCGACCACAATTGAGATATGGAAATAGACGCCATAATTTGTATGTGGCTCTCATTTAAGCCACAGTCATGCTTTTCAGTTTTTACTCTCAGCTATAAGCAACCAAAGGCTTTCCTAAGGGAATTAATTTCCAAACACTATCCCGTATCAGATCGCTGCCTTTTTAATAGATTTAGCAACTCCAATCTGGCTTCACAGTATAACGCTGAGCCTGTGGTCGTTGTGTCTGTTATTGTGTGGTCTCTCTAGCTGACAGATTATCCTCCCTTCTCTGTGTTTCTAGTTTATTACAGAGCTCTCGTCAACTTCACCGACTCCCTGGTCTACAGCCCTGAGCTGGAGGACATCTTCTCCTCGGCCTTTCATGAGATCTCTGAAGCGGTGGTGGACACGGTACGTCCTTTCCCTTTTGTAGGATAAACTCCACTGAATCGTGCTTGTGTGTGAGCTCTAAAGTTACCTTATAAGGTTCAGGCAAGTAATTTATGACTGTGCTGATATAAGCGTGTGTGTGTGTGTGTGTGTGTTGAAAATGATGCTTGTTTATTCCAACTTATGCGAGTCTGGTTTTCTCTCCACAGCTGGAGTCCGAATACAACAGGATTCCAGGTGTCCAGACAGTCAACGTGGTCCTCATTAAGTAAGTACACGAATCCTTTAAATCACACTATGAGACGCCACAAGTAGAGACCCTGCAACTGCCTCCGCCTGGTGATATTTCTCTTTTCTCTTTTGCCAAGCTGCACAAGGCCAATGTGCAGAGAAACTTAAAGGGATAGTTCACATTTTGGCAAAGTCGCCATTTCCATAATCCCTATAGTCATAGGTTTATTACCTTTAATTGTTGTTGTAAGCTGTTTTTCGATCGGCGGGGCAGAGACGTGAGCTGCTCAGCTAACACTACAAAGGCTAATGGGATTTCTTGGTTTCCCCCATCAAACTCATCAAATACACAAAACGCTCTGGTGGACAAGTTGTGACCTGCACATTCACCATGCTATGAGATAATAATGTAACTTTACGAGACAGAGTTGTTTTCGAGGCAAATGCGTAACCGGAACTACATCCCAGACACGGCTGCTGGGCGGAGTGATATCAAAAGCGCAAGTAGTTCTGAGTATTTGCTTCATGTGTAATTTTACATAATTATACGTTATTATTTCATAGCGTGGAGGTCCACGAGAGCGTTTTGGAGTTGTTGGATTGTGTATTTAGTTTGATGAGGGAAACGAAAAACAGCTTGCACCGTCAATTAAACATAACAAACCTACCCCTAAGACTCTAGGGATAATGGCAATGGGCGAATTTGCCAAAATGTTGAACTATCCCTTTAACCTCTGCAACTTTACCTCTGAGTCTGCTGCACAGCCTCATCACCAGGCCTTTGTTGCTCTCTGCAGGAAGATAATAAGAGACGACGGCGTGGACGTGTTTGTGGAGATGGACGTGGGCTCAGAGAACAACAGCGACGACGAACTGATCCGCAGCGTGCTCTACAACGTGGTGAAGGAGGGCGCCATCGCTTCCTACGTCACCTCGGTCCAGGGCTTTCAGTTCAGGCGGCTCGGGGAAGGTAAGACCTCAGCAGATAAGGGACCCACGGACCCGTAACACACCGACTCCAGAAGTTTGTTTGCAGCACATACTGTATTTGAGGTCCAGCAGAGCGGTATAGGCAGTGTCCTTAACGTTTTCCCTCTGGTTTCTAGCTCAACCTTTGCCTCCTGTGAAGCCTTTAGCGGTGCCAGGTTTGTACTACCGTGCCAGGGTAACTGCTGCTGCATGGTCACTGAGCCGACTGTACTGTAGAAACTGTACCACTCTTTAGAGGGAACAGTCGAGCATTTCCTAGAATTTTTTTTTTTTTTTTACCATGACTCCTTTGCGTCATGTGCTAGCAGTTGGTTGTGTGGTCTGGGGAATGTTTTTGCATGGAAGCACCAGTGTAAAGTTAGACGCTCCTCCTGAGTGTGGCCCCCTGAAGCCCAGTAGAAGTGCACAGTGGATAAGGAGGAGGTCCTTTGCATGGCATGGAGTCCGAGTCCGAGTCCGAGTAGAAAAGCTGCTGTTCACGTAAACCAACTTTTTGGTTTGGAGTCAGCTTTGTACACACACAGGCATGAGATCAGTGTAGTGGTGATTTTATATGACATGGTTTCCATCTGTGTCACTACTGTGTCTGTGTGTCTTGTATAGTCTATTGGTCTAGTAGTCCGTATGTCTGATTTATATCTTGTAATTAGTTCCTGTTATTAGTAATTAGTGTTTCCCATAGTTAGTTTAGTCTAGTCTGTGTCCAGCCCAGTGTGTGTGTGTGGTCTAATATAAATCTCATATACATGTGGACATCATGTCTATGAATCTGTGGAACTCGTCTGTGTATTTATCTAGTCCCTCTAGTCTCTGTGTCTAGTTTGCCTCCTCTAGTCTGTCTGGTTTTGTCAGGCTTAAGTCCAGTCTTGTGCACCCTGCTTAGTCTGCTAGTCCAGGATCTAGTCTTTGTCTAGTTTTTATAGTCTGTACTAGTCCTGTTCTGTGTCTTATATAGATTGTTCTTGTCTTTTCTAGCCTGTAGGACAAGTTTAGTCTAATGCATCCAGCTCTAGTTTGTCTCATCTGTCTGTGTGTTAACCTGTCAGGTTATGTTAGTTAAAGCACAGCATGAGTTTGACACCCAATAGAAAAAGAGTGCAAAAGAAAAAATTATAAAAATGTAATGTATCTGAAGTATCTCACAGATCTCAGCTGATGTTACAAGCTCCCTGAGTTGCACCGTCACTGTCGATCCAGGATGTTGTTGTTGTTTTCCATCGCACGTTTTGACGTCAGTGTTGTACTGGCTGCACTGAAGCTGTATTGGCTCTGCACGTCTTTGAACCATTAAAAACCATCCTCCCCCCCCCCTCCATCTGCATCTCTCTTAGTCTCCCCCAGCATCAGACCATGCATGCGAGATGAACACAGGTGTGGTGATGGGACATGTATCCTGTTGGAATACCTGTGTGACAACAGACCAGACTGCAGAGACATGAGCGATGAGACCAACTGTGGTGAGTGGCTTCAGCTCGACTGGCTGTGGGAGGGGGGGGTCTAACGTGCTGCTCGTGGCATGGCTGGATGATGATGATGATGATGATGATGAGTGACGGCTCCAAGTCTCCTCTCTGTGCACTTTGTTGAGTCTAATCAGACGTTTCGGTTTTAGATATAAAACCACCTGTACCTCCGGTCTTCACCACTCCTCCCACTACCACCACCACCACCGCTAAGAAGGTCCCGCGGCCCCCCAGCCCACCTGGACCCTGCAGAGCCGATCAGGCCACGTGCCAGAGCGGGGAGTGCATCCCCCGAGACTACATCTGCGACGGAGAGAGGGACTGCTCGGACGGGAGCGACGAGTTCAGATGTGGTAAGTGTGGTCGTGTTGTCGTGTGGTCGTCTGCGTGTGCAGGCGCTCGGACGGCAACGTAACGTAACGCTCTGATCACCGTCCTCCGTCTTCCTCCAGGAACTCCATCTCCCTGTGAACCCAACGAGTTCAAGTGTAAGAACGGACGCTGCGCCCTCAAGCTGTGGCGTTGTGATGGAGACAATGACTGCGAGGATAATTCTGATGAAACTGACTGCCGTAAGTCTCCATTTGTTTTGAACCAGATCAACGTTTGTGTCGTACCACCATTGTGGCCCATCTTGTATGGGTTTACAAGACGCATTTACTAAGAACATCAAAAACTAGACAATCCTTCATGTTGTCACATACATAAACAACTTAAAGGGACAGTTCAACATTTTGGCAAATTGGCTCATTGCCATAATCCCTAAAGACGTAGCAGTAGGTTTGTTACCTTTAATTGTCGGTGCAAGCTATTTTTAGAACAGCGCCGCAGAGCCGCCAGCTGCTCAGAGCTACGCTACAGAGGCTAATGGGATTTCTTGGTTTCCCTCATCAAACTCATCAAATACACAATCCAACAACTCCAAAACGCTCTGGTGCCTCTGTAGCGTAGCTCTGAGCAGCTCACAGCTCTGCTCCGCCGTTCTAACAGCTTGCACAAAATGCATTTCTTTGAGATCACACAAAGTATAAATTCTATCCTCTTCCACTGTGCTCACATATCTGCCTGCCTCGATACGAAGACCAAGTAAACCGGCTCTGATTTGAGCACACACTTTTCTTTTTAGACAAATTATACAAAACATAATTTTCTGGCCTCAAATTCATGTTTTATTCTAACTTCAGCCACCAAGGGTCCTGGCGACAGATGCGCACCTGAGCAGTTCGAGTGCCTGAGCGATCGCACCTGCATCCCAGCCAGTTACCAGTGTGATGAAGAGCCGGACTGCCCCGACCGCTCCGACGAGTACGGCTGCAGTAAGTCTCTCACACACCCACAGCTCTCTGTTCTCACAGTCTTTCTTTCTTTCTTTCTTTCTTTCTTTCTTTCTTTCTTTCTCTCTGTCACTGACTTTGCTGCCTCTCTTCTCCCTCTTCGCTCCTCTGACTCTCTACATAGTCGCCCTCTGACTTCCCGTGCACGCTGTGACTAATTTGCTGTGAACCGAGTTCTTTTCACACATGTGTTGACGGAGACACAGAGCTTTTTGTGAACCGACCATTCCTCAGAACTGAAAGGGAATTGTCCGTCCATGACAGAGAATTATATTTTCCTCTGGCTGCTTTTTTTTTTTTACGAGCTTCACTGGATCGCCAAATTCCAGTCACATGCCGGCCCCCTTTTTCTTTTCTTTTTCTTTTTTCTGTTTTGTACATCTGTATTCATTATGTGGTTTAAACAGTTGTCATCTTCTCGACACCTCTTCTTCCCAGCCCCTCCCTCTGTGACAAGCCCACCGGAAGAGTCCATCCAGGCGGCGCGGGGGGCGACGGTGACGTTCACCTGTCAGGCGGTTGGCGTGCCAACGCCCATCATCACCTGGAGGCTCAACTGGGGTCACATCCCCGTCAGCGGCAGGTGGGGCTGATGGGAAATCCTCCTTCCGTTCTGGTTTCAGGGCTGAACTTCAACCGTTCAAAGAGTTTGAAGATTAATGGAGTTGATTTTGTTGATGCTACTTTTCGTAAAAACATGTGTCTCCTTGTTTGGGTGAGCTGAATAAAAAACATCTGCATCCAGTCTTCTCCAGAATATTTGTACCAGACCATGAATATTTGAAAATGGACCATGAATTTATTTCCTTTTTTTTTTTCACTCGACATTAGAGAATAACTGTCGACAGCTTTCCTAGATCAGTGCTCAACTCTTGACTGGAGCTACAAACTGATTTTAATTACCAAGATATTTGTGGTTCACTCCGACTCCAAGAGCTCTTGTGTCATTCTAGTGTGTGTACATTTATGTGTGTGTGTGTGTGTGCGTTTGGCAATTAGAGCTGATCGTTATGTAGCAATATCTGTAAGCAATATTTCATCATAATGTTAAAGTATCCCAGCTGAAACACACATACTCATTTATGTTAAAATGACACTGTTGTGCTGTATTCCTGCATTTCTAGGATCTCCATGAGCAGTGAGAACGGCCGCGGCACACTGACCATCCGTGACGTGAAGGAGGCCGATCAAGGAGCCTACACCTGCGAGGCCATCAACGCCAAAGGCCTGGTGTTCGGTATCCCCGATGGAGTGCTAACGCTCACATCGAATCCCAACCCAGGTGCTGACAAAACTTCATTTTTTTACTGTAGAGACAAAACTAAAGATAAATTCTGGTTGAAAAGACGAGTCTTTCTTTTAATGCTGTGTCTTTTTCTCTGCAGGAAACTGTCCTGATGGTCACTTCAGCGTGGACGGCCGCTGCGTTCCCTGCTTCTGTGCTGGAATCTCCAAAAACTGCAAGAAGACCGGCCGCTACCGCAACCAGATCAGCCTGCGCTTCACCGACGAGGAAGACTTCAAAGGCACTGAAACTGTTGAAGCTTATAAAACTGATAGAGACACGGCTGTCAAATAAAATATTTACTCTTGTCCTAACATTGAATAACTGTGAATCCAAACATGAAACTCTCAGCCTGAGTGAACCTGTTGTCGTTCTGCCCTGCAGGAGTGAATGTCACCTACCCGTCCCGGCCGGGGACTCCTCCTCTCTCCTCCACTCAGCTCCTCATTAACCCCGAGATGGAGGAGTTCCAGCTCGTCGACCTGTCGCGCCGTTTCCTCAACCTGGACTCCTTCTGGACTTTGCCTCGTCAGTTCCTGGGCAACAAGGTAAAGAGCGTGTTATTCTTCGCATGTTTTATTTCACTTCTCTAGATGATCACATCACAAATGACCATGAAAATCATTCCGCCTGTTCTTTTTTTTTTTTTTAGATCGACTCCTACGGAGGATCCCTGAACTACAAGGTGCGCTACACGCTGGCCCGCGGCCTGTCTGAGCCTGTGGAGAAGCCAGATGTGCTGCTGGTTGGAAACGGACGCAGGCTGGTGTACCGCAGAGGCAGCAACACGCCGGCCCAGGTGGTCAACCAGAAGGAGATCAAGTTTACCGAGGTAGGTCTACGAGGACAAAACATTGTGGTGGTGACACATAAGCTGTGTCGCAATTCAGGGGCTGCATCCTTTGGAGGACGCAGCCTACCTGGTCTACGGATGTAACAGCTTCACCTCCAATGGCCGATGCGGAGACAGGCACAGACGGTCCAGTCTTCGGAGCATTTCCTGATTACGTCCAAACATCTTAATGTTAAACATTTGAAACTTTTTTAGTTCTGACGACCACGCCTCCACACCGGCCGCAAAATGGAGCATGCTAGGTGGCTAATAATTAACTGCGCACAAAGAACCCTGGGATACGGAAGGACACGAGGGATATTTGTGGTGTCTCCTCAAATTGGGACAGGCCTTGTTGCAACGCTGTGACGTAATTGGACACATCTTATTTATTTACAATATTTAGAGGACAGTGCACATTAATGAACATTTCTGTAAATGTGCTAGTGTTAGCCAAAGGCTGATTTACAACCGTAGTCCTCCAGCATGATGTTAAAAAGACCTCAGGCCATTAAAATACACAAAACAAGGACACAAAGGTCATAATACATAAAACAAGGACACAAAGGTACCATAGACATCCATAGAAACACAACATATCCATAGAGAACAGATATTGAATTCGTCAGGCAGTAACACTAAATGAGGGACATCCATACAACACTACAGAAACAATAACAAAAAGTAGACAGTAATACAAAACAAAACCAGTACATAACAGTGCTACAGTGCAAGATTATTGAACAAGAGGCTGTAGATAGTATGTAAATGAACCAATGCAAATCCATGATCATTGGCATAATGTATAATATAAATATGATGAGTGAAGTGCTGCAGTGCTCATAACAGTTGTCACTATAAAAGCTGAATTACCATCATTTTAATTAAATTAGAATATTAGTTTGGGAGAGATGATCTGTCAGAAGTGGATGAATGGGATGGACCTTTAAATGCATCCTCTAAAGGATGCAGCCCCCGAATTACGACACAGCTATTAGTTCTGCCAAAGATATTGTTAAGAAATGCATGTGAGCAAACTTGGAATATCTGTACCGATCAATAAACCCGACGTTTTTTTGTGTTACAGGATAAATGGCAGCACTCCAACGGGCGCCCTGTGAGCCGGGAGGAGCTGCTGATGACGCTGGCCAACCTGGACAGCATCAGCATCCGCACCATCTACGACGACCACATGGTCAGCGTGGCCATCAGCGACATCGTCATGGATACCACCACCGTGGAGTTCAGCACCCGGGGTCACGCCAAGGATGTTGAAGAGTGCAGGTAGGGGAAAAAAAAAACACGAAAACAAAAACACCCCGAGGTGAAGGATTCCAGCTTTGATACGAGTTTCCTGTTCAAGGTGTCAATCAGCGGGTTTACAGTCCTGTTGGGACGTGTGCATTGTACGTTGCATGTTTAGATTGAGGAGTGTTCATATAGGTGGTCCTGACTCCTGTTGTGAAATTACAGCTTGGTAATCGTGCACCAGCATTTAATTCCCCTGCTTCAGTTCCGGCAAGAACTTGTGTTGCATGTGTGTGTTTTCTAGCTGCGCCTCAGTCAGCTGCTTTTTGTTTACATGATTAAGACAGTAATTTGTGGCTCAGTTTGCGGTATTGTAATTTGACTCTCTCTCTCTCTGGAAACTAACTGCTCTGGTTGTCATTCTCCAGATGTCCTCCTGGATACTCGGGCCTCTCCTGTGAGATGTGCTCCTCTGGTTTTGAGCGCGTGCCCGGCGGCTCTTACCTCGGCACCTGCGCCGGTTGTAACTGCAACGGACACGCCAGCGCCTGTGATCCCATCAGCGGACACTGTCTGGTAATTACTGCAACATCTGTTCTGTCACATGGGAAATGGAAGTCACTGATGAAGCACACACTATAATAAGAAACTTATTTTAGTTTAATAAACAAATTTATATCGAACTGTGCAGCAATACACAGTCCATGATCAGAAATGCGTGAAGCAACACCACATCCAGCGTAACCTTATAAGAAAAAGAAAAAAAATTAAAATTGAAAAGAAATTTAATAAAATAAAATAAAAATCTAAATAAATTGAAGAAATATATAATAATAAATAAATCACAAATATACATATATAAATGACAAATGGCTCAAAAAAATAATAAATATAGGATAAAAAATCAATTACATGGTCGTCCAAATAGGTAATAAGAAACAGGTTTTTTCTTTTTTTTTGTCCATTTCTGAAACTAGTGATTAGTTCCACTGGCGTCAATACGATTTCTTGCCGGACGCGACGCCTCTGAAAAAACGGACGCTTCGGTAGGCGGGAACACAGACCGGCGAGTTAACGGACAGTGGACAAACAGACCCCCGCCCCCCCGAGCTGTTCTCTATCTCGCTCCCCATTGGACAGTGACCCTGCGTCGGACGCATTCATTTGCATAAAGTTGAGCTCCGGTCAACTTTTGGACGCGCCGCAACTGCTCGAACGGACGCGCCGCGTACCCAGAATGCTTTGCGGGCGCGTCATTAACGGTTCGACGCGTCCCATAGAAATGAACAGGCAGCCGCGTCGCGGCGGACGAAACGAACGCCAGTGGATCCCAGGCGTAAGGCTTATGAACAAGAGCAGCCTCTAGAAAACTCACTAATTATCACATTCTTTGTTTATTGCCCTTCATTCACAAATAGAAGAGTAAAATTAAAATACTGTGTCTGAATGATGAAGTCGCTGTGAAACACCAGCACCAGTTTTTTTTTTTTGTTTTTTTATATATTTCTGTTTGTGCACAGATGAGATCTGAGATAAAATGTGCAAATAATAATCATATTTGTAATCTTCGTCCCGGCTGTCTCTGCCCCCCAGCTTCTACACTATTGTCTCTTTTTTTGTAGCTTCACATTCAGAAAAGGAAAACAAGAGTTGTAAATCTTTTTAATCCAACTTGTGGCAAGAAAGTGTTTTTCTTTATCTTTTTTGCCAAATTGTCTAATTCTTCTGAGGGGAATCCGTGTCAGAGAATGACAGAGTGTGATCTCCGCTCCACAGAGCTGCCAGCACAACACAGAGGGGCCTCAGTGTGACAAGTGTCGCCCCGGCTACTTCGGTGACCCCAGCAGGGGCCGCCCCGATGACTGCAAGCCCTGCCCCTGCCCCTACTCCGAGACCTCACGCCGGTAAGGTCACACATCCACCCAGACCACACACACACACATACACACACACATACCACACACATGGTGTCATTGGGAGTCGGGCCGCTTTGCCCGTCAGTTTCTTATTTCCAAAGCTGAGCTCATTCAGATATTTGAGGTCTGATTTATTCATTCAAAATACCTCTCGCTTAAAAAAAGGCTGTCGTAAATCTTCATCTTGATCTCTTTGGTTGGGGTTTGTAGTTTCTCTGACACCTGTTTCGTGGACGTTGACCAGCAGCCAACGTGTGACGCCTGCAGGCCCGGCTACACGGGCAGACGCTGTGAAAAGTGAGGAAACTGATGTGATTTATAAGGAATGATATGACTCTCTAATGATCGGTGGTTAATATTTATTGCAGCGCCAAACAAAACAAGCTCCTTTTCTTTTCTTTCTCTTGTATTCCAGGTGTGCTTCTGGTTACCAGGGCAACCCGCTCCTGCCGAATGGAAAATGTGTTCCTAACCGTGAGTATAAAAATAATAATATATTTATTTATAGAGCACTTTCCATCAAGTGCTTTACAGAGGTTAAAAACAGCAAAAAAGCACAAGCAATCACAAAAGATATAAAAACAGTTAAATAAATAAATAAAATAAAAACAATTTAGACAAACAATTTTAAGCAATAGAGAAAAGATGTGTTTTCATCTTAGATTTAAAGAGGAACTATGCAAGTCCGGTCACTTTTCTGCTGTTTTGCTAACCCTCCTACCGGCCATATGTATTTGTTTACAACAAAACCGGCGAGAAAGAAAATCAATAGAGCGGTAGATAACGTTATATATCATGTACGATGTTCAACGTGTATATTTCTGTAGTTTAATCCATCATAAACAAGAGATTACAGGTTATAGGGTTTGCAAAGAGACGCTAGGTGGAAGGCAGAGCCTCCATTCTCCCTCGTAACAAGTTAAGCCATTTATCAAACCACCATAATTACTCCAAAGCTGTTTAATCAAGGTAAAAATGTAGCATAGATAAGATACAAATCCTGCGTAGTTCTCTTAAAAGAACTGAGCATGCCAATCTAATGTCTATAATGTAATCTATACGTTCAACAACCGCTGCACCTGTGTTACTTTACCTTCGCTGATCCAATCAATGTGACCACAAGGAGGTCTTGACCCTGTGTAATGATTACCATTATTACCGCCTCCCGACCTTGGTGTTACAGACAGTAGGCTGGTGTATGTGGTCATGGCTCAGGTATGCAGGGAGGCTGGAGCGCTCCCAGGTTCACTTTCCTTTCCTCCCCTTATGTCATCTTCTTTCCATGGCTCTGTCCCTGCAGAAAGCTCCAACTCCAACAAGTGTGATAACAGAGGAACCGTCAGCACCAGCAGCCGGCCCTGCAGCTGCAAGGTAACCATGCAGCGTGATGGTGACGATATCATAACCAGATTTTTTTTTTTGCTGCTGTCATCTTGTGTGAAAAAATGATCTTGACAGACAGATGGATTACACATGTGCACATCTGTGTGTGTGTTGCAGAACAACGTGGCAGGAGCTCTGTGTGACGAGTGTAAGGCCGGCTTCTTCCACCTCTCCGAGTCCAACCCCGAGGGCTGTCTACGCTGTTTCTGCATGGGCGTCACCAAACAGTGCGCCAGCTCCAGTTGGAGTCGGGATCAGGTGGGTTTTTCAGATCTGAAAAAGGGAGGGGTGAATATTTTTGGTTATCGAGGTTTGTGACTCAGTGTTTGCTCAGCTCTGCTTTTATCAGCAAATCCCATTCAGAGGCTAAACGGTGAGATGCAACGTGCAAACGGTGCGCACGGGCAATCTGATCTCCGCTCTCTCTCTCTCTGTGTGTGTGTGTCTCAGGTGCGAGGCGGGGTGAACGGGCAGCTCTTCTACCTCTCCAACAGCGCCAACACTAAAACCACCACGGAGGGCGTCTCCCAGAGGGGTTCCTCTGAAGTCGTCTTCCGCCCCACCTCCAGCATCCCCAACGACATCTACTACTGGGTCCTGCCCGAGAGCTTCAGAGGAGATAAGGTGAGAGGAGACAAAGTGAAATAGCAGGAAACTGGGGATAAGAGAGAAGAAGATAACTCTCAAGTGTCAGTCAGGCGAGATGTCTCTGCCCTCTCTGTGTCTCAACATGTTGTCCAATGAAAGGCTGCGTTCACCCACACAGCGAGCCTCCTTTAAACCTTCCTGCTTGGATTCACAGTCGACCTCAACATGGGTGTCTTGTGATCTCCCCACCACCTACAGTATCATAGGGGTGAAATACCTTTCCACTACTTCCAGCTTTTTGTTGAGATGTGCTGCTCTTCTCACCATGTGTCTAACCAGGTGACGGCCTATGGCGGCGAGCTCCGCTACACGGTGCAGTTCACGCCGCTTCAGCGCTCGCTGGTGATCGACGGGAAGCCAGATGTGGTTCTCCAGGGCAACGGCATCTTCCTGGAGCACTACTCCCAGACCAGGCCCCTTCCACGTGTCCGTCAAACCGTCGCTGTGACATTTAGAGAAGTGGGTTTCTTTTCTTTTTTTCTTTTGGAAAAAAAACATGTACAATATTGAACATAACACACCATTTAGAGAGGAACTACGCAAGTCCGGTCACTTTTCTGCTGTTTTGCTAACTCTCCTCCCAGCCATGTGTATTTGTTTACAACGAAGCTGGCGAGAAAGAAAATCAATAGTGTTAAATAACGTTTTATATCATATACGTACAATGTATTTGTGTAGTTTAATCTGTCATAAACAAGAGATTACAGGTTATGTAAGAGACGCTAGTTGGAAGGTAGAGAGCCTCCATTCTTCCTCATAACAAGTTAAGCCATTTATTAAACCATCACAATTACTCCAAAGCTGTTTAATTATGGAAGAAATGTAGCATAGTTAAGCTACAAATCCTGCGTAGTTCCTCTTTAATGCAGAGCTCATTTACATTTACAGATCGCATGCAAAACATATAACGCAAAAGAGTACGTCAGACAGAAGCAACACAAATGCATTATGCAGATTAGAAGAAGTATTAGAGAGTCAGTGATGATAAGACTGAGAAAAATCTTCAGTTTAATATTAAAGCTGCAAAAATCGAGCTGCAGTTTTTACTGTTATCTGGGAGGGCGCTCCACTGCTCTTATACAAAAAGTTGATGAAATGTTTTGGAACAATCAGCTGAAGATCTCAAAGGAATTTTAAATCGAAAGCAACTGGACTTGGTTATTTGTCTAGGAAGAGTCCCAGCCTGGTCAGAGGCGAGCATGAACTGATGAAGCCTCTTGGATGAGAGGTGAAACGTCTTCATAGACAAATAACCAAGTCCAGTTGCTTTCGATTTAAAATTCCTTTCCTGGACAAATGAGAATATGCACAGGCTTATCAGCTGAAGATGTTCTAGTGGATTTTACGGATCCTTCTGAGAGGAAATTAACAAAGTCTCACAGTGGAGGTCGGACCAAACCATTTAAGATGCGTGCGTGCATTACTTACTGAAATTCTCCCAACTCAGAAGATGATGTTTCTCCAGTATCTGACCAGATGCTCCTACAATATTAACTGACTAAGTTTCCTATCTGGCTGATAGTCTGCGTGGCGTCGCAGTGACGGGCAGCCGTGCACTCGTGAGCACCTGTTGATGGCTCTGGCTGACGTCACTGTCTTCATGATCAGAGCTACCTATGCAGACAACATGGAGGAGAGCAGGTACGGTGGCAGCTTTCACACCTGGCACATTCACATTCACACGTATCTAAAAGTGCATTTAGTTGAATTATGTGTTTTTTGTGTTAAACAATAGCATTGCAGACATCAAGATGGACGTGGCCGTTCCTCACTCCACCGGTAACGAACGTGCTCTGGAGGTGGAGGAGTGCGCCTGCCCTCAGGGATACAGAGGACCCTCCTGCCAGGTGCTGATTCACAACAAAAAATGTCTGTTTACTTAATTTTGTGCAGCCTGCAAGCCTTCATTGAACCCCATGCCCTTTATCAAGAGGATTGGTGAAGTTTGCACAGCTGCACAAGTTATGTGGCTGGAGCTGGTAATGCAAGGTGAAAATCCTCCATAGGGCAGATTTCAGTTCAGAAACTTCAGATTTGGCCCCTGAACGCTGATTTTCTTTCCCCCAAGGCCAAGTATCAGCTTGACTGACTGCCCGTGTTTAGTTTAGTTTAGTTTACTTTAGTAGAGTTGTGCCGTAGCTTGTTAGGAGCGGCGTGGTGTCTTGCTTTCCATTACAGTCCATGATGATAATTGCAGTCTGTCTCTCTGCTGCACAGCTTTGGAACAAAGACGTATTCCTCTCTGTCGTTACTTGTCTCTCACCCCGAGGTGTTTTTCCTCTTTTCCGTGTTGCAGGAGTGCGATGACGGTTACACCCGGACCAGCTCCGGCCTCTACCTGGGCACCTGCGAGAGGTGCGACTGCAACGGTCACGCCAGCAGCTGCGACCCAGAGACTGGCAGGTGTCTGGTAGGTTCTCAAGCTACTCTTCCTCCCTCTTCCTCCCCCTCACTCTCTCTCTCTCTCTCTTTCTTGCTCCTTTGCCAGCGTCGAACAAGCTTTGATCTCTGTTGTGGAATGCACTAATGGTTTTGTGGCGATTTTCAACTTGTGGAAACACACAGTCAACTGTTCCATGGATCTCACCTCTCCTCCTCCTCCTCCTTCTTCTTCTTCTCCTTCTTCTCCTCCTTAATATGTGTGTGTGTGTCCTGACCAACAGCAATGTCTCCACAACACCGCTGGGCCAAGGTGCGAACGCTGTCAGCCTGGTTTCTACGGAAACCCTGTAACAGGCGGTGCTCAGGCCTGCCAGCCCTGCCCCTGTCCTGGAACCACATCCAGCAACCAGTGAGTTCATGTCTGCAAATCTTCTATTAAAGTCACTCTGAATCAGAAGTTGTACTAATGATACATTTATTTATAGAGCAAAAGCACAAAGAAATTTCCAAATAAAAATGAGAAAAAAAGACCCAATCAAACAATAAAAAACGGTAACACTTTACTTGAATAGGTATTCATAAGATTGACATAGCACTGTCATAACAGCTGTCATAAACATCAATGAATACTTATGACAGCTGTCGTTAAGTGTCATTCGGTAAGTTATGTCACTTTTAATGCAAAGTTGACATTATTTGAGATGTTTTTGTTCTGACAACTTGACATAAAGACTATTTAAACTGTCATTGCAGTAATTGCCAAACTTTAAAAATGATGTCAAGTTCTCATAACAAGGACATCTCAAACAATGTCAACTTTGCATCAAAAGTGACATAACTTACCGAATGACACTTAACGACAGCTGTCATAAGTATTCATTGATGTTTATGACAGCTGTTATGTCATGGTTATGACAGTGTTATGTCAATCTTATGAATACCTATTCAAGTAAAGTGTTACCAAAACTTCATCAAACAAAATAAATATGCATACAAGAAATTAAGTGGACAAGAAGGCAGAACGTACATGCACAAACACATCCTAAATGCATCACAACAACCAGACATACGACTGTGTATGAATCCTGATCGGGCCTCTTGTTGCCGTAGATTCTCCCCGACCTGTTACCTGGAGTCCGACGGGCAGCCGACCTGTGACAGCTGTCCACCTGGATACAGTGGCCGCCGCTGTGAAAGGTAAAAACACCTTCCACCTTTTCTTTTTCCTTCTGTTTCTATTTTTCCCCCTCTTCACCGCTCTGTCTTCCTGTCAGGCTGGTCTGGACACTGCGCAGTGTTTGTAGGTGGGTTGGGGAGGTGGGGATGGGTGGGGGATGGTTGGCAGCAAGGTCAGCGGATGGCAGTGGGTGAGGAGGAGGAGGAGGGGGAGGGGGGAGGCTGGCACTGGCACTGGCACCCACTACTGGTTTCACGCACAGGAAAGGGAAACTGGCATGTCTGTGGTTCGCATCTCTCTTTGTTTTGTTTTTTCCGAGGCAGTTGTGATTGAGTGGTGTCAGAGGAGGGATGGGAGTTGCTAACCGGTGCCACCCATTCTGAAGTACATGTGAAGGTTTTTGTGTGTCCTGTTTTTTTTTGTTTTTTTTCCCCCAGATCTGCTCTCAGATGTTGTTTTCTCCTGCGGTACCATTGAAGGAGAATTCCGGCCATTTTTGACCTCTAAATCGTTTTCCTGATGGTCACCCAGTGTTGGGGGGAGCAAAAAACGGCGCTAAAATTGATGCAGGCAAACCGGAGTTACACCATGGCTACCCGGCTCTCTGGATAGCGACAACGCTAACCCATGGGGGCAATTCTTTCAACTACAACAAACACTCAAAAATCAATCCAATATCTATGGTACATGACTCGAATCCTTACAAGACACCAAACTCATGTAGTGTACAGTATAAACAGTATAAACTTTGTGTTTTTGCATGTAATCACTCACCTCAGGTAGCCGAACTCTGAAACGTCCTGGAAAGACATTACTATCCGATCGCAGAGCGCCTGCTCTCCCCGCCACAGAAACAAACACTTTTTCCTTGTTGTGATGATTTCTTTACAAAAATAAACGGTCGAGCAGTGCAGTGGTAATGTCCGTAATATCTCTGATTTATTTTTTGTAAAGAAATCATCACAACAAGGAAAAAGTGTTTGTTTCTGTGGCGGGGAGAACAAGCGCTCTGCGATCGGATAGTAATGTCTTTCCAGGATGTATCAGAGTTCGGCTATCTGTGATGAGTGATTATGCAAAAACACAAAGTTTATACTGTTTATACTGTACACTATATGAGTTCAGTGGTGTCTGGTAAGGATTCGAGTCATGTACCATAGATATTTAATTGTTTTCTGAGTGTTTGTTGTGGTTGAAAGAATTGCCCCCATAGGTTAGCGTTGTCGCTAACCCGAGAGCCGGGTAGCCATGGTGTAACTCTGGTTTGCCTGCATCAATATTAGTGCCGTTTTTTGCTCCCCCCAAGACTGAGTGACCATCAGGACAACGATTTAGGGGTCAAAAATGACCGGAATTCTCCTTTACGACTCAATGAGGGGCCTCTGGTGGCACTGAGAATATCATCACTATGATTGTATTGTTTGGTTGTAGAGATAACAGAGCTGAATGTCCTCAGGAAACCTTTCAGGAGTTTAGTCGGCTTTATATCTCACTCTTGCTTTCCTCTGCCTTTTTGCTTTCACTCCAAAAGCTCCTCTCAGCTCAGATCGCTTCCTGCTTCAGCTTTTGCGCTTTGCTGCTAGTGAATTTTTTCAAGGTGTTGGCTCGTTGTGATTTCTGTCTGCGTGCAGACCAAAAAAAATTTGTTTTTCTGGGTCTCTACGACATAAATGTAGACGTGGCATTTATGAGGACTCCTGTCTCTGGCTAATGAATCTTTGCCGCTCCGAGGGGCAAAGATGAACGAGGTGACTTGGGTGCGAGACACAACTTGATAAATGATTCATTATTTTTTTTAACGTCTCTGCCTGCATCATGCCTGATTCTGCTGTTTTGATGTTAAGAGAAGAGAAGCCCTCGGCTGACAGTTGTGGGGACCTGTTCCTGGAGAAGCAGATAGAGGGCTTCCTACCTGTGGCATGTGGAGCTGAAGCTGTGTTCAATTTCAGCTGGGAGAAAGAGATAACGCCGTACGGCAGCGGGGATGATGATGAAGACAGTGTTACCACCTTAGGAACCACCGTCATCCCGACTAGATCTTTGCTGTCCACCGCAGCTAACCGTCGCACTAGCCAGCCCATTAAAGCCGTCTCGGCCCCACCCAGCAGATCCACGTCCAGACTCTCGCCTCGCTTCACGCCCAGCCCGGAGACGAGACACTCCAGCTTCCAGCATCTGCTCCGGGTTCACCTGAACACCTTCAACCAGCGCCTGAGCATGCTGGAGCGCAACACTCTGGATATGAAGGACAGCATTCGTAGCATGGAGGACCAGCAGAGCGAACTCAACTCCCAGCTGAAGGAGCTCGTCGCCATCCACGCGGCCGGAGAGAAGAACAAGAAGGTGAACGAGCTGGAGAAGAGCTACACGGACATGGAGACCCGTCTGAGCAGGCTGGAGGGAAGGCTGGAGATCCTGATCGACGGCTTCACCGCCCTGGCTCAGGAGATGAATAAGATGAAACGTACAAGACGTTTGCCCCAAGAGAGGAGGCTTCTGCCGCCGATCACGACGGTCATCGCCGTACCAAAGCACTCAACTACTCGGCCTCCAGTGTCCACAGTCAGAGTCATACCGACAGAAACACCGCTCACCAGGAAAGCCACAGTGCCAAAAAGCATACCTACCCCAGGCCTCCCCGCAATCAAACACACCTCTGCTTCAACTCAGAGCGATAGGAAACTCAAACTAACAACAACCACTGCCAAGCCAAATAAGAATACTACAAAGCCTCGATCAGTCACCAGGTCATCCAAAAGGCAAGCCTCAACGAGTCCTACAACAAAGTTAAAAACAACCTTGAGTAAACCGAGGACGGCATCTAAAATTAAACCTAAAACTACGCCGAAGCCTGAACCGAAGAGGCCAGAGGGCAGGAAGCTCGCTGTGACGGCTAAACGGGCTTCACGGCCAAGTCAAACAAAACCGAAGCCAAGAGTCAAGGAGGAGGCAACGGTCACTAAGTTCCAACTGGAGCCGCCATCACACAAACCAAACCCTGCAAGAAAAAACCACCAGCTGCGTAAACAATCGGACCAGGCCAACAAGAGGGATCCTGCACCGCCTGTTAAAAACAACGGGAGCAAAAAGGTGTCGAGATCGGACACTCCGTCGACGGTTCAGGAGAGCGGTAAGCCTTCGGAAGACGATCCGAAAAAACCGTCAACAAAGCCACAGAAGAGTAATTCAAACCAGAATGAGAAAAAGACGCAGAACAACTCTAAGAAGTTGGTCTCTAACGAAAAAAAGAAATCTGTTCGAGACACGGTAACAACGAGAAAACCTGCAACGACCACCACAACAAAAAAGTCTAAAACGACAGCGAAACGGGCGACGACTCCTAAAACAAAGGTCACGACTGCAAAGAAGAAGGTTACAACAACCTTGAAAAGGACATCAACTCCCGCTAAAACCAAGGCTACGACTACTACGACTACTACGACTACTACGACTACTACTACGGCAAAGAAGCTAGCTAAAAAGCCACAGCAAAAGAAGAAGAAGACTAACTCCAATTCTGCTGTTGTGGACCTACTGAGGCTGTTACAAGGAGAACACACGTCCGGAAAGCACAAAAAAGATCACGACGGTTCTCTTCATGTTGTTCTGGGAAGGCTGGCCATTCCTATCAAAATCATCCCTGATGACTAGGGGTTGACTTTAACTATGTTATTTTTTTACATTTTTCTTCAATTGTTTTTTTTTTAAATCATTTTTTATATCTCTAGGTTCTGATCTTGATATTTATACTGCTACCACAACAATGGAAGTTTATGAAGGGGCTAATTTAATGCCACTGTTTTATTGCAGAGGGACCTTCCAGATGTTTAACGTCATGCTAAACGTGTTCAGTGTTTTTGGTTTTTTTTGGTACTATTGGCTTCAGAGGTGTATTTAATGTTGTTATCAAAACCTTTGCACAAAATCTTGCTATGAAGAGATAGCTTAGCATTAGTACCTCTCATGTTGTAAACATTTGTCCATGTTGTTATGGCCAGACTACCTCAAGTTTTAACCCCGCCCCGTCGCTTCTTAAATTGTTTGTACGTTATGCCTGTGTCCTCCATTAACAGTATTTGTTTCAAATGGTACAGTAAAAAAACAAAAAAAAACGTACATGTCACACTCTACAAGTTTAGGCTAGTTTCACCTTTCAGTGTAAAAGTCTGACTGGAGATTCAAGGTTCGCTCGGAACAAAAGTGTTAATATTCAGTCTAAAGGCTAGGTGCTATTTTATTGTGTTATGAAGATTAGTTATCGTGTAAAGTTTAAAGGATAAATAATTAGTACGTTGTAGAGAAGACTCACAATCCCCAACCTTTCTAGCGGCCTTGGAATAAAAAATCTTATTTTGTTATTCATAGATTAATTGATAGATTTATTATATTAGTATGTCTAATTTTAGCTGTACCAGTGATGTTACTCAAGGGATGGGAAGGATCTGTTGTCCACATCTTTGGTTCAGACTGAATTATCTCACTAACTATTGAATGGATTGCTATATGAAATATGTTATGCTATGATATTCATGGTCGCCAGAGCATAAAGCCTGTTGACTTTTATCATGCTCTGACTCTGTTAGGTTTTGTTGAAATATCTCAATGACTTTTGGTAGATGTTCTTGCTCCCCTGAGGATAACCATCAGGTCAGAATTAAAATAAAAGATTTGGTGTGTTTGTGGCTAATATCAGACGGGATCATCCTCTGTGGAGCATGAAAACTATCTGCAAGTGGTACCTTATATACCTTTGATATACTTGTGATATTTATGGCCCAATTAATAAATGTTAGATGCATCTGAAACCAATTGGATTCATCTGGGGACCATGAATATCCATAGTCACTTCCATACCAATCTGGCCAGTTGTTGTTGTTGTTGTTGTTGTTGTTGTTAAGACAGAAGCGTTGGACGTATCAACAGACTGACTGCATCGTATATGATCATATCCTCATTATTTAAAGAAGTGTTAGAATTACATAGACCTAGCTTTCAAAATCATATCTTTAATTTTTTTTAGGAGTGTAATAAAAATGTAAATTGTAGTGAAATTGTGTCATTTTATTGTGATGTACGACTAGGTTTGTCATGTCATCTAATATCCTTTATAGTGAGCTCTGTGTCCTTGGTACTTTAGTATTTTCAAGATCATATCTATTTTCAAATGTAATCACATTTTTACGAATCTTTTCGATCTATAAAACAACACACGGACTGGAAGGACTGTAGTAACCGCATGCCTTAGAAACTACAGTGTGTCTAAAGGAGATAGTTTAAATAGGATTTCCCAAAGCAAGTTCATATCATGGAAGTCCTCTTTGTTGGCCGTTGCCCTGCGGACCTGGACAGGTGAGGTAAGACCGACTCAGGGCAGCCTTCACTCTTACCTGTTACCTGTTCCCTGTGGTTGCTGGATTTCGCCTTTGCTCTGGTGGCAGTGGCGTTGTTTGCTTGGGTTAGAAGTCATTATCGCTTTTGCTGTGTCAGAAAATCAAGAGACGACTCTCCTCTTTAGCGGCTTCGCATCTTTATCTGCGGCTCGATGTCTCAGCTCCGCTCACTGCTGCTTCGTTCTGTGTTTGTAGCTCTGTGTTTGTGAAGCTTTTTATTTTATTTTATTTTTTTTTTTTAAACCTGGTGATAATTTCTTATTCTGTGTGAATGTAAATGTTTCTATGTGACGGCTTTTCAGCTGGTACTGCACTCGTGTAAGAGATGGAATCAACATCGGAGACATGTTGAGAGTTTTATTGGCGGCTGTGCTTCCTCCATCTCAAGTGCAAACATCTTTTTCTATGGGAATCTTTGTATAGTTACCAAATATCTGGGTGTCTGTGTTAATATTAGACCAGTCTTCGGTGTAGATGTGTGTGCCCTTCCTGGATGGAACGAGGGTTTTTTTTAAATCTTCCTTGCCTGAATGACTCAGTTCTTTGTTCATGAATTGAGGTCTCCTCTGGGTCAAAACGACTCCCTAAACAACGCAAATCATCAGATGTATCACTTCTTGCAGACTTCCCAGCTTCCTGCCAACATTGTTCTTGTGGTAAAAAAAAAAAGTTGTATCCTCCTTGGAAACGTTTACTCAGAGACCTTGTCTTATTATTTTTATTTCAGATGTGCCGCAGGATACACTGGCAACCCTCAGCTGGGACAGAGATGCACCGTTGGCAACAATGAAGTCAATGGTACTTTTTGTCTCCTGGTTCATGAAAATAACTCATTCTTTTATCTTAATAAAAGTTGCAAATATTCCTGTTTCAGTTGCTGGCTGGTACACTCTGTAACCCATGTGCTCTCTCACAGGTAACTGTTACAACTGTGACCAAAGAGGGAGTGAAATCTGCACGGGTGGTGCGTGCCGCTGCAAGGTGACCACACAAAGACACTTTGTAGTCACTCATGTCTCTCATGTTGTGTATCCAAGCATGAACCTTTTCGCCTTGTATCTCATTCTCCGGATGCCGCTGCTTGTTACAGATGAACGTCGAAGGCTCATCTTGTTCCAGCTGCAAGGCCGGGACCTTCCACCTCAGCCAGGAGAACAAAGATGGCTGCCTGTCCTGTTTCTGCATGGGCGTCACTCAGCAGTGCTCCAGCTCCACATACTACAGAGACCTGGTGAGGGTTAGAAGTAAATGAACACATGAAGACGTCCTGAAACGGCTCTCAGAGTGCTTTGCAGTTCCACATGATTACATGTTTCCACAAAATACACAAAGCTAGAGGGGGGGATTCTCACCGATATGGATTGGTTGCCAATTGCATTGAATGTGCTGGGGCTGATGCTCCATAGTGAACATTAACTTCTCTCAAGTCATTGTCAATAAAGCACTTTACTAATGTTTAATGCTAAATTTAACTTTTTTTTAAACTCTGAAATTTGCAGCTGTGTTTATTTATTCGTGGTACCTATTCACTGTATTATCCACTGTATTTGTATCATTGCATTTATTGTATTCAGTATATTTTATCCTATTCTAAAGCCTGACCAGGGACAAAGACTGCAAATGAGCTGAAGCCATACGTCTTACATGCATCACATTTTCCCGTTTTTTGTGGCAGTGTTGTATGTATCGTCCCTGTTAAATAGACATTAAAATAAATTAATTAATAGAGACAGACACAGGAACAGGAACAGAACAGGAAATTCAAATTCAAATTCAAGAAAATTTGTAACATCCCCAAGTGCAGGATGAGTCATCAAACATCTGAGATTGTTTTACAGGATGAAAAAATACATCGATTTTCGTGTAAAATTAGTCAGATAAGAACTTTCTGACATGAATTTGGCAAATATCAACACATAAATGAACAATTAACATGTAGATAAAATGTTAAAGCTGGGAAAAGATATTTGTGACTTGATGGGGTCTTTCAAGAATGCATTTAATCCTCTCATCAACCAAACTAAATGCAGCAACAATGCACCTGCTCTGAGAGAGGAGGTGTCAGATTGTTTTGGCGTCTTAAAGAGTGCACAACCTGTTCTTTACAATGCAATTTACCCGTGCTTAATTCTATTTTATTTTCCAAATGTGCTCTTCCAGGTGTCTTCAGTCTTTTCTCCAGGAAAGTTCCAGGGATTCGCTCTGGTGAACCGCCAGCGCACCAACCGCATCTCCACCGGTTTCACTGTGGAGGTTTCCAACGATTTCTCTCAGCTGTCCTACAGCAACTTTGACTACCTGGGGCAGGAGCCTCACTACTGGCAGCTCCCAGGCGCCTTCCAGGGAGACAAGGTCAGTGTTGTACAGCAGCTAAGTCGGCGGAAGCAGCCAAACCGCATCGTGGTGTCAGAAACCTGTAGACCTAGACCACTTCTTATTCTGTTGTTCTCTCTGATCTTTCTTTTCAAGCCGATTTGTGCAGATTTCTTTTTCTTTTTCTCTGTGAAACTTTTCTTTTCTTTTACAAGCATTCTTCTTGTGTCTTTACCTTTCGCTCTTTATAGAAAGACTCTTTCTTTACTCGCACAAGACGAGGAGAACAGGTACAGTGCTGTCAGTCAGTGGCTGTGGCTGTGGTGCTCTGTCTGTAGTTTTCTGTGCAGTGTTGTCTGGCATGTGGCATTTTTAATTTACTGAATGCTATATATTTCCCATGTGGTGCATATTACGGATAATTGATTTATGGTTTCAATTATTTCTTCATGTGGAGTGAGTTTATTGTGAGGAGCATGATATTGTGTTTGCGGTGTCTCCTCAATTTGACCACTCATGTCGACACAGTTCATTCACACACACACACACACATACAAACACACAGATTGCTTTCTGCTCCACATCACATGAGCCCTGTAAATGGATTGATCATTAATGGTCCATTAAAGAGCTTCATACAGTTTAACTTTGCTCGAATAACGCTGCCACAACACTCCCGAATGCCATCAGCTCAGTGATAAGGAAAGTGATCAAAGCCAGCTTGCTTTATCCACATCAATAGAGTGACTCGAACTCGCCAGAGGAGCAGCTGAGGAAGGATGCGTCCATTTGGAGCCTGATGGCCTCCGAACGTAAAGGCGCCCACAGATCCAAAAGAGCTAGACAGGTATTGGGTTTTGAACGGCACCGTTAGAGATCGTTGTTGTTGTTGTGAAGGATGAGCAGCACGTCTAATCAGAGTAACAGCAGCACAGTGTTTCTTGCGGAGAGTCCTTGTGGTTCATAGATGTAGCAGCATGGAGGTTTACACTGGTCTGATAAACAGGTGCATGTTGTCAGATGTGACTTTGTTTGCATGGGAAGTGAATTAGAAATATCTGAGATTGAGTTGTTGTTGTTGAGTGAAGTGATTTATCAGTTTGACTGGAAATATTTCCAAAACATTAATTTGATTCACAGTAAAAGTCGCATGAAAACATGGTTTAAAGGGATAGTTCAACATTTTGAAAAATTGGTCCATTGCCATAATCACTATAGTCTTAGGAGTAGGTTTGTTACTTTTATTTGTCCGTGCAAGCTTTTTTTAGAACGGCGGAGCAGAGTCGTGAGCTGCTCAGAGCTACGCTATGGAGTCTAATGGGATTTCTTGGTTTCCCCCATCAAACTCATCAAATACACAATCCAACAACTCCAAAACGCTCTGGTGGACAAGTTGTGACCTGCACATTCACCACGCTATGAGATAATAACAGAACGTTACCAGACAGAGTTGTTTTAGAGGTAAATGCTGTAACTGAGACTGTTTGCTGAAAAACTGTCCCTGAAGGCAACGTGCATCAGCGGTTTTGCATGAATTTACCTCTAAAACAACACTGTCTCGTAATGTCCCGTTATTATCTCATAGCGTGGTGAATGTGCAGGTCACAACTTGTCCACCAGAGCGTTTTGGAGTTGTTGGATTGTGTATTTGATGAGTTTAATGAGGGAAACCAAGAAATCCCATTAGCCTCCGCAGTGTAGCTCTGAGCAGCTCGCGGCTCTGCTCCGCCGTTCTAAAAATAGCTTGCACCGACAATTAAAGGTAACGAACCTACTGCTATGACTATAGGGATTATGGCATTGGGCCAATTTGCCAAAATGTTGAACTATCCCTTTAAAGTAACCTGGTTCCTCTGAGTAATCTGATTACTTCGGTGCATGAGTTGCCGCTCCTCCAGGCGCCTCACAGACTTGGACTGAAAAGCATGAGTCAGCACGTTCACCTTTCTCACAGCAACGTTGAAAAACTAAAATCTTTAAACCCCACCACCGTCCTTTTTTTTTTTTAACGGTTCCCATGGTTACTGTATCTCCGGTGCCCCCCCCTTCCCCCCACTCTCCTGCCTCCCTAGGGTGATGTCAGAAAGCTGGATGATGAGGTCTGGGCGCTCTTCTCTAACTTCTCCAATGGACGAGCGGGTTCTCCTCCTTTCTTCCCCTCCTCTTCCTCCTCTTCCCGTTCCTCTCGGGTCCCCACTTCCTCCTCCTCCTCCTCCTCTTCTTCCTCGTCCTCCCGATGGTCTTTGCGTAACCTGAGCCCCCCCTCTCCTCCGTCCGATATCTCCTCTTCAGTTAGGCCAACCAGACCGCAGCCCTACTCCCCCGGCCACGCCCCTCATCTGCAGGTATACCGACTGTCGGGCGTTTACGACGGGTGTGTGTGGATTGTTTTGTTGTTTCTCGCTCATAACTGGTGGTGACGTCTTGTGTTTCTCTTTGGCGTCTGATTCAACAGAGCAAGAACAAACTGAGCAAGACTTCTTCTACTTCTTCTTCATCTAGCGTTTCTTCGGACAGCAGCAAGGTAGACAGTCACAGCAGCATGGACCAGTGATTGAGTCACAGCTTTCAAAGTTAATTAACAACAGACTGTCTCTCTGTTTGTTTAGGGTGGTTAATGTTTTGTTCAGAAACTTGTACAAGCTTAAGATAAGATCTAGTGAAGCAGCAGCAGAACAGGTTTAATTCATAGTTAGGGGCCGTTCACATAATCCCAGTGATGGACTGGGTGGTATTTTTCCATTGTTAAGCAAATAGCTCCCACCCACTCTTAACTGCTGTCGCTGTAATTGACCACTTGAGAGTAGCATTGGTTTTTTTTCTACAGTGCTCTGTCATTAAGTTGTTGCTGCTGCGTTAAAACAGTAGAAGTTGTTGTTGTTAAAGTTGTCAGACAGAAGCACGGCACAACTTGTAACGCTGTTATCAAACTGTCAGCCGGGGTTTCTAGGAGCACTTGTACCAGAGAGCGTGTACTTAGAGGAGTTTGTCAGGTTTCACTCTTCTTTTTCTGCTGCTGCTTTTTTCTCTGCCGGCCTGTGTTTTAGTCTCGCTGCCTCTCTTTCTCTCTTTTTCCTCCTCTGCCTCTCTCTCTCTCAGTACGCTCTGGTCTACAAAGGTTTCAGCTTGCAGCAGGATGATCTGCTCTACTGGCAGCTCCCAGCGCAGTTCACGGGGGATAAGGTAACAACTGTGCCCATGATCCTGCAGCTCGGTGTCCCCAGGTCGACCCCTGGAGATCACAAGCTAACAGATGAATTACTGCACCTTTAACTCACTCCCGCTCATCAGTCTTCATTGTCACACTTCTGTCTCCTTAGTCCCTCACCTGTACCTGTCCACACTCCTGTCCTCCTCATTAGGGCCTGACTGATAAGGATTTTCATAGCATGTTCACAGTTCTGCAGTCAGGAAGTGTCAAAGCAACAACCACCATCTGTTGAACAGCTTCTTCCCCACAGTGATTAGACTCCTTAACAAAAGGATGTGAACTGCATGAACAGATTTTAGAGCACCTATTTAATTATCATTTTTATTCTCTTTTATTCCTGACCATTTATATCTGTTGTTTTTATTTATCCATATTTTACTTATTTATTGTTTAAATTAACTTCACTGATCTCCAAATGGTGGATGTATGAAACACAATTTTGTTCGCATAAGAATGACAAATAAAACCTATGTATCTATTTTTCTATCTGCCGATAAATTTTTGCATTTACTTCTTCTTTTTTTTGATCAAATAGCTGCTTTTGATCCCATAAATATAGTTCAAACACTTGTAACAAAGAAATAAATTGAAGGCAGAACATTTTACTATTTTCAAATACTTTTATTGCCATATGAACAATTCTAACATAACATCACAAGCCTCTAGCGATTTAGCTTTTAAAAAAGTTTTTCTATCAGCCAACTTTTGGCCAATTAACGATTATTCTCTAAGAGCTCTAATCAGCCGATTAACCGGTCAGGCCCCTACTCCTCAGTCCACTTAACTTCCTGTACCACATTCCTCCCCTTTAATAAAACAAAATATAATTGCATATAATCAATATTCACTATGCTTTCTTTAATAAAACATCTCAAAGAAAAACTAGCTGTCAGACTATGGGACAAAAGCTGTTTGTCTCTAATTTGTGTCCGCTGCCTTTAAAACCTTTTTGACTTGTCTGTAATTTTAAACTTCAGTCAAGGAGGGTTCAATATAATTTTGTGTCATTAAAAGGCCACTCCAGTCGTTTTACATTCTGCTTCCATAAAGTTTAAGGCGGCTCAGAAGAGCAGCTACGCAGATTTTATCACATTAGCTACTGTGTTTGCATGACAAGTAAATTAAAATGCATTCTCCACATTGAAATACAGACATTTATAATGAAATCTCAGCAGAATGTTGACATGATAATAAACTTTAGGGCTGAACAGTCTGTCATCATTTCTGTCAGTGAAATGCTCAGATGACCATTCTGCCTTAAATTGTAATTATAATGTCTGCCAAAATAATTGTAATATAATTTTTTTTCTTTTATCATTCAGCCCTCTCTCTCAGGTGTTGACATACTGTGTTTCATCATGTCAACTGAGCCTCTTCCTTTGCTGACCCCACTGTAGGTCGGCTCTTACGGAGGAAAACTCAAATACACCATCTCCTACGTGGCCAGTTCCAGGGGAACGCTGCTGGACGACCCTGACGTCCAGATCATTGTGAGTGTGTTCCTGCGTTTGCTTTTCCTCATGTTGCTTTGTTTGTGTGTGTGTGTGTGTGTGTGTGTTTGTATTTGCAGCGTTTTTCTCACCTGTCGTTGTTTTTCTCCTGCAGGGGAACGACATCACCCTGGTGGCCCGTCAGCCCTGGCCGGTGAGGCAGCAGGGCAACAGAGAGTCTCGCCGCTTTGAGATCGTCTTCAGAGAGGTGAGCGGCTCAGACCCACATGGGAACAGGAAGTGTTGTCATAGAAGCACATTGTACGAGCGTTAACGACCGCCGTCGTCTTGTTTTGTAGGAAAACTGGCGCCGTCCCGATGGCATGCCGGCGACCCGCGAGCACCTGATGATGGTTTTGGCCGATCTGGACGACATCCTCATCCGCGCGTCCTACTCCACCGAGATGCTCTCCTCCAGCATCTCTGACGTCAGCATGGAGGTGGCCGTGCCCAACTACAGCGGCCTGGCGCAGGCGCTGGAGGTGGAGCAGTGTCGCTGCCCGCCGGGATACCAGGGGCTCTCCTGCCAGGTAACTCCTCAACCCCCCCCGCCCCCCAGGATGAATCTGCTTCATTAAAACGCTCCCCCACGCTCTCTCATAAAAACGTCATAAAAACAATAGAGACTGCACATCCTAAAATCTACAGGCTGGGTGCCATTGCTGTGTGATTTTTGTTCACATATTTTCCTGTGACATACTTGCCTTATATCATATTACATATGTGTATGATGGTTTCTTCCCTGATGTGATTTTTTGTAACATGGTTTTGTGAGCATATTCATTTTTTGGTAACACTTTATAATAAGTACACACTATTAAGCATTAGTTAAGCATACTGAATTATTCATTTATAACGCATGAATACTCATGAGTATGTAGTTTATGAATACAGATAGTGTCTGTTTATCAATGATGAGTAAAACATTTTTAACTGTGTTTATAAACTACATACTAATGAGCATCCATCTGTTATAAATTATGAGTTCAGTATTCCATGCTTAATAGTGTGTATTTATAAAGTGTTACCCAATTTTTGTATAATATGCATATGCACTGCAAAAATTCAAAATCGTACCAAGTATATTTGTCTTATTTCTAGTCAAAACAAATCTCATTATACTTAAAATCAGACTCATCACATTAATAAGTGGCTTGTTTTTAGACACTTTACTTCTTTCAAGCATATTTTCCCTTGAAATACCGGTAAGTAGAACAATTTGATAGTGGAGCAAGTTTTTCTTGTTTATTACAAGCTCAAAAAATTTGCTTTCACTGGCAGATTTGTCTTCTTATTTCATATGAAAAGTGAAAATCAGTAGATTTTTAGGTGATGAGTCTTATTTTAAGTGGAAAGAGATTGTTTTGACTAGAAATGAGACATTTTGACAAGAAATAAGACAAATATTCTTGGAAAGATTTTGATTTTTTTTGCAGTGTGTACATAAGTATATTTATTATTGATTTATGAGGAAATATTCATAGGACTGTTTTTGGACTTTATATTTTTCTGAACACATTAGAGGTGTGTTCATTCACCTGCTTCGTGTTTTCACCCGAAACGTCACTCACTAGGTGATATTAAATGATTCCCTTGGAGCTGCTGCTGGTGTGCAGACTTAGTGTTTTTCCTGTTCCTCTAACATCAGAATCCCGTCTGTTTCAGGACTGTGCCCCTGGATACACTCGCACCGGAGGAGGTTTATACCTGGGTCACTGTGAGCTGTGTGAATGTAACGGCCACTCTGACTCCTGCCACCCAGAGACCGGCATCTGCACGGTACAAAGCATGAGCTCATTGTGTTATAAACCCAATGACCAGACGGGCAGACAGATATCTAAACCATGATGTGTTCCTCCTTCCAGAGCTGCCTGCATAACACTCAGGGTGAACTCTGCGAGCAGTGCGCCCCCGGCTTCTTCGGCGACCCGACTGTTGGCACTCCGGAGGATTGCCAGCCCTGCGCCTGCCCCCACACTGACCCCGACAACCAGTGAGTCCTGGCACAGATAACAAGAACCCGCATTCCACCTCCATTTATAGCTCAAGACAAGTCTGTGTCCGGCTCACTTCACTTCGTTCACACCAAATTCCATTGTCTTGTAAATTCTGGAGTTTGGTCCGTTTCCATTATTTAACCTGTTTTCCGCCGACTTGCACCAAATATTAATCTGATTCCCTGTTCACACGTTTGAACAAATCAGGATCAGTGACAATAAGAAAAAAAAAACCTTGCAGAATATTAAAGGATCTCAGCTGCTTCCTGTGCAAACCCATTTGTTTTTAGCTAATCAGACGTCATATTTCATTTCCTCTGCAACAATCTGCTTTGCAAAAGGAGGATGTGTTCCGTATTTAGCATCTTGTCTGTGTAACAGGTTCTCTCCCACCTGTGAGAGCCTTGGAAACGGAGGCTACCAGTGCACGGCCTGCCAGCCCGGCTACACCGGCCAGTACTGTGAGCGGTGAGATGACCCAACACCTTCTCTTAATGCTGCTGAAATTATTTCTGCATGTGATCATTTTTGATAAAACTGCACTGAAGCACTCTGTGGTAAAATCTGCTTTCTGTTTTTGTGACTGTGTTTCTGCCTTCACCAGTTGTGCTCCTGGATACGTTGGAAACCCACAGGAGAGGGAGAAGTGTCGTCCATATGATGGTAAAGCTCCGTAAAATGAAAAATGTTCTCATTAGTGTCAGTTTTGCTTTGTGAAATTTATTTAGAACCTTTATTTAATCTCAGAGATATATTGAGGAAGCAACCTCATTTACAATATAGCCGAGACAAAACACAAAACATTTGAAACATACAATGAGCATATCAGAAATACCAAAAAGTAAAAGTGACAAAGATCAATTGAAAACAGAGAAGTCTAATTAAAAGCAGGAGCAGTTGGAGGTAAAAAAAAAAAAAAAAAGATGCAATTATGGAGTGTTCCAGGTTGCAGGTGCACAGTAAGAAAAACTGGATTTTCCAGGTTCAGTATGTTCACAGAAGGAACCTTCAGTGTGAGCCAGTTATTTGAGCGTGTATGATAGAGACTTGCATTAAAAAATACTAAAGAGTTAATATAGGATGGTAAAAGACCAGTGAGAGCTTTAAAAATAAAAGAAAATAGAAAAGAAAAATTATCCTGCTGCCAATTCATTCATGATGCAGTAATGTATCCTTTTATAGTTTATTAGATTCATTTATCTAATCAAAATAAACAGCATACTTGAGATCCTCCATGCACAGGTTCACCATGTCCACGTCCATTTGACAGTGACAGTCAGTCATGAAATGTGACTCTGGCCACTATCTGTGATCCCTGATGGGTTTCTTGTGACCTTTGCCCTTTGCAGCTGCAGCCTCCCTGGTGGTGAAGGTTTATCCAGAGAGGGTCCTGGCGTCCCAGGGCGGCCCCGTCACCCTGCGCTGCCAGGTGTCCGGATCACCTCCACACTATTTCTACTGGTCCAGAGAGGACGGACGGCCCATCTCCGGCACTGCAGACAGACGCAGACAAGGTGAGGCGAACTGTAGAAGATTTTTGGTTTGATTTAACTTATCCATATTGCCTATAACTGTATTGGACACTATGCTACGTGTGCATACAACACCCTTGTCCTCCCCTGTGTGTGCAGGAGCAGAGCTGTACTTCCCCAACGTCCAGCCCAGTGACGCCGGCGTCTACGTCTGCACCTGCAGAGACCAACGCAGCACCAACAGGAGCCGCGCTGAGATAGTTGTCACAAGTATGTATGAGTCTCACTTCCATATTAGCGAAGAGGGTTTTTATCCTCAAGCTGCTTATTGGCTCATGGTAAATAAATAGATTATATGCAGATGTTTAGCAGACTGTGATGAAGCTGGGATAAGATACAAGTCTGAAGAAGGTTATTTTAGCTTTTTAAGCTTTTGCTTATTCACAAATGGCATTTTCCAACTCTGTTTGTTGTCTCTGCATTCCTGCAGGCGTCCAGACTAAACCCATTGAGGTGACGATTGAGGAGCCCAAATCTCAGACTATCAGGGTGGGGTCTACAGTCAGCTTCATCTGTACTGCAAAGAGCAAGGTAAGACTAGTCAATGATAGGATGACCAAATGCCTCTTTTGCTCAGACATGTCCTCTTGTTGCGTTTTACGTAATTCCCGAGAAGCTGCATCTCTGTGCGGCTCTGCGACACGTACCTGCATACAGAGGAAGCAGACATTGGAGCAGCACTGCCTCTTCTCACAAAATGCCAAAGCGCAAGTGTAGCTATTTTTTTATAGGCCTACCTGACAGCCATGTTTAGAGGATCGGGGACAGTTGTAACACTTCTTGCATTTTTCTCAACAAATCAGAAACCCTTTACACTAGAATATCCAATTTAATATATTTAAAAACCTTAATGTGTGAACTACAAAAATTATGTATGAAAGTGGTTTTAAGTAATATTTTCAGGTTGCAAAATTCATCTAAATAAAGTGACTGCAATGTAGCTGTAACACATGCCAGGTTCGGTTTTGACAAAGACGAACAACCTGTTTCCTCCTGTTTCCTGAAACTGAGTGTTACTTCCCTCCCCACGAATGCATCCCATGACTTCTCTGCCTCCCTCCTCCTCCTCCTCCTCCCACAGTCCCCGGCCTACACCCTGGTGTGGACCCGCAGGGGTAACGGGAAGCTTCCCAACCGGGCCATGGACTTCAACGGCATCCTGACCATCCAGAACGTCCAGCCCGAGGACGCCGGCGTCTACGTCTGCACGGGCTCCAACATGTTCGCCATGGACGAGGGCAGCGCCATCCTCTACGTGCCAGGTCCGTGATCCTTGGCACTGCATTCAGTTACCCCATCACCACCCCCACCCCACTCTGGCTCCTGTAGTTTACCACCATAAACTTGAGTCCCCCTCCCGATCTCACCCCCTAAACCTTTCCCCTCCCCCCTCTCCCCGTCCAGCTTGAAATGGTGCATGCTTTTCTGTGTGACTGCACTGTAAACACTCAGCTCTGGGTTAACAGCATAATAAGCTTGCAGCTCTAACTCCCAACGCTTTTTTGACGCAGCAGCATATAAACGTCCATGTCCTGTCGTCATCACTGCTCTTCTCACTGCTTTTATTTAACTCGCTCTGATCGGTGGTTCGATTAATTCTGTGCTTTTACGTGGAAAGAAAATACAGCTTGTGGGTCTATTTGCAAACTAAAAAACTGCAGGCTACAAATCTGCCCAGATAACATATGGGATATGGAGTTTTTAAGATTTAACAAATGGGCGCACATGGAGCCATCATCATCACACATCCTCTCTAGACTTATAATATAATCTTTTGGATCAGTGATTTGTGGGGAAACGCTTTCAGTTCTTTTTTTTTTCTTTTTTTTCTCACATTGGTTGAATTAATCAGTGGTGGTTTGGTTGCTTCTCAGTTATTTTTTTTAACGAGGTTTTACTAGCAGGGTGCTGGATTCTGGTGTCTCATCTTATTTGTTTTAAATACTCTGGGCTCCTGGGTCCCGCTCCCCTCCCACCTCCCCTCTCCTCCCTCCCTCCGATACCTGAGCTGTAGTGTGTAATAACGATGATGATGAGGAGGGGATGTGGACGCCACCATGGCGACGCTTAGTGACTCTGCAGCTGACAATTCAAAGAGGACTTCATTCATTTAATTCTGGAGGAGGAGGATGTCGCTCCTGACGTCTCTGCTGTGTGTTAATCTTCTGATCATGAACGAACGATGGAACAAAAAAACGGTGCTAATAGCTATGGTGAAACCTGTATTCAGAACTGCTGTTGTTGTTGTTGTACGACTGTAATTTCACTCCTTCCTTTAGCGTCGACACACGTCGTTCGCTGTTTGTGTTGATTTTGTTACTTGTCCGATTTTTAGTAGGTACAAATATTTAAGAGCTGACTCTAATCCTAATGTTTCCATGAAATCAAATATATCAGAAATGTTAGATTTTTGTTTTGTTTGTCTGTTTGTTTGTTCTTAAGGGAATTGGCCATGTGAATGCAATGAGTTTGCATGATGTGTGTGTTTACATTTAGGCAATCAAATGTTTTTTTTATAAGAAAATATTTTTATATACGTATATCTTTCACCTCAACAATCGCAGGTCACATGTTCAGACTTTTTCTTTTATTTGTTTGTTTTTTTAATTTGTTTATTCTCATTGACTCAAAGGCTACATGATTGCAAATATAACCAAAGGTGCTTCTGTAAAGATTTTTAAAGTTTTTTTCTTTTTACACACGTCACATTGTAATGTATTTATCTTAACTGTGAAAAATATTTTGTGAAAAAGAGAAAACTGATTAAAGTAATGACACAGTACTGACACTCACACTGATTTGCAAACTTTATGAATGGGGATTTTATAAGAAATAATAGAAAATAATCATATTATTATTGGATCAGTTGAGGATAAATCAACCACCACAAGCTGTATGTGAGCTGAAATAGTAATAATAATAAAACTAGTGTTGCTAGTGTGTTTTTAAAAACTGCTTCTTGCCACTAACCTGCATGCTTCATGTGTGACTGAGCTGCACATCTTCATCTCTCCCTCGTGCTGCCTGTACAGTCGTCATGCACTTTTGAGTGTGTGTTTGTGTGCATTTTGTCTATCTTGATTTTCACTCCACAGCATAAGAAGAAGCATTTTGCCGCGTTGTTTTGTTTTACAGTTGGTGTTGAGTGTGACTTAAAGGGATAGTTCAACATTTTGGCCCATTGCCATAATCCGTATAGTCTTATTAGTAGGTTCATTACCTTTAATTGTCGGTGCAAGCTTTTTTAGAACAGCAGAGCAGAGCCGCAAGCTGCTCAGAGCTACGCTACGGAGGCTCATGGGATTTCTTGGTTTCCCCAGCAGGGCCAATTTGCCAAAATGTTGAACTGTCCCTTTAACTATTAAATGTTATTGAACGGTATCTTGATATGTTAATAATCAAACATCAGGTAAGTGTGCAAATTGGACTCATGTAACTATGAATTAAATGGCACCAACTATCAAGAGCAAAGAAAAAAATCTATGAAGAGCTGAAAAATAATAATTCCTGATAAATCGGTGCTCATTAAATTCAATTTCATGATGTTTTTTTTGAGCATGTTTACATCATGTGTGACATTGTTTTGTGGTGTTAACTGGAGAGAAGCCGTGGCCCTTGGCCCTACGTCCGGAGACGGATCTGACAGTGTCTCTCTGTGGGGGAGGGGGGAGATGGAAGGTAAACTGCTGTTTCCATGGAGAACTGACCTGTCAGTTTACCTGTTTACCCCTCCCTCCCTCCTTTCCTTCCTCCCTCCCTCCCTCCCCCCCCAACACCTCCAGAGGCCTCACAGACTCAGATGTTTTACACAGCCTATGAAATGTTTGAAGGACACAGAAAGCGTAAGTTGGACATTGCGGGCACGGTTTCCTCTCTGCTGCCGGGTTTCCCTGGAGCGGCGACCCGGCCTCTCTCACTCTCTTTCTTTCTCTCTCTCACACACTCTCGGTGTCGTGCATGCACTTCACCTTCCTCAGCATGGATATACAGGTGCTGGTTCCGGTAGCGTCCATGTACAATCAACCAAGCGGCTCTGACAAACAGGATCTCTGTGCACTCTGTCCTTTCACACACCAATGTCCTTGAGCATCTTTAGGTGAATCCAAATCTAAAGATGAATTCTTATTTCAGCACATTATTAAAGGGATAGTTCAACATTTTGGCAAATTGGCCCATTGCCATAATCCCTATAGTCATAGCAGTAGGTTTGTTACCTTGAATGGTGGAGCAGAGCCGTGAGCTGCTCAGAGCTACGCTACGGAGGCCGATGGGATTTCTTGGTTTCCCTCATCAAACTCATCAAATACACAATCCAACAACTCCAAAACGCTTTCGTGGACAAGTTGTGACCTGCACATTCACCGCGCTATGAGATAATAACATTACGAGACAGAGTTGTTTTTGGGGTAAACGCAGAGACTGCTTGCTGAAAAACTGTCCCTGAAGGCAACGCGCATCAGCGGTTTTGCATGAATTTACCTCTAAAACAACTCTGTCTGGTAACGTTCCATTATTATCTCATAACGTAGTGAATGTGCAGGTCACAACTTGAATGTTTTGGAGTTGTTGGATTGTGTATTTGATGAGTTTGATGAGGGAAAGCAAGAAATCCCATTAGCCTCCGTAGCATAGCTCTGAGCAGCTCGCGGTTCTGCTCTGCCGTTCTAAAAAAAAGCTTGCACGGACAAATAAAGGTAACAAACCTACTACTATGACTATAGCAATTATGGCAATGGGCCAATTTGCCAAATGTTGAACTATCCCTTTAACAGTTATAACCCTCCTGTCCTTGTTAATTAGAATATTAAAGCTTATTAGATTGTACATGATCATTACCGGCTCCCACCTGGTACTTTGGGTTCATCGGGGTCCATCACTGCAGGAAAAAGTGCATGTTCATCCTGGGCAGCTCCGTCTGAATGTTGAAGCCACTTCCTGTCATTACAAATAATCAGTCCTGTACAGATTACATCTCCCAGAGCTCTTATAGGAGGTGATGAACCATTTAATTAATCAGGAGAACTCATAATAAGTGGATAAAAACATCATACAAGCCTATTTCATGATGATTTTTTGGGGATGATCTATATTAGAAATTCACTTAAAGTTAATGGGATTTACATTATCCACCAACTTTGTTTTATGTGAGGAGATTTAGTTCCTCTTTAACCCATAAAAAGAGACTATTTTTCTTTTTTTTTTAATCTTGCCCAATGATTAATTCTGGAAGTTTTCCCATTATTATTATTAATAATAATCGTTGCCTGGTTACAGTTGATGATTTGTGTGACAGTGTCTCCACATTCAGAGACGAGAGATGTCCCTCCTCCTTCTCTTTCCTCCTCTTTGCACTCTTTTCTCTTTTCTTCCTCTCCTCAGGAAACATGCCGTCATCTGGGCTTCAAACATCATACTGTGTCTTAATACATCCCATCACACCCTTATGACATCATTAGCTGACTGTGAGGGGCAGCGAGCCTGGGCACAAGTGTGTGTGTATGTGTGTGAGGCAGCGTTTCAGTGCATTACGCAGATGGAAGAACACAGTAAATATGATGTCAATAGATGAAAAATCAAGATGTTTTTCAGATGGTGTGAAGATGTTATAGACTTTGAACATCATAGATATGAGAAAATATGTAATGGCAGTCTATTAGCTTCAGCTATACTCAAGTAATCAAACTGAGCAACTGCAGTTGGTTTGTTGTGTAGAGGTTGTTTGTAGTTGTTTTGAGCTCCTTTTGAGTTGTTATTTCTCAAAACCTGGACAGATAATATCTATTTGATAGCTGAGGTAGTGAATCTGACCCATGGCAGAGGTTTAACACAGTTATTTGTGAGTCTATTGTAGAGAGGAGAGTGAGTCTGGTCCCAGACCCTGGAGCAGCACGGTGTAACTGAGGTCAGAGAGTCACGGCTCGGCTCGGCCCGGGTCAGAACGGTCCCAGAAGTTTTTTGGTTCCCTGCTTGCTTGGATAGCTTCATACTCCTCCCTTAACCCGCTGAAAGGGGCCTTTCTTTTGCTCTGTCAGCCTGGGATCATACGGGATTGAATATGAAGTCTAGCAGCCAGCCAAACTGGCGCAGACAGCGGTATGCCCAGAGGGCCATGCCAAGGCGTGCCTGCCACATCTCATCTGTTTTGTCTGCTCTGAGGATGTGGACTGCCAAGGGGTGACGGTGGGGACACAGGCTCAGGACATCACACAGTCTGGTCAATCCATTACTCGCAGCTTATATATACGATGCCCCCACACAGCCTTTAGAGTCACGATGCGGTTCCCTTCCACTCCCATCACTTCGGCCATGCTTCACTTTATCACTGTGAGAGGTCTCTGCTGCTTCCAGCTGTGTCTGACTGCTGTGTCTGCTTCTGTAGCCGGAGAGGCGGCCCAGCCTGTGGCCACCATCACTCCCACGGTGCTCAACGTCCAGCAAGGCCAGCGGGCAGAGTTTCGCTGCGCGGTGACCGGGAACCCAACCCCCGCCATTGAATGGATCGGTACGACCAGCACTTAAATACATATTTGTTTGAGATCAAGGATATTTATCAGTTTTAGCTTGTCACATTGAATGAAGAAAGATTGAAGAGGCTGCAGTCCAGGTGTAACTGTGTTTGTTATTGCAGGAGGTCCAGGGAACAGAATGAGTCCCAGAGCGGTGATTCGAGGCGGAGCGCTGATCTTCAGCACAGTGGAGGCAGCTGATGAGGGAGAGTACACCTGCAAGGCCCTGAACACCCACGGAGAGCACACGGCCCGCTGCTCCCTCTTTGTGCAAAGTATGATGATCTGTGTGTTGAAATAAATGTGTTCACACACTCACATTGTGAGGACACACACACTTTTGGAGGACACTAGTCCACACAATGTGCATTGTTAGGTTTTAGGGGTCAGGACTGGGTTTAAAGTAAGTGTTAGACTATTTATTGATCCCACTCATGGGAAATGTAGGCATTACAGCAGCATACAACAATAAGGTTAAAGAAACCCAAAACAAATATGCATATAGAGACTTTCTGTACAGTTTTGCACAAAAATAGAATAAGGCAGTACTGTGCAAATGTTTTAGGCACTAAAGTGAAGTGAAGATGCTTTCATGAATAGTCTTTATTTATGGATTAACTTCATCCAAAGATCAGTCAACAGGAGAAACCCAAGTCAGATCATAATCTGGTTTGGTCTTTAAAACAGATCCAGTTCTCCTCCACACACCTGCACACAGTTTATTTCCAGGTTCTTGACTGGCAGGGTGTTGAAGCAACTTTCCATAGTGTTTGTGTGGATTGGTCTCTTCATGTTATCCCAGACTGACTCCATAATGTTCCCATTAGGACTTTTTTTTTTTTTTTTTTTTGAAATATGTTTATTGATTTTCATAAAGAAAAAAAAGAGAGAGAAAATAAGTAGAGGAAAAAGAGAAGAGAAGAAAAAAGGAAAGGACCCAGCATATCAAGCATTACAACAATATTTCATGGTCATAAAATGAGTATCTACTACAGACAGAATAGAAGAGCTTAAAAAACTAAAATAATAATAAAATAAATAGGTTGATAGACATATACAAGGTCATACTCTTGTTTGCACTGTGAGGGTTTGTACAATAGCCAGTGTCTATGGGCTCAGATCAGGACTTTTGACACTGGCTGTAATCTTTAGGTCATTGTGGTGCTGCAGAATAAATGTGTGGTCGATCAGAGGCCTCTCTGATGGTGGATAAGAATCTAAACTTCTGAAAGGCCTCAGACTGTGCAGCTTTTGAAATATGAGACATGTGGTGTGTCTGATATGTTTTGTCTTTGGTTGATCATGATGCTTTGTCCCGGTCAGAGTCTAACCCTAGCGGCCTGGGCACGCAGCCCCAAGTCCAAGTCAGTCCCCAAAACGTTGAAGTCCACGAGGGCGACACCTTGAGGTTGTACTGCCGTGCGTCCGGATCGCCCACCCCGAAGCTCACCTGGCTGAAGAATGGAGGACAGATCCCTCCACAGGTGAGACTCTTCCTCCTCCTCCTCCTCCTCCTCATCCTCCCTCTCTGCTGCTGCTGTCTCCGAAACCTGAGCGGCGACTTTTAACACGGATTGATTTTCTCATTTTGCTGTGATATCTCTTATCTTGCACCTCGAGGGCGTGTGCGGTGGTGCCGATGCTTATTTCATCATACTTTGTCAGTTTTTTTATGACTGTTTTCAGCATTTTGAACACTTACCTTTATTTTTCCCTCCCTTCTGTTTGTCTCCTCCTCCTCCCCCCCTTTTTTTTTTTGTTCCCACCCTGTTTTGACGTTTACTCAGGCCATTCCCTCACACGGTTTCCATCAGTTTAAAAGCAACAGTGTCGATGTGTTACAGAGACGTATTGAGGAGCTGCAGGTCTGTCCATCTGTCCGATGTCTTGTCTGTCCTTGTCTCGTAGAATCATCACACCCATCGTCCTCTGCTACTGACCTCGTCCTCACACGTTGTCCACTAAGTGCATGATCAAACGTGTCCGTGATTCACGCCTGTTGATTTACATCAGCTGCTCACTAAAGTCCCCTGGTGCCAAACTAAAAACTAAAAATGATCTAAACTGGGTCTGGTTTGCGTCTTGGTGTACTTGCATGCAGTTTTTTTTTTTTCTGGGGTTTTATTTATAATTATTTTTTACAAATGTGTTTTTCATAGTCTTTCGTTTTTTTTTGTTCTGTCCACATCAAAACCATCCCTGACATGTTTGGGCTCTCAGCACCCTGTCGACCTCCATCATTCCACTCAGTGTATTAACAGCACTAAGTATACAGTAGGTACTGTAGGTATTTCAGACATATTTTGCTCTGTGCCAGGCGCACCCTGCCGCTGCCCCCCCTCCCCCCCCCAAGGGGAGAGGAGAGGAGAGGAGGAGGGTGGGTGTTTTGTGTGTTAGTCTGGTTTCTGCACGGCCCTCCTCGGCTCGGCGAGGGCTCCGGGGCCTGTTTAGTTCTGCCTCAGAGAGCCACTGCGTTGTGTCAGCCTTTCCCAGGGGGAGCCGGGCTCTGCCGTGCGACCACGCAGAAATTCTGTATGCTCTAGCAAACGGCTTGCTTTGAAAACTCGTCAATGGGTTCAGACACACATTGAGCCAAGGCCCGCCTCAGCCACTGCTCGGTTTAGCCTCTCCCTCACGGTTGAATGGGCCGGAGCTAAGCAGCTTTGTCCGTAGATGCCCCAGCACCCCCCGGATACAGTAATCCCTCCCCAGACCCTCCCCTCCTGATTCCCCTCCCCTCTGAGGTGTTTCCAAACTTTATGAAAGCTAATTTTCAGCCTTGTTGGGCCTCTTGACTGCCATGTGGAGTAGTGTACAAACAAGTCAACTTGTTGACAGAAAGACGTGAGAGCTCTTAAATATGTGTGGAGACTGATGCAGGATTTTCCTCTTTCTCATTTGTGGATTTTTTTTTAATTATTATTATTCCAAGGGCTCTGGTTCATAATTATTCAGATTTACCCCCCAAAAATGTCTTCCTTTTTATGCTAATTAAGTATCCTCTGAATCCAATCAATGTGTCACAAACACTAACTCCTTCATGATCATCAACCATTATAGTTTTAAGATAGTAATGTAGCACATGTAATAATCACCAATCTTTATACATTAACAAATTATAACCCCACCAATCATCATAGAGATGTCGGCACTGCTACTGTGCCGCAGAAATCATAAATAAAAATTCATTTAGAGAAAAAAAAAAAACTGTAGCAATAACAGCTCCTGTCTTGTCTGTTAGATCTATGCTGTGGTGCTTTTGTGTCGCTGTTAGCTAGTGATGTCACAATGTCTCATTTATGTTGTTTCAAGGGACGTGAGGCAGGTAAGTGATGATGTGCTTTGTCTTCAGAATAATCATCTGTGTTGGATTTTGGTGGATTTACAGTGGTGGACAAAATTATTCGAACGCTTGGCATATTCAAGAGGTTTTAGTTGTTCCTGTTGAATTGGCCATTAATCATCATTATGCTATAAACCATAGAATATAGAGCCATCAGTTCAGTTCAGTTCAGTTCAGTTCAGTTCAGTTCATCATAAGAAGATTTAGGTAATTTTCCTTACAAAAAACATGGCTTCATCATCAGGCTGATGGAGCCATGAAGGTTTTTAGATCGGCGGGGCAGAAACGCTCAGCTAACGCAACAGAGGTGCACGGTACTTTCGCCTTTCCCTCATCAAACTCATCAAATACACAATCCAACAACTCCAAAACGCTCTGGTGGACAAGTTGTGACCTGCACATTCACCACGCTATGAGATAATAATGTAACATTATGAGACAGAGTTGTTTTCAAGGCAAATGCGTAGCCAGAACTACATTTCAGACACGGCCGCTGGGCAGAGCGATTTCAAAAGCGCAAGTAGTTCCGAGTATTTGCTTCATATGTTGTAATGTTACATAATTATACATTATTATTTCATAGCATGGTGAATGTGCAGGTCACAACTTGTCCACAAGAGTGTTTTGGAGTTGTTAAATTGTATATTTGATGAGTTTTTAGGGAAAGGCGAAAGTACCATTCGTCTCCATTGTGTTCGCTGAGCAGCTCGCGTCTCTGCTCTGCCGATCTAAAAACAGCTTGCACCAACATTAAAGGAAATAAACCTACCCCTAAGACTATAGGAATTAGGGCAATGGTTTGCCCATTGCCAAAATTTTGAACTATCCCTTTTAAAAACAGTAGGACCTACTTAATCTGATTTGTGCTCAGAGAAACCATCTGCATATTTCATGAACATGATGAAATTAAATCATGTTTTGGAGGGTCTTTTGTTCAGGTCTTTTCAGATCTGTCAGCTGTTCTAATAATTTTGGCCTCTGCTGTGTTTTATAAAGTCATGTTTTTAAATGTCACGTGCTGTGTGTCATGGCAGCAAACAGGTCAGGTGTCTAACCTGCTCTCATTGTTAATGTGTCCTCTCTTCAGGCCCGGATGGAGCGCACCGACATCGGCACGCTGCTCATCCCCAACATCAAGATGTCCGACTCCGGCACCTACATGTGCGTCGGCAGCAACAGCATCGGCTCAAACAGCGCTCCCATCAAAGTGACGGTGCTCAAAGGTGAGGCAACATACTGTATCTGATTCACAGGTTTCCAGGATTATTATTTGGTATTGTTTGATTGTATCCAAGGGAACATTTCATGTTCCATCGTAGTAACATGGATGTGTGTTTTCACAGCGGACCACAGCTCTTCAGTGGTCAGCATCCAGCCCTCCATAGCTGATGTCCAGGAAGGCCAGAATCTGGAGCTCAACTGTGTTGCCCCTGGAAATCCTCCTCCCCAGGTCAGCTGGACCAGAGCCACTGGCCGCCTCTCCTCCAACCACCAGGTAACCACATAGATATGGAAGATACAGAAATATTGTGTGTACTTTACTGTGCATCAGTGTTTCCCCTTAGGGATGTCACAATTACTTGTTTTCACAATTAATCATGGTATTAAACGCCACAATTAATTAATCGTAAAGATTCCTAAAAACCATCACTTCCTAAAAAAGATTATGTATCGGCAGATGTGCACCAAAATAAAGGTAAATGCTCAGATACTGGTCCATTTAACGTAACATTGAATTGGTAGGAATTGTTAGCATGCCATTTGTATTTAAAGAAATAACTAAACTAAACAAAAAATCATCAAAATAAATGTAAACATTTGGTATAGATGACAATTTAGGTATAGATGACACTTCCCCTGAGGGATTAATAATTGGTCATATATTCATAGATACTTGAAATATTTTGTGTAAACAATGAGTAATGTAATTATATTTTGACTATATTTGATTTTACACATTCCTAGTGTTGTCAAATTAATTAATGCATTATAATCGTGATAATCATAACCGTTATTATTTGTCTGACAATAATCGTACCAAGAAAATGTATAATCTTGACATCCCTATTTCCCCTATTTGAACAGTATTTGGTGAAGGAAATGTCTTTCTATATCCATATCTTTATATACTATATATTCTATTTCTATCTTTATGTCTTTTCCAAATCCACTGAAACCTTTACCCACCAGAATCACGACACAAAAATGTTGCGCTCACTCCACCACACCTGTCTGACAACTTTAGCCACTGGATATTAAAAACAACAGCTTTTAAATGATGCATGAATATTTTATGCATCATTATAGATTCAACAACCCAACAGTGTATGAGGTAGTTAAAATTATCTCCACCTCAACCAGCTGTTACAGCAAAATCCTGCTTATGTGTCAGTCCTTATCACTGAGTACTTTACTTTTTTTATCGTTTTATGTACTTCAGTAAGTGAGTCAAATTATGACTGCAGTGTTTACAAAAAAATACCTTTTATACAGTTTATTCATTTTTCCTGTTAATGTTGTATTGATGTTCTTTATTAGTAGCAATGCTAGTATCATATGGCAGCAGTAGCAGCAGTAATTGGGGGTAATTTGGGAAATGTTATGAGAAATACAAGCTGGAACATGTTCAGTATTGTAAGCTGAACTGAACTGTTTCCTTTCCTTCCTGCAGGTTCTGGGGAACCAGCTGCGGATCTTGTCGGCGTCTCCAGAGGATTCGGGAGAGTACATCTGCCGAGTGCAGGGCAGCACTGGAAACCCCGGCCCCCACGTCCACCAGGCCTCCGTCTCTGTGTCCGTCACATCATCCTCTTCACGTAAGTCCTTCCACACAGATGGCATGTTGGACCGTCCCACTGTGTGTGACTCACTTTAATCTGTTTTTTGTCACATTGCAACACAATAAACCCAACACAAGAGCCCATTTTCTACTGTTTCCAAGTGTTTAATCCTGCTGCACTCCGCTGTGCTCGAGGTGGGGCCATTTGCTCAGATTTTTTGACAGCCGTTTCTTTCTCACCAAGGAAATTAGGCCTGATGGCAGCATCAGTCACCGGCTGGGAGAAACACATTAAGGGTTAGGGCATTACATGGCAGCGTGTTGTTCTCAGCCTCACACTGCCTCACTTCATGAATGAACTTTCCAGTCGGGCTTTCCAGTGTGACCTCAGATTGAGTGATTTTCCCTCACTACTGTCCCCATGATCTCATTCCTCATTCGCTCCTTCCTGGACCTCAGCACCGAGTTTGAGTCCTTAAACTGCTGCCAAACGAAGGGAAGGGCCCCCGTGGCTGGACACTGGATTGTAATCTGCTCACTTTTCGAGTGTCTGTGAATAATAAAAGTCAGCGTAAACGAAGTGAGATCATGACATAATAACAAATCTGCCCAAAGGAAAAACTTGCTGCTCCGCGTTCTTCCGCAGGTCTCCAGAGTCCGATCATCGCCATCGAGCCCCACAGTGCTGCAGTGCGCGTGGGGGACTCGGCCAGCTTCAGGTGCAGGGTGTACAGCGGAGCCCAGCCTGTCAGACTGGAGTGGAAACTGGCCAGCAACCAGGCGCTGCCAGGTAATAACCACACACACACACACACACACACACACACACACACGGCTGCCTCTGAGGTATACGCCTGCTTAATGAGTTCTGATTTTATGAAGTCATTATTTACAAGCAATTACAGTCCACCCATTAAGCACTCCTCTGTTACTTCTTTTAATGACCGCAATGACTAATTGAGAACTCGCTCTCATCTCTTTCTCCTAGACTTACACTGACATTTTTGCATTAACTAAAAATTTCGCATGACATTAACTCAAAGGGCACGCAGAGTGCAGAACTCTGCCAAGGCCAGTGTCAAGAAACTTCTCCAGAGAAAAAGAAAAAAAAAAAAGTTAAATTCATAGCAGATGATCTGATCCCATATTTAATGGTTTCTTTCCTGGTTTATGCTCCGTTCCTCCACAAATCAGTTCAGTATGTTTTGCATAATCCAGGTGTAAACATACGTTTCTCTGCAGAAGTTTTTAATGACATGATGGCTTTTATTCTGTACTTTATGGTAAATAATAGGACTCAACACATACAGCCCATGGGCCAAAACCAGCCCACGAGATGAATGAATGCCATGTGTAATTATATAATAGACAGAAGTAGTGTTGAATTTGCATTTTTCTCAAGAAGTTTCAGTTTTTTAAAAGGATTAGTTCATTAACTGTTAACATCTTTATAATGTACTTGTACTTCTTGGCATTAAACAAAGGGAACAATTTAGAGTTCCCATTATTTATAGTTTATAATGCTAAATTTATTTCACTGGTCCAGCCCACTTGAAATCAAACCGCACTGTATGTGGCCCCTGAACTAAAATGAGTTCAACACCCCTGGTATATAATTAAGAAAGACAGTCATGCTGTATCCACTCACTTTTTCATGTAATTACCAAAATTAAATTGACAGCATTCGACTTCTCATTGCAAATTCTCAATACATGTCCTCAGTCTATAACCCTGTTCTTGATTCTCCTCAAGAGTTCAGAAGGACCTCAGACTGAGGACTACTTAGCACGTCTTATAGAGTAATGTGCATTTTCATAAAAAGAGACAAATTAAAGCTTCAAAAACCCTGGATCATACACTTCCCATGAGTTTAGATCATCAAGCTCACCACCAGGACTGAATAGTATCAATTCCTAATGAATAAACTAAGCTCTTCTTAACTTTTCAGAAGTCGCCTGCAGCTCTAATAATGCTTAATTGCTCCTCATTCTCGTTTCTGCAGATAACGTCAAAGTCGGCTCTGACGGTTCTGTCATCACCATCAGCAGCGCTCGCCCCGTCAACCACGGCGCCTACCGCTGCGTGGCCAGCAACCCGTTCGGCATCACTCACACCATCGTGTCTTTGATCGTCAAAGGTGAGTCACATGCACATCATCACACTCCTGCAGAGGAGAGAGAGAGAGAGAGAGAGAGTCCTCACAGAGGGTTCCCTCTAGTGGCCGATCAGACACACAGCCGCACTAGTGTTGTTGCATCTGTGTCTCTCAGAGATTCCTGTGGCCACCGTCACGCCCGTCGGTCCGGTCCAGGTCAGGGTGGGTGAGCCCATCAACCTGGAGTGCCAGGCGTCAGGAGAACCGCGTCCCTCGGTGTCGTGGCACCGGCTGGACAGCAACCGCAAGACGATGCTGAGCAGCCCCGTTCCCATGGAGTCCAATGCAGTCATGCAGGTACTGAGACACCTGAAGACAATATCAACATGTTTTTTTTGTTGGTTTTTTTTGCGTCTTAATGCTGAAATATAATTCCTTTTTTCCTCTCGTGCAGATTCTAGTGGCTCGTCCAGAAGACAGCGGCACGTATGTGTGCACGGCTCGCAACAACGAGGGCTCCACGGAGACCAAGGTGGAGGTGATTGTTGAGGGAGGCTCTCAAGTTCCATCAGTGCCCCGACCCGCCGTTCCTGAGCCGGAGATGATCGTGGTGGAGGGACAAACGGCGACACTGCGCTGCGAGGCTCACGGTAATGAACAGAGGGGGGACAAAAATCTAATATCACTTGAACGGCTTCTATTTTATCTTCTGGTGTCACTTTTTTATGTTGCAGCAAACAACAAGAAATGAGCCGAGCTGAGGATTTATGTTCTGCTCTGCACTGTTTGTTTGTTTGTTTTTTTTAAGGTTTCCCGTCACCAACCATCACCTGGTCTAAGCTGCGCTCTCCTCTGCCGTGGAGACACAAGGTGGTGAACAACAGCTTGGTGCTGCCCAATGTGGGCCGACAGGACTCTGGACAATACATCTGCAGTGCCACCAACAACATGGGCACCAATGACATCACCATCACGTTGGATGTAGAAAGTGAGTGTTATTAAGTTGTTGTTTTTTTTATTCTGTAATTCCTACATCCACTGAATTTTTTTCATTTATTTAATGGAAACAGGCAATAACATACACGATTTATAAACTGACAATACACTGACCAAAAACAGAACTCAAAGGACAGAACAAACCTGACAACATAATAAAACAGGACCAAAACAGGACAGAAAAGTACAAGTACTAGGGCCACATTGAGAAAAAAAAAACACAGACTTCGAGAATAAAGTTGTAAATTTATGAGAATAACATTACAAGAATAAAGTCGTAAATTTACAAGAATAAAGTCATACATTTCATACGAGAAAAAAGTCATAACATTACGAGAATAAAGTCGTAAATTTACGACTTTATTCTCGAAGTTTGTGATTTTTTAATTTGTCATTGTGGCCCTAATACTCAAAACACAAAAAAAAGGGATGTGAAATTACTGAAATTAAATTAACACTAACTACTTAATATACATTTACTCAAACGTAAGTTTTTTCCCATTTTTTGTTATGCATTTCTACCCAATCTTGATTTGTTGCGATATTTTTTTCCAAAAGAAATTGGCGTCTAACTTTATTTCTAAAAATCCAAATTCAAGAATTTTTTTGTTTGGGTCTTCGTAATAAATATTCTTTTCCCAAAAGAATGATCGTGTTTACAATCTGCGGGCATTTTGCATCCAGTACTCCCAACAAAATATTTAGTGGTGTAAATTCAAAAAAAAAAAAAAAAATATTTAGTGGTGTAAATTCAAAAAAAAAAAATGTATGGGCGGCACGGTGGTGCAGTGGTTAGCACTGTCGCCTCACAGCAAGAGGGTTCTGGGTTCGAACCCGCCGGCCGGCTAGGGCCCTTCTGTGTGGAGTTTGCATGTTCTCCCCGTGCATGCGTGGGTTCTCTCCGGGTACTCCGGCTTCCTCCCACAGACCAAAGACATGCAGGTTAGGTTAATTGGCGACTCTAAATTGCCCATAGGTGTGAATGAGAGTGTGAATGGTTGTCTGTCTATATATGTTAGCCCTGCGATAGACTGGCGACCTGTCCAGGGTGTACCCCGCCTCTCGCCCAAAGTCAGCTGACATAGGCTCCAGCTCACCCGTGACCCTAGTGCAGGATAAGCGGTATAGAAAATGAAATGAATGAAATTCAAAATGTATCTTTTCTCTCCTCTCCTATGTTTAGCTCTTCCTTATGCAACGTCCGTGCCCGACGACGTGGCTGTGCGGGTCGGGGAGGTGATCAGGTTGCAGTGCCTGGCCCACGGCACCGCTCCTCTGACCTACACTTGGACCAAGCTGGATGGATACATGTCCCCGAGGGCTCAGGTGAACGGAGGCGACCTCCAGATCAACCTGGCCACCGCTGACGATGCAGGAAGCTACAAGTGCGTGGCCAGCAACAAAGTGGGCAACAGCGAGGTGGTCGCCAAAGTCACAGTCAGATGTGAGTGTGATGATGAGACCGGGTTGATCATGTTGTGAAGACGGTTCATGTGTGATGTAATAGTGATGTTCTTGCCCCCTCTGTAGCCCCTCTGGCAGTGCGCGTGTCACCCCAGGTGGAGGTGAAGGCTCAGGGCAGCGCCGTGGAGTTCACCTGCTCAGCAGCAGGTGGCGTGGAAACCAAAATCGAGTGGCTGAAGGAAGGAGGCCCCCTGCCGCCAAACCACCACGTCAAGGACGGAGTACTCAGGTGACAGTACAAGACAGAAACAGCCCTGACTGTCTGAGTATGTGGGATATTAAAGGATCTGCTGTTATGTCCTTACAGCTGAACTTAATACGGAGCATGATTTGCTCTATTTAGGTTTGTCGAGGATAAGCAATCCAGCTTTCTTGCCTCATCTGAGATTCTCAAGCCTAAAGCTGTTCACTTTTACTGAAGGCGTAAATAATTAAAAATGAGTCGCATATATTTTATATCTTCTCAAAATATCCACAATCTATTTTTCAAAAAGGGGTAACTGATATGAGCGAAGTAGTTTTTAGCAAACACCACTCAAATAAGAATGAGGGACTATTTTCAGCTGTGGATTTGCAAATATTTAGCAACAGGACAGTTGAACATTCGATTCGACTTAAAATAAACTACATAGTCCATGTTCATCTAAGTGAGGGAACTCGTGAGGCTCACTTATGTGTTTATAATAGCTGCTCCACAACAATAGAAATCTATGATACAGAGGAATGAAGTATATCAAGCTGTGGCTACACAAACAGCACTAAATATAGTTAATACAATGCATTTGTTGTTGTTTTTTTACATGGAACATTAAATGCCAATATACTTAAAAGGATAGTTTAACATTTTGGCGAATTGGCAATAGGCGAATTTGCCATAATCCCTATAGTCATAGGAGTAGGTTCATTACCTTTAATTGTCGGTGCAAGCTGTTTTTAGATTGTAGAGGGCAGATGTGAGCAGATGTGAGCTGCTCAGCTAATGCAACGGAAGCATACAGTACTTTCGCCTTTCCCTCGTCAACTCATCAAATACACAATCCAACAACTCCAAAACGCTCTGGTGGACAAGTTGTGACCTGCACATTCACCACGCTGTGAAATAATCATGTAGCATTACGAGATGGAGTTGTTTTCAAGGCAAATGTGCAGCCGGGACTACATTCCAGACACGGCTGCTGGGCAGAGTGATTTCAAAAACGCAACAGTATTTGCTTCATGTGTCGTAATGTTACATAATTACACATGATTATTTCATAGCGTGGTGAATGTGCAGATCACAACTTGTCCACCAGAGCGTTTTGGAGTTGTTGGATTGTGTATTTGATGAGTTGACGAGGGAAAGGCAACAGTACCGTGCACTTCTGTTGCCTTAGCAGAGCAGCTTGCGTCTCTGCCCCGCTGATCTAAACACTGACAATTAAAGGCAATGAATCTACCCCTCTAACTGTAGGGATTATGGCAATAGGTGAATTTGCCAAAATGTTGAACTATTCCTTTAAAAATTATCAGAGAAATTCAAATCTATGGATGATATAATTTTAATGTGTAATATGTGAAGTGATATCTGAACAGTGGCATGTTTCCATGTGTTAATGTCTCCGTAGGATTGAGAACCTTGAGCAGAGCAACGAGGGAGTTTATATCTGCAGAGCGAGCAGTGTGTACGGTCAGGCCCAGGACACGGCCAGACTGACCATCCAAGGTCTGTAGCTCTGACTGCTAATACACCAGTCTACAGACTAATTAAACAAAACCCAAATACAACTTAGTCATCCCTCATTTTTCCCCTCAGCCCTGCCGAAGGTGATGATCAACGTGCGTACATCGGTGCAGACCGTGATGATCGGGAACTCTGTGGAGTTTGAGTGCCAGGCCGTCGGCGACCCGGAGCCCACGGTCAGATGGAGCAAAGTGGGCGGGACTTTGCCAAATCACATCATGGTGAAGGGCGGCATGCTGCGGATCGATCAGGTGACGGAGGCCGACGCCGGGCAGTACCGCTGCACCGCCACCAACGACGTGGGCTCGGTAGAGTCTCAGGTGGTCCTCAATGTCCAGTGTGAGTGATCCTGCAACACATGCACACATACACACACGCACACACTTGTGTTTTATCACCATATTCATTGAAATCCTTTCTCTCTGTGCACAGCGCTTCCTCAAATTGCTGCACTGCCAGAATCCAAAGAGGTGACAGTTGGCTCTGATGCAGTGTTGCCCTGCGTGGCCTCAGGATATCCTGTACCTGACATCAAATGGTCCAAGGTAAACTTATGTCTTCCTCATACCGTTTCCTATATATCATCTCAATTTCTATTGACCCATCTGGCTTTGAAGAGCCTAAACATTTCCTCTTCATTCATGATGCTGATTGTTATCAAGACTGAAGACCCATCTTTACTCATCTTATTACAACCAGTCTTAGATCACTTTTCTTTCTTTAATATCCATTAACATCGTCATTTGTTCTTTTCTCTACTGTTTGGCACTTTAAACATGTCTGTTTAATATGTGCGCATGCATGCATATATATGTGTATGTATGCATGCATGCGTATGTGTGTGTATGTATATTTGTGTATATATTTTTTTATATATGTATATGTTTGTATATATACATGTATGTGTGTATATGTGTATATATATATATATATATATTTGTGTCGTGTTATTTCTGGTATGTTTGCCTCATGCACTATTTTATTGTAAATTGTAAAAGTGTTAAGACCATGTTGCATGGTGATTCTACACTTTAAATAAAGATTGATTGATTGATTGATTGATTGACTGATTGATTGATTGATTGATTGATTGATTGATTGATTGATTGATTGATTGATTGATTGATTGATTGATTGATTGATTGATTGATTGATTGATTGTGTTTCTGTTCCTTCACCCAGCTGGAAGGAGAGCTCCCTCCCAAGTGTGTCCAGGACGTCAACGTGCTGACGGTGCCTGGCGTCACCCACGAGGATTCTGGGACGTACGTCTGCACCGCCTCCAACAAACAGGGCAAAGTGGAAGCCTTCACTACACTTCAAGTTCACGGTTAGTGGAGAGCACCACAGGAACGGATGTCAGTTAGAAGTTTTCCTCATAGTTGTCGGAGTCTAACTTTGAGATTTTGTCGATTTTTCAGAGAGAGTGATGCCGTACTTTGCCCAGGAGCCTTTGTCCTACCTCACTCTGCCCACCATCAAAAACGCCTACAAGGCTTTCAGCATTAAGATCACCTTCAGACCTGATAACGTGGATGGTAAGGAAGCACAGCCTCAAATCATCCTGACGGTTTAATTGTACAGATTTTAATTTTATACTTTTTTAATTGTTGAGTCTTGCACCTGTTTCCTCATGTGTAATTTCACTGCGTCTTTTGTCCCCTCCCTCCTCCCCGCCCCCCCTCCCTCTCACCCACGTGGTGGGAAGGTCTGGTATTGTACGCTGGTGAGTCTCAGTGTTTGAGATCCACAGGAGCTTTCAAGGCTGATGTTGGCAAACCTGCTTTATTTTCTCTTTTTTTTTTTGGCTGCATCAGACTTTCACATACAGTAATGCATCCTGCTCAGAGCAGATTTATGGGCTGTGAAAGAGATGCAGTTTGGTGCATGGCCTCAGATTTACTGTACAGGGCTGTTCGGTCATGATCACAACACTTTAAAGAGTATTACAGTCATCGGCTTGGTTACAAATCTTCTCTTACTGTACTTTACTTCATCAGCCTCTGCCTCCAGAGCAGCACTGATGCTTAGTATCACAGTTTTTGTTGGCTAGAGCTACATACTGTAAGTGCAATGCTACACATCACATACATTTCTGAGAAAGCGCGAGGTAACAAATAGCTTTTGCAAGTAATTGGCTTTTTTTTAACTGACCCACAATTTGATTTGGGGAGACATGACAACAAAATTATTATTAGAAAAAAAAAACACTTGGAACATCAAAGGAAAATATGTGGCTGCCATTCTTGATGTTGACAGTTTTGATTTGCAAGATTGGATTTTTGTATCCAGTCAATCAGGTTACAACAAAACTGCACAAAAAGAAGAAAAAAAGCTACAAATTCATTGCAAAAGTGATTTGTTTAAATGTGCGGAGACTGACAGGACACGTGTAAGCTCGCTTGCACTTTGAAAATCAGTCGTGTTGCACATTTATGCAGACTTCTCTCTGACGATCAGAGTGTTATATCAACGTGTGCAGATCGAGGTGTAAGAGGGCATGTTCCCACTTCCCCATCGGCCTGTGTGGCTCATATAAGCATGTACATATCCAGCATGTGGAGAAAGAACAAAAAACAAAACAAAACAAGGACTGGTTCTGTCATTGTAACTGGTTGCACTTGGCAGCCTAATGGTACAGTAGAATAGCAGGTTATAACCTGGCTTTGATTGGCTGTTAACCTGCCTCACCAGAGCATGCTGCTTTACCATTAAACAGTTCAACCACTCCATTACAAACAATGTCCATCCTAACAAGTCACTTCCTCTGACACAAACATCTCCAGTGGGAGCAAATTATTATTTCATGACTGTTAGAAACACTGGAGATTAAGGATGTCACGATTACTTGTTTTCACAATTAATCGCGGTATTAAATGCCACAATTATTTAATCGTAAAGGTTCCTAAATACCGTCACTTTCCAAAAAAAGATTATGTCGGAACCATGTCGGCAGATCATCGCAACACGCACGGAATGAAAACAAAGTTATACACAGTTACTGGGTTAAATTACGTTAATGTCAATTTACCTAATGTAATGCTGAACTGGTAGGGATTTAAATGATAGCGCCTCATTTGTAAGAAAAAAAAGATAAAATAAATACTTCAAACATTTCCTCTGAAGGATTAATAATTGGTCCTATATTAATAGATACTTTAAATAATTTGTTTATATAATTAGCAATGCAATTGACTATATTTGATGCTACACATTCATAGTGTTGTAAAATTATTGAATATAATAATCTTGATAATTGTGATAATCGTGATTATTTCACCAAGAAAATCTATAGTTGTGACATCCCTACTGGAGATAAAAAGGAAAGTTGTTGCAGATCTGACTCAAAGTAAAGATCTCACTGACTTTTAATTTACTGGCAGATTTATTGACTTGTTAAGATGGATATTATTGTTTGCTGATCCAGGGCCAAACTGTTGAAGATCTCACTAACACTGTTTCGTCGTAGGTATGATCCTCTACAACGGCCAGAGGAGGACGACAGGAGCCGACTTCATCTCTCTGGGACTGGTTGGTGGTCGTTTGGAGTTCAGGTCGGTTCACAGCGAGCTTCAATGATCTTGTAAAGTAAACAAAGCATAATCAACCTCAAATCAAATCAAAATCAAATCAAATAAACTTTATTTGTCCCACCAGGGGAAATTTGTCTCGGGCAAGGGAGTTGTAACAGCTGCCACATGCAAAACATCCATACACAGTACATAATATACAATAAAACAGTAACAAAGGCAAACATATCCAAGAGAGGAGAAAGAAAGAAAGTGCAGGGTGCAATAAATCGAGTGAAATACTTCCAATAATACAAACCTTGTGGATGATAGTAGTTTTAAGAAAAAATCTCTTCCTGTTTTGTCCCAGGTTTGATGTGGGCTCCGGCATGGCCACCATACGCGACCCCAACCCCATCAAACTGGGAGAGTTTCACACTGTTGAGCTGTATCGTAACCACACCCTGGGCTACATCATCGTGGACGGCGGCGAGCCCATCAACGGCAGCTCACAGGTCCGTATGCAGCCCCCTCTACCCTCCCCCAGTCATTTATGTTTGATGAATCCAGCGATTCATGCAGTAAATGCTCATTTCCTGTCCTCAGGGCAAGTTCCAGGGTCTGGATCTGAATGAGGAGCTGTATGTGGGCGGATACCCCAACTACACACTCCTCGCCAAGACCGCTGGCATCAAGACCGGGTTTGTTGGTAAGACATCACTCAGACAGACAGAAATGTAGTCTAAAGGAAATTTTGTTTTTTTCCGTGTTACCTGACGTGTTGACGTTCATCATCATCTGGCGCTGTGCAGGTTGTATCCGTCAGCTCCTCATCCAGGGCGAGGAGGTCATCTTCAAAGACCTGGACCGCAGCTCCACCGGCGTCTCCAACTGCCCCACCTGCAAAGATCACCCGTGTCAGGTCTGTTGCATCCATTAAAATCTCAATGCACTTGTGTGTGCCTGTGTTAAATCCCATAATATAAATAAGATTTTCCTCGCCTGTGCTGCAGAACGGAGGATCGTGCGAGGACTCGGATGCCAGCTTGTACCGGTGCAGCTGCGCCCGAGGATTCACAGGAAGCAACTGTCAGCACCACTCGTCCCTGCACTGTCACCAAGGTAAAGGACAACGTCCACGGACAAATTAAAGTGTCGACAACAGAGATTTACAACGTGCCAATAAAATAAATGTTGTGTGACCTTTTCTCCTCACGACAGATGCCTGCGGACCAGACGCCACTTGCATCGGTCGGCCGAGCGGCCTGGGCTACGACTGCCGCTGCCATCTTGGAAAGTCCGGAAACAAATGCATGGACGGTAAGACGGGAAAACCATCATAAACCATCGCCCCCTGTAGGCACAGATGTATGACATGGTTTTTCTTCCTTCCTTGTGTTCACCAGGAGAGCTGGTGACCACGCCGCTCTTCGACGGGGAGGAGTCCTACATCGCGTACCCGCCCCTCACCAACATCCACGATGATCTGCGCGTGGAGCTGGAGTTCAAGCCCATCGACAGAGACGGCCTGATGTTCTTCTGTGGAGGGAAGAAAATGAAGGTGGAGGACTTTGTGGCCATCTCCATGGTGGACGGACATGTGGAGTTCAGATACGAGCTGGGCACAGGTACAGCGGAGGAGAAGGAGCAAATTCTCAAGTTTAAAGGGATAGTTCACCCAAAATTGAAATTTCACGCATTATCTACTCACCCTCATGTCGACTAAGGGCTGGGATAACTCTGAAACTTCTCCCAGCCCTTAGTCGACATGAGGGTGAGTAGATAATGAGTGAAATTTCAATTTTGGGTGAACTATCCCTTTAATTGATCTTGAGAAAGTGATTTTCATGCATGACGCAACTGAAAGCATAAAATCTCTGTTTTTGTTTTGCAGGCCAAGCGATTCTGCTCAGTCCTGAGCCCGTCTCTCTTGGCCAGTGGCACAGAGTTGTGGCCGAGCGGAACAAGAAGCAGGGCCACCTGAGGGTGGACCAGGGCCGAGTGGAGAAGAGGGCGTCTCCAGGAAAGGCCCAGGGCCTCAACATCCACACCCCCATGTACCTGGGAGGCGTCCCCTACATGGACATCCTGCCCAAGCCCGCCAACGTCAGCGAAATGTTCCAGGGATGTATCGGAGAGGTGAGATCATCTCTGCATTAAAAAGTGGATATAAAACAAAACTGAATAAAGATTTTCCTGTAGCCAGTAGCTGAAACTCGTCTCCTCTCCTCAGGTCTTCATCAACAACAAGAAGACGGATCTGTCCTACAGCTTCACAGAGAGCAGATCGATCAGCAGCTGTGTGGACAACAGCCCCTGCGACCGCCGGCCCTGTCTCAACGGTGGACACTGCATGTCCAACGCTGAGTACGAGTACCAGTGTCTCTGTAGGGACGGATTTGAAGGTTAGTGCTCGAAAAAGACAAAACAAATGTCAGATCTCTCCAGAAACTCCTGGTGGCACCTGCAGCTGTGATCTATAAAATAAATAACTTGTTGTATTTGCCTCCTTGATGATTGACCTGCTCTAAAAACAAAAAGCTTCTATTAGCAGCAGGAGATGTGACATGATGAAAAACAATCAGTGTTGGGGAGACTTTTACACTAGTTGAACCACATAGCTTAACATTTATATTTTGCACTGCATCGTTTTTGGGTCGTTTTTTGTACTTTAACTACTCAATTAACTACAATTTTGGCCAATAACATGAAATATTTTTATTAAAATAAGACCTATATAGTATTAATTTTAGTTTACTATTATTGTTTCCAGAACTCTCTTTGCCAACACTGCCTCTGATTGGCTGGGCCTGGCGTTCCTGCCATGGTTTTAAACATTGTTGTTCCAGACTCACCGATCTAGAATATGTCAACCTCTTTGTGTTTTTTATTACATTTTTTGTTCACTGATTTACATTTCTGATTTATAAGTGGGTATTGGGGTAGGATTTTCATTTTCTCTTAATATTATCAACATATCAATGGTGAACTTGCCGTATGTTGACTGCATGTGAATTTTTTATAGGCTATTATATTTAGTTTCATATACACCACATGATGATTTATTTAATGATATAATTAGTATTAGTATATAAGTAGTTGCTAAAGCTCCGTTTATTTTAGCTGTGGTTTTACAAACTACATTTCTCCAGGGGTAGAAATGTAGTTTGTTCAAACTACTGCCAGGCTGACCTACATGTAGCTTCCCCAACACTGAAAGATCTCTCCAGCCCCTATGAACTAACCCTGCCTTGAACTTGACCCTTGACCTTTCACCCCTGGTATGTGACACTGCAGGTGAGCGCTGCGAGGTGGTGAGAGACGTCTGCCAGAGCGACCTGCAGTGCCAGAATGGCGGCAGCTGTGTGGACGGTCAGTGTGTGTGCACGGCCGGGTTCACAGGACTCAACTGTGAGGAAAGTAAGTAAATATCGTTGATTATACGTGTGTCACAAATAAATAAAACACAAACTTATAACAGTTTACATAAAAACCGAAGCACATGTCTTCTCTCAGTGCACACACCTGTTCTAGACAGACACATTCATCTTCCAACAGAAAAGCTGCACTTAGAACCAGAAACAATCCCAGATGACTCACATTCTCCACAGTATGAAGCCCGTCTGACATCAAACACATCACTCCCAGTGTGGCAGTGCATGCTGGGAAGGTTTAACCCTGAGTGATTACTTGTGTCTCACCCCTACGCTCTCGTGGCTATATCCTGCACACACAGGCCAGGTGTCCAGCCTCCCAGCCGCCCTGTGGAGTTCGGACCGTAACGAGGCCAACGGTACAGTATCTCCACGTTCAGTCTGCCTGCCCTGACTCCACCGTGACTAACAGGGGGGCTCCAGGTGTACCGTTCCCCCCGAACTCCACCCGATCTGTCCATCGTCTAACACGTGTTCCCACATAAACACAAAAAAAACCAAACATTCATCTGTAACTCAACTGGAAACAGAGGCTCTCGTGCCCTTTGGAAAGTTGAGAGAGGGGAATTCTGCATCTGGACTAAAAAGGTTAAAGGATGTTGGAGCAGAACCGCAGATGGTTGATGAACTGATTTGAAGTGGAAACGCTAGAATGTGGAATTCCCCTCGTTTTCCTTTCTCCTGTCTGCAGGAGAGATACTCACAACATTCGGTCCTTTGTTTCCATCTACTTTAAAAACTGCCTGTTTATATACAACAACAACAACAAAAACAGAAACTGTCCCTTGGCCAGAATAATAAATCTACTCCATGTCCACACACTAACAACGTCAAGTGTCTGTCGAAAGCACAGTGTGGCGGCTGAGACGCATTTCATGCATATTTTGTTCTTCATGTGTTATTTGTGCATGGAACTTGTTTCTTTTTGTTTTTACTGAGTTCAGTCCCATCTCTGTGAAATAACCAGAGATGTTGACGAGTGTGAGGAGAATGACTCTGCATCATGCAGATTGGTTTTACTGAGGATTTTTTTGTCTTTAACCTTTATTTAAATCTTCAGGAGTCATTGTGTGTCGACGTCAAAAGCACAGGGAAAAATTAAAACACATGAAACTCATTCAGAACAACAACAACAACAACACAAAACACCAAACAAAGCAGTGGACCAGACATCATTAAAAGCAATTGCATTTAAAAGCAGAGACATTTCTGATCAACATAATGGAATTTAGGATTATAATATTTGATCACATGTAGGTATTTAACTGAAATTATGCAGCATATAGGAGAAAAATAACCCTATATTACACTTCCAAATAAAAATGTAATGATGAATCAGTAAGACACACCTTTTGTTCATGTCAGAACAGCCTTATTTGGTCTGATTGGACCATTTGCATACGGCTAACATTACCTACTGTACTGTTGGGGAAACTGAGACTCTAAACATGTCTTGCTTTGTGTAAACAGCTCCTGTTTCCTGTTTCTGTCTGTCAATGTTGGATTTAACCACGTCCTGTCTTACCAGGGTTTTTTTTTCCATGCCTTCGCCACTGGAGGGCGCCATAACTGTGAGGAAATTTACAGAACCAACCTGACTCTCCTTTAATTTCTGCGTGCGTGTTGTTGTTTTGTCTGCAGACTCACCGTACCAATATGCAGCTCATTTCCACAATAATGGATACATCGCCCTCCCGAAATCAGTTTTCCCAAGAAGGCAAGTGGAAATTGCCTTTTAACCTTGTTTAACTCATATATTAGTTATTTTCTATTTTATTTTTTACACTTTTTCCTCTCTTTTTTTTCAGCGGCCATGACTCACCAGAGACCATCGAGCTGGAGATCAACACCGGCTCCACTGAGGGTCTGATCCTGTGGCAGGGAGTGGTGAGTTCTGGTCCGGCTCATGTCAGGTTCAGACTGAGCTGCAGCTTAATCCACATCTTTAAACCTTCAACTCACATCCCTCCATCCTCCCACCTCCTAATCCTCATCCTCATCCTCACAGACTTTGTTACTTCACATCCACACTCTTAACCATCACCTCATCTGTGAAGAAGCATCACTCATCCATGTTCTGACTTACACACCAACAACAACACTGCACTGACACATACTATATACGTATATATATAAACTGTATGTTCGTCATCATCAAACTGTCTAATTCGTCCTTGTGCTGCTGAGGCTGTGACTTTGTCGGGCATGTTGGCTGCGAGCCTGGCTCCACCTGACACCACTAAATAAGTGCATGTTGCTTCTCTAACTCATCCTCCATTTTCTTCAGGAGACCAATGGCGCACGCAATTTGCGAAAGGTGCATGCTAGTAAAAAGGTATCAACTCAAAACACAAGACACACCTTTATTTTATTTTCTAGCAAGAACTATTATACTGCAGTGAAAATGAAAAGAGAAGGTATAATGTGTTTGTATTGCACAATGAGCATGACGGCTTCTTATTTTTGCATGGAACATCACAGTTAATACAGACTCTGACTGCATTAAATCATGTTTTAAATGTTAGTCAGCTGTCAAATGTTGCAGTTACATCAACATCAACACCTTCCTCCTCCTCCTCCTCTCACCAAACACATTTCCACTTCCAGGAGCTCGGACATCACGGCAGAGGCCAGGACTTCATCAGCCTCGGTCTGCAGAACGGACATCTTGTCTTCAGGTGACTTGGCCCCTTTTGATCCTGTGTGCACAATATTGATATCTAATATTGATTATTTTTTGTGTAGTAGACTTAATACTGATGGTTTGTGCGTCATGCAGTTACCAGCTGGGCAGCGGAGAGGCACAGATCCTGTCCCGACAGGCCATCAATGACGGGAAGTGGCACAAGATCACAGCAGTCAGGTAGGATATGGTCTGATATGATATGATTTATAGATGATGTTTCTCCCAATCTCAAATCCTTCTTTGGAAATCACTGTGCATTTCACATCTGTATCATTCTGCAATAAAAACACCATGGTAACAAAAGCAGACATTATGTTCATCAGGAATGATTTTCTGAATGGAAAACAGGAAAAACACATTCACTCATCTGAAATACCTGAACATGCTGCGTGTGCAAATGTATCATATTATATCAGCTCAGCACAACTGGAATCAATTCAATTTACACTTACACTAAGAAAGCAAACAGCCCAATGAGTTATTAATATGTATTATTAATTATTATGTTATATTAGTTTTATTTCAGTAGTTATTATATTATGTATTTTATACTCATACACTGTAGTGTTTCACATCAAGATGTCTGTGGTCTGTTATCAGCCATCTGTGTGTCTGTCTGTTCTTATATCAGTGTGTATTTAGTTTTTGAAATGAGTTTTTTCCTTTCTTTTGTTTGTAGGAGTGGAAGAGACGGATACATCCAGGTGGATGGAGGAGCAGCGCTACACGGGCAGTCTAAAGGCAAGAGCTCCATGGTCAACACCAAAGGCAGCATATACCTTGGTGAGTAGAGTGAACGCTCGGAGCTCAGACAAAAATAAGTTGTTAGGAATACATATAAAAATACTGAAATGTTATGTTTTTGAACAAATAATAAAGCTCAAATTATTTTCTTATTGTTGGAGCCTCATAACTTTTCAACATATTCAGTTATATTTTAATTTGCTTGATAATTGTGTTGTACAGTTTGCGATTGTTACATCTTCAGAACAATTGAAATAATTCCTTAGTACTGAAAGTGAAATTTGATCTCTGACTGTACTGAGTTATGGGATTTCATTTCATTTTATTATTCGTTCCAATTCTAAGATTGTAAAGGAGCAGGATGAAGAAAACTTATAATACCTACTCCTTTCTTAAAACAAAAGAATACTTACATCAGATGAAATGCCAGTTCACAGCCAGGGTGTAATGATACATTGATCTACATCAATATAATGATTCAGTGATCAATGAGTCAATAGCATTGATCCAAAATGAAAACATCGATCAGATATCGATACATATCATCACTTGTAAGAGGCGCCTTTATTTTGAAATTCCCCTGACAAGAATCTGCTGCAGTTTCATACTTTTAATTTGCGAAGACATCAAATGATAATTTCGTTGTTTTTTATGATCCGATGTGAACGGAAATGATTTCTTTAAATCAGCAGATTATATTGTCTGATATTGATCACTGATCCCTGAATTGAATCAAATTGAAATCGTGTTGTGAGAAACTTTGTAATAACGATTGTTGTCCAATACATTGTGATAAAACTTTACACCCCTAATGCTTGTGTATGTGTGTGTGTGTGTGTGTTCATGTGACAGGTGGAGCCCCAGACATGGCGGCCATGACCGTAGGGAAGTTCTCGTCAGGAATGACGGGCTGCGTGAGGAACCTGACGCTGATGAACGCCCGGCCGGGTCAGCAGCCGGCGCAGGCCATCGACCTGCAGTCACACGCAGCTCACGGCATCAACGTGCAGCCATGCTCTTCATAGACACACACACACCAACACACACAAACACACTGACAGATACACACAAGCAGAGACTATGGAGTGATGTCACATACACACATACACACAGCAGACTCACACAGAGAGACTTACACACATAGAGCCTGACAAACTTGGTGCTTTGCTGCTACCAAAACAAAACAGAACAAAACAAACAAAAAAAAAAACACAAGATGACACAACAGGATTCGTTTCTCTGTGTGCAGTAAAACCAAAAAAAAGAGAGAAAAATTGAAATGATATTAACAAGTCTTCTCTTCCTCAGTGTTGTATTCTCAATGAAGGACTATTAACACAGGAGAACCAGTACAGTTTACATACTTCCAGCAGTAGTGTTAGTCATGAGAAGAGTAAAGAGTAAAACATATTAGGCCTTCTACGATGGGTCAGATCCTATGGAGTTGGAGATGTTTTTACAGCACTGAATTTTTATTTATATACATATGAATATATATATTATATTTGTGGGGGAAAACATGCAAACTAACCATAACCTGCTCTTCACCTGAACTTTTCCTAGAGTTTATTCTGGGTTCTAATACTGTGTGTCCAGGGCTTTTTTGATAGGCCTAACTGTATTAATACTTGAAGATGTTTAGGCCTTCTTTCTTCACTTCTGTAGAGGAACTCTTTTTTTTTTTTTTCTCGTGCGAGCATGCTTACAGTCTTTTTTTCTTTTTTTGGGAGAGGAGCATACACACAACAACACAACAGTCACGGTCACCCACGCAGCTTCAGTACACACACACACAACTCAGGTCGTTAAAAACAAAAATGACACGTTACAATAACCGCAAACAGTAAACAGTTGCTGCTGCTGCTGCTTCTTCTTTTTCTGCTTCACCACAGCGCCGGCGTGTCTTCTCTGTCTGTACTCGTTCTCTTTTTTTTTTAATGAAAAAAGAAAGAAACCTTGGTGCTAACATCAGACATGAAGATACAGTTCTTTTTTTTTTTTAGTATTTGGTTCCTTTAGATTAAGAAAACACACAAAATCCAGTCTCCTGTAGTGTTACGTTTGTTCATATAGTATGCTGAGGTCGAGTTTATGAAGATACAACTTGGTTTTGTCGCCTCCACAGCCTTATATGATTATTATTATGAGTAGATCTCAAAACAAAGCAACAAAAAAGCAAAAGAAGGGCGTCATTTTTTTATGTGTGGTTGTTGAAGATATTGTTTTATGTGTAAAAAAAAAAAAAAAAAAGGTAGATTAATCTGTGTCAGCTGAGGATGAGTGTGCGTTTGCTGGTTATATATATATATGTCAGCCCTTTTACATTTTTATCACAGGTTAGTTCACTTTAAGCCCAAATATGGAGTCAGGTGTGTGTGTGTATGTGTATGTGTGTGTGTGTGTTAATGTGTATATGTGTGTGTGTGCATGTGTCATTATCCATATCCTCAGGAGGTTCAATCCAGAACTGCCTCAAGATGTTGTTACTTCATTTTCAGGTTTGGTAGCTTTTAGTGACGAAGCTCCGCAGCAGGAAACAGTTGTAATGATGAGGTCATAGGTCATGTAGGAGGATTTTTAAATCTCTGTTTTTAAAGCGCTGCGACCGATAGTGTAGCTCGAACCAAGCATGCTCGCCAACGCCACAACACAAAAACCAACAACAACGAACGGCACGATCACTTTTTAGGGTTCATAAACCTTTTTTTTATTTTATCTTCCTCCTCTCTCTCTCTCTCTCTCTCTCTCTTTCTCTTTCTCTTTTTTTTGTAAGCTTAAAATATTTGTATTAGTATCCTAAAAAAATGAGCACTATCCTTTCACTTAGAGTCGCTTCATTTTTTTATTTATTTTATTTCATGTTCTCCTTTTTTCTTCTTTTTTTTTGTTTTCGCGGCTTCGATTCTGATGTTTCTTAGAACAATCACAGAAGCTTTGTGCTATTTTTTCTTTTCCTCTGGTTATTGTGTATTGCCTCCCACATCCCCCCCTTTGTTTTTCCTCCTCCTCCATGTTTGAATATGCCCCCTCCTTTACCTGCCCCCATGCCCCCCCCCCCCCCTGCTACCCAACCACCCTCAGTTCTTTCAGAAATCACCCAACATGAATCCATGAAACAGATCCAGATGTGTAACAGCTGCCTGCAGGTCACATGGTTGGAAACTGGTCTCATTATGATTCACTCAACGACTGTTACAGATTAAAAAAAAAACAAAAGTCTTAGGCTCCTGATACAATGACTGGGTTTATTTATTTCCTCCGAGTGGTGTCATCATGAACATGTGGGCTGAGCAGAGCCGATCCCGTGCTCCATGTTGAGGACACTGAAGCAGAGTAGAAGTAGAGAGAGTGTGTGTGTCCCTCGTCGGACACCTTTTTGTGTATCTGCTCTTGAACTGGATTTTACACTGTACACTGATGCAAAGTTGTCAAGAAACTGCCACTGATTTCCTTTTTTTTTTTGTTTTGTTTGTTTTGTTTTCACGCCATTACAAAAACACAGAAGGTGCACTTTTTCTTTTTTTTCCTTTTTTTTTTGGTAACGATGGCAGTTTTTACTTTGATTATTATCTTTTTTTATTTTATTTTACTGTTTCACTTCCAAATGGCAGAAATAAGCGAATCACTCGCAAAAAAAAGTACAAAATGAATGAAACTTGTACCAGATGATGAATCTATTGTCCTCGTCAGGACGAACCTGACTGACTGACTGACTGTTCCATTTTCCAGTGTTGGAAAGACACTCCCCCTCGCCCCTTGGTGTTTCTTAATTAAAAACAAAATTCATGTGCTATTTGTAATCTCGTGAGTTTTCTTTTCTCACCTGCTGTTTCACTTTGTTGTTGTTGTGGTGGTGGTGGTGTTTCCTCTGTGAGTTTAGATTTTGAAGCACCACATCGCATCATTGTTCCCAAATCATCCATTGTGTCACTGCCAGCCTTAAACCCTGCTGCTCCCTGAAGACTTTCTATTTACAGAGTTAAGATCCAGTTTTGTCTCGTCGAGGTTACACCCAGGTTTTCTAAAATAACTCCTGTCCCAGGGGGAGAGCGCTCTCATCTTACAGAGTCTGCTGTATTTATTTAAGCTGCCATGGGAGTGGATAAATAAAACATGAGATGAGTACGATGAGGAGAAGACGCTGCTGTTGATGCTGATCATGTCCATGTGCATTATGCATGGTGATATCACAGTTTAGATTAATAACGTGTGTACATCAGACTGATGGATAATATGAGAAGCTGCTGTTGAAGTAAACTGAGCGTTTGTCCTGACAAAGTGTGAACAGGCAGCAGTTATGTAACGAGATTAGACCCCTATAGGCCCAAGGGGATAGGAAGGGGGGGTGGGGGGTATGGGAGGGGGGTACCTGTTCACTGTAATTAGTTTCCTGACGTTCATATTGTAAACATGAGGATTAATCTCTGTCTGGCTGTCACGGGGTGTTCACCACAGCGGGGGGGTTGAGGAGGGTTTATTATTATGATGGGAAAGTTTTCATGTTGTGATTATGGAAGGAAATGTACGGAAGCGTATTGCATTCACTTGAGTAATTTATTTTTCGGTTTGTTTTTTTAAAATAATTTTTTCTGTTTTTCTGACTAATATTTTTCTGTTTTTCTGGGGTAATTTTTTTCTCACTTAACGAGATTTCAAAATCCCGCAAGAAGCTCCCAAGTGACGTTTATAACTGCTGCAGTCAAGCCCATAGACAGTAAAAAGAAGGTCAAGCCTCCACTTCATCACAGATTTATTACATCTTAGATCCATGAGATACATCCATGGATGGATATGCTCCACAAAAAATACAGTCGAGCCATTGCTGGCATTGTACTGTAGATTTTCAAAGGAAAACCCCACTCATTTTTCTTATTTTCACTGTGTTCCCAGTAAATTCAGATTTATATTGAAAGGAAACTACCTGTTATTACAGAACAGCACCTCAGAGAGTGTCACGCTCAGAGCAGTCTGATGTAGCACCTTTATTTTGAAATCAGTCCTTACATTACAGATATATATATTATATATATATATATATATATATATATAAATATTTAGTCAGAAAAACAGAAAAAATATTTTTTTTAAAAACCCAAAATATAAATTACTCAGAAAACCAGGATTTTTAAAATTATTATTCAAGTGAATGCAATACGCTTCCGTAGGAAATGTCACAGCAAAAATACAGTAAGTTACAGTTTCTGTGTGTGTTAGATCAAAGCACAAGTCCAGCGTGTGTGTGTGTGTGTGTTCAGTTTCAGCTCCACAGATGTGTCGTCATGTGAAAAGGTGAGGTCGTCTTTTTCTTCTTCTTCTGGTGAAAAATAAAAGTTGCTTGTTCACGTCAAACAGCCACAGCTATGAATCAATAAACCGTCTCTCTTCATACACTGGTGTTTTCTTTCTCTGAAATCTCAAGTTTTATTCTATCCTCATTATTATTGCACATTTTAATGCATGTTCCATTAGTTTGTATCACAATTGAATTTGACATGTGTTTTGTATAACACACACATGTATATTCAGCTCAGTCATAAGAGAAGTACGGTGATGTGAGGTGGTGTGTGTGTGTGTGTGTGTGTGTGTGTGTGTGTGTGTGTGTGTGTGTGTGTGTGTGTGTGTGTGTGTGTGTGTGTGTGTGTGTGAGAGAGAGAGAGAGAGAGAGAGAGAGAGACCCGGGGGTCGACTGTTGTGTTTAAGTTTGAGGGCACATACTGTAGGGCAGGGAGGGTTAGCTATAACTATCAAATTGCATTATGGGAAGTCTGTGTCCGGTGTTTATTTCTTGACCCATATAAGGAAGTAAAAATAAGGTTGCCTCAGTTTTTGTTTGGTTAAAGCTACTGTATGTTCCCTTCTATAAAACCAACTTTATCTTTTATCCTTTGAAGAAATGTCAGTGTGATGGATTCATATCATTCACCATCTCTCTTTACAGTGAATTCCTCATTACATTCAGAGTAACAAGACTTTAAGGGCATTTTAAGTGGCATTTAGGAAAACTGCCAGAGTGTAAAACTAAAACATGTCACACTCACTCACTGACCTCTTTTTTTTCTGTTGACAGTAGAAATCAGATCCGATCAGGCATGAGGCCAACATTTAGTAGATAATTGAAAACAAATACGGTTTGAACACATTACACTGCTGCAACACTTGAATCTCTTCCTTTGTTTTATAAAGAAACTCAGTCAGTGTGATATCACAGCGAAGCCCCCGCAGTCACTCAAAGTGTCACTAGTGCATCACTTTCCTTGGGTGTGTGTTGCGTTGTGTGACATTGTCATGCAACAGAAGTCACTCTACACTAATCCTGGTTATTTAACACCGATCCTGTAGGAACATTCAGCAGTGTAACAAGCCTGAGGCTCGACTCTTTGGCCACCAACTCGATTGTTACCTACAGAAATTCAATAGTCGCTCCCGATAGGGACAGTCCACCTGCCTGAAGCAGCATAAAGGCACATTCTGCTCCGTGACCTTTTCCATGTGAGACAACGTCTGAAAGTCTGGAAACAGAAAAGAGCAACAAGTATGATAAATCTTTTTTTCTTTCTTTTGGAGTTGACTGATTTATTCTCTTTTAGTTTACATGTTGTACATTTAGTGTGTGATCATGTTGCTCTTTCTTTGTCCTTGACCCTCAGGGATTCAGGTTAAACTCCCCCGGGGCAATTACAAAGACTTGACTTTCACCAGTTATCATATAAAAACCATAGACTGCTGAATTGGATTGGATTTTATTAAGATAAATTCAGAAGCACTGATCACACACAGTCACGGTCCACAGTTTAAGCAACAATCACATATGTATATTACTGTTAAGTGATCCTTACAGCACGTAAATATGATGCAGTGTGGGAGTAAATAAGTCATTTTCTGACAAAATAAGGTTTAAATTTCAGTTTCCCTCACATGTTAGAGAGAGAAATGACACAGCAATCAAAAACTGTTACAATAAACATGCAGGTAACTAATTATTATTTTAATACAGACATGAAAACATACTGTATCTACATGCCCTTTAAGCCAGTACAACTCAGTCAGACCATGAGTCCAAGAAACATAAAGAATTTAAGTATATTCATGAATAAATCAATCAATGTTATTCTAAACAATAAGCAGAAAATCCAATTTTATCTAATACATGCTGCTGTCACGAACGAATTTCCCCTCAGGGATGAAATAAAGTATAAGTCTACATTAAATGATACCCAATGCAAATTCTGATAAACAATTCATTTGACAGTGTGGCACAGATAATGATTTGACACAAGTACCATGATGGTGCATGATAACGGGTTTTTAACAATTGCTCATGATTATATCATCATATCAATACTTGAAGCATATCCACAGCATTGATTTTAAATGGAGATCTGAAATGGAGACGATCAGGGCTTAATTTGTGCCGGATCCTGCCGGAACAAGATCCGGCACCTCGCCGAGTGGATCCGGGACCTCCTCTGTCAAATACGTGCAGTGGCGGCCTTAGACATCTGGGGGCCCGTTTCAATATTTCATATGAGGCCCTACCCTGTTAAACATAAAATTATTTTCCAGCTATGTGCCCATGTGTCGCTGATGCTTTAAACCCTGAAAGGACGCAGTAAACGCACTATCCATGCATCCCAGGTACGCACAACACATTAAGTGTTAAAATCACTATCAGGGCAAGAAACCAGGACTTCGCAGAAAAAACGAGGACTGAAGTTGGTTTTCATCAAAAAGCAAAATCATTATGTAGCCTACATTTTCAGACAAACTACAGGCTTTAACAATATTCTGAATTTAAATTGGCAACAAAAGTAATGAGAGCAAAGTGCTCCGCGTTATTTCAGCACCACGGACAAGGAAAGGACGAGACATGCGGACAGACAGACGTCTACAGGCGCTGATCCTGTCGGTGCTGCGGTGCTGGAGCAGCAGACAGACAGCTGTCTCCTCCATTATTACAATCTGTAAATAAGCTGCCAATAATATCACATTTTAGTTGTGCTCTCGCTGTGTTTTATTTCTCTGTTAAGTTAGGACGTACTCATAGATCGCCTTGGAGGCATTTTAACCCCGAGGAAAAAAAGAAAAGAGGAGGAAAGTGATTGACAGACGTCAATCATCAGGTTACGCAACTGGGCGCACGTCAGGAGGAAAGCAGGAAAAACAAACACTAAGAGAAAAGGAATAATACTGGGAGAAGGAAAACGTGGGTCTATTGATAGTTTGCGGGCCGTTTTCAAAGGTAAGCTACGTTGTTATTGATATTTCCTGCCGTATTATTAATTAGGAGCGATTAGTGTGCAAAGAGAGAGGCCACTTTGGCATTTCTTATTACAAGTGTAACAAGGACCTGTAAGTACACCAAAATACACTATGTATTTACAATGTAAGTACATGTTATTACATACGGTTACATAGGTAATAATTAATTAGGTAGATACACAGGAACAAGGACCCCTTAAAATAAAGTGTTACCTTGCATTTTTATAATCTTTGTTCACGTCTTTATTCTATATAAGCAACAGTTTATTGCATTTTTATAATCTTTGTTCAATGTAGGTCAGAAGGAGGGTCTATTGCCTTTTGTCTTTATATAAGCACAGTATTGCCTTTTTAGTCTATTGTCTTTTTGTTTTATTCAATAGTTCACACTGAAGATTAAATGCATTTTAACAAAAACATGGTTGCTCATTTCAACTTCTTCAAAAAATAAGTTATTTTTCCTTAAATAGCCTAATAGCCGGTATTCAGTTATCTATACGAACAATTAAAAGCCGGCCGGGTCAAAACAAACAAACAAACAAACAAAACTCTTCCAACTTTGTGGACTGTCTGTGAAGACTGACGGGAGTGAAGCCGACCTCATCCTCTGCCTGCCGGTGGGACAAATTGCACTGTCGGATCTGGGTCTCCGTGTCCGGAACCCGTTCGGGATGACTTGAATGGTGCTGAAGCGCTATGGCGCAACGGACACAGAGACCCAGGTTGGACAGCGCAGCCAGGGGAACAGCATGAGGAAGATGATGAACTCAGATAAAAGCCATAGCGACGTGAGCTCTTATACCTCTGAATTTCACCGCATCGGGGTCATTTTTCAGGTGTGTTAAAAGTCATTTAAGCGCCGTTACGCACGCCGCACGTCTCGCCTCCTGTGCGCTCCTCCCCTCTGCCCCCCCCCCGGAACAGCACCCTCTCAGTGTTCCGGGACCTACACATGGACAAATTAAGCACTGGAGACGATATATAAAACTGAAATTCTTCAAGAGATTCTTTATTCTATAGGAATGAACAAACTTATAAATGTTCATGACTTGACTCTTCATCTAAATGATGCATAAGACAATAGAAATAATGCGGGGAAATGTAATGAGACGCAGCAGCTGGTTCTTCTGAATGCATCTTTGCATAATAAACATAAATTCATAAAGCACAGTGAGCCTGTGCTGCTGCTGCTGCTTCATCACTGATCATTGAGGATTCACTGTCAGGTTCAACCTCTGTGGGAGGAGCAGGAACACACACACCTACAGCACACACACCTCTACACTCTGATGGACCAAATCTATTGGTGCAACGTTAAATGTAAAGGTGGTGATGAAGAAGAAGAAGACTTGTCCCCTCCCGGTCTGTCCTCTGCTATACTGATCACAGCTCCAAACACCAGACTCTTCTTCAACAACCATGTGAGTAAAATAGAAAACAAATCTCATTTTCATTTGTATAAACAACTTCAGCTCATGCTCTTTTTCTTTCTTCCTAAATATCACAGAGAACCATGTTGGTCTTTCAGGTACTTTGATTTTGTGTATTTTCCATCTGGTTTTAATTGTGCATCTCATCGTAATGAATCCTTTGTGATCTATTTATTTACTGCTGCTTTTTGTTATCTTAGAGTTTTGCAACATGGTGTCTCCTAGTATCAGGTAAATAAAAAAATTAAAAAAAAGATTTATTTCATTTTGTATTATTTTAAATACAATTTCAACTAACAAGTCACCTCTTCTTCCTTCAGATCTGCATTTCTTCGCCACAGCTTTGGAGAGTAAGTCCTGTATCACTGTGTTACTCTGTGTCTTTGGTGTTTAAACACATGAAGCAGCAACACAGAGCAGATGTTCCTTCTTCCTCCATGCAGCCTGCAGGACAGCCTGGTTTGATGAAGGAGATGTTTCCAGAGATGGAGACTCGGAGCTGTTGACCGACCTGAGGAGGAAGCACTGGACCAGGATCTGCTCCGATCCGGTGGACATGGAGGCCGAGACTGTGTCTGGGATCAAGTCTGAGAACAGCAGGAACAGATTCCACATGTAAGGACTTACAGAGGACGATCTATTTGCCTCCTTTCTTTTTGAAACCAGGAACACCTTTTTTTGTTTTTTCCATGCAAAACCAGCTCAACCAGGACAAAACATCTTAAGCTGAATGGAAATATCCAAGTCTTGTTAACAATAATCACAGACTGAGCGTTAAATTTGATATTTGAGGAGACGGGGGACTCAGGGCTCAGATGTTTTGACTGTAGATTATTTTTCTTTGTGGCAGAAAAACTTCAGTGTGAGTTTAACATCTGAAACTGATGGTTGTGTTTTACAGTTACAGAGCAACAGAGGGGCTTTTATGCCTCAACTCAGAGCAGAGAGGAGGACGATGTGAAGATTACAAGGTCATGTTCACCTGCTCTGGACAGTTCTGCTCAGGTGGGTTAGAAAGAGAAACATGGAAGATATACTATATATTGTTAATTGTTAATTTAGTTTAATAACATATCTCATTTATTATATGCTTATAGAGTGCAGGACGCGGTGGTTTGATCATGATGACCCGACAGGAAACGGAGACTATGAAGTCATCAGTGACCTCCTCAGCAGGTATCCCAGGGAGATCTGCCCCCAGCCCATCGCCATCGAGGTCCAGACCGTCTCTGGAGAACCGGCCTCCAACACGTCCGACACCTTTTTAAAGTGAGATTAAGAACTTCATTTTCTCCTGCAGCAAATGTTTAAATTGCATAAGGAAAGAGTGCAGCACTCCTAATGTTGTTGCCTGTCTGCCTCTGTTATATGTAGCTATGACGCCACCTATGGGTTCGCCTGTGTAAATGCAGATCAGGAGAGCAGGAGCTGTGAAGATTACAGAGTCAGGTTCACGTGTCCCAAGGAGTTCTGTCAAGGTCTGGTCCTGTTTTACTTTCAGCTCCACTCACTGATGAGGAATTAACATTCACAACAACCCTGTCATTTATTATTATTTCTTACTAAAATTTAATTTTCCATTACTATTTTCCAAATATTCTCAAAGGCCCACAAGTGCCTCATAGGCTATGTAATATATGATCTATTATGTCCCTGAAGTATCACTTATTAATATCATTATATACCCTCTTATAATATAATAATAATATATGTGAAATGTGTCTATAATCAAAAACATCTCAAATCTGTTATTTGAGTTAGATAATACATCAATGATGCTTGTTTATGTTTTCATTAGTAATTTTTCATACATTTCAAGTTATTGCTGGATAAATTTAAATAACATAATATGATCATCTATAATATGAGCATGCTTGTACTAGATAGAAATTCATGGCAATATTTGAAATTGTTCCAATATCGAATATGTTTTGTATAAGTTTGTTTTCATATGTGCCGTTATTTTGAAATATACCAGGAAATCCAATGTCTACTTATGAACAGTCAGTCTAACTAGTGACCAGAGCTGCAAATTAGCTTCCACTAAATGCCCCATTTATTATAGGTTTTTCATTAGTCTGGGGTTCACACTCCGTCCATTTGTAACCTTTCAGTGTCAGAGCAATGTCGAACTCGGTGGCTGAACAGCGACAGCCCGTCAGAGGAGGGGGATGTTGAGTCCTTACTTCAGCTGATGAAAACCTTCCCTGGTCAAGTCTGTAAAAACCCAGTCAGCATCGAGGCCCAGACGACCAGAGGGATCTCTGCAGCTCACACCGGAGACACCTACCTGTCGTGAGCGGACACAAACACACAGCCTTCAAATGTGGCATTTGTTTAGTCACAGGCCCAATACTTCATCCAGATTTCTTTTTCTATTCCAGCTATGACATCTCTTTTGGGTTTGCATGCATCAATGAAAAACAGAAGAGTAAACAATGTGAGGATTATCAGGTGCTACTGACCTGTCCCTCAGACTTCTGTCAGGGTAAGTCTTTATACATGACGAATTCCTTTCAAAAACAAAACCAGAGCTACAAGAGCAATAATACATTATTATTACTTTTATAAAATGAAGACGAGAAACATCCCAATCTAAATGTAATGTTGTACAGGCTGCAGGACACGCTGGTTTGACGTGGACACTCCGAAAGAAAGAGGAGATTACGAGACGCTCCTCCAGCTGCAGATGCTGTATCCCAGTGAGGTGTGCACCCGGCCTGTGGCCATCGAAGCCATGACGCTGTCTGGTGTCCCTGCACACAGGACGGGTGACGTCTTCCAAGTGTGAGTTGTGGAGCTGACAATAACACAGATGAGTGCTGTTGACAAAACACAAAGCTTGCATAACGCTTGGCTGCAGCAGCATGTAGAGAAATGACATTGATGCCGAGTGGAATTAGAGGTGAAGATGATGCATTAAAAGTTAACTTCTGTCACTCTCTCCAGACATTAATTATATTGCAGCAACTGGATCAAACATCGTATATCATATGTAATGGACTGAGCAGGGCTTTACCAGTTTTTAGTCCTTATGCTTAAGCTAAGCTAACCTGCTGCTGGCAGTGGCTTCATTTTGACAGGTCAAAAACTTCAGAATGTTCCTTTAAATAGCTACTTTAGATTCATTATTATACTTCTACACAGCTTGAGAGTGAATTAGATATTCTGACTTGGATTCAAAATTTTAGTGCAACTGAATATTTTCTCTCATGAGATCCTCTTTGTTGTTTGGTAAACATCCAAACCTTTCAAACATTTAATCTCCGGTTTCTTGCCCAGACTTCCTTTTTTTAATTTTAACAGTTTGCTTTTTATATATTTTGCAGATATGACGCTGCTAATGGTTTTGCCTGTGTCAATGAGGAGCAGCCTGCTGGCCGGCGCTGTCAGGACTACAAGGTCCGCTTCACCTGCCCTCTGACCTTCTGCACACAGTGAATAACGAGTGACTGACACATGGATTTACTCTCAGAGTAGAAACTGTAAAGACAATATGTTCAAACATTCACCTTATACCATATTGATGTAGTATTATGTCTAGGATGACAATGTAAATGAATTCATTAAAGCATATAAATGGAGGATCAGTCTGGTTATTTCAGCCTGTGCATAGTTATAGTTGTACCAGGTGTATTTATTATGTGTGCATGGACATTGCATAAAACTTTCAAGCAGTAATCCTTCTTTCTAACCTTTAATACAAATAACTTTGAGATCATTTAGTTTTCAGTCTGCTTCTATGTTTTATTTGCTGTAAAACAAACAACAATAAAAATCTACATACTGTAGAAACAAGGTTTCAGTAATATTTTTGTATTACCTCCGCAAATGCAATATTAATTCTTAATATAGATTTAGATACTTTGATCAAGAGTCCAGCTCTGCCCCAGTCTGGTAAAACATCTGTAACCATTTTTTGCAGATGTTTAAAGACCCCAGTCTTACAGATGACTTGCTCTGTCTCTTCCTCATTTTGAAAGACTCCAGTGTTTCCCCAGATGTGATCACCGTTAAGATAGCATTTCCTGAGTTCAGTTCAGTCCCTGATTTTTAAAAAGAATTTTATTTCCATGTTTCCTTTCATGCTGTATGTGAGCAATTTGTGTTGCACTGTGCAGCACACCTGATGCTCAGCAGGGCAGGTCAGGTAACTTTATTAGCCTAATACCCGTAGGTACATTTGTTTTGCTGTAGGGGGACATGGACATTTTAAAAAGACAGAAAGGACACTTGAACAACACAGGATAGAGACATGGTCAGAAATCAAGCTCGCTGAAATCAGAATTTGAGAGACCCAAGTGCAGTTTGAGCCATGACAAGAACAAATCCCACCCACTGGTGTGTACATCTTCCCTTATATGGACTCAACTCTTCCTGTTAGAAACAAGTCAGAAAAACATTCCAAATTAAATAATACAGTATTAATAGTAATAAGTAGGCCTACTATCTCATAACAACGAGAGATTTGCTGCTTTAACATGTGGGATAGTTTTTTGTAAAATAAATTCAAAAGCGCGAGAGGATCAAAACAACACATGACATCCCCATCCCGTCGTGCCACACTTGCGGTTTGCACATTTTTGTCCAAATATTCCCTCCTGTCTTTGGCATCGAACATTTTTACCCAACGATATTATGGAAAAAACTAGAAGCGAAGGGGGAGGGAGCGTCACTTCCGGTGGAATATTCCAGCGGGTTTACCCTTGGTCTTTAAAAGGACGCGCTGAAAGAGCAGCGGCTCTAAAATTGACAGGTAAACGCTCATATGTTTGTGTCTATGTCACAGCTTCAAACTCTGTAGTCTGTGCGTGTGGAGACAAACAGGACCCTGTCTGTGCGCGAGACAGAAAAGAAAGGGGGGAACAAAGAGAGAGAGGGCTCGTGCGCGTTTATAGGCGTCTCCATCCTTTGATTTGTGTATAGACTGTAATCTGTGGAGGTCCGCTCAGGTAAGAGATGCATGTGTGCTTGCTTGTGCGTGTGGGTCCGTGTGTGTCTGTGCATAGTGGATATATAAAGACAGATTGTAAACCTGTTTTGTTATTCTGTCGAATGAGAGAAAGTTGTGACGCAGTTGCGCGACCTGCGCTGAAATCTCTTCTCAGTGATGATGGGATGTGAAGCGGCTGCGCACACATGGACCTGTTACTGTTCAGCAGCTCTGCTGTTATTCTCGCGCGTCTGTCGTGTGCGTATGTTTGTGTATGTGTGTTTACTTTGGGATGTCAGGCCGCGTGAAGGCGTGTGGCCCACAACAGAAGTGCTGCTGGTGCTGAGGATAGTGTAGTTGCCCCCCCCCCCCGCGCAGTGTGAACTGCTGCCCCCCTCATGTGTTTGACATTTCACCAGTGTCATGTCAGTAAATAAAGAAAAGACAGCACTGAGAGAAAACACCTCATAATGTGGAGGTTCAACTTTCTTATTTTCATGTGAGACAAAACTTTCTACATAGATGAAGTCATAGGCTATGGCTGCAAAAATGTATCAGAAAAAAATATGTTTATCCGGAACTGATTTAGCAGTGAGTTGTTATTTTAAAATCTGACACATCCAGTTTATGATGTGTAACTTTTTTTTTTCTTTTTTAATCCTTCAGCTTTTGTTCTGTGAGCCAGAGACAATCATGATTCTCCTGACTCCCTCCTCTGGTAGGTACCAGTTTCTCAATCTCTTTAATCTGGATTACTGTTGTATAGCTACCTACATGGGCACAGGTGCCAGAGATTAAAACAACAAGGCTTAGTTTGTGGGAAGGAACACATTGATGTGCTAAGGCAGCTCTGAAGATACTTGGATTAAAAAAATTATTGCAAAATAAAATTGCAATACAATGAACAAACAATAAAATGCAATACAATATATCATAAAAATCAATGATAGGCTATACAGTGCATGTTATTCATGTCACTGTAGTTTGGGGTCTATAGATCTCTAGGAACATACTTTGAAACTACATCACACATTCAGAGGATTAAAGTGATGTCTGGTGTATAGCAGTTTGTAGTCATGTATTTATCTAGGATCAGTTGTACAGTAAATTTACTTCGAATTATCCCTGTTGTGAAGCTTTTTTTCTTGTTTTGCATTTAGTCCCTTTAGTTGTTACTAGGTAACATAGCAGGGCCTTACATAACTAGGGCTTTCCCATCATGCTTTGCACTCATTAGGCAGCAATCCAGAAATGGACACTTGCTTGAAATTGACAGTGTGATCAGCTCTCTGGGCATCAGCCTGTGTTTCATTAGTGACCGAGACAGAGCCGTTAAGTGGTTCAAGTGAAACTGGACCACAAGGCCACAGACTGAAGAGCAGCACATGTGGCTCTCTAATGTTATTTACTGTGGCAGAGCTGATTATTCATGTAGAATTACAACTTTCAATGGCATGACTTTCAGAAAAGTGAGCATGAAAAGTGAGAGTGCCAGGTTGTAGACTTTGTTCTAAAGTCTAAGTAAAGTAAAAGCATGCTGTCAAGTAAAAGTGTAAGTTATTGTTGGCTTTGTGCTGTGTCTCATACGCTGTTTTCTTTCAGATGAAGAGTCTCTTGAACTCGCCTGGCTTTGGAATCACAGGAAGTTCAGGGTGAAAACACTTGAAGGGTTGCTACTGCAACATTTATAGACAAAACAAAATACTCAAATGAAAATACCTTTCTGCAGGGCATTACCTGTGCATAGTGTCTTGGACAGTACTATGACTTGAGAGAAAAATATGTAAAAGTCACAAGAGAGGAGGCAACTAGAAAACAAAGATTTCTTTGTCTTCATTAAAAAGCGTCAGAGCTTTGTCAGGGGGCAGAGGCGGCTTTTGGCTGCAGAGAGGCAGAGTCAGCAGCAGTCATCCCATCTTGCTGACTAAGATAGTGAACGTAGCTTTTTACCATCATTCTTACAGTATGTCATCAGTAGGCTACAACTAAATGTAAAAGTTTTACTAATTGTATTTGGAGCAAAGATATAACGTGTTAAACTGATGATACAACTTCATGCAGTTACACAAAACACGTTTTATGTTTATACCACAATCTCTATTAAAGCCTGGGCGTCAGTCGTATGAATAGATCTGAACAGTTAGCTATTCGGGTGCTAACAGGCTAAATGATCTCACGTCTGGTATGTGTCAATGCAGTAGGTCCAAACTCACTCACACTCACTGTAGTGTATGTGGTAGTCCCCTAAATGTTCATAGCTTCGCCCCCCTCCCCACCCAACCCACACCAGTATTTGTGTGTATTTGACCCCTGATATGATCACGCTTGAGTGCTAACACTTCATATACACATCATGTTCAGACATGAATATGTATCCTTTTTACAAGTTTTCCATAGTGACCTTTAATGCATGTCATTGTGTGTAATAGCCTATATACATGTATAATATAATATGTTGATTACATATAACTGATGATGATGATGATGATGATGATGATGATGATGTAATGAGTAGGTGATGAGGCACTCTTTATTGTTGCATGCTCAGGGCTGCACATGCCGTAACGTATTGAATGATTGTGCAAATGTAACAAATGCATTTTAGTGACTGAGAGTGGATGAATGTATCGTAAGGTCGGTCTCCGTCCATTAAACATGCGCCTTGGTGGTAAGTGACACTTCTTTTACATAAAGACGGGGGATTCAGATTCAGATTCAGATTCAGATCCAGATTCAGATTCGTAGTTATATTTTGAATTCAATGCAGAAAAAAAGATACAGAATATTATTTTTCTGTTTGTGTGACAGGTGAATCATTAAGAATACTTTCTGATTTTTACACCTTTCCGCTCTCACCTGAAATAAAGTTTGGCTCAAACTTTGATATAATGTTGTAGCCTAGACTATACATCCCCCCATTCAGACTCATTCATCAAGAGGTCAGCTGGTATACGGTCACCCAACCACTTGTTAGGGATTTAGCTTTTTCATCTTTTTTTTAATTTTATTTTATTATTATTATTATTTTTTTATTTAAAACCACAGCAGAGGTAATTGATCCAACACAAACAACTACTAACTCCCAATGTTGTGTGGTCTCAGGTTTCTTCCAGTGCACCAACAAGCTCTTCCTCAGTGATCAGGCCACAGGGCTCCACATCAAGGAGTTCGCACGTAAAAATGCAGCAAATGCTCTGTCTGTCGCCAACATGGTCATGGGCATGGCCTCCATCCTCAGCAGTCTGAACGGGTGAGTGAACACGCCGTCATTGGACGTTACCATCGCAAACCTTTTGTTTTGTCACTCTTAACTCTACTTAAGTTGGGTGTAAATCTACCCAGCACTAGTTTAAGCTCTTTTCCCACTGGTGAGATCCCGCAGATATTTGCCCTCTTTGAAATGGGTTGTTGTCATCAAATAGCTAAAGCAAACTCTCACTCGTTTTTTTTTGTTTTTTTTCTGTGCAGGCACCATCATGCAGCGTGTTGGCTGGTTCTGATTGGCTACCTGCTGGATTTGGCAGACGGCGCAGTTGCCAGGCGACTCGATGCCTGCTCTGCACTGGGTAAGTGGAGTGCTACAGTCAATAGCTCTTAGCAAAGATAAACTCCCAACTGGGCTGTTTTGGCAGCGCTCGCTGCACAGTCCTTTGTCTGGACTTTCTAATTTGGCCACAAAAAAAGTCTTATAAACAAAAACGAACCAGTGAAACGAAACTCCATCATTGAAATACACTGGAGAGACTTACAAAGTCTTAAAAGAAGAATCATGTATTTATATGAAGTAATTCGGTCTCCGTCAAATCACTGTCGACTTTGATAGTGTAAGATTTCAGGGATAAAAGCATAAAAGGAGCACAAAAGTGTGTTTACTAAAGACCATGGTTCCATATATAGCTATTTTAACGTTGCCTCCAGTGTTAACATTTTCTCAGGATCCCAAAATAGCTCCCAGGTGCATCACAATACATCATTGGCTGCACATTTCAGGGGGCTTTGTGTCCCGACAGGGGTTTTTCTGCATGACTTTGCAGGTGGATGTTGTTGTGCACCCCCCACGTATTTTTGTCAAATGAACAATCACTTTCTGATTAAGCAGCCTAATTCCATGGGATCATGCTCCAATTGTCTATTTTATCCCGTTGCTTTGGGTTCTCTGCATATCTGAAATTGCTAAAATTGTTGACCCTGGGCTGTGGAATTCCACTCTGTTCATTTGAGCCGTGGCCTGAATCACCTCATACTCATCTGCTGAAAACATGCTCCATGCTCCTGAGGGATAAAGAGACAAGGCAGTGGAGAATGTTGTTTATAGAATGGCTGCCTGTTTGGCTGACACCGAAATTTCCACTTGGTTTTTTGCACATGCACGCTCCACACCACTGTCACATGTCAGAAACATTGGCAGTGACCGTCCTGGCGAGATGATAACATATCTTCTCTGCCCCTTTTTAAAAACATATACACTCATGACTAAGGCATTGATGGACTTTTAGTTGTGTAACAATAGGACAGGTGGTTCTGACATGGAGCATCTTTACAGCAGATAACTCAGAATCACTGTAGTATGTAAAAATGGAGGTACATAACCTCTCCGTGACATCACCCAAAGGTTTTGAAGCTCAGAGCCGGGCTGTTGTGCTGTTGCCATCTTGGCAGCGCGTGACCCTGCCCAGCTGCCTGCTAATCCAAAACTGGGCAAAGAGATGGTGTGTGTGTGTTTGTGTGTTTGTGTGTTTGTGTGTTTGTGTGTTTGTGTGTGTGCGCAGAGCTGGTGGTGTAGCTTTGGTGAGTGCCAGTTTGTAGCAAGCATAGTTTCACCCACCCGTCACTCAAAGCAGCAGCGTCCTCACTTATGTGTTAAGCCTCATAAAGATGAAAATTCAACCAAGTCATATAAACATTTGTTCCTTGTACATTTGGCCTGAAGGGGAAATAAGATAAAAAGACCAACAATGTCAGGCTCTAGTGCTCATTTTAGGAACTGCAGTTTGTGCATTTCACAGAGGTCAAGCTAAACTAAGATAAGATATAGCTACTTTATTAATCTCAGGCTGGGAAATTACTGTGGCATATCACACACAGTGCAAATAGAAAAACAAGATAAGAATAAAGTAGAAACATTTTTTTCTACATAATGTAATATAAGTATTAAGACTAGTATGTAAAATGATAAGTAGTGGTCTGTACATGTGTTCACATCTGTCTCTCTCATGCTCAGGTGCAAAGCTGGATGATTTTGCTGACTTCACAACCTTTGGAATTGCGACGTCGCTGCTCCTGAGGACACCTGACCTGCTGGACAACTTCCTCTGCATGTGCTACGTCCTGTCTGTGTTCGTCCGACTCTGTTTCTTCTCAAGTGGTGAGTTTTTTGAGAGATTTACCCTATTAAACATTGTATTTACTGATTATTTACTGATTCTTGAAGGGTTTACTGGAGATGTTTGTTTGTTTGTTTGCACCACAGGGATCCCATTCATGTACCGCGGCCTTCCCTGCATCTACTCCTCAGCCATCCTGGCCAGCGCCTCTTTGCTGTCGGGGGGAAACATGGCCGTGCTGCGTGTCATCGCGGTGGCCATGATCCTCTTCATGATCAGTCACAACTTCTACCCACATGACAGAGTACTGGAGTCCCAGGCCTGGAAGAAAGTAGTTTACGCCGGAGGTAAAGATATTTCTGCATTTCTCTTTGACAAAATTATGGCTGTTGAGAATAATGTCAGGATTGATTCATGTAAGAAGTGCATTTTACATTTGATTTAGGTAGAACATGGTAGATATGATATGATATGATATGGTATGAAATTATATGATACGATACAGTACGATAACATGAGATATGATATGATATGAAATTATATGATACAATACAATACGATAACATAAGATATGATATGATATGATATGATATGATATATGATATGATACGTTAACATAAGATATGATATGATACCTTAACATAAGATACGATACAATACTGTATGATAACATAAAATATGATACGATTCAATAAGATAAGAAGATATACTCTAAGTCAAAGGAATAAAGAGCAAAAAATAATAAATTTAAAGCAATTAAAAATGCAATATTTGTTGTTGTTTTTTTAAAGTAGAGTCCAGCTTTGAGTATGAGGGAGTATAGATAAAGCAGTGATTAATTATGTAAAAAATATAATATTGGTATTGCATGCTGATATGAGCAGCATGCCAACATCAGATTTTTTAGTAGTCAGGATATTTCCTTCCTGGCATTTCATGCTGCTCCTGAGTTTATTTTGGCTCATTTTCTAGTTCTCTCCAACTTCTCACTCATCTTCATCTTCTTCTTATTTTTCTTTCATTTCCAGGCGTTGTCATGGTGTTCTGTTCTTCCTTCCCCCCCGCCTGTGTGTACTATCTGCTGTGGTCCGTCTCCTACATCCTGTTCCCAACATCCCTTTGGAGCAGTAAAGTGTAAACAAAAAGGCGTTACTGGCTTTGTCCAAAACTCCCATTAGATGTTTTTACTCTGGCCCATCTGGGTGAAGAGAAGCTTCCAGACTCGCTGCTGCTCCCCACTGCCACAGAGAATTCAAGCTGAACATGTTCATCATGCGCCACCGTTGAAACTTTTCTCTGTCTAACCTTTGTTTCTTGATGTGACAGAACCTAAAGACTAAAGGGAGTTGTAATGTGCCAGGAACGGGAAGGGCATTTTTAATGTTATTCGGTAAGGAGGATTAACCTTCATGCTGTCTTTAATGTCTTGCATTGTTGCATTTTTTTTTACTGAAGCCAGGGGTTGGATGGTGTGTGTGCTCCGAAACTGAATTTTCATTAGGGTTTAGCAGCTCCTACGTAATCCAATCTTTCCTCGTTGTTGTGAACATGTGGCAGCAGGGAATAGCTTTGAAGAGAAAAAAAAGAAATGATTTAAAATGAAGTCATAATTTGGTTTTGAAATTGTTTCATTTTGTAATCGCACAGGACATTATATAAATATACTGTATATATATGACCCCCTATTCTGATGTCCACAGTGTTGAGGATAGTTGTTGATAAGGCTTCATGTAGTGATCACTCCAGACGGCCTTTCTGGTTTTCTCTATAACAAAGTAATGAGCATTCATTCATGCAGCACTATGATACAGTTTTGACAGTTATAGCTAATGTTTGTATCGGGGTTGGAGTCATATTTACTTTCACGGTGGTATTCAGGTCAGGTTGTGTCCTTGACAATCACAGTACCATTACAGTATAAACCCTAGTCAGAGAAATCCTTTTTGAACATTATGCTTTCGTCATTCTCATTATTTAATTCGTTGTTTGAATGTTTGTGTTTGCAAAAGTTTGAGGTGAAAGCAAACTGACCACCAACCCTGAGTGACTTTTGTAAAAAAAAAAAGAAAAGAAAAAAAAGAAAAAATTGGGGACTCAGTTTTCTGTTATTTAGTTTTCAACAGTTTTACTGAGCTGTGACCAAGTCCGAGAAATTATGTTTTAGCTAAGACTTCAGCGTTTGTGATAAGTTTGTGATTTCATTGGGTTGTTGCATGTGTTTGCCTCTGTTTTAAGAGGCGTTGCCGTTTTAACACCGAATCTGCACTGAATCACGATCGCCTCTCGTGGCTGGGTCAGTGATGACACTGCAGGTGGATTTGGATTTTGTCAAAACACCTGCGTCAGAAAAGAGTCAGAAATGCAACATGACTCAAAGTTGCAGTCCATAAATAGTTACAGCAGCAGCAGCAGAAGCTCTCTGCCTCCGGTGATTCAGTGTGAATTTACACTTAAAGAGCAACAGCAACACAAAGGCTGCAAATCCTCCTTGTCCTGCCATCTAGTGGGTGAAGGTTTCACCTCCGCTGCAGCACAGTGCACGTCGGCTGAAACTTGTAATCCACACAGATCAGGAAAGTGTCGATAATCTTTAACTCGGCCAGTATTAAGTCTGAGGAGCATCATATTTTTGTCGATCAGTCCTTTTTCTTTTCTTTTTTTACTAGCAAGGACGACATTTTGGCATCACACAGTGGGTTCTTGTGCCTCTCAGAGTTATCTGAGAGAAAACTGAGCAAGATTTCATAAATCAAGACCTCTGTTTTAGAAATACTAATACAAAAGATTGTGTCCTATTGATTAAAAAAAACTACTTTGGTTCATGGTAAACAACATTGTGCAGAAAATCTACAATGTAAAGTGCAAAACACAGACTGAGGACAAATCTACTCTAGGAGATTCAGTAGTTTCATTCAGCTTTTCCTGTGTGGGTGTTTTGATTTTTTTTTTTCAAACTGTAAAGCCACAGTAATGTATGCATGCCCTGAGCATTAAAGATACAAAAACTGTACTTTGCTCTATGATTTAAAAAAGAAAGAAAATTATCTTAATGAATAATAAGATATGTGCTTTTAAATCTGTACATTTTGACAATAAATAGAAAATTATAATTTGCCTTTAGTGTTGTCACTTCATCTACATCCAACTGTTATTTATGACTAATAAACAAGTTTAACTGCAGAAGATGCTACTTTACTGAGGTAATCAAACTTAATATGTTTTATTAATTTGTTAGTACATGTGTTCAGGAGAGCAGTCCTGCTTTTCTGTTGTAGTCAAATACGTCTACGAGCTCAGGAACATGCAGAGGTTTATTATCTGAGAGGTGCAGTGAGGCGTCCAATAGCTTGATGATGGCTGAGAAAGCAGGTCGGTCTTTGAAGCTCCACATCCAACAGTACTTCATCAGATCATACCTGCAATACATACAGGGATTTAAAACACATCTGCATACATTTATCCATGTTCTCTGAAGATGTGATAACAGTGAGAAGAGCTCAGTTCATCCCAATAGGCTGCTATTTATCTTTACTTTTGTAGTGTTGAGATGAATGAGATAAAAGGTGTTAAATAAATAAGAGATCTTGATATGCTGAATTTACTTTTGGATAATGTCATTATCCTCGCTCGTAATGTGATTATTCTGCCTCAAGTCACCAGAACAAAAGGGAGAAACACTGTAGTTTAGATAAATTAAGATAATTTCATGGACCCAAATTAATCCACATTAATGGAAATCAGTAGTGAGGTATGTGAGCGCAAAACTGAACATGAGGCTTAAACTGATACACAACCAAACCCAAAATATAATTTACGACATAATGTGTGTGTTTGTGCTTGTGTAACAGGCTCATCTACTCTGTGTCATGGTTTGTCTCATTCTCTGTTTTTAATAAATAACAAGAAATGAGGAAAGATTCTGTCATTTGCCTCTGTGCACTTACAAAGCTCCTCCACAGTGTCCTGGTCTCTTCATGCGATAAGATCCCTGGAGCTTTGGAAGGACCGACGGAGGCTCTAACTCAGGGTATGGAGCAGAACCTGAGGTGAAAAGAGGAAAATGTATATTTGAAAAATATAAATATGACTTTAAAAGGAACTAATCTGAATAAGCGCTTGTGTTTTACCTAAGGTTATGAGTTCATACAGTAAGATCCCAAATGACCACCTAGGGGAAAAAAAGAAGAAGACATGAATGATAACAATGCTCTGGTTTTACTGCCGGTAAAATGATGTGTTTTCTCAGCCTTGACTCTTACACGTCGCTCCTGTCGATGCTGAGCTGCATCATCATCCTCTCTGGAGCCTGCCATTTCAGAGGCACCTCTGCCGCTCTCCGACTAAATGCCGAATCCGATCTGCGTCCTTCAAACGCAACACCCAGCCCAGACACCCGAGCCGAGAGGCCGGGGCCAATTAAGATGTTCCTGGCAGCGACATCACCGTGCACCAGCCTGTGCTCCGACATAAGGTAATCCTGAGGGAGGAATACATTAAGGAAAAACATAGGAATCTTTGGTTGAAATGTTCATTCATGGTAGATAGAAAACTATTTTTTCCTCTCTTGCATCATCGGGGAGAAAACAGCAACATAGCAAAAATAATTGGACTCACCAGACCAGCTGCAACCTGCTGGGCCACCAGAAACACTGACCTCTCTGAGAAGTTCTGCTGTTGATCTGCATCAGAGTCTGAACTCCTCTGTAGGGAAGAGAAATCATTGCACCACAAATCAGAAACCAGAGATGAACACGTTTGGTCATATTTAAGCTCACGTTCGGACCAACACTGTGCGCCACTGTTACATTTCTGAGCGTCCAGAGGAAGTGGAGGAGGTTCCCCGGGCTGCAGGCGTCCAACACCAGATACATGGGCACACGTCTGGTCTGACAGTGAAGCATCTGCACCACGTTCTTGTGTTTACACACTTTGGCGTGGAACAGGAGCCACTCCACAAACTCCTTAGCTTCAGGCTGGTTGGGGCCATCTACATCCAGAGTCAAATGATAACAAAGTGGACAATGTTAAAGGGGACGTATTATGGAAATATCACTTTCTGAAAGCTCTTTAACGTATACTTGGGTGTTTGTCTTGCCTTCCGGCCCTAAAATCTGTAATTTTCAGGCTCCCTAAATCCATGTGGTTTTACTAGCTGTTCCCTCAATTGTCTGACAATGATGTAACTAGTTTTCAAATTTGATTAATCCCACCTCTACCTGGTACCAGTAGGAGGGTTGGGGCAAGCAGTGCTTGATTTGCATTTAAAGGGACAGGCACTGAAACCAGTCGATCTGAACAGGGCTGTTTTTAGAGGATGAAAAGAGCTGTGATGTTTGATCCTTGGGGGATTTTGACCAAAGCATGCCACAGACATGTCTTTAAGACACCTGGGAACTATTATAATTTGTGGAAAAGGGGCAGCATATGTCTCCTTTAATGGCAGTTTTTTTCTGTCCCACTGATCTTCTAAAATACTTTAATTGCAGATTCACACTGTACCTCGAAGGCACTTCACCACCACAGCCGAGGAGGAGCCGTCTCTGTTCTTCAGCAGACCTTTACAAATGGGCCCGTAGCGGCCGGTCTGCCAAAACTCAAGCCCCTGAAGGACGCACTCCTGAGGGATTTCCCAGGGATTCAAAGCCTGCTGGACCTTTGGAGTGCTAACAGAGGCTGCAGTCAGAGTGACGCTGTGCTGGCCTGTTAAACAGCACAACAACACACACCGGCGGGTTTAGATGCACAAGAAGTTGGCACAGCTCTCAGTAACTTTTTTTTTTTATTATTGTTTTCAGTTGTTCATTCAGTTTGTACCGTTTGTGAAATGACATGAGGTGCTCCGTTGTCTTTGCTTATTCTTGTGGAGGCTGCAGAAGATCAGAGCCACCACTAAAACAGTGCTGAGGGCCAAGAGAGAAGGGATGATGATCACAGCAAGAGGACCTGATGACTCCTCATCTAAGTCCAGTGAAAGAAAAAAGAGCAGGTTCAGAACATCGTCACACCTTTAAAAGAGAGGAATCAGATTGTGGGGCACGTGTGGAGTACGATGCAACTTCCAGCTGTTTGCAATGCGATGTGTAAAACCTACAGCACTCTGGGAGTGAGGTATTGTTGGTACATTGTGTTTCCATGTCCACGAGGAGCAGCTGACATTTCTCAGATGAGAGAAGAAGCAGCTGACCACATCAACAGTAGAAACTCAGAAGAAAAACAACTCAAACTGCGGAGGAGTTTAAAAGAAAAAGAGTAATCAGATATGATGTCATTAAGTGTGAAAGCTACATATTGGTTTTAAGGTTTGCCTACCTGACCGCTGAGGCCCTCATGATCGAGACAACACACACATTTCCAGCCTGATAATAGAAGAATTACCAGCAGCGGAGAGAGAGGTTGAAAATAACACAGCTGTTATCAGTGGCTTCAGAAAAATGTAGCTCAGCTCAGCTCAGCTCAGTGTGTGTGTTTGTTGTGTGTGTGTGTGTGTGTGTGTGTGTTTGTGTATGAGAGGGCGCTGACCGACGTGGTGAAGCCATGGATGGAAAGTTGACTGAATGTTTAATCATTGACAAATGAAAGAGAAATGATAACAGAAAAAGAAACGTGCTCACACCTGCAGCTCCAGTTACCTTTACCGTTCACTGACTCTACATACCACTGAGCTCAGGTCAGTTTGTTTCTGTGACCTTGATGAGAGTTTTGGCTCTGACTCAGTAGACAGTAGTATTGTGGTATTCCAGACCGGTCCTCAGACCAAAACCACATTTTCAAGGTCTTGGTCTTGTTTCGGTTGAACTGGACTTGGGATTTTTCTCAAGACCACCGCAAATGCCTCTGTGTCACTCATAACTTTGAGATAATTAAAGTTACAGGGATAGTTCAACATTTTGGCAAATTGGCCCATTGCCATAATCCCTATAGTTTTAGGAGTAGGTTTGTTACCTTTAATTGTCGGTGCAAGCTATTTTTAGAATGGCGGAGCAGAGCTGCAAGCTGCTCAGAGCAACGCTACGGAGGCTAATGGGATTTCTTGATTTCCAGTAACGGAACGTTACGAGACAGAGTTGTTTTAGAGGTAAATTCATGCAAAATCGCTGAAGTGCGTTGCCGTCAGGGGCAGTTTTTTATTATCTCATAGCGTGGTGAATGTGCAGGTCACAACTTGTCCACCAGAGCGTTTTGGAGTTGTTGGATTGTGTATTTGATGAGTTTGATGGAAACCAAGAAATCCCATTCGCCTCCGTAACGTAACTCTGAACAGCTCACGGCTCTGCTCCGACATTCTAAAAATAGCTTGCACCGACAATTAAAGGTAACGAACCTACTGCTATGACTATATGGATTATGGCAATGGGCCAATTTGCCAAAATATTGAACTATCCCTTTAATACTTGGTTGAACCAGTGTCAAAAGTGAGAGACTTCAGCAGGTTCTGTGCCGTGTTTTTCTGTTCAATCCAAACTTTGTTTACATTAAATATGGTTTAGACTTTAGCTGAATTTTTTTCACTGAATACAGTAATGGGCTTGAAAATTGTCTTGCATTGGTTTGGTCTCGGTCTTGGATTTGGTCATAACCCCCTCAAGGTCTTGATCTGGTCTGCAGTCTTGGGTTAGGTGGTCTTGACCCCAACAGTGAGCTATGAAACTATCCATTAGGAAAACAATCAGCAACACACAATAAGTAAAAGCAAATTGCAAACAAATTAAAAAAGGTAAAAAAAAAAAAAATCAATGAATATAATTAAACTAAGTGAATCACAATCGACCAGTGTGTGCATCTTTGTGTTGAGCTACAGTTGCAGGTGACTTTGTCTTTCACTAATCCTACCAGCAGGGGGCAGGATCGGGCAACAAATCGCCTCCACCACAGCGACCTCCACCTCGGTCCTGAGACCCGGACAGGCTGCAGCTTTTCATGGATCATCTGAGGCTGCACGATAAAGCTCAATAACCGCATCAAAGTGCCTGGTTTATTACACTAAGGGCAAATAGCAACAGGCACAAAGGAACACCACACACACACACACACACACACACACACACACACACACACACACACACACACACACACACACACACACACACACACACACACAAGGCAGCTCGATCGTGCCGGACTCACAAACAGGCATTTCCCACGTGAAAATATGCGTCCCAGTGCGGGGACTCCGCCTTCCTTAAACACACCATGGAAACAAAATCCAGCGCTTCCCCGGCCGCCGGAGTCCCGCCTCTTCGCATCCACTCATTGGTCCGATCGAGCGGCTTCGGGACCTGCCCCTCGACCTCTGATTGGCCACAATCCCCTGCAATTCAGGAAAGCAACACGGAAAAAGATGGGGGGAAAAAAAGTTATGGAGCGAAGCCTAATCGGATCACGACTGTTGCATGTCGCTGCTGCTGCGTAGTTTGATTTTTTTTATTTTAGTGGGATGAAATAAAAACCGCGCTCTGCAGAAGCGGAGCTAGGACGCAGAGCGCGCGAACACACAACCGAGAGGAGGAGGAGGAGGAGGAGGAGAGAGGGGGGTTCAGTCGCTTCAAGCCGCCCGGTTCACTGACTCAGGAGACTCAGGTATGTTTTCCCGTTTCCAAGGACTGCCTCGCTGATGTCACCGCGGAGGAGGAGGAGAAGGAGGAGGAGGGCAGGAGCGGAGGACAGGTGCGCCGAGTAAAGTTGCCTCTCCAGTCGAGCTGTGGATGTTGGACTGTGTCGGAGCGGGAGCAGCTGATGAACCTGCTCCTGAAGTTTTTACAGTATTTGTTGGAAACTGTGTTAAAAAAAAAAAATCCATCTGATTAAACCCAAACCGGATTATTTTGGGGAGAAGTCAGTGTGTGTGTGCCTCTGGTGCGCACCGTGGATCCGCTGCTCTGTAACATCGTGATCTAACAGCGTGGAGGAAGCTGCTGCTGCTGTTTATCCCTTTTCTTTTCCTTCTTTTTCTTTCTTTCTTTTTTTTTGGAGTGTCCATAGCTGTGAACTGGACCGGACTGGACTGGACCGGACTTGGGTGTGTGTGTGTGAGTGTGTGTGGTGGGATCGAGACGCCCCAGTCAGTCATCAGAACCAGCACTTTCCGCTTCAATGCGACACTGACGCAGCTGGTCTCTCGCATCCCAGTCGCAGACAGGTGATGCTGGACTGATCCAATGGAAGGATCGATCGTCAACAGAGGGAGTTTGATCTGAGAGAAAAGAAAACCACACTTATTTTTTTTTAATCAACATTTTTTTTTCAATGGAATACAACACGAGACAACAGCTTCCAACTTCTCTACAATCTGCCATGATTCCTCCGTGCGTCACTGCGTCTTAGGAGCAGAAGCGCTGAAGGACAATCGGTCTTGGACTTGAGGACTCGAGGTTTTTTTTTGTTGTTGTTGTTTTTGTTTTTTGTTTTACACACAGGAGTGATACAAACTGAACCATGTCCAAGACACTGAAAAAGAAGAAGCACTGGTCCACCAAAGTGCAGGAGTGCACCGTGTCGTGGGGGGGATCCGGGGAGCTGGTCACGGTGGTCGAGGTGCGAGGCGGCGCGGAGCTGGGAGAGTTCCCGTACCTCGGACACATCGTCTCGGAGGCGCTGGTGTGTCTCACCGGGAGGTTCCCGGGGAGCGGAGACGTGCTGCTGGAGGTGAACGGGACTCCGGTCAGCGGACTCACCAACAGAGACACGCTGGCTGTCGTCCGCCACTTCAGGGAGCCCATCCGCCTGAAGACTGTGAAACCAGGTGTGTGTCCATCCATACTCATAATCAATACTCGATTTACTATAGCAATCACACACACAGGCACCTACACACAAACCTAACAAGTGTGTGAAATGCTTTATGAGACAGAGGCAGGTGGGACTGGTACACTGCAAAAACTCAAATATCTTACCAAGAATATTTGTCTTATTTCTAGTCAAAATGTCACTTCTAATCTAAACAAATCTCATCACATTAAAAGTAGCTTGTTTTTAGACAGTTTGTACTTCTTTCAAGCATATTTTCACTTGAAATAAGTAGAAAAATCTGATAGTGGAGCAAGTTTTTCTTTCTTATTACAAGCACAAAAAACCCTGCTTTCACTGGCAGATTCTTTTTACTTATTTCAAGTGAAAATTTGTTTGAAACAAGTGAAAATGATCTAAAAACTAGTTCATTTTTAGGCGATGAGTCTTATTTTAAGTGGAAAGAGATTAGTTTTGACTAGAAATGAGACATTTTGACAAGAAATAAGACAAATATTCTTGGAAAGATTTTGAGTTTTTGCAGTGTATCATGAATAAATAAGAGGAACTTGGGGATTCAGCCTCACAGCTGAGCTCCTGTTTGCCTGCAGGGCACTGGGAGCAAGGTGTGTGTCTGTGTGTTAGTGTCAGTGTGTTAAGTGTGTGTGTATCTTGGAGTAAGTCTATGGGTCATTTTGCACGCGCCTCCTTTCCATTCATGTGGAGACGCAGCTACAATTTTCTACTACAGTTCCTGCTGCATCCTGCCAAACAACATGAGTGAAGAGCGTGCTGTGTTAAAGCAACGACGTGCCTGTGTGCGTGTGCAGCACTACAACATAAACCATGAATGGTCAATAAGCTCACAGCCTTTTGTCTGATCTCAGCATGTAATCTTCTTTGCATTCACTGCACAAGTGTTGCCTGTCCTATTCTCTAGGAAACACACTCGTAGTCATCACACATATACACACACATACATACACATACACACACATAACAAGTCATTGTAATTCTCTGTCTGTGAGCTCAGCCGAGGGCTTATTGATTGGATTTATGTGTCTGTAATTACCTGACTCATGAGCAAAGCAATTAGTTTGTACTTTTTCATGTCTAATGAATGTGTTCAATGTGGCAAAACATACCGACAGTCAAACTCTACCGGTAACGTGGGACATAAAGGTGTGTGTGTGTGTGTGAGTGTGTGTTTATGTGGATGGATGAATCTGATAGAGACACTGCAGAGCGTGGCTCTTTGCAAATACTTAGCAGGGATTTGTTAATGGTTGCCTTCCCTCGGCTCAGTCGGTGTCAGGCGGCTTTGCAGCACTGAGCTGAGTCCAAGTCTAATTGAATCAATTAGGGACCCCCGTATCCTTAAATCCCCCAGGATGCCGTGCAGTCCTGGAGACGTGGTGTGAGTGTGTGTGTGTGTGTGTGTGAGTGTGTGACACCTTGACTGTCGGGCATCATCCTCGCTCTCTGTGGGTGAACCTGTTGATTGGAGGTGAAAGTCGTAGTCACATGGGAATAAAAGAAAAACCAGTTTGTCGAAGCCGCATCACGTCACTCATTCATTCACATCTTCTCTTGACCTTGTGTTATGTAATGTGTTAGTTGTGTGTCAACTGATGCTGCGGCACGCTGCTTCACCGTGGCTCCCTCATGGGGCCTTACCATGTGTTTATGTCTTTGTCTCCACCCCCCCCGCCCCTCCTTCATGATTAATTCATGCTGCATCCATCATTGATGGCTCCTCCGTGCCAGGATGAGGTGGCAGATGGGGGCGGATCGGATGTTAGCAGCCGCTGTGTGGATGTAAACTTTGTGTTTCCTCTCGACGCTGCAGAGTTTTGGGAGTGAACTGTGCTACAGGAGTTGGTTTAACATTTAGGATTTCTTAGGATAGGATACAGCCTTTTGCTTGTGTTTCTTGGGTTTTGCACAACATCAGCATGAAAGAGAAGCATTTCCATCATTTCCTGCCCCTACCCACACCCCTACCCCCCCAAGTTGGATTTTTTCCCGTCTTTCCTCACAGTCTAGTTTGTCTTTCTGGTTTATCTCCTCCTCTCAGCTGAATGTGCCTTATCATCACATCTTGCCAGTCCTCCTCATCTCTGGTATTTTCTTCCCTTCAAGACGTTATTATTTCACCCTTTTGCCTTGATACCCTTCCTCCTGATTCCTCTTTATCACCGGGATCCTTTGCATATCCTCTTTTTCTCCCCCACCATCCACATTTTGCACTTAGGCAATTGAACGAGTCTTTAAAAACTTGCCACGTTCCTTCAGACAGAAGTCTGTCTCGGCAGCAGGAGTGGTCCTCTGGCCTCAGTATGCAGCCCGGCGATAGTTAGTCAGTATAACCTTGAGGAGAAGATTGAGAGTATAGAGGCGACCTATTGCAGAGACTTGTGAGTGGGCAGTTCATTGATTAATGCTGTAAACAGACTTAGATCTGCTTGTTTTTTTGTTTTTTTTGTTACCTCTTGGAGCTTAATGGATGGAGCGTTTAGCTCTCAGGTCCCAGAGCACTCTTGAATCACAAATCAAGTCTGTAATGGAAACGAGGTGGAAAACAGGTTTTCTCTTCCTCCATTCAAAGTCTGAAAGATCGCTGATGATAATGATAATAATAGTGAGATGACCAGAGTTCACATGTTCCTGTGCTACCTCAGAGATTACATCAGAGTGAAGTTACAAAGGTTGAGATGGAAGAAACACTTTATCACAGATTGTCAGATAGTTGACTGGTGTTAAAGGGATAGTTCAACATTTTGGCAAATTGGCCCATTGCCATAATTGCTATAGTCATAGCAGTAGGTTCGTTACCTTTAATTGTAGGTGTAAGCTATTTTTAGTACAGCGGAGCGCAGCAGCAGGCTGCTCAGAGCTACGCTATGGAGGCTAAGGGAATTTCTTGGTTTCCCTCATTAAACTCATCAAATTCAACATCCCAAAACTCCACAGCGCTTTTGTAGACAAGTTGTGAGCTGCACAACCACCACGCTATGAGATAATGACGGAACGATACGAAACGGAGCCGTTTTCGAGGTAAATTCATACAAAACCGCTGATGCGCGTTGCGTTCAGGGACAGTTTTTCAGCAAGCAGTCTCCGTATTTACCCTGTATTTACCTCGAAAACGGCTCCGTTTCGTATCGTTCCGTCATTATCTCATAGCATGGTGGTTGTGCAGGTCACAACTTGTCTACAAAAGCGCTGTGGAGTTTTGGGATGTTGAATTTGATGAGTTTAATGAGGGAAACCAAGAAATTCCCTTAGCCTCCATAGCGTAGCTCTGAGCAGCCAGCTGCTGCGCTCCGCCGTACTGAAAATAGCTTACACCTACAATTAAAGGTAACGAACCTACTGCTATGACTATAGCGATTATGGCAATGGGCCAATTTGCCAAAATGTTGAACTATCCCTTTAAATGTTCTTCCCTATGGACTGAAAGAAACACTTTTATACCTTTATTCCCAGTGTGTAATATTTGTCAAGGTTTATTGGCATAATCTGAATATACTACCCATGAATATATTAGTATAAGTGTATAAAATTTGTTTGGTTTTCGTAGCCTTATAAATATTGTTTTGTCTAGATATCACGGTTTTACCTCCACATTACACACTGGACCTTTAATGCTCCACAACATGAGATATCATGACTAACTAACTTGAAGCATATATATGATTACTATTATAAGTAAAGCAGTGATTTTGTGTGAAATCTTGAGGGATAAAAGATTGATGGATGTGAATGAGGTTGAAAATGCAATGCAAGTTAAGAGTCTTAAGGATCTTCTATCCATAGAGTCCCATTGATTTTGAATGTGTGTCGTAAGGATGCACCGATTCAGCTTTTTCAGTCCCAATGCCGATACGTGGGTTTGGCATATTGGTTGATGCCTAATACCGGCGCTGTTGGATTAATAAACTGTACACCTTGAAGACAGTGAAGGCATCAAGGCTTGACTTTAACATTACTTTTTCCTAACTTTGTAAAACGTTTTCTGTGAAGGTTCTCAGTCATCCAGGTCGTTGTAGTCGTTAAGTGCTGAAGTCGAAGGCAGCTGGACTTATTTTGATTCTTGAAGACGTTTCTCCGCTCATCCAAAATACTTCTTCAGTTCTAAAGACCAGTGTGGGAAACTCGGGTATTTAACCCTGGGTGGGGGCAAACACATTGGAGATGGTCCTGAGAGTCCTGACTATAGCCATCATTAGGGTCGCAGACTCGCAGTCAAAGAGTCGCTGGCTGACAGATGGTGTCGCAAACCACCACAAGGAAGGTTTTTACAAGAGGACATAGACGGCTTCCTTCATTCCTCTGTCATCCCATCTGTCCTCTCTGTCTAAAATGTGGACACTGGTATCCTTGTAAAATGTTGTTGCTCTGTGTTTTTGTTGATGCTGACATGTGTCGTAGCACTTGTCAGAAACATAGTGAATAGATCGGCGTCATGAATCAGCCCCATTATCTGATACACGATTGAGCTATTCATACGATATCTTGGCCGATATCCGGTCTTAATATCGGTGCGTCCCTAATATGGCATTTACATGGTACTGATCAGCTGCTCCTGTAGTTAAAGGGGAGAAATAAACTGCAAATAAAAGTGTCACTTCATACAATCACATTCCACTTAAAAACCAGAGGAGAGCCACTAAAAATCAGCATTTTATTTTTAAATTTACCATCTCTTGTTTGGTAACAAAGAAGTTGGGATTTTCTGAAGAGCCGGTCTCAGCTGGAGCTTTTATTCAGATATCGAAACTAATTCAGAAGATTCGGAGGCGGTTATTAGATGTGGTTTTAGATCTAATGGACTCTTTTATGAAGTCCTCTTTCTTTTTATTAGAGACTAGAAAAGATCTCAAGGACACAATGCTGCGAGGAACCCGGCTAACAATAAGCTGTGTGAGTTTTAGTTTTATTCTTCAACAGGCCTCCTCCTCCTCCTCTTCTTCCTCCTCCTCCTCCTCCTCCTCCTCCTCCTCCTCCTCCTCCTCCTCCTCCTCCTCCTCCAGTGCTTTGCTTCCCAGGAGTTACTCTCTGGTGAAGTGTTGTGCCCACATTCACAATCTCCGTGGTGTTTTTAAAAACTGACATTACACCACATTGTACCATAATCCCCATTGACAACCACCTGATAGTGTGTGTGTGTGTGTGTGAGCTCGTTGCTACCAGTTGTGGGTGGTTTACACCTATGGTTTGTTGCACCTGTATTCAAAACAAAGTTGTTTTTATGGCGCAAACCACCAACAATTATTATCACTGTCTAACGATCTGTGGATTGTTTTTTTTTTTTAAAGAAGGGATTGTTTTGCCTAAAAATTGAAAGTAAAATACAACAAAAAAAGTCCAAAACACAGAGATGTTCACTTTACTGTGCTGATAAAAACCCATCCAACCTTCACACCAGGTGGTGATTTACTCCCCTGTCCCACCCCACCAAAAAAACTCATTCCTCCCCGTCTCTCCGGTGGTGTCGTAGTGAGGTTAACACTTCATACGTTTGCCATCAGCAGCGCAGCGGAGCAGCAATAAGCGCACAGCCTGTGTTAATGTGGTTCCCCCCGCGGAGCGTTCAAGGCTTCTATGACTAAGCTGCTCTGAAGCAGCTGAGCGGAGCTGCCAGGATCTCTCCCTCCGTCTCTCTCTCTCTCTCTCTCTCCTTCTCCCCGCGGTGGATGTTTCTTCTGTTTCGTCTCGCTGCTTTTGTTCCTCTGTCTGCGTTTACACTGAAGCTCAGGTTTGTCTGTGAACGTGCGCCTCGTTCCAAGAGAAAAACTTCCCAGTCTTCTCGGTCATGTCTTGGTTGAGCTCCAAAAATGGAGGCCGTTCACTGTTCAAAGTGCAGACGGAGCTTCACCTGCAGCCTTCTCCTCCCTGCTCCCTCTCTGCTGCTTCCTGTTTCCTGTGCAGACGTCTGTCAGGATATGTACACCTGATGTGACTAGGGTTGCCCCCCATGAGTTGACAACATAAGGAGCTCAGGGCTCCAGTCTGCCCCTATATGGAGGCATTTTACCCCTAAAATTTGAGACAGTGCAAGTAATTTTTGTGCAACCAGTAAATTGGCTGTGCAGTGGTGAAACGTGGAAGAGCAACTCAAAGAATCTGGAATCTGCCATTACAGGTGTGTGAGGATCATGAATGAAAAGAGCATTGTGGATATTTGCTTTGATTTATGTTAATGCACAGTGTGCGCCCCTAAAATTAAGTTAGGGGGGCCTCTGTGCTCCTTGTAAATAAAGTTAGTCTGAAGCCCTGGAGCTAATAAAATAAAAAGTTAACCGATAGTATTAATGGGACAAAGTTATTCTTATCTGTTAAACGGTTAATCATGTGCATCCCTATCTGCAGCCTTTGGCGTACCACAGTGTTTTTATGAATGAATAATCGTCAAACAAAAAATAATCGCTAGATTAGTTGAAAAATTAATTGTTTGACTAATCCAAAAAAATAGTCGATAGATTAATTGGGAGAAAAATAATAATTTAGGACAGTCGCTCTCCACTGGGCTCATTCCCCAAACCCGTCACACCTCTCCGCCCCCGGCCTGGCAGACAGTCACCGGTGAGGGACGACGGTGCGAGTGGTTGAGCTTTGTAACGGTCGGCAGCAGCTGCTCTGAATACCAAAAACCACACCTCCCCTCCCCTGCTCTGCTCTGCTCTGCTCTTTTCCATCCCTCCCTCCCTGGAGCTATACCTTCTTCTTCTGCAACTCACTGTCCTCACACCCTCCTATGGTCCACTCTCTCTCTCTTACAGTGTTTACACATCTGCCTCCTCCTCCTCTTCCTCTTCCTCCTCCTCCTGCTGTTGTGCATTTCTTTCCTCCTCAGAACAGACTGATGGAACGGGAACAATGCAAGTTTTGCTCATTCAAGGACTCGTGCATCGTGGTTACAGTCTGGGAACCATCGGGGGGAATGACAGAGCTCCACAAACCCTCGCCCAGATGTTTTAGTGACAGGTGCATCCTTCTTCATTCTTGCCTCGACAACACAGTCGGTTGTGGAGCCGCATTGCGGTAACGAACCGGCCAGAAAACAAAGATAGCATTTTCCATATGAGCTGTGGTGCCTCTGACTGGCAGGCACCATGACTTGGCAAGCGTGTTTAAAAGCAGTGGAGAGATGAGTGTGTGTGTGTGTGTGTGTGTGTGTGCGTGTGTGTGTGTGTGCGTGCTGCTGCTGATTCACCAAGAATCAGCCTCTGTCTACTCACTGAGTGGTCGTACTGTGATGTCAGCAGCAGCAGCAGCAGCAGCAGAAGGAGCGTCTCCAGATTTGCTGCTGGTGGAAATGGATGGTGTCGTTTAAGGATGTGCACACACACATCGACACCGACACACACACACACGCACGCTCTCTGCTGCCCTCTTTTCCCCAGCTTGACTCCTAATTGGTCTCTCTCCAGCAGCTAGCCATCCCTGCAGCTGTTTATCTCTTTTGAGATAAGATGAGGTCAGCTTCTAAACAGTGCATATACATAACAGAGACCGCAGCCCGGCACCTCCTATGTCTTGAGGAATGATAACCTCCAGTGCTGCGGTGCTATATCAGCACAACGCGTCCTTTTTGACAAATACACATTTAAAGTTATAAAATTTAACCTTCCTGCATTCAGTATTCCTCAAAACACCTGAACCATATCTTATATATACAGTAATGCTAGTTTCAGTTTGAGTGAACACACATTCACTTGGCCACCTGTCAGTGGCTTTATTTCCCATATGTTTTGGGGCAGTGGAAAAATATCGCTACAGCATAGTATCGCAATATTTTGCGTGGAAATATTGTATCGATATACAGATGCCAAGTATCGATCTGAACAGACTGAGAAGTTTCTCTTATTAGAAAAAACAGATCAGAGACATTTGCAGTTGAAAAAACCTAATAGCCACAATATATAGCATCATATTGCGATATTTTTAATATCACAATAAGATTGTGTTTCCTCTACATTAATTTGGGAGTGGCGGGCCGCCATTGCTAAATCCTAGCCGCCTTCAAATTTCTTTCTTTCTTTTTTTAAATTGTCGCAAATACACCACCGCTGCATGTCTCCACCTTCACAGCAGAGTCCTGCGCTGGGTCGGGTGTCGCATGTGCTAAGGTAAACTACAGATAACTACTGTATCTTGCTCAGTATCTAGCCTACTCTTTACACCTCGTCTGCACCTCGATGATGGACCACAGCGTGTTTTTCCGTAGCATCATTTAACTCAGGTGACAGAACAACAACAGTCTCAGTACAGATCAGTGGTCACTGTTGCCGATGTGTTTTTAAAATTAGCGGGTTTGATTCTCGTGTTGGACGTCGCGCTCGAATGCTGGTGGAAAAGCTAGTGGGTGCTGCCACTCCTTAAAAAACTCCCAGCAGAAACACTGTATCATATCATCTCAGGGCCTCTGGTGATTTTTTTTTGCATCAGGATTATAGAGGCTCAACATCTGACAACAGTACCATGATGTATTTTACCCAGAAGAAGGATTTCAGTCGTCAGACGTCTGGCTCTTACGTTATCAGCTAAAAACAAAACAAACAAACAAAAGTGAATGTTGGGCAGCTCGTCTCGCAGCACCTCCCTGACCCTGACCTCTCTTGTGTCCGCCCAGCTGAATCATTGAGTTTTAGAAGTGAAACCGCTTCATTCAGTGTTTCTGCTTAATCCCCTGCTCTGTTTGTTTTGAGAGGAGGAGACTCTCGTGGATAATTCGGCTCTTCCTGATTGTCGGGACACCGAGGGAATCTGAACTGGGAGAAGCCGACAGAAGTGGCGTCGAAGGGCGGGAACGTCGCAGCACGGCTTCTTTTTGTTCCCGTTTTCATTCACATTTGGCAGCAGCAGTTACAGACCGATGCGTTTAATACACGTTGATCCTGATTGTCACGATGATTTTTTAAATGTTTCATATAAAACGACAAAGATAATCCGAGTTAGAAGTAAACAAGATGGATGTTTTCATTTCCTTTAGGAAAATACCACCGTCCCTGCATCGCATGTGAAGTTAAATCAGGATAAGTGCTTCTGCTGCTGCATTAACTCATGTTAAACTGATGTAAATCAGTGACTAGCAGCACAGCGAGTGTTACCCGGGGATTCTCCCTCTGGTCATCCATTAACACTCTCATTACTTCACTGCACTGACACTGACTTCCTGATAAGAAATGTTTGTGCCTCGAGCATGAGGAGGGCGGGTAGAAGTGTTTTGGTTGGAATGTGCTGGTTTTGCACAATAAGATATTATGCTGTTGTAAAAAAAAAAAGCACGTTTTTGACCCTAATGGCTCTTAAAGGTATAGTCTGTAGGCTTTTCCTAAAAAAAAAACCTAGCTGAGCCCGAGAGGAGGAGCCCAGTTTGAATGTTGTGTTTTTACAAACTGCAGACTCTACCTTTAAGAAAATGTCCCTTTTGTGTTGCCATAAAGCCGCAGGCAGGGCCTTTAAGGGGATTTAAGAAAAAAAAAGGAAAAGAGAAATGGGGATAGAGTGATGGAAATGGACTGTTATGAATCAATACACAGGTGCATGTGTGGATAGAGGGATTTAAGAGGATAGATGATCTGATGGCTGATTGAACCGAGTTTCTTCCAGAGGCACGCTCGCTGCCCTCTGTGAGAGCCTATTTGGGGACTTTGTTTCTGGCTGCGACTGTGTGAAACATCCCTGTGGTGCTGCTGCTGGAGCAGAGAAGCAGACGAGGAAGAGGAGGAAGAAGAAGAAGAAGAGGCAGCTGGCACATGGCTGTCTCAGAGATGTATATTCTCTTTTTTTGAAGGGTGTGTTGGATTTAAACAGGAAGGGGAGGGTGGGGCAAAATAAAAATAAATGATGAACAGGTTTAGAAGAAAAGAGAATGGGGTCAAACAGGGAGGAGTGCAGATAAAAACAGAGGAGGAGGGAATGAGAAGACACAGAGGTAGGGAAGAGGACAAAGATGAGAAAGAGGAATAATAATAATCTTGTGGCCGAAGACGCTTCTGTTTCCATTAATCATGATAATAATATTGATTGTCTGTTGCGACTGTCTGGAATGATTCTGCAGAGTGTTCATCAAGCCAACACTTACTATCTCAGACTTACCGCTCAGTCTGTATTTCCAATCATGTCTGCGAGTAGCCAGCCTGTGTGAGCTGACTGCATATGTGCGTGCAGGCATGCATGATAATGAAAAATTAAGTCACATCTGAATTGGTTTCCACTTGTGGTTATGAAGCCAAACACAATCACAGAGAAAAGGCAGCATGCCAGGAGACCGTCTCAAGTCGTTTCTTCTTCTTTTTCATCGTGTCTCCGTTCTGTGACGCTGCAGGAGGAGACGATGTGGAGGTGGTGCAGCAGTTCGGACCGTTCTGGATTCACTTTATTCTCCCACCATAGATCTCAGGAGTTTATTTTGGAGGGTAATGATAAAACTGAGACAGATTTCCTGTCGGTGTAAGGTGGACCTCTGCGTAGTACCTCAGTTTGGGATCTTTTCTTTACACTCTGGGTAATAAATCACTGAGAAGTCTCAATCTCTCCACAGTGTGTGTGTGTGTGTGTGTGTCTCTTGGTTGGCTCCGGTACTTGTGGACTTGGCCCGCCGCCCGTGCTGATGGGCTTCCGTCAATACTCATTCTGCCGGTGCAGCCCACTGAACTGTTTAGTCGTGGTACCGCGGCACCTCAAAGAATTGATTTCGGCCTTTTTTTCTTATTTCCCCCCTCTTGCCCGTGACATCATCTCATATCAAACTGATGTAGTGAAGCCGCCCCCCCACCCCACCCTGCCCTGCCCTGCCCCCCCCTCACAGTAACCAGCTGCTCTCAGAGCTGCAGCATCACTGATGTTTCTACCAAACCATTTCATGTCTGACCACTACACCTTCATTTAATCCTTTTTATCTTTTAATGAATAAAATGAAGCACATGCATGTATATCCTATATATGCCGTATGCCTCCATATATTTGATTTATAGTTACGTTAACATAGAGGTTCTATCACTGGCTAATCTGAGCTGCCATCATTAGTTTGATAGGACATAAGAGAGGTTAAAGGTCCCACATGTTCATATTTCCTGTGTTTGTTTGAAGTGTTGATTTCCATAAGAGAACCATCTTCATTTAGTTTTAACATCTTTTATCTCATGTCTCTAGAGCTATGGGTGTTTCATGTTGGCCTGAGATGCTCTCTTCCTACTGGCTGTCGTATAGCTGACTAAAACCACTGTAGCCTGGTGAAAAACATAAACCTTAAGTACTGGTCTCTAATAAACCCTTTGAAAAACTGTACTGTACTGTATTTATAATGGCTTCCTACCGTCCAAAGATTATGCAAAAACAAACAAACAGGTGGATCATGGTGGGGGCGTGGCTTAGCTGTGACATCACAAACTTATAGAAGTCCAGACAGCTTGTTTTAAGGCACAGTTTCTTCTTTCTTCTGAGCTGTATAAGCGTTTCTCTGTGGACTGAGCTGGTTGATACTCTCACAGAGTCCGGACCTGTTTATTAAGGACATGGAAACATCTCTTCATACGTTATGGGACCGTTAAACAAAGTGGATGAAATAACCTCGAGACAAATAGCTGCACCGATGGAAAGTAAAGTCAATTTGAAGATGTCATTTTGTCCTGAAGTGGGGGGACGAGGGCAGCGGCCATTTTCTCACCACCACGCCATTAATGCGCGGTGTGTACTTGTTCCTCCCCCCCCTCGGTGCTGAGATGTCATGCTCTGTGGAGATGAGGTTCCCTGAGTGTCCTCATTAGAATTCATGGATGTCAGGATCCTCAGCTTGGGCCAATTTAGCTCGCTTTGCTCCTTAGCTCGCCTAACAGGTTATTGATCGGGTCCAATCTCATCTTTGTTAAGTCGGCCGACACATCCGGGAGTCGCCTTTTGCGCCCGAGGGCCCCCGGTCTTTATGAGAAGTCGAGGACGCTATGGAGGACGCGGCGCTCTCGCTGCTTACGGTCTGTTGTGACTTCCCAGCTCTTATTCCTGATGTTTTTTTTGCCTTTGCAGTGGCAGCGGCGGCAGCAGTGGTGGCGGTGGCGGTGGCGGTGGTGGTGTGTTGTTCACAGTGACCGCTGATCGTATCCGTTCTGACAGCCAGCCTCCTCAGTATTCAGCTCATGGAGGCTTTCTTCTTATTTTCTGCTAACAAGCCAATCCCCAGGACACAAATAGCAGAATATTTCTGCTGCTGACATGAGAGAACGACTGTCTGCAGCTGCACTTTGAGTTTGTGTTTTTTGATCAGGTGTTTTAGCTTGTGTTTTCCCTTTTTTTTTTTTTTTAAAGGCCAACACACACACACACACACTGACACACACAGTGACAGATTTGCCTCCAGGCGTTTGGCAAGCAGCAGACTCGTCGCCGGCTCTCTCTAGAGGTCTCGGAGCAAATTGACTCAAGAGATCACATGCATATTACTCAGTGTTTAAAGTAAGCAGTCGGACGTGTCGCTCTGCAATCCTGACGTCGCAGTGATGCAATCAGCGGAGGATCCACCAGGACCAGTCGTTCAGGCCTGTCACACGGAGGCCGAGGCAGATTGTTTGAATAACTCTCATGTCCGTTCCCTCCCTCCTCTCTCCAGTATCTCTCTCTCTTGTGCTCTTTCAAAGCACAGTAGCGTTTCAGTCTGGCCTAGGTTGTCGAGTCGAGTCTCCTCACCTGCTTCGCGGGTTAACAGCAGGTCATGTCTTGTATATATTTAAGGCAGCAGCTCTTGGATATTTCCCATCACCCTTTGACCCTCGTGTAACCTGTAACTGGTGAAAAAAAAAGCTCTGAATATCTGCGGTTCCTGCCCTTGTGATCACCTTCAGTTGTTTCTTTTTTTGGTGCGTGATGTTTGTGGAATAAAGATTGTCATTAGTTTTGGCTCCGTTGGCTGCGGTTGTGTCTGTTTCGTTTTTTTCCCCCCTCCAGTCAGAACTGTTATCTCCTGGAAAATGTGTTACCCCAGCAGCACATGTTTCTAAAGTGTCTACGAGGACGATGATGATGTTGTGACAGCTTTATTACATAATGAGTTGAAACCGGTAATGATGACACGGTTTGAAACATTTCCCTCTCGTATCTGTGTGACAAATGGCTCCATTGTTGCTGTGAGCGCAGCGACCTGCAGGAGGGCATGAGTCTTTATCTGGGAATGACGATCATGTGTGGAATGCAGTCATTTCACATTTGTCGGAGCGTAGTAGTGCGAAGTCACACCGGTGTATTGTTACCAACAGGTGCTTGTTCTGGCAGAAATTTCACATTGTCTCAGAGTTCACCCCCTCCTCCTCCCTGCAAGTGAGAACCTCTGCTGCCTGAAAAGACCGTTTGTTTGTTGAAATCTCAGAGGCCTGTTGCAGAAAACACCATAAACTTTCTGAGACTTGAAGTGTAATTTAAACATTAAAGGGATAGTTCAACATTTTGGCAAATTCTCCTATTACCATAATCCCTGTAGTCACAGCAGTAGGTTCATTACCTTTAATTATCGGTGCATGTTGTTTTGAGATTGGCGGGGCAGAGACGTGAGCTGCTCAGTGAACACAATGGAGGTGAACGGTCGACCACCCTGAGAGGGCTTCAGTCATGTATAATTATGTAACATTACGACACATGAGGTCAAATACTGTACTCTGAACTTCTTGTGTTTTGAAATCACTCCACCCAGCAGCCGTGTCTGGAATGTAGTTCCGGCTGCACATTTGCAGCAACTCTGTCTCATAATGTTACATAATTATACATGAATATTTCTATGACATAGGGATTATGGGAATAGGAGAATTTGCCAAAATGTTGAACTATCCCTTTAAGGGTGTTTCTTAAAAGTTTTCCTAAGTTAAGGAAAAACTTGATGCATTTGCAGCAGTCTGATCTATTTGACTGTTCCCAGTTCTTCCACCATTAGCAGTTTTATTTCATGACCTGCATGATTACTGTTTATTGGCTGATAACGGCCCAATATTGGTCAATAATTATCAGCCAATAATTATCGGCCAAAATACACAGATAGGTTTGATAATGACATTTTTTGCCGATGACTAGAGCCAGTAACAATCAGGCAACATTGCCTCATTTTCAGTCCGTTTGCCCCCTGAGTTAATTTGAAACAATAATAAATGTTGATTTTTGAAGAGACATAATTACTGTTCTTGTTTTTGTTGTGATTACAACAGTAGCGATGTCGATTCTATTATTTTGTTTAGTCAGAGGCAGAGGTATAATGTTAAATTCATCTTTACTCACTAAGAAGCCTTTCTCAACCTCAGGTGTGAATATTAAAAATGTTATCCGTTATGAGAAGCTATCGGTTATCAGTGGGGAAAAAAAAAAGTTATTATGCATCCCTGATGAGCACATCTGGATAGAACATGTGGCTGAATAAACATTGAGTATATGCTAAGTGGAGGACTATATCAGTTTTCTCATCACATATACAGTAATGATTCCACAGCATCTGTTTCTTTTGTCTTTATTTTGACAAAAGTGGTGTTTTGTGTAGTTCCCGTTCCTTAGCTACAGCCGTGCTTCATCCTGCTACGTCTCCTGTGGGTGTTTATAGCTTCCTTTTTTTTACTACAATAAATCAAAACCTCATCAGGCATCACTCAAGGCCTCATCACTTGTATGGCAGCCGTTCAATCACCTGAGCCACATGTCCTGTGAGTGAGAAGAGGTTTCAAGGTGGTGCAGCACAGAGGTCTCTTAACCTATTATGATTCCAGTCAAGTTATCACACTGAAACATCTCACCAGGCTGAAAATCAAGCACAAGTGCTGCTCGTACTGTACTCCTCTGGAGGATCCTGTCAGTAAACAGGAATGTGATCCAACTGGTGTTATTTTAATGTGGATGTGCTGTTCAACCTGTTTTCTCCTCCTCACGTGTAGTAAAAATATCTTCAACTGTAACCGAACGGCCTGGTTTTAACAGGCCGCTTGGATCCTTATTGTACACCGCAGACTAATTATAAAACTGGAGGATGAATCTCGGTCCTAAAACGGAGCAGAAAGAACTCGACTTGGCTCAGGAAGAAGAGAAAAACTTAAAGAGTGAAAAGAAACTGGCAAATCTTTGACTCAGAAAGTTTAACAATTTGGCTCCAGACCAGGGGCGTTCCCTCGAGCCGGTCCGAGGAGGTCCGACTCCCCGGCTCGGCCCCTGCTTTCATGATATCAGTCTTACTCTGGAGCTGTTATGGGATGGCGTTGCCCAGGCTGTGTGTGTCAGGGGGCTCCTTAGGAACTGGCAGAGGAGGAACGGTTTACACTGAAGTTAAAAAACACACACGCATGCACAGGCTCGGACACAGCTTACGCACTGAAACGCACAAATGATGAATAAAGTTGAGATTCCCTCTGACAGACACCCCCCCCCCCCCCCCCCCCCTCCCTCCCGCACAGCAGGTCAGCACGAGACGGCTCCGGAGTGGACATATGGGAGTGAGAAGAAATAGATCCTCTTGACATGAGGCCTGCAGTACTGTGATCACAGTGTGCTGTGTGTGTGTGTGTTTGTGTCTGTCGGTGCTTGCATATAACATACTGGCATCTGTGAAATAGAGTTGTTTCCTCTCTTGGATTCAAATGGGGCAGAAAATCATCTCTGTCTTTTTGCACAATGATGATAACTCTGATTACACGACGACACTCTTGGCTGTTTTCAGTTTTGAGATTCGGTTTTGCTGTTGAAATTGTTATCTTAAGCATGATGTCATCAAATTATGGCACAATGGGATTCAATTTTGCATCATATTCTCAGGATTCGTAGCTTTTCCTATATTGCCTCCATGTGTCTGGTAAGAAGTAAAAAGAAGTGCTGCAATACTCTGGATGATTGAAAACATGAAATATTGATGATGTGTCAGTGAAACACTGAGGCTGATTTTTTTGTTGCCACTGATTTTACAATTTGATTGAATATATAGATCCATTTGGAGATGGAGACAGGGTTTTTATTTTTTACTTTTATTTTTGACAAAACTGATACTGTTCGTATTTAAGTGACCTGTCTGGAGTGCACTGTCATTGTCATGCATGTTGCTGTGTAGCAGGAGGCGGTCCGACAGCAGCTACAGAGTGTATGTGTCGACAGGTCTCCTCTTCCTCTTGCACATCTTGCATACAGATTTTCATTTCTCACTGCCGTCCCAATTTTTTTTTAAAAAACAATATGCCTCCACACATCTGCCTCTAGGGGAAGGAACATTAAAGGGATAGTTCAACATTTTGGCAAATTGGCCCATTGCCACAATTAAAGGTAACAAACCTACTGCTATGACTGTAGGGATTACAGTCATAGCAGTAGGTTCGTTACCTTTAATTGTCGGTGCAAGCTATTTTTAGAACAGCGGAGCAGAGTCGCGAGCTGCTCAGAGCTGAGGCCCATGGGATTTCTTGGTTTCCCTCATCAAACTCATCAAATACACAATCTAAAAACTCCAAAACTCCAGCAAGCAGTCTCTGCATTTACCTGTAGAACAACTCTGTCTGGTAACGTTCTGTTATCATCTCATAGTGTGGTGAATGTGCAGGTCACAATGTGTCCACGCAAGTGTTTTGGAGTTGTTGGATTGTGTATTTGATTAGTTTGATGAGAGAAACCAAGAAATCCCATGAGCCTCTGTAGCGTAGCTCTGAGCAGCTCGCCGCTGGGCGGTTCTAAAAATAGCTTGCACCGACAAATAAAGGTAACGAACCTACTGCTATGACTATAGCGATTATGGCAATGGGCCAATTTGCCAAAATGTTAAACTATCCCTTTAAATCAAAGATCGATCTTAGTGTGAACTTGAGGATCTTTTTTGTTAGTCAGTTGCACATTTCATGATCCATGACGTGTCACTGCTCTTTTTGTTCTGGTCACAGAGCGTCTCTCCGTTGTGTTTTGAAAAGCACGACATCGTGACACCCACCACCCTCCGCCCTGCTGTCTGCCTGGTTCTGGCTGAAGGAAGACCTCTTTTAGATCCCCCCCCCACCCTCCACCCCACCTCCCTCCTCCTCCTCCTCCTGCACATCAAAACATCCCAAATCTTTGCCAGAAAATATAAATGCAACATCAACACAAGCTGCAAACTACAGATGTCAGACATGAAAAGCCGACAAAAGGAGAGCACTCAACACAAACGGCACGGCAATATTCGATACTGCAGCATCATCCTCTCTCTCTCTCTCTTTCTTTCTCCCTGCCACCTCAATGTCAGGCTGAAACAAGATGAGGGTTCTGCCAGTGGATCTCTGCCACACACACACACACACACACTGAGACTCACACAGGGAGTGTTTGGGACTTTAAAAGCTGCTGCGGTTTTCCAGCAATGCAGTTGATGACTTACTCACCTCTGCTCTGCTGTGACTCACACATCCAGTGACTGGCAGCAGCTGGTGGAGCGGAGAGGGATTCCTCCGTGACCATGAGACCACACCGACTTCCAGGAACTTTTTTTTTTTTTTTTTACATCACTGGTGCTGTCATGTTGCTTTTTCTGAGAGACGATCACCCAGTGGTTTTTACCACAACCCCAAAAAAACTGCAGTAAATCACAAAACGTGCCGATACAACAGATTTAAAAGGACAATACAATAGTTTCTTCATGTTCTGCCCCATTAAGCACATTACTAACTAATGACTGCTTTTAAAGCACATTAGTCATTTTCAGGCTGTTTTGCTGCATTCCAGGCAATCATTGGTTTTCATTCATTGCACTCTGGTATTAAAAACAGTCTGGGGAGGCTGTTTGGTTTCTATGGAAGTTAATTTTTTTTTCTTTATTTTTATTTTGACATGAGATTTTGTACTTTACAGTCAAACAAAGACAAGATAGACAGTACATATTGAATTATGTGCTCCGTCGCAGTCCCAGAATTGAATTGAAATCAAGAATATTAAGACGATTATATTGAGGTATTGAGAATATAAATCTACATCAGTTAGTTTGTGCCATACAGTAACACCTCCATTTTTCCCACTTTCCCTCATTCTAACCTGCTGGGTCCTTCCACCATGCTGCAGACCTGAGTTATAGTGGGTGCTTTAAGTTTTGCACCAGTTCCTTGTTATTGCTTTCTGACATGTGACTGACCAATAATAATTTGGTTAAATACCTATAATCAATCAAACTTCCAAGGTGCATTCATTATAGGTATTACATATCCCAACATGTCTTCAATTATGTTATGTACATTTTTCCAGAATGAGTGATGTTGATGACGTTTCCAGAAGATGTGTATCTTTTATTTCTACTTCAAAGTCATGCATCCATCCATACAGTATGTGGTGTGAACAGGAAAATCAGACAAACAGTTCACATCATAGACAGACTGTTAGTTTTTTTGCACAAAAAATCGAATCTCTGAATCTAAAATATCGTCGACCTGATTGAACAAAGAGGGAAGCCGCCGGTGCAGGTCTTTTTAAACGGTGTATACACAGTATGTAGATGAGATGAGCTTCAGTCTTGACGGGTCCTTGGTACCTGTGTTCTTCTCTTCCTCTCCGTCCCTCTGTTCTCACGGCGCTCTGTTTGTTCCAGCCATCTGTTTGTTTACTCTGATTTATTGTCCGTTTTATCTCGGCGCTACAGCGAGCGCCGCTGCTACGATATGCAAATATATGACCAGCTTTGTCTCCCGGCAAATAACGCCGCGATCCCGGTCTTTGCTCCGACTGAAACTTGAGGCGAGCAGAGAGACGCTGCACAGATCGGTCTTTGCTCGCTGGCTGCTTTTCCACTCGGGCCTTGAAAGCACCTTGAGATGGAGACGCATTAAGACCTCGCCCCCTAAGTACTTGACAAATGGATCTACACACTGAACCAGATAGAACTGAACATATAAACATCCTCTCAGATACATGTTCCCTTATTTTCTCACCCCCCCCCTCCCACCCTTCCCAAAAAACCGCCTGCTGCTCCACAGTTAATGATCCTGCTCGGTGCCCGAGTCTAGTTTCTATTATTGGGACGTGGTCCTATTCATCCATCATTGGCTGCTTGGTGATGCAGGGTGGCAGGGCGCATAAGTGGCCCCGCACTTCCCTCCTCTTAGCCCTCTGTCAAAACCAGCCCCCCCCCCCCTCCTCCTTCTCCTCCTCCTCCTCCCTTCTTCTTCTTTCCCTCCCTTTTTTTTTCTCTTTTTATCTCCTCTGTCCTTCTGTTTTCCTCTCTCGCTCATCTGTGGACGGTTTACGTAGGAGACTGTTGAAAGTAGAGCAGGCTTTATTCTCTTCCTCTGTGTGGGTTATAGTGCTGGCCTCAAAGGAAGGAGGGTCTGTCGGTGGGAAGGAGAACAATGGCCGTAATGCAGTGCATGCAAACATCATGAAAAGATGGTGTCACGTTCGCTTGAACCTACATGTGTTGTGTTTTTTCTTTTTTTGTGTGTGAAATCAACCAAATAACTCATTAATGCAACGTGGAGGCTGTTGTTTATTCTGCAGGGAGCAGGTGTAATGTAGAGCATCACTCCTCCAACTCATCAGGGAGCCGTGCCTGTTGGTCCTGTACTGTACGTGAAACCTGCCACACGGGTTTGATGGTTTCGGGGGGTGGAGGGAGGGAGGGAGGGAGGGTGGTGGTGGTTTCTGCGCAGCATTGTGTTTCCTAACGCAGCCTGTTTTTCCAGATCGAGGGATGTTGATGTTTGTCGTTGCAAAGCGAGCGGCTTTAGCAGCGCCAGCAGATTGAAGGTGGAGATAATCAACCCTGAAAGCCTGTTGTTTCCGAAACTCAACCGCCGCTGCCGGGGCCCGCTGCCCCTGACGACCAGTGTGGCTGCTGCCCTGGTGACAGTATCGAGGATGAAAGTATTGAGCCGCGTCGCCCATAACTGCCCAACCGGTGTCAATTTACACCTGCTGACATCCAAGCCCTGGGAATGGGGATCTGGTGTATACACCCTTTAAAGATTTAAAGGGAGCGTGCTGGGTTTAAAATGACACAGAGGCTCAGATCAGCTTGAACCGCTCTCACCTGAGGACAGGTAAACTGAATCCTCTCAGCCTCAGCCCGTCGTGTAAAGGCAGCACAAAACCCATGTGTTTTGTTTTTTTTTTCCTTTTGGGAGAGGGTGGGCTGATCTCAGAGCAGCAGAGACGCGCGCTGTCGGGCATGTGTGAATGTATGCGGTGCACGTGTGTTTGTGTGGAGGAAGACAGTGCAGTGAGACCAATTAGCTTGCTCCTTGATCCCAGCCCGACTGGGTGTGTGTGTGTGTGTGTGTGTGTGGGGGGGATCTCTCTCTGTGGGAGCGAGGTCTGACTTCCTTTTTCCAGCATTGCAGCACTGCAGCAGCAGCAGTTGCACACATGCACATGGTCATGCACATGCACATGGAGATGAGCTTGCTGCAGTACGGAATATAAAAACCCTTGAGCTCTCACTTTGTGGCATTTTCTGTTTGTGATTTGTTGTCAGGCTCAAAAGTGTTTTCTCTCTCTGCGTCTCTTTGATCTACTTCACATCCAGTATTCTCTCATATTTTTATTTTTTTTTGCCTTTATTAAACCTGCTCCAAGGTGCCTTGTGCAGTCTATTTTCAGCTTTTCTTTGCCAATCCTGAGGAATCAAAGGGCATTTGATGATATATTAATAATTTATTTCCTTTTGTAATCGCACTGTTAGTCGTACTTGAGTTATGATGAATCGCCTGCATCGGCAAGTCGCTCATAAACAAAACTGTAAGAGCAAAGAGGGTGAAAAAAATGTATGTAAATGTGAGGTGATAATAATAACTTTGCTCTAAGACAGCAATGTTTTCCTTTGTGTTTGGTAGGTAGCTACCAACAGGGGCGAAGTGCATTAGAAATGAATGCTTTTTGGTAGAAAGGGGCGCCCCGGGAAACTCTGTAATGAGGACGAGGAGGCATTTGACATTCTCTGTTGCAGGCTACAGGCTGTTTCAATTCAGTGCAGGAGAAGTAGAATAACGGAGAGAGAGATGAACACAATGAGGAGGAGGAGGGAAAGAGAGAGGGAGAGAGAAGGAGGAAGGACTTCAGGAGAGGAGGGAAAAATAAAAAAAAAGGAGGAGGATTAGGAGAGGATGAGGTCTGAGCTAAGCCCCCACACGCCCCATCTGGGAGGAGATGAGCCGCGCTGTCGTCTCTAAGTTGCAGGGGAGGGCTGAATGAAGTCGTCGGTAGTAGCAGCGAATTACGGCCAATTGCAGATAATGGCGAGTCGGAAATGTCACAACAATCATGTGTTGATTAGCCGCTCTCCAGCCGCTCGGCAGCGTCTGTATCTCACTGGGTCATTAAGCTGGAGAGCGGCAGCAGCAGCAGCAACAGTAGCAGTAGTAGTAGCAGCAGCGGTGGCGGCTGGACTCTGAACTTGAATGTGTTTGTGCATGTACATTTTTCCTGTGCACACACATATATACACACATACAAAGCGAGCGATAAATTCATGTTTGCTTTTACTGTGCCCATTTGAAAGCGTAATTGAAAAATCAGTTTCCTGCAGAAGGGGAGAATTTGACGGCTGCTTTGAAATTGTGTTTTTATTGCTAGATGGAAGTTTGTGTGAGTACGTGACGTGTACAGTACGTGTGTGTGTGTGTGTGGGCGGGCGCACAACTGTTGTTTGTGTTTCTGTGACTTCTATCAAAGTCCAAGTGTTATCTATAAATCCAACCAGTGCACTATTTACATGTTATTGCTGTTGATCACCTCGCGCCTTCGTTATTGAGTGTGGCTGGTGGAAGATATCAAAGGCTCCATGTTTCACCCTGTGGATCCATTAAAATGATATATATTTTTTTAATTTAAAGTACCAAAAGCCTCTCAGTTAAAGTTTAATTTTCACTCTGAGCCTCTCTCTTCTGATTGGCTGACTGAGTAGCAAACACTAAAGTCCTGCAGGGTTGGACGGTGAGGCCCAGGTAGGTCCAGGTGGGCGGGGCTTGGACAGCTGCTTCTGTGTGGTGACATCACTCGGGTCACAGTGAGGTCACAGGCTGTTACAGTCCCTAGTCACAGTACTAATATAAAACCTGGAGCTGCTTTATGGAAATCTACCTTCACACAATCTGAGACATTCAGATAAAAAGCTTGATTACTTTTGTGAAGTTATAAACTCCCCCTCTGCACCTCCTGTGTGGCTGACTTGTATTTATCATCAGATTAACCCCTAAAATATAGACTCACCCACACTCACGCAGACATTGTTTGGCTCCTCTTGCAGCTCGACGACATGGTCTGTGTAAATATTCCAGTACAAACACTAAGTAAAACCAAGTGTTTGCTTAACTGGTGCCTGCCTGCAGCTACGGTGTCATTTCAACATCTCAGCCTTGGGTCGAAACTACGTTCTTTCAAAAATGTCGATCCCCCTCCCCCCCCCTTCTTTTAATCATTTTATTACACTTTTTCACCGAGTATTTCAAAGAATGCACGACTTCCTTTGAGGAAATTCTCTCAACCAATGAGGAGCCTGCCCTCGAGGCTGGACTTCGCCCCGTTTGACAGGCAGGCAGCCTCGTCCTCGTGTCTGATATGAATATCAATGATTTGTGGATTAGCCTGTACGCCAGCGCAGCATGTGATTCTTGTATTTAATATGTCTGCCAATCACGACAGATTAAGTCTGACCAGTTGAGCATAAGTTAACCATGTGACGCTTTAAGGCTCCCGCCGTTCGGGCTGCCGGTCACATGCTGGGCATTTTTAGCTTGAGCTGCTGCCTGTGAGGTGCAGAAGCAGAAGAAATATGCTCAGAAGAACATCGTTGCATTGAGGCCGTAATAAGACCTGGTTTTCTTTGAAAAGCGTCCAAGTTATACTGAAAAAAAAAAGAAAGAAAACCTCCCTCTGGTGCAATGAACCTGTTTGTTTGAAGTGGTTGCACTTTGAAATGCCTCATAAGAGAATTTGACTCTGGAGCTGTTTCTGTCAAAACTGCTGAGGTGAAGAGTTGAAGGGAAGTTTTGATGGCTTTTCTCCAACAGTGTGATGTGAATCCTGCTTACTGAGTCGGCGGGCCTTGATACAAGTGGAGGGGGGCCGGGCAGAGAGCAGTGGCCTTCATGGACAACAGCTCACAGTTTTGATTGAAATCGGCCCTGTAGAGATGCTCTGACACAGATGCCTCCAAGTGCTGCCTAAAATATGATATTGTATATTGGTGAATATATAGCTCCATGCACCGGTCTGATACCTGGATGAAACGACAGTGTTCCTGGAAATCAGGACTTATTTGCTGCTTTAAAACAGGACATTACACTGGAACTTGAGCTGCGCAGTCACTGGAAATGAATAGTTTTAGAGAAGCAGAACTGATTTCTGGTTAACAGTGTGAGGGTGTAAGGTTATCCATTAGCAAATCTGGCAATTTTTTACACTGGAAACCCCCCAACAGTTAAAGCTGATCTTGACCTTGCACTCTTAAATCATGGTTTACCTTGTTTTGTTTTTTTAATCTATAGTAGCACTTTTATTGATTTTTGTTGGGACTTTTTTTGGAAATCTTGGTTCTTATCCCTATTTTGTATGTTTGTATACTGTATATATATATATATTTAATGCTTGAACACTTTGTCACTATTGTATTAAATCTTTAACAAACAACAATGAATACAAGACAACACCACAAAATGAAACAATAACAAGACTTGACACTTATCTATGTTCAAAAGGAGTGGGAAGAAGCCAAAGCTTATTAAATCCCACCCCTTCTCCCTATTACTATAATAAGTTATAAGTTCAAGGAGGAGAAGAAACCAAACCTACCTACTGTACAGGTAAAAATAAAGTTATCTTGACCTGAGGCCACTAGGAGAAGGTTGTGGCTCAGTGGGTAATCAGAAGGTTGGTGGTTCGATCCCCGGCTCCTCCACTTCACATGTTAAGATATAAACTGAATTTGACCCCATTGGTGTGTAAAGGTGTGTGTGTGTTGTGCATTAATGTATGGAGAAGTGCTGTATAACTATAGTTCAATGTAACTAAAGTGCTTTGAGTGGTTGTTAAGAATGAGAAGTGCCATTCACCACTTTTCTGTAGAGAGTGCAGTCATTTCTCCTTTTCCTGTGATTTGCAGGCAGATGAGATAATAGAAGAAAAATTCAAATGAGCCTCAGTGTACAACAATAACAGCAGTGTCATCACATCCATACAGGGTTAGTGGTGTACAGAACAACTGGTATCGGAGCATCTCTGCTGCTGTGTGTGGATGGTGTGTGTGTGTGTGGAGATGGGACACATGATTAAAAAACAGTGAAATGTGATTCTGGTACTTTTAGTTAAAGGACAATTCTGGGCAAATTCAACTCGGGGCTCTATTTTACTGTCATTTTAGGTCTAAAAGAAGGAATCTGAAGATTTTCAGTTTAATTGCTCCTGTGTTGCGGTAGTTGTCTCTGTCCCCGCATCGCATTACTTCAAGCAAGCCGACCTGTTTGTAAAACTAGATCTAATTCAAAGTCTCCCGGAGTCTCGCGCAAGACCCAATTTGACGCACTTGGTGTGTTCAGGTGCAGTCGGAAGCTCCCGTTTGTGTCATAAACACAGGAATATCAACTCTTGACTTGCTTGAAGTAAACAAACTTCTCAGTGCATGTTAGAGTAGCCATCTGACGCTGTCTGTGGAAATAATTGCGGCTTTAAGGGATGTAAATAGCCTAAGCAGCGGAACTTCCATCCGCTCCCATTCATCGCTGCCGTGGCGATGCGGGGACAGACACAACTACCGCAAAACAGGAGCAATTCAACTGAAAATCTTCAGATTCCTTCTTTTAGACCTAAAATGTTAGGAAAATACAGCCCCGAGTTGAATTTGCCCAGAATTGTCCTTTAAACTCCACTCTACTCAGCTCTGGTCCTGGTCCCTGTGTGAGCCAAGAGGAGTGGCTCACACACACACACACAAACACACACACATAGTGGCAGCCAAACAGTCACCGTTGCTGCGTTGAGGCCAGGATCTGTTCCCTCAGACCGGCTTCCACCAGGGTGTTATTACTCATTCAAAATAATTGCACAACTAAAGGAAATATCTCTCCTGAGAGAGGGAGGGAGCTGAGGGTGGGCTAATGGAGCCTATTGTTCTCCTGATCCATGTTCAGGCCTCAGGGAGGGAAGAAGCACTTTGGAGGAGAGCGTGTGTGTGTGTGTGTGTGTGTGTGTGTGTGTGTGTGTTTGGGAGGGTTGGCTCAGTCAGGAGGAGTTTAGGGTTGTGTGAGGTTGAGGTACTGTGCTGTGCGTGCCTGGCCCAGCCTTGTCTTGGGGGTCAGGAAGAACAACAGGAGTGTGTTATGCTGCACTCTGGAGGAGCCCAGCTGGGGCATTACTTAACCCCCCCCCCGCACACACACACACACACGCACACACAGAGACAGAGACACACAACACAGCACAGACATACATACATACTTTTTGTAGTCCAGTGAGCACAGCGCCAAGTCATTGTTAAGTGAAGTATGGATTAGTGTGTTGTGTTGTCTGTGTGTGTGTGTGTGTGTATGTATGAACCACGTGTGTGATGTGAAGCGTTCCTGTTGTGCGTGCATCCTCTCAGCTCCTCTGTCTGTCTTCCTCCCTTCACTGCTTCATTTTCCTCCTTTTTTTTAGATTTTTACCTAATACAGGGTTTCTGCAGGTCATTAAAAAGCATTAAAAGTCATTAAATATATCTGGCTAAAATTAAGGCCTTAAATGGCATTAAAAGGCATTAAATTCGATTTTCAAAGGCATTAAAACATTTCTAAAAACTTGATTGATTCATACAGTGAGATTTTGATATCACTACATCCCTCTAGAGCACAAAGAGCAGAAAAAATAGAGGGATTATACAGTTAATCTACAGTAAAATTAAACATGGGTGAAGAAATGGAGAATTTTCTAAATTAATATTTTTAGGTGGTGGCAGGATACTGTTGACATTCGCTATCGGCAAAAATCTGAATCGGCAGGTCAGGCTTTTTAAAAATCGGTGATTGGTGATCAGCCAGAAAATTGCAGTCGGTGCACCTCTATTGGTGTGATAAACATGCAGAACCAAGTAATTGGGTGTGTATGTGTATATAGGTAAGTGTATGTATGCACACTAGGGGTGTCACGATTCTCCAAATCCTCGATTCGATTTGATTTTCGATTTTTTTTTCCTTTTTCTTACAGCACAGAGGCCTATGCTATTTTCAGACTAGTCTAGTCTACGATCATTGGTTTTATTCATCAAATGTTGTACAGTAAATCTTATTTCAAAAGATGGGATACATATAAGTGATGCAATTTCCATAATGTATCACATTAGGCACTATCCTAACCTAAACTAACCCAATCGTCGATCCTCTCTTTGACTTCGATGCTCGAGACCATGACGTAATTTCGATCGATTTCGATAAAAAAATCGAAATCGTGACACCCCTAATGCACACGTATAGTATTTGCAGTCATGGGCATTAAAAATGTTTGAAACAGCATTAAAAAGGGCATTAAAAAGTATTAAATTAGATTTGCTGGTACCTGCAGAAACCCTGTAATAAATCCCAGAGAGAGCGCGCAGAGCCGCAATGCCGGCGTAATGAAAGAGCCGGATGCGTTTTCACTGTAATTGCACGATTACAGGTGTGTGTGTGTGTGTGTGCATGGTTTGCATGTGTTGATTAGATCTGTGTTAGACTTATCTCCCAAACATTTGTTTTTTTTTTAGCAGAAGCAGCTGCAGATGAAGAAGCCGTCTCGTCTCTCTCTCGCACGCTTTTTTCTCCCCCAGTGTTTCCTGACAGGCCACTCCTGCTGCAAGGCCCACTGATTTCAAGGCCTTTCTCCACGCATGCCTCAGCGCTGCCGCACTCTCTGTTCCCTGACTAGTGTCTCTCTGGAGATAGGCTCACAGTCAATGTGTAGCTCTAAGTCTTGAAATAGGACCCCCCCCCCCAACTCTGTAACGCTTGAAACTTGTAAAGGAACATTTTAGATTTTTTATCCAGACCTGCTTGCATGTTAATGTGTTTGTGTGTGTGTGCGTGTGTGGTATAACCCACCTAGCTTGATTTTTTTGCCCTAGAGCGTGTGCAGCGACGTGTCCTGTCCTCTACATGAAGCGGTATCGATCAGCAGCGTTGCTCTTAAGTACTGACCTGTGTCGCAGTTGCTGGCTCGCCCGGTGAATATTGCATTTAAATGTCCACCCTCCAGAGTCCCTGGTGCACTTTCAGCTGAAGGGCAGAGGAGGACGTGCACGATAACTTAAAGGTCCCATATTGAAAAGTTAGTTTTCCATCTCTATTTTATCACAAAGCAGCTTAAGGTTCCAAAATAATTCTCTGAAAGTATCAAAGTCTCAGTCTACAGAGAAATGCACACAGCCTGTATTCAGAAACTGAGCCTTGAAACGGACCATCAAGATTTTTGTTACTTTGTGATGTCACAAGTGCCGCCCACCTGAACCCACCATTAAAACAAGCATGATTTGTTTTTGTTTTTTTACCTAAAATCTGCTATATTTTTCTATCACTCGGAAAGCGGTCTACAAATATATCTAATGGATCTAAAAACATATGTGGGACCTTTAAAGGGATAGTTCAACATTTTTAGAACGGCAGAGCAGAGCCGCAAGCTGCTCAGAGCTACGCGACGGAGGCTAATGGGATTTCTTGGTTTCCCTCATCAAACTCCCATTAGCCTCCGTAGCGTAGCTCTGAGCAGCTTGCGGCTCTGCTCTGCCGTTCTAAAAATAGCTTGCACTGATAATTAAAGGTAACAAACCTACTGCTAAGACTAGGGATTATGGCAATTGGCCAATTTCCCAAAATGTTGAACTATCCCTTTAATACAACATGCATCCCAGTCTGAACCTCTGTGCGACCATTGGAGACTGTTTGTTTTCTCTTGCCCTGTCATCTGTTTCCACCCTTTTTCCCTTTTTCCTCTGCAGGACCCTCCGTCTTATTCTAGATATTCAGTAACGCTGAGTATTCAGGATCATAAAACGCTCCCGTCTCCCATTTAGCTGTTGTCAGTGTGTGTGTGTACGCAACCACTTTGATATCTTTATCTACCTCTGCCCAGAGTTGTCAGCTCCCCGGCTCAGCCAAGCCAGAAACCTCTTTGTCCTCCCACTGCACAGTGAGATAGTCGCAATCAAGTCTGAGGCCTTCACGTGAACCCCCTCCCCATTTTTTCTTTTCAAACTTACACACACAGTTTGGATACTAACTTCATGACTCCATGGTCACTTTGTGCTGTGCCGAATCCAAGCGCTGAGAGAAACAATCAGCGGGAGAGGCACTGAGCATTCCTGTAAGAGCACGCCTGTGAACAATAGGCCTTTATGTTTGTCCAAGCTCATTGAGCAGTCCAAGTGTCAACAGAAAAACAAGGCCGGCTGCTGGAGACCATTAAAATCAATCCGGGGCCTTGAGGCAGGGCACTTCTTGTTTTTCCAAGTAGCATGAATCAGAAGTTTTTCATTGATCGAAGCAGCTGTAGTTGCTAAGTGACCACTGAGAGACTATTTGAAACATGGCCTGTAGTTGAAAGTTGAAATATTTCTGTCATTCGTCACGCTGAGCACTGAAAATATGCAAAGAGCTGTAAAGACTGTACAAAACTGTGTCATTGAAACCACCGAGAAACACTGAGAATGAAGCAACTGCTCCTGGTTCTTATAAAACATGATCGACTGTTTCTGATCTTGTTTTTGAGGAATGATCTTCATTTACAGTCTTGTGCAATGCGGTTTTCTAGCTTCTATATTAATACTTACTAAAGTATCAAAGCTTCAGTCCACAGACTAATGCACACAGTCTGTATTCAGAAACTGAGCCATCAGGGCTTCTGTAACTTTGTGATGTCAAAACAAGGCAGTCAACAAGCCCCGCCCACCTGGCCTCAGCATCCAACACTTGCAGGATTTGATTTCTCTGAGTGTTTTATTCTGAAATCTTCCCATATTTTTATTCAGTCACTCCGGCAATCAAAGGCTCCGATTCACTCTGACTGACCTGTTGTTACTGGAGCTCCAGAGAAACGAGATGTTAAACTACACTGAGGTGAATTGGGCCTTAAAATCACAAATATTATCAAGTTCTTATGGATCCAAACAACACGAGTGTGAACTGTGTGACCTTTAAAAGTCGAGACGTATGAAGATATGATGTAAAAGTCAATATTAGTACCTTTTTCATTCACATTTTCATGCTACACTATAAAGTACGAGCCTGTTTGTTGCTTTCTCAGAGTGAGTAACAAAGTCCATATTGACTTTCAGCACTTTTTAGCTTTGTTGTAATGAGCAAAAACTCATTAGCGAGCTGCACTTTGATGTGCAGCAAACTGATGATTTAACAAATATTTCCTGATTGAAGCAGCGAACGCCCTCGGTGTGTCGGAGGCCTCGACCTCACCGAGTCAAATTGGTCCCTGGGGGCGATCGAGTCGAATCGATAAACCAGTCGCCGAAACCTCTTTTTGGGATTGTTTGTTTGTTTCATTCTCTGCTGCCTGACTTGGTGTGAGGTGGAGAAGCCGTTTACAGTTCTCACGGCAGAGCTACATGCGTCATATTGATCCCTTTAAAAAAAAATGGGATTGTGTGAGATAAATAAAGGGAAAGAGCTTTTGCTACTTCACCGCTGTAATCTAATCTACTGTGTATGTTGGCCCCTGCGCTCGAATTTCACTCTGTGTAATCAAAACAGAAAAAAACACCAAGCGGAGGTTTTCTCTGTGAGATAAAACTCACTCTCTCTTTTTCCTCTCTTTAAGTGTCACCAACAAAAAAAAAAGATAACGTCGTAACCTTCAGCCTCGGGCTCGGCCCAGCTGGTCTTGACCTCTGATGACCTCGTCCTCCTCTCGTCCTGTCATGCTCTCCTTCTCCCTGGATCAGCCTCCCCACCACCTCCCCTTGTCTCCCCCCTGTGGTGCCTTCAGGGGTTTAAAGGGATAGGTCAGCATTTTTGGAAATTGGCCCATTGCCATAGTCATAGCAGTAGGTTTGTTACCTTTAATTCTTGGTGCAAGCCATTTTTAGAACGGCGGAGCAGAGCTGCAAGCTGCTCAGAGCTACGCTACAGAGGCTAATGGGATTTCTTGGTTTCCTTCATCAAACTCATCAAATACACAATCCAACAACTCCAAAACGCTCTGGTGGACAAGTTGTGACCTGCACATTCACCACCACGCTATGAGATAATAATGTAGTGTTACGAGACAGAGTTGTTTTTGAGGCAAATCGGACGAAAGTCGGAAATATTCAAGAATTCAATATGTGTCAGATTCTTATTGTTGTTGTTTTTTTATATAATGATGTTAATCAATAACAGCAGCGTGGTTGTATATAAATCGAGTTTATGAAGAGACCAAAAAGATGCCGTATTAGTCAGACATCCATCATCACCACAGCCTCTCCTGGGACAGAGATAAGATATCACTCCTCCATCTCCACCGCATGAAGGTCGCCGTGCTCTGACTTCCAGACCCCGAGGTGGCGGGTCGCACGCGGCAATCACCGATTCGCTGCTCTCCTCCCGGGCCATGCAATATATTCGGCTCAGAGGCAGCTTTTTATTACCGCAACGGCAGCTCGCTGTTTGGTGAGGCTTACCCCCACGAGCAGATATTGTGGGCTGGGGGTGGTGGTGGTGGTGGAAAGGGGCTGTGAAATGATGGAGGGGGATATCATCGTGGATCTGGGACTGAGCCTGACTGATAAGGATCCTGGTCTAATTTCTCTCGCCTCCCATCGTCCTCTCCATGTGCAAACTGGAGACAGCAGCAGCAGGGAGGAGAGTCTATGTTTGAGTAACAGCGGCAACACGGGGATAATACGTCAAAACTTGAACCGTCAACATCTCTCTCTCTCTCTCTGCAGAGCATGCAGGTGAAATCTGAGCTCTGCTGATGACTCAGCTGGGATAGGAAGGAAATCAGAGAGACTCGCTGTTTGTTTGTTGTGTGGAGAGAAACTGCAACAACCTTCTCTCTCTATCTTGTCTTTGTGTGTGTTTTTATTTATGCACCTCCCTCCCACTCCCCTCCCCTCCTCACTTCTATGGCAACACCTTTGGTCCTCCCACTCCCCTCTGCCCTGCTCACTGGAGAAGGGGATGATGGATCTGCTGCTTGTGTCCTAAAACGGCCAGAGGACCAATCATTTGTGTAGCTGGGCAGGGAGGGTGGGGAGGGGGAGGAAGGGGGAGGAAGGGGTGCTGTAAATCCTGAGCTGAAACCTCCCAGTCATGCCGTCTATTGATCCGTCTGTGAGACCTAGAGTATAGATACTGTGTCTTCCGATGCAACACAACAGTTAATGTGAAACTCAACACAGTGAGGGATTGCTCCTTTTTTCTCCACCTTCATCATCTGTCATCTACTTTGACCAGGGGGGGGGGGGGGGGGGGGGGGGGGGGCATATGTCAGGGGCATATGTCCTGCTCCTGATCTCTTTATGTAACGTTTTTGGAGGGGGGGCGGGGGCTTGTTTTGGCGTTCAGTCATAATCGGAGGCTAATTGGCAGCCGGGACCCTGTGGGGACTCTGTTGGGGGGGAGGGAGGGAGGGAGGTGAGGAGGGTAGGGGGCATCCATCCACAAGTTTTCGAACGTCATACGTGAAATTGTTTACGTTTCCATGGTTTCACTAGTTGTCATAGTTGCGGTAAACGCATTGATCTGTTAACGCTGGCTTTTAACAATGTTTGCCCATTTGTGTGATATCCATTGTTTGTTTGTTTTGTTTTTATTAAACTTTCACACATGAAATGGGACAGGTTCATATGTTCTACTTATAGGAGTACATGACACATTTTTTTTTCAAAGAAATGAAATAATACAAATTCATAGTACTAAAGATAATACACAATGATTAAAAACAACAACAAAAAGGCAAAAACCAACATCAGCGAACAAACAGACAGTCAAAGAACAAAAACAACAGCAAAAAAAAAAAAAGAGCCATGGCGTTTCCATTACACAGTTGGTATGTTAAAACTAGAAACATAGGTCCCAAAACCTGGATGTTGATATCCATTGTTAAAAGCTGGCGGCATGAACCATGTGTTTTACAAATTTTCAATGGAAAAAAACAAAAAAACAACAACATGTGTTTACCGCGACTACTGAAACCATGGAAACGTAAACATGCAATTCCACCGGAAAAGCAAAACCGGCTTACGTTTTTGACGTTCGTAAAAAGCTAAATAAAAAATGGCATGACAGAATCTGGGCCTTGTTGATTCCACTTTAGGAGGAAGAGGGGAGGAAGAGGGGGAGGAAGAGGGGGAGGAGGATGAGAGATGAGAGAGGCGAGGACGAGAGCAGCTGAGTGAAGCGAGAGGGAGGCAGAGAGTGGTTAACAAAGGTTGCCATGACAGAGTGGTTGATGACACCACCAGCCTGTTGCTCTGTGAGTGTACGACCGTACATCACTGATGAATAAACCAGAACAACACAATAAGGTTAAAAACATTATTTCTGACATCCAGTAGTAGTTCAGTCTGAAGTAATAGTGAATCACGGGTGTGGATGTGCTGGAGAAAAGCCTGTTTATAAATGATAATACACTGTGTGTTCAGTTGATTAATGTTGTTTCAAATAAAGTCTGTAGCATTTATCCAGCCGTGTTTGCGTTTTATCATTAATCTGCACAGGATTATTCATCCTGCATCTCTAATGCGCCTCTGGTGTAATCAAGTGGAGTCCTCCTGGCTGGCTAATAACGTCCGTTAGATTTATGTCTCGAGGCCGCAGCCGGTGAAGCGTGAGAACAAAAGATCTGTCAAAAGACGGCGGCGGCGGCGGCGCGTGGTTTAAAAGGACGGTCGCACAAGGCGGCGAATTACGAGGGAAATATCCCACTGGATTTGTTTTGGATTAGGCCAATTTCCTGCAAGACGTCGGTAATCCCTGGAGGACGCAAGGTTTTTTTTTTTTTTTTTTAAAGTCTTCTCTGAGGCTGCAGAGGCTCAATCTGGTCAACATCACCCCCCACCCCTTTCCTCCCTCCTCCCTCCCTCCCCTCTCTGCCTGTGGCTTTTACATCATCAATGGTCGCTCCACAAACCTAACAGCAGGAGCAGACCGGGTGAAACTGTTTGGGGTTTTTACAACGGACACAAATGGCTTTTTCATGCGGCGTGTGCTCACTAACTGTTTCCTCTGTAGCATCTAAACCGAATGTGTTCCTGGTGAACTAGAAGCAAATCCCCCCCCCCTCCTCACACACACATCCCCATCGCTCTACAGAGCAAGTATGAGGGATTAAAGTGACCGGGGCCTGGTGATGGTTTTTGTCAACACATTGGCCGGATTATGACCGGGCTCCACTCCAAGCACGTTGTTCCAATCCATTGCGACGAACATGTTGCGTAACAACCATCTGTAAAGTTGGTCTAACATGGACTCACATCCATCGCTGTGAGTGACATTCAAATTCTGCAGCACGTGTGTGCAACTTCTTTACTTTATTTCACATCAGCCAATGTCTCATTTTTATTTCTGCCGCTGGACCCCCAGATTTATGTGTCCAATCCGTCTTTATCTCTCAGCCTGGCTGTCTAACCATCCATACATCCCCGATTCCCCCCCATCCATTCTTTTTGTCCGTGCAAACATCCATAATCCCCGCGCTTTGTCTGGCATCAGGGATCAGATCGATTGAGCATCCGTTCCCCACCGTAGCTTCCTGCATCCTGGGGCTTGTTTTCCAACTTAGATCAATACTACGTCATATAATAACACCCCCCCTCCTCCTCCTTTTATTTCCCTGATGCAGAGGCACCACCCTTTTTTTTCCAAAAATGTCAATCCTCAGAAATCTGCATCTTGCACCTTAAGCGTTGGCACGTGGACGAGTCTTGTCTGACAAAGGGCATATCGATTTCTCCTGAGCCACACGCAAGCAACGCTGCAGAGCATTGATCCAGACCATGTTGAATAGTGTCACTTATTGAGACGTAATTACATGCAAAACGGACGGGTCCATAATGGGCCATTTGGAAATATAGGAAAGTGTCCTGCTGAAACCAGGACCAGGGAGGAGGTGCTGGTGTTGCCAGGTGCTCTGGTGCAAAAGATGCAGATTTCTCGCCCTCGAAAGAATTGAATGGTGTGTTCACTTGCAGATAAATGGAATGGACATTTCATAATTATTGTGTCATGCATGCAATTAGGTAATTTTATCTTGACTTGATGTGAAAAAAACTTAAAGGTCCCATATTACATGAAGCTAGATTCCCATGCCTTCTTCATTATAAAGCAGATCTAGGATCTATTAATGCTGTGAAAGTATGAAAGTGCCCAATCCACAGAGAATAATGCACAGCATGTATTCAGAGATTCAGTCTTAAAATGAGCCGTCAAGACATCCACAGTTTTGTGATGTCACAAAGAAGTCTGAACCGGGCAAACCTGGACTCGAGTGTTGTGTTTTTTTTTTTTTTTACCTGAAATCTGCTCTATTTCTATTCAATAAGAGAGAAACGATGGACTGTACAACCACACTCAGATGGTTCTGAAAGTCAAAACTACAAATCTATATACCGTATTGACCCGAATATAAGATAACCCACCCTTTTTCAAGTACTGTTCTTGGAAAAATACTTTTTTAAGACAAAATTAAATGTTTTCAGTGTCAGTGAAATAACAACTGGTAGATGGCAGTGCCCCCTGATCTGTACTGAGACTGTTGTTATTCTGACACCAGTTATATTCCGGTCAATACGGTAAATAGAAGTTCGGATTAAAGGTGTTTATCGTCCAATTTTGCCCCTTTTTTGTATGGGTCTGGCCTTTGTCCGGGTCATGACTGGATGTGCAGGATGTTGTCTGTGTGTTTTCACACTGAGGGTCAGATGTATGCTGCTCTCCTGTATGGATAGCCTTTACACGCTTTAAGTGTCCTGTAGCTGCGCCTGGGGACCGTCCTGTGGGTAATGAGGTCTGAGGTCTGAGTTCAGCTCCACAGCGCTCTCTCTCACACCTCCGTCCCCTCTCCCATTAGTCCTGCAAGGAGGAGAGAAGATGGAGACATGGCACGGCGGGTAATTGCTTCAGTTTTGGTGCTTGTTCCTTCTCCCATTTCTCCATCCCTTTCAATCTGTCTCTTTCTTATTTCTGCTCGCCTCCCGCTCCTCTCTCGCAGCCTTTGACCTGTTCCCGTTTTCTTGCTATTCCCTCTCTCCTTCTCAGTCGGCTGTCGTCTCTCTCTCTGACATGCCTCGAATTGCTGTGTTTACCGGTTTCAGCTGCACACACACACACAGAGACACACACACACACACCCATCGCCCTCCTTAGCCTCCCCGTCACCCTCTCCCACCGCCTGCTCTCTGACTCCAGCGCCCGTGGGTTGCTGCGGCTGTTTCTGTTGTTCAAGAGCTGTGGGATGGAAATGCCAGACGAGGAATTAATTGTCTCATTACCCAATGTGGTGTCTGGACCACCCTCATTAATTTAAGAGCTGATGAGGTAGAATTGACCCTAAGTGTGTGTGTGTGTATGTGTGTGTGTGATCTCTTTCTGCCTGCAGTGAGGTGGGCGTCTTGCAGCATTGTGCGATGATGATGATGGGTGAATTTAGTCTTGCATGAACGATCCTGCAGTTTTACTAACATTTGAGATATTAGAGAATAGTCAATAGTTCATATTCCAACATCAGTGAACCTGTGAATAACTCCCAATATCAAATCAAACTTCCCCAGAGAAGCTCCATTACATTCCTGCCACATTCCTTGTCTCCAGAAAGGGCAAACAACGCGCTGTATTTTATTATGGTGGAATCAATATCGTATTAAATGTGATCATTATTCTCCTCCTCACACACACACACACATTGGAGTTGGTTTTGCTTCAATGCAAATATCCCTTCGACATTTACTGAAAGAAAATATTAAGACAGTTCAGTTCTGGAGTTAAAAAGGATAAAATGGGTTTCATATAAAAAGATGCATGGGCCTTCTGTCATCTGGGCTTTAATTGTGTCAGACAGAAATATTTTATATTGCGTTGCTTAGATCTCATATTCAGGTTAAAGTCACGGCTTTTGAACATAAAGCACCTTTTTTTTTTAAAGATGTGAAGGCTCTCTATGCCCTCTATGCTCACAGGTACAGATAGCACCTCGGTGGATTCTCAGTAGATTTGTAGAAGTGTCCGATGGTTTCGAGATCATTGCGCTTCCTAAAGATAGAAGGTGTCATGTTCTGTGAAGACTGCAAAGCCGCCTGAGACAAACTTGTGATTGTGGGTTATTTAAATACTAACATCTTGTGGTGGGGAACATGTGATCGCTGTGGAGGTTGTTTGACTCACTTAAAGGGATAGTTAAACATTTTGGCAAATTGGTCGATTGCCATGATCCCAATAGTCATAGCAGTAGGTTGCAAGCTATTTTTAGAACGGCGGAGCAGAGCCGTGAGCTGCTCAGAGCTATGCTACGGAGGCTAATGGGATTTCTTGGTTTCCCTCATCAAACTCATCAAATACACAATCCAACAACTCCAAAACGCTCTGGTGGACAAGTTGTGACCTGCACATTCACCACACTATGAGATGATAATGCAACGTTACCAGACAGAGTTGTTTTAGAGGTAAATTCATGCAAAACCGCTGATGTTTTTCAGTAAGCAGTCTCTGCATTTGCCTGTAAAACAACTCTGTCTGGTAACGTTGTGTTATTATCTCATAGCGTGGTGAATGTGCAGGTCACAACTTGTCCACCAGAGCGTTTTGGAGTTGTTGGATCGTGTATTTGATGAGTTTGATGGGGGAAACCAAGAAATCCCATTAGCCTCCGTAGCGTAGCTCTGAGCAGCTCACGGCTCTGCTCCGCCGTTCTAAAAAAAGCTTGCACCGACAATTAAAGGTAACGAACCTACTCCACTCGACCACTCTACTACTCTACACCTACTCAAAATGTTGAACTATCCCTTTAAGATGCAGGTTTTTTTTGAGTTTATAGGAGATCATATGAAAATGCAGATCGGGGTCTGGATGATTTTCTTAGATTTTTTTTTTTGGGGGGGGGGGGCTCTGTTTATGGTCTAACCTCAACTCCTGTTTCTGCCACAATGCAGCGACTCAGTTACAGTTGGATCAAAACTCTGCAGCAGCAGGATCAGGAGCTCTTATCGTTCTCAATCAGCCCAGTTCTGATCATGTCCCTTCACTGGTTTAAGATCATCATCTGCAGGACTTAAATAACCTTTGTTCAGTCGAGTATTGTTGGCATTACCTGAGGGTGTGTTTGCTGTCCAGTGCTGTGGTGCAGGTTCAGGTCAGAAAACTGTCATGGGTGATTTAAAGGCTGTGTGTGGCAGTCAGGGCAACTGTAACTTTGCGATGTCACAACAAAGCAGCTTCCTGTTTTGATCCACCATCCAGTTTTGCAGGATTTGACTTTGTTTTTTCTGAAATCTAAAACATTTTTTTTTCAAACACTCAGGAAACTCTCAATGGTACTTAACCTGGTACTCAACACTTAAATCAACCACAGGAAGTCCTGCAGACTCACGCACTTGTTTTTTCTTGTGCTGTGTCTCCATTTATTTTTTGCTTTTCTATTCTGTTCTTTTAATCTTGAATCGTTCAAATGTGCTTTATAATAAAATTGTAGCTACTTGATACTTATAAATAAGACAGTTAACAAATGGATGTGAATTAGCTCTTAGTTCTGCTACAGTCGAGCTATGCAGACTGACTGACTGACTGACTGACTGACTGACTGACTCCAATGTGACTTCCATCCAGTCACATTAGTAAGTAATTCACCTCATCACATCAAGCAGATTTCCCAGGGACATTTGATGTAATCTCATTAGTGTTGTAACAACTATTGTTTTTCATGACTCACAGGCTTCGGTCCAGGTGCACCGAGCTGCTCCCCTTTCAGTTTTTTCCTTCCTGGCTTTGTGAGGAGCTGCTCCGCTCTGTGGCAGCGGCGCTTCTCTCTGAGGAACATTACAGGTTCCTGAGGAGGAGGAGGAGGAGGGGGGGGGAGGGGGGGAGGGGGGGAGGGGGGGGCGGACGTCCCCACCCCCAACCACAACCACTACACACTGCTACACACACACACACACACACACATATACACCTGCTGCCTCATTGGTTGCAGCCAATGTTTTCACGCTCACTTTGACTGACTGTGACTGTCAACAACTTAAAGGGACGTAGCTCTGTAGAAATGTCAGGGCCTTGCATCATTACCCCAAGGTGGGATCGAATCGAAGCATCATGCAAACACACACACACACACACACACGTGCACATCTCATTGCACTTTTCTCAACTTTGTGTGTAAAAGCGAGTTGACTTTCAGGCTGCAGATAAACAGCAGTCACATTAACTTGCACCATCTGTAACCGTGGACATGGGGTCTCACCTCTCCTCCGCCTCAGATAGAACAGAATAGATTCGATACAATAGAAGCTCACTCTGCTGCTGCTCTCTCTCTCTGTTTGCTCTACCCTCCACACACCGCTGCACCCACCCAGACCTAATCACTTCAGAGCTGCTCATCTGAACCCGTCTGACCACAGGGCAGAATAAACCTGCAGCGCTCCAGTCACCCTCGTACCACAGGGTCACATAGTAAACACGGTGAATCTCTGCAGCGTCCAACCTCTCATCTCTACATTTTAAAAGGGGTCTACTCTCCAGGTCAGAAATTACAGGGGCAGTGGTGAGGAAGTGAAGTAGTAGAGTTTATAACATAATAACTCACTTGTGTTTCTCTTCTGACTTGATCAACAGCGGAAATATTCATATACAGTACTAACGTCATAGATATTAATTTATGGGGCTTTCAAATGTTTTTATAGCTCCACCACAACACTAGATAGATGTATGGTACATGATGAGGCTGTATTGAGCTTTAAAGATGCCCCATGGAGTTTATTTTAAATGCCCCATATTTTACTCTTTTTCCTGTGTTTTGTGGTGGTGGGGCTGTGGGGGTGTGGCCTCCTGCTTTGTTGTGACATTGCAAAGTCCTAGCAGCTGTATTTGAAGGTTCAGTTCCTGAATACAGGTTGTGTGTATTAACCTGTGGGCTGAACACTTTGATACATTCACTGAGGCCTTGTTTATTATCAAAAAAGACATGGAAATCTCACTTTATACAATATAGGACAGTATTTTAAATGACCATGCACATGCAAATGCATATGTTTGGACATCGTATCACCACCTTAGAGTGTCCAGTACAGTGGTTACCAACCTTTTTTGGCCTGTGACCCCATTGTGACATCACAAATTTCTGGCGGCCCCGCAATCACGTGCAGTCACTTGATCGAGGCCGTCAATCAAGCTGCGCCAGCTCACATATTTCTATATGCTGCATTTTATTTGAACTGGATTTATATTCGAGAAAGTGAAAGTATAGAATACAGTTGTAATAATTTTAAATTTAATTTTAAAAAGAATAATAATTAGTTTTTAAAAAACAGACATTTCAGGTGACTCCATTTGAATTCCAGGTTCAAGGTTGAAAAACACTGGTCTAGTATGAAACATGTGGCAGGATTGTGTCACATATGTGCACATGAATCAAACAAACTCATAGAAACATGGCTCCCAAGAAGGATAAAGGTGTGTGGGGAAGTTCTTTGGATTTGCAAACAGTGTTTGTGTAGCTGCTGTCTGGCCTGATGCAGTGGCGTCTTTGAGGAGGTGCCCATCTGCTGGGGGCTTCCTGCAATGTCTGGATGCATCGGCCCCTGTTGTTGTTGTTGTTGTTGTTGTTGTTATGGTGTACTCTTTAATGCAAAGCTATAAATACAGCGTTCCTCCAATGAATATGTTCTCCCTGGATGATACATATATATTTATATATACGTATGGTTTTGCTGAAGTTGTCTGTGTTCAGCATCGTCGTGTCACTGAAATGAGTAGGCTAAGTGTTTTGTTTTTTAAGCACATGTCTGGATGTGGCCTAAGTCCAGCCATAGCACCACTGATGCTTATCTTTTCCCATCCAGCAGCGTGTGTGTGTACTCAGCCTCCTCTGTCAGATCATTTCGGCCAAACAGTCTTATCAGCCGTCCGTCAGCCCACGTTGCACATTCTCATTCTTGCCTCATCTTCCCGGTACTTTTAACATAATTGGACCTGTCAGACTGTCGGGACGTTTTCCAGTGCTATCCTCCGCCCACCTTGCCCACTAACCACTCATGCCCTTTCTAAGAATTCCCCCCACACCCGGGCCAGACTGAGCATTAATTACCAGCTGAGGGCACATTGTTGTCTTATCTCGCCCTCGCACAAGGACTCGTCAGACAGTCGTGACATTTTTGGGAAGGTCATCCCTCAAAGAGCAAAAACAAATGAGAGTGACATCCTGTGAAAGGCCATGATATAACACCAGATCTACAGCCCGACACTTTTACAAAAGTCTTTGTATCCTGATTACATGCAGCCTCTGTGGCGCTTTGTGTGGAGCATGCTGCTCTCAGTCCACGGCACGGTTAAACCCACACACAGCACAAAGAGGCTTGCTTGACCTTGACTTTTCTGCCCGTCGATACGTGTCCGAGTGACCGAGCAGAACACAGATGCCTGTCCATCACGCACGTCGCCCCTGCACTTAAAACATCTCAGCTCTGCATGCGTGCTATGTGCATTTGCATCAAAATGATGTGTGAGAGTCGGGCTGAACGCTTGTTGACAGGCTGATTAGATTAAATGTGTGTCTGTGTTTTGTGGGCTGCCACCAGGGATATATTTATATAAATATGTGTGTCTGGAGGTGAAGGAGCTCCAGATGCATATGTCTACTAGTGGGAGAATGATTTTAAAGTAAAGTGGAGGTTGTTATGCAGGAGAGAGAGAGTGCGCAACGGCGAAAAATCGTGCAAAGGTGCAGAAAAACATGTGGTTTCTTATATAACCCCCGTGTCCTCCGTCTGTCTGTCCGTCCAACACCCGTCTTTACCCAGGCAGCTTTCTCATTTAACCACGGCTTCACACACACGCCACGTCCTGGGATCGTCTTTAAATTACACTCATGTTCCTGTTCCTGGCGCTCGAGTCTCCAGCCTTTGCATTGAATATAGATTACAACCCGGAGAGGGCGGACAAGTGACACGCTGCAAACATCAGGTGTGTGTGTGTGTGTGTGCAGAGCTGGCTTCAATGAAATCACGCCTCTCACATTAAAAACATGACTTGTGTGTGTATTTTTGGCTCTTTATTCTGTTTTCTGCTCAATGCATCCCACCACTTTTTTTAATTTATTTTTTATTCTCAAAGCCATCTTTTTGCCACGGTGAATTTATTCATCAACGTTCCCTTTGGGATATGTGAGTAGGATGACAAGAACATTTATTATTTTTGTCATTTTTGTTCTTTAACAGAAGCGGTGGCCTTGGGAAGCAAGAATGTGCGTCCTCCTCTCCCGTGGCGTCACTGATGAACACGTTCAATAGATCTTTTGTTGATTCTCCTATCAATTAAAATTCAAACCCATGCCCTTTTTTCCTCACATGGAGAAGTATTAGTATGTTTTACTATTGAATAAAAAATTGCAGGAGTTTATAGACATTAAAGTGGTTGAATGTAACTTCTTTACATAAAAACCTCTGCAGCTCTAACACAGAGAAACATGTATTTCATATCAAACCTCCTCTGAAGTTCTTCATGCCGGACCTGATTGTTATCAGGCGGTTTTTGGATCAGCCTTTCCCTTCCTATTCACCAGTGTTTGTTTTCAACAGGGTGAATAGAGGATGTTAGTCAAATACACCCACTTGTAAACCAGACAGGGGGAACAATGAGGACATTGTGCGGTGGAGGAGCTGCAGCGGCTCCTTGACCACCTCTTGTTTGCTCGGTTCTGCAGGACGGCCTGAGATTGCTAATAAATCTGAGCGCGTAGCTTGTTACAGGAAGTGCAGATGAAGAGGGAGAGCTCGAGTGTAAATGCAACTGGCGCGCATCCACCTCTGCTCTCATTGGTCGTTGTTTTTCTGGTTGTTTACCTTTGTCCTAAAAGTTGGACATTCTTCTCCCAGGGTGGGGAGTGGGGGGGTGAAGGCGTACTGTATGTTTTCCACCTCCATTTCATTTAAGCTGTGTAACCTTGAAAACTCCATTCATCTTTCTCTTGTATAGATTTTTTTTGTGTGACTTGACTGCGTGCCACTGCCACCCCTTGTGCAGTTTCTTACCCCCCTCCCTCCCTCCCCCAGCCCTCTCATTTTTCTCCATAACATCGGCAACACCGGTGGCAGCCAGGCATGGGTGAAATACAGACCGCAATTGGATGAAGTGCAAGGCTCCCAGACGGACGTGAGCGGGGTGAAAGGATTGGGGAGCCCCATGCCAGGCAATCTCTCCGATAATGGAATGTGGCCGCTCGACAACATTCATAAATATTCAGATGAGGAGGGGGGATGTAAGGGGTTGTGGGTGGGTGGGTGGTGGGGGTGGAAATGAGGCTGCCCAAGAGATTGTTTGGTGCAAGCTGTCAGCGGCATGTGCAAGAAGAAACAACAACAACAACACCAGCAACAGCAGCAGTCAGTGTGGTTGTGTCGCTGTGCTGCAAGGACCAGACCAGGATCTCAGTCTGACGTGTTTTATCCAGAGTCAGGAATGTGGAGGCAGCGGTGGTGTTGTGCCTGTTTCTGTGAGGTTTGTTTTATTTTAAATATGAACCATGTTGAGCTGATCTCTCCTTTTCCTGAATGGGTTGAAAACAAACAATCCCGCTGGCTCCAAGAAAGTGATGTGATGAACGCCGAGACCGAGCGCGGGGCCGAGCTTCACCTCAACAATTAGCATATGCTGCAGTTTCCCCTCATGGTATATGTCAGAGCCGCAATTAACGTGGCAGTGGCTAGCCACATTCGGGTTTGAGCAAACACTGTCCCTGTGGATCATGGGTAAATACTGATACATCCTAATGACTGAAAGGACTGCAGCGTTAGAGAAGCTGGAAAACAGTCGAAGGCTGATGGAGGCAGCTGTACTGGTTTAAAGCTCCTGTTGTCAGTGACAAAGGGAAAGATGGGAGGAGAGAAGGAAGGGAAAAAGGAAGGAAAGATAGAAGGAGGGAGGGAACAGATTGGGTCAAAAAGGAAGGAAGAAATAAGGACGAAGGAAGGAAGGAAGGAAGGAAAAGGATTGTGGAGGGAAAAGGATTGTGGAAAGAAGGAAGGGATAAGGGAAGGAAAGAAAGATGGAGGGAGGGAACAGATTTGTTCAAGGAAGGAAGCAGAAGGAAGGAAGAAAGGAGGAAGGGAAAAGGGAAGGAAAGAAAGATGGAGGGATAGGGAACAGATCAGGTCAATTGGATTAAAAGAGGAAGGAAGACGAAGTAAGGACAAAGGGAAGGAAGGAAAGAAGGAAGGGAAAAAGGATTGTGGAAAAAGAAAAAGGGGGAAAGGAAGGAAAGAAGGAATGAAGGAAGGAAGGGAAAAAGGATTGTGGAAAAAGAAAAAGGGGGAAAAGAAGGATGGAGGAAGGGAACAGATTGGGTCAATTTGACCCAGAAGGACAACAGGAGGGTTAAAGCTCCTATGTTGTAGTCAGATTTCTGTCATTTTCTTATTCTTCTTATTCTTGTTCTGTTTTAATATTGTGGAAGTATCAAAGTGTCCAGTCCTGCAGAGAGAGGAGATACAAAACTACATGGAGATAGTTTTTTTTGTTCTTGAAACTACAAATATATCTTCTGGATTTCAAATAAAACAACAGCAAAGTCTTAAATCTTGGACTTTGTGCTAATAAAAGTCCCACACAGCTCAGTTTGGTGCTTCTTTATCTAACTTTAGCAGCAGCATCAGCACAGTTTGCTCAGACATTAAACATGTGCCAGGCGTCTCCTTCATAGATCTGCTGCTTTAATATGGTGATACATTAGTAATAGAGCCGAAATTGAAATATAAATGGAAGATTAAATCGTCCTCCCACTGGGAAGTTGAAATACAATAAATTAACACCAATTTTCTGACAGCAGTGTCTTTTTTTTTCATCCAGACCAACTGTGTGTGTGTGTGAGAGAGAGAGGGGGGGAAACTCACCACTAACTCAACATAAAGGCCCACACACACCGGGGACATTACTTGTTTCAAACTCTGGTTTTCATCCTTTCACACAGACAGCCAATGTTACGCTGCGAAAATGCGACATAGCCTACATGTAGGCCTCATATCTGAGCTTTCGCCCGGCGACTAAACGCCTCAACCAATCAAGTTGTGTGGAAAGAACATACGTCACAACCATACATAACACATGACAGTGGTGCATCACCTGTGTCTCTCACCACTCTGTCTTGTTTTATAAAACTTAGTTTATAACTGTTGCATCTTTCACATATTCACATCTCCACTGGTATAAATGGGTTTGATGCGAAACTCTTTCAAACCTGATGTGGATGTCGACTCTTCTTTATCGTGCAGATGATTGGAGTGTTCTGCACTTGCTCTTTAGTCTCTTTGCCAAGGACGAACTGTTTCTCAGGCTCAGACGTCACATTCAGGTCATTAAAAGAATCAAGAGCGTAGAGAAAGAGGTGGGCTATTATAAACAGTATGAACTCTGCCTCTGGTTTTCAATGGCTCAATGTTAATGAAACTGCACATGGATGAAAATGAGTCGAGCTCATCGTCGCTTGTGTTTAGGAGCCCACACTCACACCAGAATGGTTTTTATAACAGGGTCACTGATGGCAGGGTTTCCCTTTTGTTCTTATCAGCAGCCACAGATTAGTGGCATTGGGTCACAAATCCTCTGTTGGACGCTTCTTAGCAGCGTCTGACATATCTCCATAATTATTTTAATGTGCTCCCATTAGCTCAGTTTACCCCCTGCACATGAAGTAAATAAATAAATCCAGCTACTGTAGTACACATTATGGTTGTATTTACTCCTGAAGCACTGATTAAAACAATCATTCTGAAGGTTGATCAATTGAACTTTAGCCGGAAATTGAACGTTAATGAATCTTGATAATGCGGCTGCTGTGTTCTGTTGACTTCTTTTTCTGCTGCTGGTTTCCTTGATCCCTCTCTAATTCTCAGCTCCTCACTGGACCTCAGACCTCAGATAGTGGTGCACAAGTTTTATTTCTTAAAGGTGTTCAGAAATGGCCGTTTGTCCCGTTTGTCGCGCCTTCTTCTACGAGTTTCCACGAGTTGCCTCACGAGTTTACCCGAGTAAGGAAAACAAATTTGATTGGTCGTTATCGAGTGGGCGGGATATTCAATGTTTGGGGCGGGACCGAGCTCGGTGTGTGTGTATGTGCGAGTGTGTTTAGCTAACGTAGCTAACTGTTAGCTAGTAGGCTTGCTACGTTATAGCTTGCTAACTTAGCTAGCGAGGCTAAGTGATGGACCGCAGGGATCTGGAGGAGGAGAGTTGGTGTCGGTGGTGGTGGACGAGTCTCTTCGTTTTTCTCAGATGTTTGATTGACGGATGACGGATCCAATATCAGTGGTTGATGAATCGTGAGCATTGTGACGCATAATTTGTGCGCCTGCATTATCCAATGAGAAAAAAACGACTCCACTTTCACCCCGGATTTACTCGAAAATAGTGATTACACTACTTTTAAGACCCACAGTGGGCTCAAATTCAATTTTCTTGTCTGAATACCTTTAATATAATATTGCGTACACACAAACACAAAGTTGTCATCTTGAATCACAGCTGGATTGTGAGTTATTTAGACGTCCTGCCTTCTTTTTGTTGTTGTTGTTCAACTGGTGGTGAAGATTCGTGGTCTCCTGGAAAAGTGAGCAATAAGACAGGACTTCATCACTACGTCTCAGAGACTGATGAGTACTTTGCGGCAGAGAGATGTGCATGTCTGCAAGTGTGTATGTGTATGTGTGTGTGTGGTTTACGCGAGCTGAGGAGGGGGGAGAGAGATACAGTGAGTGATATTTTTGCAGACCACTGTGGTATGGCTGCTCCTCTGAACCTTGCTTTAGATTATATGCTTAGTCAAACAGCCTCAACAGCTCTGCGTCTAGAATATCCCAAATTCCTTCCAAGGCAAACCATTGCTTAATCTCTGCGCAAGCAACTATTTCATAAAAAAAAATCCAACCAGACAAGATTAAAAAAAAAACTTGTTCCTTTTTCTTATTTTGTCAGAAAGCCCCCCCCCCCCCTCTCCCTCCACTGTGGGACAAGCGTCGGTCTTTGCTGGCACCCAGATAAAGCGGATCAGCTGGCATGGAAGAGGCGTCCATGTCCAATCTCTGTTCTGCCCCCCTCCCCAACAGCGTTTTGTTATTAACTATCTCCTCGGCTGGCTGGAGGGAGAGCAAAGGAATGAGGGAAAGGATATGAGAGAGAGAGGGAGAGAGATGCCAACTGAGCCAACATGCCACTGTCTCAAGGACGTCCCCTCCTTTGACTGAGGACACCGTCGGTCAGACAGTACAGTGTGTGTGTGTGTAGGGGCAGGAGGCATTGGAGCCTTTGGGTCAGTCCTCTGTGTGTTTATTTTTAGTAGCTCACCACTATAACTGGGCAAATCCAAAGGCTTAAACCATCAGGGGGCCTCAATTACGAGAGGACGAGGGAAAAAAAAAAAAAAGGGCAAAGCTGCTCTCTGGCCGCGGCTGGGATTGCATAAGGACGGGTCAGCAGTCAGTCATTAGCTAATGATGGCTATCACTCCAAAAAATTAAAACACACTTTAAAAAGTACTTTGGCTGTGATTATGTTAATGTATTCCTGCAAGACGCATTAATATCCCGGTGGTAGCGTTCATTAGGAGTCATTTAAAAGAGCAGAATGTGAATGTGATCGGTGACACCGATGCGATGAGTCGGTTGATGAACTGTTGCGTCGCTCCGTCGGTCAGATTAACACCACAGCAGAGGATCCAAAACAAAAAGCGTCAGGATCCACCAACTCACAAAGAGAGAAAGAGAGAGCGAGGAGAGTTCAGTTCAAACTGAAGTTGTGATTTCTGCAGTGTTATGACTTCTTAAGATACCAGTAATGAGAATTTACGCATTGCAGATAAAAGACTTTGTTTGGAGGGAGAAGTGGGCGAAGGGAGAAAAGAAAAGGGCATGAAAGAAGAAGGAAAAAATAATTTTAAAAAAGGCCTTTTTCAAGGCAATGGACAGGAACAAGATAAGTGAAGGGATGAGAAAGGCAGGAACAGGGAGAGAGAGGAAGAGGAGAGGCACATCATGGAGGTGGTGAGAGCTCTCAGTGCTGCCACAGCGTGAGCTGAATGACAGCGGATCAGATAGCAGCCCAGTCGTGGCGCCCTCACTGAACCTCTCTGCCTCTCTGGCTCACAGGCACAGACACTGGTGCAAAGTGCACAAAAATGCAAGGAAGACTTTTTTTTTTATAGATATACTGTACACACACAATAACACACACGTCAGTAGCCAATAAGAGAAGACGACTCTCACATGGAGCAACACAGGTCGAGTAGAGATCCTGCATTTAATCCATCTTTTTTCAGTTCACTGTGTGTTTTAATGACTTTTTATGAAGTGGAATCAGGCTAATTTATTGTATTTTATACACATCCCCCCGCTTCAATACAGCTTTATAGACAAATTACCAGTATACACAAAGATGACACCAGTCAAATATACTGTAGTGTAAACAACATTATAACACAAATATACAAACATAAACACACCAGAGGGTTTATAGACTAACAACAGGAAAAAAAAACATACTTAAATCAATATTTTTGTAAAGCTTCAAAAGTTTTCACAGCATTTTTATCCTCACAGTCAGATATTGATAAGAAGTGTATCTACTGCTTGACATGAGCAGAGTGTTCTGACTTATACCTAAAAATGTAGATCCATGAATGTGAAATTTGGTGAAGATAATGAGCAAATGGATCAAATAATCTGTTTCCTCTGAGCATGTATGACATCAGTGAGTTTTCCGTGTGATCAATCAACAGGAAACAATCACGCCTGAGCTTCTCTCCTTCCATCACCACAACAAACAGCAAACAACAAACACAACCCCCACAAGCAGCAGCTCTGCACTGATGATTATATCCAAAGACAGACAGACCTAGTTTAAGGCTGACGGTTTAAAAACAAGAAGAAAATCAACACTTTTAGAATAAATGCACAGGACTTCCTCTCCTCCTCCTCCTCCTCCTCCTCTTCCTCCTCCTCCTCCTCCTCCACTGCCTGATCCACTATTGACAGGGAGAAGAAAACAGTCTAATGGTGTGTATAATTCCAAAATGGTTTCTGTATAATTAAATAGCATCTTGACACTAATTAGTTCTAGCCGTTGATAATACAACCAGCCCAAATTCCTTTGCGATGCCTTTTATTTAATTAACTGAAAGGACTGATGAATAAGGAGCCGGTTGTTGCAGCCACTGCTCTCGCCATGAAATTCATTAACCCGTGCGCTCTTCCTCAAAAAACAGCTCCTGCCGACCCCTGACCTCCTTCTTTCACTAATGAGCAACTAAACACGGCATTTAGCTCACCATGGTCAGCACATATAGTATATACTATATAGCATCTGCAGCAGAGTTTATTTGGTTGACTTGGAGATCGAACACTGCATTTGGATCTGTGGAGTGGTTTTATGGAAGAAGTATCAATATATTGCAATTCAAAAAACTGTACAAAGTTTTCACTAACTAAGATATTAGTGAATGTAAGGATAGGACAAAATATGTTTACTGTATACTTAGTCCTATTTTCTTTTGGACAACTTTCAACATCATGGTTAATAGTCATGATCTCATGTTATAATTCTATGAATTCACATTTTTTTCCTGTTTGATCTTTTCAAGTTTTTAGAAATAAATGGAGAATGAATGAAAACTGGGGTGGGATGTTTTATAAAACTGTAGTGGATGAATGGATGGATGGATGGATGGATGGACGGATGGATGGATGGTGACAGTTGACATCATTAGAGCTGCTGAATAAAACAGCGCTCAGACATTCAGGGTTCCACCTTTAGTTGGAGATCCCCTGACTTTTCCTCCAGTACGAACCATCCTAACAGCGTTTTGTATGAATTACCATGTAATGTGGTGCAGATGTTTCTGCCCTCTCCCTCAGGACAAATTGTCAAAATTTGCTCAATACTTTGGTTTACGACCAAATTCTTGCAAAACTAATAATGTCCCCTGCAGCTTTGACTACACACACACACACAAACACACACAAACACACGAAACTGGATAGAAATAAATGGATTCAGGCACATTAACAGAAACATGTCTGCTCTGAGAGATGGAGTTTGTTCAGACGTGTCATTATTAACATGCAGCTGGACGAGCTCATGAGCTTCAGTTCACACCTTTACACATTAACATGCATCTCCTCCTGCGTCTTGAGTGACCACTTGTGATGGGATCTCATGTCTCTGCTCCATATGCAAATAAACATGTGCATCATCCCCGCTAAAGAGCAAGTGCGATGTTTTTAGCCTAACTATGATAGACAGTTTGTTTGTGTGTGTGAGAGAGAGAGAGAGCAGGTCAAGGAGCGGCTGTGAGTGAATCGATGCTCTGCACACAGCTTCACAATGAAATAAGGTTTAAGCCATTTGAAACAGTGTAGAGAGAGAGAGAGAAAAAAAAAAAAGGAATCAATATGTGGTGGTCAATGTTGATACTTTGGCGAGCGGCTTCAAAATAAATCAACGTATGAGAAACACTGCAGGAGGTGTAAAAAGTATTTCTCAGTTCATTATGAAACAGTTGCAGGACGTCCGCCGAGAGCCCGGTCCTCCGACGTGACCTGTGACTCCTTCCGCTGCGATAATGTGGCCGTGTGTAGTCCAGACCAGCTCCCGACGACGACGTGGTCCCGGCAATCCACGTCTCCAAAGCCTCCTCGCAGCCTGCGCATTCACACCTGTGCTTAGAGCTGTCGGATCACCTGAGACGCATATTAATGCAAAGCCTGCAGCTTATTGGCTCTCCGTCCACATCTCCCTGTCTCACCTCTGTCTATCCACCTCCCTCTCTTTGCACCTCTCTCTCTCGCTCGCTCTCCCTCTTTTACCTTTTCCCCTTTTAGAGATTCAGCTCAGTGTGTGACCTTTAAACCGTTTGTCTCTGGAGAGGCTCCGTCTACAAGCCCCCTCCACTTACACATCAACCTGAAAACAGAGCTGCTGTTTCTGTTTTCAGCCAATCATTAAAGGGATAGTTCAACATTTTGGCAAATTGGCCCATTGCCATAATCGCTATAGTCATAGCAGTAGGTTCATTACCTTTAATTGTCGGTGCAAGCTATTTTTAGAACGGCGGAGCAGAGGCGTGAGCTGCTCAGAGCTACGCTACAGAGGCTCATGGGATTTCTTGGTTTCCTTCATCAAACTCATCAAATACACAATCCAACAACTCCACAACGCTCTGGTGGACAAGTTGTGACCTGCACATTCACCACGCTATGAGATAATAACAGAACGTTACCAGACAGAGTTGTTTTAGAGGTAAATACATGCAAAACCGCTGATGCGCGTTGCCTTCAGGGACAGTTTTTCGGCAAGCAGTACCTCTAAAACAACTCTGTCTGGTAACGTTCTGTTATTATCTCATAGCGTGGTGAATGTGCAGGCCACAACTTGTCCACCAGAGCGTTGTGGAGTTGTTGGATTGTGTATTTGATGAGTTTGATGAGGGAAACCAAGAAATCCCATTAGCCTCCGTAGCGTAGCTCTGAGCAGCTCACGGCTCTGCTCCGCCGTTCTAAAAAAAGCTTGCACCAACAAATAAAGGTAACAAACCTACTGCTATGACTATAGCAATTATGACAATGGGCCAATTTGCCAAAATGTTGAACTATCCCTTTAACATTGCAGCGCTGGCTGTACCTGGCGGCCAACGTGTTGGGCTCCTTTTGATTGAAGAACTTCCAGTGTGTGTGTGTGTGTGTGACAGAGAGAGAGAAGGAGGGGGATGAATGAATGCTTCCTCTCTGTTAATAAGCCAGAGTAAATTTTCCACCAGTTCCCCTGTTGCATTAAAATGAAGTCATTTGTGCTATTTTTCCCGCCGTATAATTAGACAAGGAGAGCTCCTTCATGCAGCCCACTCTTTCTGTCGAGTGCGGGCAAAGCAGTAGTGGTGGTGGTGGGGGGTCCCCCAGGATGCTACTACTGCTGGCTATTACTCCATCCTGCTGAATGGAGAGTAAAATATGACTGTGGTGCCACTGAGGCAGCAGCAGCAGCATCCATCCCACCCCCCCAAAAACCCACCCACCCACCCACCGGTCCGTCCCCACCCGGACACCCTGTGCCGACTGTCATCGTCAGGACGTAACTGATTTGCAACAACAGCAGACAGCACACGTACAATAAATTAAACCCCCCCCCCCCCCATGGCACCTCACAGCAGAGGTGGTACAGTAGCTACACACCACCCCCCCCTCTTCTTCCTCCTCCCTCCTCCTCCTCCCACCTCCTCTATGACGGATCGGTCTTAGGCAGGTGCTGGAAGCGCTCGGGGAATGTCGGGCCAAATGTCTCACCCCCACATGACAAGTGTTGTGAGCTGTTTGTGGAGGATGTGTGTTGTTGTAAAGACAGTGGCTTTTGTTCAGCACTGAAGGAAGAACCACGCACGGCAAAACACACTCGACACAAGAAGCTTAGCAACTGTGTATTAAAGGTAGAATAAAAACTATGACTCAACTCAGTATTTCTTATGCAATGCTTCATAAGCTGCTCTTGGATCTGTAGATAAAAGTCCAAATCAGCCTATTGTGTCCCATCAGCTCAGGAATGAGGTGAGATTAATGATGTGAGGTAACGGCTGCTTTTCATCAGCATCTTGTTAGCACTCTGAAGTTAAGTAAAGACTCTATGAGGGCAGTAACGCTGTATAACCAATTGGTTATTAGCCTCCTGGCCTCTACGGCTGTAATTAACGCTTATTTCCATTATTGATTAATCTGTTGATTATTTCAATGATTAATCGAATAGTTGTTTGGTTATTCAGCAAAGTAGGATGCTATTGGACTATCAAAATACACTACCACTGAAATAAATTTCATTAGACTTTTTGTACATTAGACACAAAACACTTACTTTATGTCTTTATTTGATATACAGAGGTAGAAAACCATTAGTATTTTTTGATAGGGTAGCTTGAATTGATAGATAGACCTATCGGTTTATGCAGCCGTAGCAATTTTTGACAGCAGAAATCGACAGAACGCCGGCTCCCGGAGTGTAATAAAATGTAAAAAATTTTTTGAAAAAAGTCAATCAGTGTTTCCCAAACCACAAGATGACGTCCTCATGTCTTGTTTTGTCCACAAACCAAAGAGATGCTCAGTTTATTGTCTTAAAGGAACAAAGAAACCAGAAATATTCACATTTAAGAAGCTGAAATCAGAGAATTTGGACTTTTTTTTCTTAAAAAACTACTCAAGCCAATTATTAGATTATCAAAAATAGTTGATGATTAATTTAATAATCGATTATTATTCGATTAATTGTGGCGGCTCTGTGTTCACTCTATGAGTCTGTTTGGTCGGCCCGGTGACGGCAGCAGCCCGTCAGGCCGCTTCTTCCTCTCAACATTTATCTTAACGACACATAGAAGATATGTTAATGCAGCTGTGTGTCTGTGAGTGTGAGTGTAGTTCTGAAAAATGACACTCTGACTGACTCGCCTGGCTCGGAGCAATCTTTTTTTTTTTTCTTTTTTATGTGGGGGCTGATTTTCATTTCCCCACTGAAGTATTTGGAATGTGTGGAGAATTTCAGAGAGCGGGAGAGGCCGGTCCTTCTCTCGCCTCTCGCTGCCTTACTACTGTTCAAACCAGTTTAGGTTTCATGTCAGAGTGGAGGCAGGCATGGGAAGGGGAGGAGGAGTGGGGGGGGTGAGTGCACATACTTCACATCCTCCGGGCCTTGTTGACGAGGACAAGACGGTGAGAGAGGCCAAGGTTTTTTGGTGCAACGGTGCAATAATGAAATGCGGCCCGGCTCAGATTGCAGCTGAGGGAGGGGAGGGATGGGGTGGGGGGGGGTTGGATCTATAGCGAGGTGACGGTGGCCGCTGTCAGTGAAAAGACATTCCACTCTGCAAGGACACATGACAGGACCGTGATGCATTCGATCAGAGGAATTCCACAATCAGACGTAGCATGTCGTGGGTGCAGGTGTGTGTGTGTGTGTGTGTGTGTGTGTGTGTGTGAAACAGTAGGTTTAGACCATAAGGGATGGTCCCAGCTGCCTGTCTGCCCCCTGCTGTACAGCTGCTGCCATAGATACATCATCATCTCCATCCCTGTAACTAAGGCCCAGCTCTCTAAACCTTGAATTCACATTTCAGTTTTTTTTTTTTGTTCTTTTGAATCCCCTTGTGAAACTTTATTCTCAATGCACACCTTTGTGTCGTGTCTAAAAGGAAGCCGTTGGGTAAAGGCAGCTTCATCCTTCATAGGAATCACAGGCTGCTGCTTGTTTACATCAAAAATATAAAAACACCTTTCACTTGCTTTAATTCTATGGATACAATACGCTGCTTTTATTTGCACCTCAGCAAACACACTCACAGGTGATAAACCTGAAGTGATAACCAACAGGTAACACACTCTCACACGAGAGGAGAGGAAGAACTGCTGAGGATGAGTATTTTGTATAAAAAAGATATATATATATATTTTTTTTTTAAGAATTTCTCTTCAACTCGGCAAATCTTCTCCCAAATCCCCGTAAGAATTGGAAGTTGGATTTCTGCAGAAGCTGAACTCGTAGTCAGTCGACAGGTGGAAGTCTGGTTGATCTCCTGAGCTCTCAGCTGCTCTGTGGATACCTGCACATCCACGCTCAGTTCAAACATAACATACAGCGTATAGTATAGTCGTGACATGAGTGACTTGTGCTTTAGCAGCGCTAAAGTGGAAGCATGAGGAAAATTAATTACAGTGACTTTAAATAGAAGATAAGCTCAGACTCAGGCAGATGGAAATGATATAATCTGCCTAAGTTGTATAAACTGAAAAAGCTTTAAAAGTAAAAAAAAAAAATTATAATAATTCTCAGGCAAAGTTCTTAAATTTATGTTTTTGAACTGTAATTTAATTCTACTTAATTTGATTTATCATGACCTCCTGCCTTTTGGATTAGTGGATCTTGTTTCTTCAGTTCAGATTCGTCTGGGCTCAAACTTCTGCATAAATGCTGCAACACAGTCCAGAGGCAAAACAGATCCAGATGGATGTGATTAGGAGGACCGGACCTGTGAGATGAAGGCTCGAAGGGATGATCAGAGTCGAGGAGGAGGAGGAGGAGGTCAATGTGTAACATGGACGATCCTGAGTCCTGCTCTTTAGAGGGCAAAGAAGAGGAAACACATGTGGCAGCAGGTTCAGGGACGGGTTGTTGTAGTTGTAGATATTCATGACTCTCATTATCTTCACCAGCACACGCTCTGATCACGACTCTGTGAGAGCGTGATCAAGCAAAAAAAAAAAATTCAAAGTAATTAACCAAAAGACCCTTTGGGGGGGTGGCAGGGCACCTTTCATCCTTTGAACTCCTCTTTTATTTTATCATATCAATGGGGAATGCAGAAATGCTTAGTGATGCACACACACAAACACACATCAACTTTCATTTTCTTCGTTTCATTAAGCCTGCAGCCCACCCACCCCCATCATCTCCACCCCCCCGGCCTCTTCCTCCCCATTAAACTCGGGACAGCAGAGAGCAGAGCTATTAATGTTCGCCCTGAACATCCATCGTCCTTTCTGTGAACTCATAAACAACACAAACACACGGAAGATGGACCAGTCTCCGGTTTATATATCATGTCATATGTTCCTGTTAATTCCCGATGGAAAGTTCCATCTTTTTAAAGGTACATTCTGTAGGAATTACTCCCATCTAGCGTTGCGGTTGTATCTCGCAAGCAACTCAATCACATTTTTCATGCTGCATTCATGCGAAATTGGGCAGACGGCAGATGGACGACAGCCGCTGCATGTAACGGCATAAACAAGCCTCTATGTAAACAAGTGGTCCGTCAGCACGAGGCAAAACAATACACGTGACAATATATTGTCATGGCGATGTGGTATTGTTTACCTGACCCACGTTTTACCGGCTTTCTCTCGACTCCTGTGACTAAAATGTCGGCCGTCTGCCCGACTGCAGGTGAATGCAGCATCAGTGTAACGCTCCATTCCTCCTCACTGCGTTACCGCGGTGACTTTTCACAGACGCCACCTCGACCTGAGCCGACAGCTCCGGTGTCTCCGCTGAGTTTCCGTGGTTTCCTACCATCACGCTGCCACTGAACATAAAAACATGGCGACACGACATGGCAGCCAGCACCGAGCTTACCCGCTCCATGGAGATATGAATGACATGAACGGCTAATTCAGAGCTGAAAGGAACACTTCAGTTTGTTGATGGGGCTGATTACTGTTGAACGAAATAATCAATTTTCGTGAATAGATAACAGGAGAAGTTACACAATGTCCCTTTAAAATCCCCTGAATTTTTGCAACCCTGGTCACATCCACCTCTAAAAGAGCCGGGCGGCGGGCGGGGGATAGCATCAGTATCACCCACACCGTGTCGGGCCGACGCGGCGCCCAGACACTCCTCAGACAGCTTGTCAATATGCTGAGTCACTGGAAGGAGCGGGGCTGCCAGGATTTAGAGAGGGAGAGAGAAAGACAGAGAGAGGGTGGGAGGGTGGGGAGTGGGGGTGGGGGCAAAGGCTTGAGAGACACTCCATTATAGTTTTCATAGAGAAATCCAGGGGCAGCTCAGAGGAACATGGGCGGCTGGCAGAGGTGTGACAGGCGATGAGCACCAACATCTGGCCAATCAGTGCATGTTTGTGCACAAATGAGGAGCTGTCGAACTGTCGGTGATGACGGACCACACAAGGGAGGGAGTGGGGTGTGTGTGTGGGGGTGGGGGGGGCAGTAACAGAGAGCACCAGGATCAACATCTACCGACAAAGCGACAGGACATTCATCAGCACATGTTGCTGCTGCAGCTCTCTGCATGAGATAACTGTGTCCTTGAGAGATCTGCGCATTAAGTCTTGTATATAATTTGCCTTAACTCACGATGATGTACGACATATAATCCACTGTCGGATGATAAGAGGCCAGACCTGAAACGCACACAAACACCCCCCAGCTGGGTGAGGTCAGCCAAGTTGTTTTACCGATTTAGTTTTATCTCTTTGTTCTCCTGATTGCTGCTGCGGCTCGTTTGTATCTGAAGTTGTTTTGTAGTTTGTTTTTCAAACAGAAGCCGCGGCCACCGGGTCACCCTGACCCTGCAGGAACCTGTTGGATGGAGACTAGTTTGCATTTGAAAGGAACGGAGGCTTATTCATTATTATCTTTGACTCATATTCACGGTGGCCTCCGCTCTGACTTTGTCGCGTCGATGTAATCTGTGTGACTGATGCGACTCTAACTGGGTGTTTGGCTTGAACAGGGAAACATGTGTATTTATTTAATCACCTTTTAACCAGGTTTGTTGAATTTAATCAGGACATTTCTGTGGCCATACCTCATCGTTTGTAGAGAAACCCCTCCGAATCATCGTCCTGCAGCTCCACAACGGTCCCTCACACCTTGTAATCAGAAAGATCTGTCATTATTTTCTCTTAACTTTCCCTCCTCCGAGGCGACTCAAGTTTCTATTTATTCCTGGTGGTTCATTTGAGCTTAATCACATCGCACCAACTAGCAGCCACCTGGGGGACGGGCAGAATTAATGAGTGTGAGCGACGGCCAGCAGATGGATGAGGGGGGACCGAGGGCCCCGCCAGGAGTGTTCAGAGAAAGCCCGCTGGTTGAGGCGCAGAGAAGAAAAAAGAAAAACCCTTCTCCCTCCTGAGTCGGTCTCTCTGAGAGTAATGACGAGGAGAGGCTGTCTGCAGGCTGACTGATTGTTAGGAGCTGTCCACACCTCCGAGGGAAAAAAGTCTGCAGAAACCCTCTGGGCCCTGAGAGAGCTGGCATCTAATATCTATCTCACTACAGCACTGGGACCTAAGAAAAACGGCACTGCATAATGAAACATGACGGATATTAGGATTAAAAACCCGTCCGCTGCAGACAGGGGTCAGCCCCCGAGGGCTGGACAAGTCAGAGGCGCTAACCTAAGTGCATTGGCTTTGATTTTTTTGTGGTTTTAATCTCTAAAAAAAACAAACAACCCACACAAACACAATCATTGCAGATGTGCTGTCACTGCTGTTTGTGCTTTAAAGGGGACATATTATGGAAATATCACTTTTTGAAGGCTCTTTGACATATATTTGGGTGTTTGTCTTGCCTTCCGGCCCCAAAAAGTTTAAGTTTAATTTATTTACAGTATACAGCACCTTAAAAGCAAAGAGCATTTGCACCAAAGTGCTTCACAGTCAACAAGTCACACAGGCATAAACCAACATCAGTACAATGCAACAACATCATACACTTAATAATCAAAAGAAGAGATAAAAAGTTATTAAATCCCAGGGTTATCAAATGTATATATAAAAAAAAGGGGAAAAAAAGGTGAGAATTGACAAGAAAATCTGTAATTCTCAGGCTCCCTAGGTTGAAATCCATGTGGTTTTATGAGCTGTTCCCTCAGTTGTCTTCCCATGATGTAATTAGTTTTCCAATTTGCATAATCCCACCCCTACATGGTACCAGTAGAAGGGGCGGGGCAAGCAGTGGCTCATTTGCATTTAAAGGGACAAGCACTGAAACCAGCCGTTGTGAACAGGACTGTTTAGAGCGGATGAAAAGAGCTGTGATGTTTGATCCTTGGGGTGTTTTGACCGAAGCATGTCACAGACATGTCTTTAAGACACATGGGAACTATTTTAATTTGTGGAGAAGGGGCAGAATATATCTCCTTTAAAATTCTGGGAGTTACAGCAGGAGAGAGGCTGGTTTGAGTGTCACTGACGGACAGTTGCTGTGCAGCATCTCCAACACTGTATGTGTGTGTGTTATTTTGAATTATGAAGTAGAATAGGACGTAGAAAGTAAACCTCATATATGTTGTGGGTCTCTATTTACTAAGCCTTTTCTCAACAATAGAGGAATTACAGTTTTTACACACTCAGCTTTAATGTCGCTCATCTGAAGGTGACTGTGTGGATCCATATTTATACTCACACGTCGCACCAGATTGACTTTGACGCAGCAGATTATACCGAGCGCCTTTATTACTGTGCCTTTACATTTCCAATAGAGAGCTGCAGGCAGTCTGCCAGCGCAGCACAATGAATATGAATAGTGCTTGTTTTTCTTTGCTTGTGCTGCTTTGATTCATTTAACCTGTTGAGAGTCCTCATGGTTTTTTGCACCGACCACTCGGCACATCTGTAGCTACAGTATCATTATCATAATGTACGTCATGTGCACAGTACAGGAGGGTTTTATATATGAGAGGGATATACTGTCTTTGTGGGAAATGTATGTAAATGTAAATCTGTCCCACTTCATCTGAAGTTGTTTTTTTTGCCATCTGGTCTTTGTACTGTTGTATAATGATTCTTCAAATGCCAAATGCTGTTTTATACTTTTACTTAAATGAAATGTCAAACTTGACTTTATGTTCTTTCTTTTCTTTTTCATGTGGATTCTCTTTCTCTCGCATCAATTCACCATCGCCTCTGCATCAGGTAAGAGCAGTGTGTTCTTTTTCTTTGTCATCCAGCCGTGGCCTTGTTTACATTGTGAACTTGTGAGAATGGAGTTAAGTGTGAAACCACAAGGGGGTTTTGTCTCGAATCTGCAAATTACTTCGAAATTACTCTTCGGGTAAACCTGTGATTTCTTGTACCTCTTTCGTCTTTTGTACCGAACAGTCGGGACCTGTTTTGGGCTCAGTTGTAGCATGATTTGGATTATTTTTCTACACTGGACTGGATGCCACCTGCCAACCCCCCACTCCCCCCATTTAAAAGCTTTCTCTAAGTAGGTTAACCCAGCACGCTCACCTCTCTGAGTTGCAGTGAAATGGTTATTTCCATCTTGTAATGTCCTGTTAGTTTCTGTCATAATACAAACGCCTGGAGCAGCGCACTGCCTGGCTGTTTCTCTGGGAGGAAAATTGAACTGAAATCTCTCTGGGCCACCGTAGCCCATTGCTCAGGAGACTACGAGGAGGTGGTGGTGGTGGTGTAGAGGGAGGGGGGGGGGCTCTTCCTACTTTGTGACCTGTCCACAACCCATCACATTCAGAGTCAAACAGACTCTGCAATCCCCCAGAGACCAGGGGGGTTGTGGGTAGGAGGGGGTATGGTGCTTTGCCTCTGCTATGGAGCTGTGGAGTAGCAGGATGCCAGCTTTTCAAGGACAGTCAGAAGTTAACTTGGCCTCTCTGCATGCAGACAAGCTGTATGATTGGCCTCAAGTGCACCGACTATACAACCTCTCTGCTGTGTATTAAGTACAGCCACTCCAGCATCCATCATTCTGCCATATACGGCCTGAGAAAATTAGGCCATATGGCTGCGCACTGAATTACATCGAGTCCTTGGCGATCATATGTGAGAATCACTGGAGTTGTATTTCCTGTGTGCAGCACTCAAGTTGGTGTTTATGCTTGAAAATAACAGCAGGTTGCGTCATTCACTTAGTTGTTCCTCTGCAGAATTAACTCATTGAATGCCAAAAACAAGTGTGTTCATTTGCATGAGTGCCAAAAACGTAATTTTAAGTTTTTTGACATTTTTCTTTTAATTAAGAAAATAATCACCCTAACACACCTAATGTGGGAATTTGGGAAGTCTATGATGAACAGAACTGAAATAGATGAAAACTCAAAAACTCACGATCTGGACATTTTATCATAATTCGGCTTTTGATGGTTGCCGCATTGGGTCGAATCAAGGGGGCAGTTGTCGGTCTGAGAAGTGAAGCTCACTTCCGCGTTCAAAAAACTGCAATCCCCTCGGCTGTCGCTGGGGGCTGGCTCCAGAAGGGAGCAACTCCAATTGAGCTCCATGTTAAAATAGCCGACTTTACAGCTTAAAAAAACATATTTACAGCCTGGTACATTTTATTTTTTTGGTCTCTACCCCCGCACACACTCTGAGGGGGGTGAATTTTACCGTTTTACTGTTATTAGGTTTAAAATTCTGGCCAATTAGGGCACGGAAACGTTGAGTGACAGGTGCAGAGACCGCTGCTTCAAGGCCAGTGGGCGGGTTCTCGGCCGGCCAACCGCTGCACCTCTCCAAATATGGAAAGTAAAATCCAACATGGCGCAGTTCAAACCCCCATAGTAGCGGCACAAAACAGACTCCCCCAAAGCAATGGGTGACGTCACGGGTGCTACGTCCATTCTTTTTACAGTCTATGGGTCGAATCAGTGGCGCATGCATTGACATCAGGTCAAAACCAGGTCAAAATCTACCATATACTGACACGAATATAAGACAGTATTTTTTCTGTTGAAAAAAATCTGAAAAAGACGGGTTGTCTTACCATGGTGGTTTTCTGAATAGAACAACAATATTTATCTTTCACGAGTCCTTTGAACCAGTCAGTGTCAGAAGAGCGACAGGCACAAACAGCACATATTTCATAAAAGAAGCTATATCTCCATTTCTAGAAAACAAGCAGGGATTTTGATGAAAACTGGCCACGGTTTAGCTTGAGATTGCTCAGGAACGGAGGCATGTAGAAATAAATGGTTTGTCCCCAATGGAAGCAGAAAGTTTCACCTTTCAAACGAGCCATAGTATGTGTCCATAGTTATAATATAGAATACGTTATGGCTCTATACAAAAATCATCAACAATGGTCTAAATTGCTGGCACCAGGATTAAAGCTTTGGAAAACAGCGCAGCACTCAATGAGTTAACTGCAAATCTTATCATCGAAAGGTGTTTTTTTTTTTCGTGCATACTGGTACAGAAGTGGTGTTATGATCCTGTGTAAGACCTTGTTCTGGGACTGAGTTGCACATTTCTATTCCAAACCTAACATCCCCCCACCTGCGTCCTTCTGTGTGTGAAGACTGAGCAGCAGAGCTCAGAGCAAATTCTTCTGCACAACTTTGCAAAAGTTTCTCGTCCCTCCTCCTCCTCCTCCTCCTCCTCCGTCTGAGTTCACTCATCAGTCTGCAGACGTTCTGACATGTCACAGCAGAGAAAGCACAGGTGTAAATAATGAAATTAACAATGGCTGAGTTCTGTTCCAGCTGCTTCGGGTTTTCACGGGGGTTGCTGATGTGTCGCACGCCGGCTCCACTGTCACACTGTCATGGCTTACTGAGTCAGTCAGATAGAAAGAAGCCGGCGGTGGCGGTGATGGAGAGGTGGAAGGGCGGAAAGTGTAACCGACAGTGGGATCAGGTTCTGAGCAAAAAAAAGAAAAGCCTGAGGAGATATGGACTAACCCCACTCTGCATTTTTAAATCACAGTGCTCCACACACACATGCACACTCACACACACACTCTTCCACCGTCTGAAGGCTGTTTATTCAGCTCCTCTTCCTCTATATAATCCCTCCGCTTACCATGATGATGTATTTCCACCTTAACTCCTCTCCTCTCCAATATGAACAGTAACACTCCATGTAAAACCCTTTTTATTGTTGTTATAGGGTTGTATGTATGAAAGTGCGCTCCATTTATGAAGTAGGAGCTCTAAATGACGTCTGCTTAGCTGAAAAACAAACATGGAAGTAGGAAAAATGGATGAACAAAACAAAGATAAAACATTTTCATGGTCGTAAATGTTAATTTCAATGTAAATACTAATAATAATGTTTTTAAAAGGCTGTAACTTACAACAGAAACATGCACAATTCGCCATTAGCCACTGCTAGCCACTGTTTGAAGAACTGTGCACGTCACAGCTTTCACTTGTGGACAAAGAAACCTGCACAGTGTATCTGCACAGTCACCAGGACTGAAATCCCCGAGAAGGCATCAGGATGATTGATGGCTCTGTCTGCTGATTGGCTTCACCCTCTCTCTTTTCTCTCTCTCTCTCTTTCTCTCTCTCTCCCAAACAACTCCCGGCCTTGAATGCAGCCTCGTAATGAAAAGACAACTCCATTGAAACTGTTCTGACACTAATCTGACGTCACGACTCTGCTGTTGCTGCTCGTGGGCTCTTTTCTGTTTCCGGGAAATGAAATGACTGAAGGCTGCTTTTTCTCAATTATGTAGGAAGTCATTTAGTTTTGACATCGGTATTTTTGATTCATCCTCTTGCCTGTCCTTTGTCTACCGATCAGGTATTTATGCACCATAGTGAGGCCCTCTGTCTTTATGCATCACATCTAGGACTGTCAAGTTTATTACATAATCGCCTGATCGTGATCATTCCAACTGACCGCAATCATTTTTGCATAGTCGTTTAAGTCGTTTCCATTCATCTGTATGAAAACAGTTGGATGAAACTATTTCCTTATTGTTTTCCACTATTTGAAGTTTGACTGGTCCTTTTTTAATGACATCATATTGTTACGCCCCTGTCTTTTGTACCGTTTCATGACACATAAGTGGTGAATTAGTGCCACAAACTGTTTATGTTGAGGCACTTAATTTCTAATTTTCGACAACTGCATAATATCGATGAGCATCTATGGATTAAGTTGCAAAGCCAAACACCACAGCACATATTTTCATTCAAATTTATTGACTAGGATAAACCCCTTGAGAAGAATCCTCTAGTTTTTGAGGGGGTCCTAACATTACAGACAAAAAACAGAACAGAACAACAATCAACTGTCCACAGACATTACAACAAAGACAACACATACAAACATAAAAGTAATGATTACAGAAGTGAGCACAACCTCTCAGTGGCCACAAATAGGCCATAAGCAATAAGCAAATATTAGTCTTGCAAAACTATGATAAAAAAAAAAAATACTATTGAAAATTGAAATTACAGTGTGTTATATATAATAATATTGGATATAACATCATCTGAAGCATGTACAATTTAACTCAAAATAAGAAGACAAAGCATATTTAACCTGTGAAAAGATGTCGATGATCGTATGTTTGAAGGACGGTTATTCCAGTCTGATGAGGAATATCAATGTTATTCCAGTCTGATGAGGAATATCAATGCTCTTTTATTGATTTGTTGACTGTGGGAATGGAGAAGAAGTATTGAGTTGAGTGCCATAATTGATATGTTGAGGAGGAATATGGAACCAATAATTGTTGTAAGTAGGCAGGGTAATTGATATGTACAGTATACATAAAAAATGTTGTGTTGTCTTCTTATACTGATACTTATATTTTGGTTTTAAGCCAAACAAAAAAGGAGAGCCCAATAACCAGGAGGTGATTTGTCAGATTTTGCAGCAAAAAGGTGGCGTTCAAAGATGCTAATAATACAAATAAATTAAAAAACAATCAAACTATGGATCCACCATCCCACCCAATTCACTGAACTTGGAGAGACAGACATGGCTGCAGTTCCATCCCAGCATCTGGCTTTTCCTGAAGCTTTCGGACGAGTGTCTAAATATAAACTTGACAGTACCAGATGGCGCATGTTAAACAGACAGTGTAGCGCAGTACTGTCTGTAGCCAAAGAAATGCAGCCATTCAATACGGTTGCAAAACCAGCCTTTAAAGAGGAACTATGCATGATTTTTTTACCTTAGTTAAACAGCTTTGGAGTAATTGTGATGGAGGCTCTCTGCCTTCCACCTAGCGTCTCTTGGGTGAAAACCAACTTTGCAACATCAGCGCCTCCGATCCGGTGTCCCAGATCTCGTCTCACCAGAAACATGGACTGCTTTAGCTACTGTACAGTATGACAACTATGACACAAACATGCTCCGTAATCCATAATCTACCACAGTAAACATCACTCCATGGATTGCCTTCTTGCCAGGTTAGCTGTGACCAAACTGTAAGTGACACTTGGAGAAAGAGAGAAAAGAAAAAGAAAAGAAAAGAACGGCTTCAAAAGTTTGACAAGCAGAAAAAGGCGATTAATCATCAACCAGAATGCCATGATCGTGACAGCCCTAATCATCTAATATTGATATGTGGTTTGAGAGCAGGTGTCAGATGCCAGGTGCCACGTGTAAACCCTGTGCCTGTGTCTTGATTGAATGCATCCACTCCAGTGTTGGCAGACTGGATTTGACACACACTGATAATAACACAGGAGATGCAAACGCTTGGTCCTCTGCCTCTCGTCTCCCCCACCTCTGCCTGTTTCCTATTCTTCTTCGTTATTGTTCTCATTCAAATGGACCCTACAGCAAACTGCATCCAATATGGGCCTGCGATCCAGCATTTATCCTTGCAGAATTCAATTATTGTTCTCCCCCTCTTCTTTTTTTCTTTTTTTTTGCCTTTCTCTCTCACTCTCATTCATCTGAAACCTTGAAACCGCTTTTATCATTTTTCATAACAATGTCCCAATATCATAAATCGGAGCCAAGGTTCATTTCACACTATGCTCAGCATGATTTTGCCCGGGGAGGGGGGGACGAGAGAGGGGAGGACAGATATAAGTGGCATCAATCACAGGCTGGTTCATCACTTGGCTCGCCCTCAGACAAACATCGTTTAGCAGGGGAGCGAAGCTGCTGCTCCCTCACTCGTTGTGTTTACAGCCCGTGTCTGCTTCTCCTCTTTTATCTCCTTTGTGCTTTATCAATTTGAACGACCCTTCTCTTTGTTGCTTTCTTATCTGACCTGGGGGTCATAAAAGTAAACTGTTATCTGCGTTGACAAGTAGACAGCTTTATTTCAGTGTACGACTTAACAGAGGTTTTTTTTTTTTTTCTGACTCCTCAGTTTAAAGGTCCTGTATTGTATAAAATGAGATGTCCATGTCCTTTTTTCACTGGCCTCGGCTCTGTATTAGTACTGTGAAAGAATCAAAACTTCACTCCACATAGAAATTCATCATATTCAGAAGCTGAGCCTTGAAACAAGTCGTCATGGCATCATTTAATCAGTCAGAAAACATAATCGCCTCGAACTCTTGAGTGAAGCTGCAGTCCAGGAATAGTTGGTTACAAATGTAATGAACAGTAACATATTCAAAATAAATGAAGCTGAGACATTAGTTAGGGGTGGGAATCATCAGAAGCCCTGCGATACTTATCTTATCTTATTGAGATTTGCAGTGATATTTTCCAATTTATTGGCATTTTTCAACCGCAAATTATGTCTCCAAAACTTTGTTAAAGCTGTAGTGCGTAACCTGTGTCGAACCCTGTCAGCGCTTCCACATCATAGTATCTGGCACACATGCATGGATGCAAGCACTGGCAGAAGAAAGATAAATTAAAAAAAGATATGATTTAATCTGTTTGATTTTAAACACAGACGGCGATTTCCTGATTTCTTTCTCTGGTGCCTCCATCTTTATTTTACCAACTTCTTCTTGCACACTGACTGTCACCTCTGCTGACCTCGCCAGGAGAAAACTCAACAGCACAATCTAATAACGGATGTTTACTCTAGTACCAAAACGTTAAACTCATGTTTGTATTTTATATTTTATAAAAGATTGATACTTGGCGTCCATATATTGATACAATATTGCCATGCAAAATATCACAGGACTATGCTGTATGGATTTTTCCCCCCATCCCTACTAGACATAGTGTTAGCATGACTGAAGACTCATGACTCATGAGTGGAGCAGCTTTATGTTACTCATATGTTAATTTCATCTCCTTCTCCCCCTTCTGAACGCAATATTGAGCCTTGTTAAAATAAAATTTTTGTCTCATGGGTTCATAGAAAATTATCTTTCAATATGAAAATCCAGCAGAAAGAAGTTGGCGTTTGTTCCATGGTAACTTTCTGAATGTCTTCTGATCTGTGAGTGAGATAAACAGTCACTGAATTTATTCCATATCTTGACAGCTGACTGATTGAGGCCCAAAAATCCTGATATTCCCCTCTCTTTCTTCACACACACGCACTCTTCTTCTGAGGTGCGGGTCAAGTTTTTTAGCTAACAGCAGGCCTGTTTAACAAAATGCCTCTTTTGCCCTTCTAAGAATCTGTTTTCTGGCTGTGGGCTTTCTGAATTGTTTCATAGGTCAGTGCTTTTCCAGCCGTCTCGACTTCAAAACATGTTTTTTCTCAGTTTGTAGGTACGCTTGAACCCTTTCATTATCATACGCTGCCACGTTTTTCCTGTTGGTTATTTGCCTCTCGGGTCTTTTGGCTTCATCCTGATCTCTATTCTGCCACAGCTTTGATACATATTCAGCAGCTTGTTGACTCTTTTGAATAGAAAATAGTCGAAATTTGGTTAAATTTGTGATGAATCATGTCTTGTTTTATTATATCTTCCTTAAGCACTCTGTAAAACACGATCTCAGAGGGTCAGTAATTTCATTTCGCTCTCTTAGAAGTAATAATAATGAAGTGAAATAAGCCATACATCACTCCAGTCTCTCGTTGCCCCCTGGACGACCTTGTAAGTAAATGACATGGGGGGGTAATTACACCTGCACAGCCTACACAACATACAATAAAGTCTAATTATCTCAGTGTTTTCTAAGTGGATTTGATCTAAAGATGGTGAGAAACAAAGTCAAAGTCCCGAGGACGGCAGACAGTTCGTTAAAAGTCCTTTTATTGGCAATGACTGATGCCTCCATCCAAGGCCGGCCGGCTGTGTGTGCGTCTGTGTGTGCTGAAAACTGGACTGTGTAAATGGCGCTTCCTCCGCCGCCTCTGCTGGCTAATTGAAAATGTATTTATTCCTCTGAATTAACGCCAGCTCCCAGCTTTTCCCTCCCTCCAATGTTGAGAAGATTGGCTGTGAGCGTTTAACTTTGTCCGTCCACTTAACGAGTGAAATGGTTTAAAAAAAAAGAAGAAGAAAAAGAAATCCTCATTGCTATGGGTTTATGTCGACTTGATTAAGTGGCCGACTTTGAAGTGCCAGAGTTCGATTTCCGCACATGTGCCGGCGTTTTCTCCCCCAAGAGAGGAGGGGGGGGGGGGGCTTTACTGGGGCAGAGCGGAACAAGATGTTGTGTGATGTCGGTCCATTTCAGCCGAGCAAATTTACTTGGTAATTGCCTCTTCTGTGTTCTTCCCTCTCCACTGTCGGAATGAGAGCAGCAGCTCCAGACATCCTTGTGTTGACCTTGTGTGTTTTACACTTTCAGACATTTTCATGATAAACATTTTCCCATTGATATGCGACGCCCCCCCCCCCCCCCTCCCTTCCTCCTTTTATCATCCTCATCCCCCTGCGCTTCCCGCAATATATTAACCGGGGCGAGCTGGCACGAGGTGCAGAGTGGAACAGATGTCATTATGCATGCTTCTGTAGATTAGTTAATCACAGGCACCACCTGGGTGTGCTGATTGCTATTAATCCACTATTGTAATTGAAAATTAGGGGTTGCACCACACACAAAAAAAAGGCACGCCGCCTCTCCGTCGGCCCTGATGGATCCCTCACACGCCTGCGTCCTGACAGATTGTCATTCACACCGAGAGCGGCGGTACAACATCAGCCCCTGAGGTATGGAGCTGTGGAGAGGCTTCACTCAGAACTGACATAATTGTGATGAAGACTTCCACTGATTGCTCCGCTGGTGGTGGTGCTCGTCGATCTCTACGGCCGTGCAGAAGCTGAACCGTGCCGTGCCACGGAGCCCCGTCCTCCGCCGGCTGCCAGCTCTCTGCTCCTTCTGCCATTGATAATCCTCCAGAAATATATTCTCAGGGAAAGCGGATTATCATGCAAAGTGGTATGAATTTTCCTGGCAGTTGTATCTCACAGTTAATTGAATTTATCATTGTCTCTGGGAATGGGCGAGCATCTTCATTCCCCGTCGCTCTCAACAGGGACGCGTGGCCCCTAATAAAGGGGAACGTCCTGTTTGAGTAATTAGGCCTAATGAATTTGAATTCCCCTCACCTGGGGATTCACGCTGGTAATCTGCTCATCCACCTGTGGTTATGTGTGTAGCTGTGTGTGACTGTGTGTGTGTGTGTGTTTAGCCCACTGTAGATGGTTAATCTGTGTGTATTTGTTCGAATGCGAGCCCAGGATCAACAATCCTTTGCTACTGTTATGTAATGTAATGAAAATACACAAAAATGCAAAGTACATTTTGTACCTTCCTGCATATAAAACACACACACACTACACTTAAATTGTCACAGGAAACTTTAAACATCTCGTCTCTTACAGACACGTTGCCTAGTTTGGGATGCACATCTGTGAAATCCACTGTTCAGTAGCTCATGAATGAAACTGCACATTTTGAAGCAGCTTTTTATTGTGACCAGCCAAAGATGCACCTGCGCAATAATCCTGCTGTTTCATCATCAGCATCATGATACGCTGCACCCGTCAGTGGACAGATTATCTGACCAGAAGATAAATATGTAAGTCGCCTTGGTTACATGTCCATGTGACGATTTTCATATACAGTAAAACTCTGTATGAACCTGAAGAGCGAGAGCTTTAGCATAGCTGCTAAACACCGTGTGTCTTTGCACTGTATCAGCTACACTTGAACTGTGATAAATGTCCTGGTACAGTTGGTTGGTGCAGTTAGCTTGGAGCTAACACTGATCTTGGTCACCTCATCTGTTCAAAACTACTCAGAAGTCGAAAAAAAACAAGCTCCGAGTTGTAAAAAATGGCGGCCCTCGTCTTAAACGGTTCGAATTTAAAAATTTGAAGTTATTTATTGAGGTTTTAAAGCAGAAGTAAGCAATATTTTTGTGTTAATATAAGTCTTAAATAGTTATATCTTCCGACAGCAATCATTTACATAGAGTGTTTGGACCAAAACACGGGGCTGTCAGTCACTCTGCTCTGCTCTGAGCCGAGGAGAAAACTTTTCTTGTATCCTACAATTTTTATCCAATGAGGAGAGAGAACGGCATGAAGGGCTGTGTGTGCAGCCAAGGGGACCAATAGATCCATGACGAGGGCGGGGGCTGCTAACTCCATCAGCTGACAAGAAGTTATGGCGTTCAAGGCAGCCCGTAACTCGTGTTTTTCCGACCTGTTAAGTCGTACCAGTTCGATCTGGTACGAGTTCACGGGTCGGAAGTTACAAGTGGCCGTTATAGTGCACTTTCGCAGACAACAGGTCGGAGAAACGCGAGTTGCGGGTTGCCTGGAACGCTACAAAGTCGTAAGTCGTGACTTGAAGCCGTAACTTACGGTTTCAAAAGCCTGCCTGGAATGCAGCATTAGTAAAAACGACCAGATCGCTTACTTCTGCTTTAATGCATGTCTATCTGACACCAACCACCGCGATTCACTCGGCTCTTTCACCTGTCAACCTCAAAGAAGCAGTAGAGGTGGGAGGGGCTTAAGGACTGATGCAGAATTTAACGCAGATGTGCTTCCAGGCCACAGTTTTCCCCCTTTTCCCCCAATTTTTAATGTGGAACACCAGATATGACTGATAGCAGGGTGTTTTTATATAGCCTGGAGAGGAGCTTTAAGAAGAAACCTCTTGTCAACGCCACAGCAGGTTCCCTGAGTTCCTGCTGTAGATCTGAAATTTACAAGTACACCAAGGTGGTATCAGCTTTAATAAATCAGATTTGTGTGTGCTTGTGTGTGTGTGCGCAGCCATCTTTCTCTGCCGTCACGCTCTTCCTCTTTCTCCACTTCCTCCAGCACCACCCGCAACTTTTCACAGCACTCGACAAATCGGAGAAGAGCAAAGACACACTTCTGCACGTTAGATGGTGAGAGGCTTTCAGCTGTCAAAAGAAACCTAGAGGAGTGTGTGTTTGTGTGTGTGTGTGTGTGTGAGAGGAGAGCACAAAAGAGGCCACGAGTGTTTCCGTCTGAATTCATTGAACTCGAGCTTGTGCAGGGGGGCGTTGAAGATGGACACGAGTACACCTACTACATACACAAACAAACTTTGTAGACCGGACCTGACTTTGTCTCTTCTCCTCTTCCTCCTCCTCCTCCTCCTCTTCCTCCTCCTACCTTCACCTTGTTGACCTTGAGAAAATGAAGACACAGCAGAACATGTCTTATTGTTATTTTACTCCCCCATTGTTTGACAGTGAAGCACATCTCAGGTTGGGTGTATCAGCAAAAAAAAAAGCATCCAAGATAATTATCATGGAGTGAGTCAGTGGGAGTGAGTCAATATGTTTGTGGTCAGGGGTGATCGCGTCCTCAAGCATTTTATTGACATTTTAATATGAAACCGTAACGATATCTCTGTGGATTTGTTCCTGTGTGTGTGTGTGTGTGTGTGTGTGTGTCTGTGTGTGTTGGGGTGTCGTGTTTCGGTTGATGCTGCTCCACTGAATCAGGCGTTTACTCACAGATCTGGCTCAGGCCCCGTGAGCCCAATTCTTTGGGCGTGATTGAAACCAGCCGGTTAACCTCTCGAGGGGGGGTTGGGGGGCGGCCGATCCTTTTTGTTTGTTTGTGTGTGTGTGTGTGTGTGTGTGTGTGTGTGTGTGTGTGACTGCCTGCCAGTATGAATGAGAGCAAATCTGTTGTGAGTCAGATGTAACCATCACACATGGAAGGAATCAGTCTTAACACAATCCCTCTTCCTCCTCCTCCTCCTCCTCTGACGGAGGGCTCCGGCGTGCTATCTCTCTGACATCATACTAATAACAAAGACCTATGGATCAGCAGGGAGAAGACTCGCCTCTATTAAATCAGCTCTGACTGGATCGGTCCCCGAGCAGCGCAACGCCATGACTCACCTTCTCAGGCGGCGTGTCATTACTGCCGTTCTCTCCGTGCAGCTCCGACAGAAAGCCCCTTATATTTTAAAAAAATGCTAATAGGAATAAGATGTGTGAAGATGTTTGGCTTTGGATGTGACAGATGTGTACGTTTTTCTTCCAGCGTCTAGTCACAGCCCGTTTTTTTTTTTTTCTGTAGCACTGCAATGCACCCTGCAGGGAGCGGTGTGAATACACATTTGCAGAATTGCATTTATGCATATGTCTCCGTCTGACACTTACATATGAACACGTACAACACAGATACACATGCACGCTGTGATCCCTCCACACGCTGCAGTGTTTATATATACACATATAGTGCTGTGCAAGGCAGGTGTGAAAAAATGCTGTTAAGTCAGAATGCTTATCCATCATGCAATACCATCAGTGAGGCGTCTAAATGGATGGATAGATAGATAGATAGATAGATAGAACTGTCATCAGCATAAAGAAGAACAACAAGTCCTGGAAGTCCTGGAAGTGATGGTGTGGCCGCCCCCCAATGGAGCCCTGAGCTCAACATCATCCAGTCTGTCTGGGGTTACATGTAGAGACAGAAGGATCTGAGGAGCTCCAAGATATTTGGGAAAAAACACCGGCCCATGTTCTTCAAAAACGGTGTGCAGGTTGAATTGAAAACTTTATTGAACAACATTAGACAAGTGTTCAAAAGGATTAAAACACAATAAAGCCCAAAGGCTTATTTCCATTGTGGTCCTATTTGATGGTAGACAAGGTGAACCTACCTAGAGGAATTGATGCTGTTTTGAGGGCAAAGGGTCGTCACATCAAATATTGATTTGATTTAGGATTCCCGTCTTTTTATTCACTGCATTTTGTTAATTGATGAAAAAAAAAATGAACACTTCCATCTTTGAAAGCATTCAGCTTTTTTCCCATACCTGCCTAAAACCTTTGCACAGTATATACATATATATATATATATATATATACTATATATTTGTAGGCTGTTGGCTGACTCAGTCAAACCTCATTTCTGTCCGTCTCATAGCGGCAGGCGAGCACACAGATGCTCATTTCGATTCGCTCCACTTCACCTCCCCTACTCTCCCCTCCCCTCTCCTCCACTCCGCCTTGCCCTCCTCCGTCAGTCCATCGGTCATGTGGAAGAATTATTTATTAAACATAACTTAACGTCTGCTGTGTACCAGCAGAAAGAATACAAATTTCTGTCATCACAGGGCGCCTCTGAAAAAACAGCTTGAGGTAAATATTCAGTTGACATTCAGTGGCTGTAGAAGAGGGGATTTTTTTCTGTTTGTTTGTTTGTTTTTTTTGCCTCTGATTCTCCTTCGTATCTGCTCTCTGGCGTCTGGCCGGTGAAGCCTTTTCATCTGCTGTGAGTGACTGATGTGGCTGGCCCTCTCCTCCCCGGCTTATTGAGAAGCGCCTTGTGTGTGAGCCTTCAAAGAGATCCCAGATAAATCACGGACTAAATGTCAGTATCCAGTGGCCAAACAATGTCCAAAGGCTGCACTAAGATACAGTCATGTGATGTGAGACAAACGTAGGGCTGAGATGACCCAGTCTGCTGACTTATTCCACTGATAGGCCGGTTTCCTGTTAGAGCAACCACAACATGATGGATGGCTGTAATGTAGGAAAGTGGTTTCTCTTCATGCCCACCATCCTGCCTGACCTTCTGCAGATGGACGACAGAGATCAGCCTGTGACTCTGTGTGTGTGCTTGTGTGTGCATGTGTGAGATGTTGAATAGGACGTTCCCTGAGTCTGAAAAAGCTTTTTTTAGCTGCACCCAGTGGTGAGGCCACATGTGGAGACAGGAGAGTCAAGGACCAGCCAAGGCCCTGGGTGCTGAGGTCATACAGGTGCATCTCAATGAAGTAGAATATGGCTGAGGTCAGCAGTCTTCTCCATGAACTGAACCAGACTAAGAGGCCATTTAAAGGCTCAGAAACCTTTACAGGAGTGTGACACCATTAGGTTACAATAGTGAACTTTTTCACTATATTCGAAGTTTTTGACATATTGGAAGAGAGGCAAAAACAAGTATAAAATACCGGTAGAAATAAAACAAACACAAGAATAACAATACTACAATGGACCATACATGGAAAGTTCTAGTTTACAGTTTTGAGAAAGAGCATTAGGGAGATACAGAGGTGCAAGGGGGTGGAATTTGGGGTTTTCATTAGATATAAGCCCTAATCACGACAAGTAAAATAAATAAAGACATGAAATATTTCAGTCTCTGTGTAATGGATCCATATAATATATAGGTTTGACTATTTGAATTGAACTACTGGAATAAATTAACTTTTTCAATGATATTCTCATTTATTGAGATGCATCTGTAATAGTCATAGTATATTAAGTTTTGATCTGATTGCATAGACTGCTGTGTTTTATCTGTTTTTAAATATTATTTTCTTAAACTCACCGTAACATTGACTTTTTATACTTGTTCTGGAGCTTTTGATCATATCACATAATCTTCTTCAGCAGATGCAGTTTTTGTCAAGTTGTCAAAGAATTTCACAGTAAATGTTTTCACTGTTTTATTTGTGGCTCATTGAGATGGAAGTTTCATACTTTACCTTTGCAACAACAGTTGATAAAACGATCTCCTCTTTATCTCATGCTTTCTCATCGTGCTTGGATTACATGAAGATGGATTTGAAAGATTTAAACATCTGGAGTTTCAGGACAAACTTCATCATCTCAGAGTGATTGTGCGATTTGATCTAAAACACCAGAGAAGTTACTAATTAGACCATAGGATTTTGGTGAAGTGCATGTGTGAAGATTCACTGCAGCAGGTCGATTACCTAAAACATGTTGTGGTTTTGACATCAATACAATTTTTAATCTGCAACCATAATGTACAGTAAGGTCAGCCTATCGTAGTTAGCCAGAGTCTGTCTCTCTGAAGTTACAGTCTGGTGCTTCTCCGATATTATATGATTAATTAAAGATGCCAAAGAAAAGCACATCTCAACCCTCCAGGCCTCTCTGCCCAACCAATAGTCTGAAACACTTCAGTCAGAATACTAAAACACAGAGCGGAGTCTGAACCCTCCTCCTATAAAAGACCATCCACCGGTCGGTGAGTTTAGCTGCGATAATTAATCGACTAATCGATGATCCTGCTAATTGTTTCAGCGCTGTGTGTGTGCAGATATAACCGTGGTGTGTGTGTGCGTATATCCGTGGGGTGCGGATCAAGGATGGCATCAGCATCTGGGTCGGCCCGGCAACAAGAGCTACACGCATCAAACCAGCTGCAGCTCTTCAAGCCCTCTGCTCGGTTTTCTACAGTATGTCATTATAGCAGACGACCCAGAGTCCTACACACACACACACACATGCACACACACATATGTAAAGCCACACCATCACATGTCCAGAGCTAATACCTCAGTCACACTCTGGCCTGTGTAAATCTCTCCTGTCACTTTTCATGCTCAGTTGTGCCACATTGTCACCATCACGTTAAATTTTCACTAGCAGATATCTAACAGCGTCTTCAGAGCTCACAGCATCTTCTTCTTTTTTTTCTTTTTTTTGGGTCAAATGTTAGAAATGTTTATATGTGTGTGTGTGTGTGTGAGAGAGAGATAGATAGAAAGAGGGAGGGGGGAATAAAGGATAGAGAGGCTTTGGTGTCCCCTGGGGTTCTCTTTGATGCATCGGGCGGCATATTGTCAGTGACAGCCCAAGTTATTGAGGCTAAGGGCGCATTACTTTACTTGCTCTGCAGAACCATAATCCACGGGGTGGCAGCGGCTGCTCCGTTAGCGAGGAGTCAAACTGTGGCGCCGCTGCTTACTGGGTCTACTCACAACTCAAAGAAAACAGGGGCGTTGGCCATGTTTTTGTTTCTCCTCCTATAGGTTTGACTCCTGAAATTAAATCTGCTGTTAATGGGATTGTCTTATTTAAAGGGATAGTTCAACATTTTTGGCAAATTGGCCCATTGCCATAATCGCTATAGTCATAGCAGTAGGTTCGCTACCTTTATATGTCGGTGCAAGCTATTTTTAGAACGGCGGAGAAGAGCCGCGAGCTGCTCAGAGTTACGCTACGGAGGCTAATGGGATTTCTTGGTTTCCCTCATCAAACTCATCAAATACACAATCCAAAAACTCCAAAACGCTCTGGTGGACAAGTTGTGACCTGCACATTCACCACGCTATGAGATAATAACAGAACGTTACGAGACAGAGTTGTTTTAGAGGTAAATTCATGCAAAACCACTGATGCGTGTTGCCTTCAGGGACAGTTTTTCAGCAAGCAGTCTCTGCATTTGCCTCAAAAACGACTCAGTCTAACGTTCTGTTATTATCTCATAGCGTGGTGAATGTGCAGGTCACAACTTGTCCACCAGAGCATTTTGGGAGTTGTTGGATTGTGTATTTGATGAGTTTGATGACGGAAACCAAGAAATCACAATAGCCTCTGTAGCGTAGCTCTGAACAGCTCGCGGCTCTGCTCCGCCGTTCTAAAAACAGCTTGCACCGACAATTAAAGGTAATGAACCTACTGCTAAAACTATAGGGATTATGGCAATGGGCCAATTTGCCAAAATGTTGAACTATCCCTTTAAAGATGCTGCATGTATACGGATCCTCTCTCTGATTCATCTCTTCCCATTTCACCTCTTCCATCCTCCCTCTCCATACAATGGGAGGTAAAGATCTCTCCATCATGGAGACAGGGTTGCATCAGTCTTTGATCCATCCGTCTTGAAAGCTATCGAGTTTGTGTGTGTGTCTTTGTGTGTGGATGGCAGCGTGTTTTCAATGATGCACACACAGTGTGGAGGGGAGCTCCTTCTTCTCTGCCTCCCATCCAAAAAGATCAGCCAGATGAGTGCACACATGCACACACACACACATGCACACACACTAAACTCTGCTGCATTATGTTAGCATTTTATCCGGTCATTTTATCTGGTGTATTCCTCACACGGGAGCAAACCTCGCTGTTAGAGGTTTAGAGCTCTGCGTTTTAGAGTGGATTAGAGCTTCTGGGACGTCAGCGCCTGGAGATGAAAGGGAAACCAGTAGCTTAAAAAGACAGGTGCGAAAGCCTAAAGATACCTTGTTAAAAAAAATCTTCCTCTTTTCATCCTCTCTCCTCTCTCTGCTTTTCTTATCTCGTCTTTTGCCTTGGTTGTAATTCTGGAAATGCTTGTGTAAGCAGCAGTGCCCTCAGCAGAAGTGGACAACAGAGGTTTTTCCGCGGCCTGTTAGACTCTGTCTCGCTGTAATGACCTGCTTTTTTGTTAGTGTCTTCTGTTGTTGCAGTGGCGCTCTGAGTGGCAGCTCCCGCACTGTGGGACCGGTCTCACAGACTGTGGGGAGTGTGCATGGCAAACAGCACAGAACAGAACAGACTGCAGAGGTGGTCGGTCCACGAGCGAAGTGAATCATTAGTGTGTCACTGACAAAATCTGTAGCGGTAGTCAGAGAGTATGTGACAACTCTCTTCCCACTAGGATTCACCGCACTGGGCTCCGACGGACGGCAAATTTCACAGTAGTTGTGGAGAGATTTCACTGAAAAACCTCGAGCTCATGGTGAGGAAAGAAAAGAGAAGTCGTCAGGCTGCATCCTCAGGGAACAATGAATTTTTCTACAAAATATTGTGCCACTCTACTTTGTAGATCACACATTGGCATACTGAGAAACAGTGGTTGTAAGATAGATAGCTTTTTTATTGTCCCATAGGGAAACATTTTCTTAACAGGTGTTACAAGAGGCATATATATATAGGCATATACTATATGTTGTGTTAATAAAGTGAGGACACACCGTTGAACGTTAGGCAAAAAGTGCCGTGTTTACTTACTAACTAACTTTTTTTTACTAACTTTTCAGTTGCTTCTCTACAGCTTCTCTACAGCCTCTAAGCGCCAAAAGTGAAAACACCAAAACAACAGGGCACATACCAACACTTACTCAACACAAACACAACAATATATATGCCTATGCCTATGCCTATGCGAATATATATATATATATATATATATATATATGAATATACACATATATGTTGTTGGTCAACCTTTTTTTACCAGTTGTACCAATACTAGACAGGCCGGATTTATGGCAATGGGCCAATTTGCCAGATATGTATATATTATACAACCCATTGGGGCTTTTGAATCCGGCCCGTCTACTATTGGTACAACTCGTTAAAAAAAAAAAGGGTGAGCAACAACACTACTCCCATTATTTATATTAGTTCACACAAACACTCTGCATCCACCTGATACTGGCCCGGCCATCAAACTTTAATACTCATTGTGGCCCCGAGCCAAAAAGTTTGCCCGTCCCTGTCAGCCACTGTTTATCTAGCTGTACCAGCACGGTGGTTTGAAATTAGCATCAATAAAATGACTCACAATACATAATACAAGTTAATTCCATTGTTGGGCAGGACAGCAGGGCGGGCCGACACTGTGTAGCCCAGGACAGGTGCTATGGTAATGTCTAGTCACCTGTGCTTGTTGTAACTATAATCTAATTACTTTTTTAGAAATAATAACTCATTACATCACTCCATTACTAAAAAAAAAAGTAATCAAATTACAGTAACGCATTGCCAAAATAGCGCTTTGCTTCAAGTTTCATACTTGAAGATTGGTATTTTGGCTTTAAAACCTGCACAGATTCACATGCAAGGTTAAGAGAGGAAGTGTAATTGACTCCAGTGCTGTCCCTGGTTGGTGAAAGTGATGCTCCTACAACTGTCTCTTTGTTACAACCTGCTGCTGGTGGCTGTATACCACAGGAAGAGTCTGTGGTGTTTTGTCCTTGGTGGTGGTGGTGGTGGTGGGAGTGTCCACTGAGCTGCAGAGGACCCTGCAGACTGCAGCAGGGCAGATAGCAGGACATGGACACAGGGTGAAGGAGAAGTTAATGTCATGATGTGTCAGTCTGCTCCAAGTCACAGGAACAGAGCTGTGCTGCTGCGACTGTCGCTTCACCTTCATCCTGCAGCAAAGAATCCAAAACCACCACCACCACCGTTACCCCACCTCCATTCCATCGTTTTTGTTAATTGCCTTCCTCTGAGCCACAATAGGATTAAAAAAAAGGACAATTTCAAGGTCATTTATCACTTGAAAGCTTTCGTTACGTGCCTTCACACCGCTCGCCTCTCGGTGCATTTATTTATTAAACCCGCCACCAAAACACACCGGCTTGGTTGCTCTGTTGTGATACCGTAAACACACATACTCCTATGTATCAACAGAAAAGGTGTGTCCTATTAAACGAGCCAAGAATTCACTAAGCCAGTTTTTTTATCTCCAACATGTAACTAATGGATATTTAGTACAGTCGGCCAACAATAGCAGGCGAAGCCATCCGGAGCCAAGAACGTATCTCTGAATGCTGAGTGCTTTGGGACGCCATCTGCGTCTGTTGCCAAACGCGCCGATGATTATCACATTGACTATAATAAGCCCACAACATTAAGCCTGCATGCAATGTGTAGCGAGACCATTCCTTTCAATTACACACTAAAAAAGAGGTGTTGTTGTGCCAGCAGTGTGGGGATGACTCCATTGTTTTTGTGGGACAGCGAGCTCAAAATAGCCTCATGAAGAGTCACTTCTTCTCTGTAGCACCTCATCCTTCTTCTGTGTTATTGATGGTAATGTCACGCTTACGGCTTATGAATTCAGCAGATGTTGAAAACTTTTATGGTTTAAAATCACTTGAGACGAAGATGTTTATATATATATATGGATATATATATATATATATAGTATAAAGCAACGACACAAGTGGAAAAAGATCTGGTCTCCTGTGAAGAGTCTTTCAGCCGGATCATTAGCCGTTTTATCGCTGAAACACACAACTTGTGCAGACTGACCTTACGTTGAGATATAGAGTCCAACTAATTGGATTTCAAGAGAGATGTATCTAACCTGAAGAACGGAGGGGGGAAAAAAAGAGCGGGGTGATTGGGACATTGATTTCCTTCATGTAACTTTTTTTTAAATTTTTTTTTTTATCCCAAAGCCTTCATCCATCTGCAATTAATCTCTTGGGCTCGGCAGCCGCTAATTGACTTCACGCCGACCGACTCACTCCCTTTTTCGCCGGCCAATTACAGCTCTCGGCTTAAAGATCGGTCCTAAGAGCAACAGAGCTTGTCTCAGATGGGAAATACACTCCACAGCTCTCCTGGTTTTCAAAGAGGAGGTGTTTAAGGGAAGGTTGCATGCAGCACCTCCACCGCCACCACCATCACTTTCAGGAAGTCCAACACATATCTGCTGCTCCTTCTACCACAACTATTGACCTTATTGGTCTTTTTGCCATTGGATAGAGAAAGCGAAGGAGGTGGGTTTCCCTCAGATATTTCATGAAGCTGTCGATTCCCACGTCTCCCTGCCTGTCATACAGAGTGAGGCAGGACATAATGTTGCCCTGAGTTGCCAAATGAACCTAACAAGGTGGTAATTAGCAGATGGTGGGGGCTTCTACATAGAGCTGCTCTACTGTCAGAGAATTGCCTCATTAGACGCCCACTGACACCCCTGCTGGTAACATCTCTGCATTGCTCACGCGCTCATTTAGGAAAAGCATTGTATCCAACGACAAAAAAAAAAGCCCATTGTTATTTAACTGCTTGTTTGCCGGCTGGCCCGGGTAAATATCTGCGGTGATAGTCGATTGTTTTGGCCTCGGCGAAAGTGAGGATGTGCTGTTGTGCCAAGAAATGAGCTGAGCTGCAGGGATTTAGGAGAAGGCAGGTCTCTTCTTTTGCTTTTGGTTCTCATGCCAAACTCATGCAGCAGCATAGATTCTGGTGGTTTTCAGCTGAGTGCTCAGTATTTAGTGTTCGAGATTATCTGACACAAAGTTTCAGCAGGTCTGTGTTTTCCTGACTGAGGGGCTTGGCTCCATACATGCTCATGTTGGGTCGGTGCAAAACTTTTGGTTGCAACTCAAAACCCCATCGATTTGATAGATCACCATGAAACTAATAAGTATTTATGGTCCCCAAAAGATGAAGCCAAATGTCTGTGGTGATTCCCTGAGTGGCTCCATCAGTGAAATACCTCATTAACTACTGACTGGATTGTCATTAAACACAGATTCCATGGTGAAGCCAACCAGTTATGGTGATTTCATGACTTTTCTCCAGGTTTTTGTTTGTTATTACTCTGAGGGAAATGCCTCTTAAACTATTGGATGGAGTTCTATTACATTTTATCCACACATTGACAAGCTTGAGATGTAAAGTTTGGTGATAGCTTCACTTTTATGATCGTGGCTTCATCAGATCAACAACCTCAGCTGTGCTTTGTATTTAGTGCTGATCATCAGATCTTAGCATGCTAACATGCTGCTAAACATTAAAGACCGCATAAAATGTATTTTCCAGCTTTAATCCTCATGTTGATTGTTTATTTATCTGCTAATATTTGCAGAATCCATATCAGAAAGCTGCAAGCTGCTCACAGCTATGCTACTGAGGCTAATGGGATTTCTTGATTTCCCTCATCAAACTCATCAAATACACAATCCAACAACTCCAAAACGCTCTGGTGGACAAGTTGTGACCTGCACATTCACCACGCTAATAATGGAACATTACCAGACAGAGTTGTTTTACAGGCAAATTCATGCAAAACCACTGATGCACGTTGCCTTCAGGGACAGTTTTTCAGCAAGCAGTCTCTGAATTTACCTCTAAAACAACTCTGTCTCATAACATTCCATTATTATCTCATAGCGTGGTGAATGTGCAGGTCACAACTTGTCCACCAGAGCGTTTTGGAGTTGTTGGATTGTGTATTTGATGAGTTTGATGAGGGAAACCAAGAAATTCCATTAGCCTCCGTAGCATAGCTCTGAGCAGCTCACTGCTCTGCTCCTCCGTTCTAAAAATAGCTTGCACCAACAAATAAAGGTAACAAACCTACTGCTATAACTATAGCGATTATGGCAATGGGCCAATTTGTCAAAATGTTGAACTATCCCTTTAACATACAGTCAATGTGATGCAATCAATATCTAGAATCTATCTGCACAGGTGTTTTCAGTGACATCTTTAAACCTGCTAAAGGGGAACGTGTTAGCATTTAGCTCAACACATGTTGGTGCAGCTGCACTGAGCTGCCAACATGACTGTAGACCACTGAATTTCTTTTCACTCATTTTTGCTGCAATTTGTCCAAAAGAATCTGACGCTCATACATAAAACCAAATAACTGTGGGCATTTTAAAGACTTTCTTGTGCAGCGGACTTTCATGTTTTATCACAGTTGTTTTGTAGCCGCAGCAGCAGCAGAACTGAGGCTCTTGTCGGCTCTTTTGGCTCAAAAACAACTTGTCTCTCAATGAAAAGACTTTTTTTTTTTTTTTAACAAAGCACAGTTTTTGACATCAGTTACTGAAAAGTGACAGATGGTAAGGTGAGCTGAGAGTAGCAGTTTCCCATGGCAGATACCAAAATGTAAGTGTCCAATGGGACTGTGTGTTTGTGTTACATCCCACATACAGTGTTTCTTTTTTTTTTCTTTTTTTTATTCTGAGGGTCTTTTATTATTGATCTGAGTAAGGCCTCTCATCCTCCATATGTTGTGAGAGTGAAAACTAATGTCAGATTTAGACGGAGCGAACGGTTTGGTTTTTATTAGCCTTTATCTGCACTGATCTGCGAGGCAGGAGGCAGGCAGGCAGATAAGGGCGACGGCGGCGGCGTCAGTGACAGGTTGCTGCACACATCACTTGAAAGCAGAGGCTTGTGATATGAGAGAAAACAAAAGGTTAAGTGGCTAGCTGTGCAAAAAGGGAGAGGGGATGGGTGGTGGTGGTGGTGGAGGGTGGGGAGGGGGGTGTAGCAGGGAAGGTAGATGGCTACTCAGACAGCGATCTCAGACAACACAGGTGTGAGTGGCCCTGTGGGGATCTGCCAGGACTGATGAATCTCCACAGCTCAGGAGGCGAAGAGTCGGGAGGGAGAGTCAGAGATGGAGTGATAGAATAATGATGAAAGGGGCAGGAGGAGAGGAGAAGAGAGGAGGAGGGGAGGGGGGTTGTTCCACGTGCATTCCCATGCATCATCATTACTCCATTCTGCAAACAAACCCCCCTCCTCCTCCTCGCTCCCTCTGTTTTTACTGATTCTCCATCCTTGAACCCCCCCTCCTCTCCCCACCACTCCACCCTCCCTCTGTATGAGAGTGTCTAATAGCCAGATGACAAGGCACAAAGGCGGCCATTGTGCCCCGCATGCAGGGCCTGTACTACCAGTGATGTGCTGCCTTGTATCCTAGCGGGATAGCTGAGAGTCCCCCCCCTCCACCCCACGCTCTCTTCTTTCTTTCTTTCTCTCTTTTTTTTCTCTTTTCTCTCTCTCCGTCTCTAGAGATATGATGTAGCGCGCTAACACAACCTGACAGGCGGGCCACAAAGGCTGCCCTGTTGGAAGCACTTGAGTGGGAGTTTGCTATGGGCAGGGGAGGTGATTTGCATGTGTTTGCGTGTGTGTGTGTATGTGTGTGTGTGTGTGTGTGTGTGTGTGTGTATGAGAGAGAGATTGATTTTGTTGACCCATTGAAGTATCTACCCCTTCCCCGCAGGAATCCTGGGAATCTGGTGGTAACAATTAGTACCGTTCATTGTCCTCATACACAAACCAGCTGATCTCTTTAGGCAGTGTGTGAAAAATGGGAATCAGGGGGGAGGCGTTCCCAAGTATGAAGGTAGTTAGAGGTCAGAGTCACCCCAACAACATGGGAACACAGTCCTGACACGGTAGGAGGAGGAGGAGGAGGGGGGAACCATATTGTTATGCTGCATGTGTATGTGCGTATTGGAGGTTTTTCATGTCTCACAGCTTCTGGGAACGTGGACCGCAGGCCTGTGGCTTTCAAGTTGTGATGTGAAGCCAGACCCAGCTTTTTTTTTCTTGTTTCCCTTGACATAAATTCCTCACATTCACTGTTGTGCCAGTAACAAAAAAAAAAGTTACATAATGCAGAGCCTTGCTTCTGTTGGCCTGGGCCTCCACTTCACTTGTACCTCTACCACTGTGTGGCAACTGCTTTACTGTTTCAACTAAAGAGGAACTAAGCAGCATTTCTCCCATGGCTATGCTACATATTTACCTTAATTAAAAAGCTGCGGAGTAATTGTGATAGTTAACTACCTGACTTGTGACTTATTACGAGTGAGAATGGAGGCTCTCTGCCTTCCACCTGGCGTCTCACGGCTGAAAACCAACCTTACAGCATCAGTGTACTGTTGTCCCAGCTCTCGTCTCTGTGCACCGCGACACAAACGCACTCCGTAACCATTTATGACAGTTAAGACTACACAAATATACACATTGTGACATTGTATATGTTATATAACGTTATCCACCGCTCCATGTATTGATTTTTCCCTGGCTTCATTGTAAACAAATGCACACAGCCAGGAGGAGGGTTAGCGAAACAGAGGAAAAGCGACCAGACTTGCATAGTTCCTCTTTAAGTAAAGCAGCAGCAGCAGCATGGCAAAGCAGAAATTGCCAAATCACTCATGCATCCTCTCTCCTGTGGAGGGAAAAAAAAGCATAAAGTATTGAGAAGCGTTGAACTACCAGTTAGCAAGAAACTCCATTTGCGGTAATCAAAAGTATTTTTCAGCACCACTTTTTGATGGATGTTAATGCAGGGAGGAGAATCAGCGCCTCCTTAACCAGCTGACATCTCGCGGCTGATCTACAGTCCCAGCGGTCGTCGCTTTTATCCCCTCCGGGGCCGAGAGAGAGAACTTCATTTAATTTACAACATTTTTAAATTAGGCCCCGGCAATAGCTTTTCATTCCCCCTGCAGCCAAGTTTATCCTCTGATACTTCCTGCTTAAAATATATATATATCGCTCACATGTTACAGAGCTGAACTCGTGTGGAGTGTGGGATGCGTAGGACGCTTCACACGTTTTAAATTTTTCATCACTTTCACAGTTGGGATGTTTCTCTTTGTTACTATGCAATATGAATATTTCTAATTCACTTTCACTAGTTTGAGAGAGCGAATCTTTTGCATGTATGTGTGTGTGTGTGTGTGTGTGTGTGTGTGTGTGTGTGAGAGAGAAGGATTGTGTTTACATTGGCAGACAGCAGATTCACACAGATTCGTGTTGAAAAAATATTTAATTTGGGAATCAAAGCGAGTCTGCAGTGACTTTTTTAGTGTGTGCACTTGATCAAAAATTAGAAGTGTGTGACTCACAGGCTGTGAGCTGTGTGGTGTGATCAAATATTCATCAGCAGATTAGCCAACAGCTCGTAGAATCACGCTCACAATAGGAGGGGGGGATTAAAAAAAAAATAGAAATCATATATTTACAGTCTCTGCAGGTGTCCTGCTGCGAGAGGTGTGTTATCTGACTGACTGATGTTCCCCCTCGCTGGAGTTTAACACAGAGCTCAGCTGGAGTTTGACATCACTCACACTCAGACATAGACACACACACCGGCTCCTGCTAGACTTTTTTTGAATTATCAACATTTTCTAATCTGGAGAAGCAGGGACGGGATTCAATGCTTACCTCAGACTCAGAGACTGTATATATGTTTCCATCCACCTGTCAATCATATTATCTGACTTACTCAGGCCTTTGTATTCCTTTGGGAATGTAGGACATTGATGAATTGTTTACTTGTCGTCTGTTGGCTGTTTCCACATCAGTCCCTTCTTCTTGAACTCTTGCTCCGTGCTCTTCCTCTGCCCAGTTTACCTGGGGTCCATCATGCTAGTGCCTGGTTAGTTATGGTGGTTTTGTCTCTTCTCAGTGTGTGGGCCAATCCAGCTCCACTCTCTCCTTAACAGCTGTAGCTATTTCTGTTGTTTTTGGTTTGGTTTGTTCCCACAGGTTGATGATGTTAATTATATTTGGCCAAAAGATTCAGAGGATGCATCTTAGGCAGTGGTTGATGAAAATCATCAATGTATAGGTGATGTTGGTGGTGGTTCTCCAGCAGCAGTAGCTATAGTTTTAACACTGGAGTTGAAGATCTTAAAGGAATAGTTAACCAAAAAATGAAATTCAGTCATTAGTGGCTCACCCTCATGCTGATGAATACTCCAGAGTAGTTTTTTTATTCTTCAAAGTGCACCTGGAGACCCGGGAGGCCGGTTCGTAGTCCAGCGAAAACTTTATATGAGATTAATAGGGCCCGACACAAAAACGTCCATAAAACTACACAAAAACCTTGTAATCTTCCTCCATACGGCTCGTCCACTGCAATCCAAGTGTCCTGAAGGGATATAGTCCAGATCTCAAGGAAATTTAAATCAAATGCAACTGGACTTGGTTATTTGTCTAGGAAGACATTTTCCAAGGGGCTTCATCAGTTCATGTTCGCATCTGACCAGGCTGAGACAGGTCAGATGCGAACATGAACGGATGAAGCCTCTTGGATGAGAGATGAAACGTCTTCCTAGACAAATACTGTAAACAAGTCCAGTTGCATTCGATTTAAATTTCTTTGAGATAACTACCTAGACAAATGAGAATATTCACAGGCTGATTTAGGGCATTTTTACTTTGAGGAATAAAAAATTACTCCGGAGTATTAATCAACATGAGGGTGAGTCACTAATGACAGAATTTCATTTTTTGGTGAACTATTCCTTTAAACTCGGTTGGTAGTGAGATTTTGAAGGTTGTTCTTGCTTTCCCTATTCTAGTTTTTACATCCTGTTCTGTCCCACCATCCACAGCTCATATGCTTCCCAGCTATGGGAATTTTTCAACCTCTTCCAGTGCCTGGCCTCTGATGGTTATTTGGGCTCATGCTTTTGTGCATAATTTTGGTTTTCAGTCCATTTATTTAGAGTCCCACTCATGCTGCAGTTGGGATTTGTCTTGCATCTGCTGGTGACTGTGTAGTGTCATCTAATCAGCAGTCTTTTTATTGTTGGTTGTTCCTTTCATGATCCAGTCGATGCATAGCAGGAAGAGGGAAAACATGTGGAAGGAAACTGTAGCTTGTGGCAGACGTTGACGGCAAACAACAGCACATTTTTAGCTCCTCAGCGCCGAGACTTGAGCCCAACCATCAGACAAAGTCCAGAGTGATGTTTTATGTAGATGGCGGACCTCAGTGCTCTCTTTCAGTCTCTTTCTGTACGAGGTTAATCGTGTCCGTCCTGCTGAGCAGCTCTGAGGAGAAGCCGCTGGTTCGCGACGCCTGCGGTGAAACTGACGTCACGTTCAGAGCCCATCCGGCCGTGTGTCCCTTTCTCACAGCTGGAGTCCAGCACAGAGGAAGAGTCCTACCACAGCAAACACAAGGGACTTCTCTCTGTTCCTTCCTCCTCCTCTTCTTCCTCTCCATCTCTTTTCTTCTGTCACTCTGTCGCTCCAAGGAGAATAGTAAATGTCCCCTTCCTCTTGAAGACGACAGTGCAGCCCCAACACTTTCCTTCAGCTGATGTCGCCGAGAAGCAACTGCCCCAATTTTTGTGTTCCTCTTTGTCATGCATGCGCACATCTGGATTTTAATGAAAGAGCCCAATTAATGTTTCATTACGTCTGACAACTTCACCACCCCGCCTCTCGCCACTTACTGTAGCACTCACTTTCTCAGGTATAAGCAACAGACACACAGTCCTTTGATTTGGTTTTGCTGTTGGTGGGTCAGTTGACTTTGGTTGCAGGTTGTTTGTTTTTATGAATTTAAATTCAAGAACATCTTTTTAATTGTCTCAGACTCCAGTTGTCAGCGTGGGTGTTGTGTAAATAAGCGCCTTCCTTCCTACGTGATTTAATTGTTGCGCTGACCCAGATTTCTCCTCCTCCTTCTGCTTCTTTCCTCCAGGTAAGGTGTTGAATACTGATTTGCGTCACTACCTCAGTCTGCAGTTTCAGAAGGGCTCCCTGGACCACAAGCTCCAGCAGGTGATCAGGGACAACCTGTACCTCCGCACCATTCCCTGTGAGTAGCCTCTCTCTCTCTCTCTCTGTCTGTTTAGGTTCTGCTCGCTGACCTCTGACCCCTCCAGATGGAGCCTGGTCTGCTCACATCTGTACAACTACCTGCACCATACCTCTTTTTACCTGCATGAATTTATTATAACATCCCCTTTTTCATTTTTTAAATCCTCCCCAACCCTCCTTTGCTCCTCAGTTCAGCTGATAATATGAATTTCTGATTAGACTTTTCTATTCTGTTCATAATCTCGAAATAATTAGTAAAAGCACCAGTTCTTCTGCTTAATGTGACTCTGATGTCCTAAGAAAACCTGAGCAGACTTTGATATGTCAGGCTGACAGTGAAATATGCTTTAAAACTCCAGGGGCCTCATTTATCATTGTGGATACACGCTTTTTTACACGCTCTTTCCCCCATTTTGTGCGTACGCACTTTTCTCCGCCTAATTTGGGATCTATCAAACCAAAACTTGTCGGGAGTAAGTGCAAAAATTTACGACCAGTCCGACCATGGCGTACCGGCATTTACACGCTTTTTGAAGAACAAGAGGAATTGGCGACGCCGCTGCAGAGTCAGAGAACTGCAGTATGCGAGGGAGAGAGGAGCGCGGACACTGTTTGAAGTAGCAAGTGGTGGTGATCATGACCCCCCCCCCCCCCCACCACCACCACCACCACCGCACACGTGTTGACGTCGGCACTTTACATGAAAAGCACAGCGACTCTGATTTTTCCCCTGTGCATTTACACTAGTTTGCTCCTAAATACTGGCTTTATAAAACGAATTTCGTTTTCTTTTGATATCATATTGATATTTTTCCCTTGCATGTAGGCTACACCTCTTCCACAACCCGTCTGTCCAGTCTGGAAAATAATTACTGCGACGTGCGTGTGTTACGTAGCCAGACTGGACACACACAAGCAAGCAGCAAGCCCAATAATGTCGGAGCAAATCAAAGCAAATGAGAAAACATGATCGATATTTTTTGTGTGAATAATATTTATTGTATTTAACAAAAATGGGTGCTGCCCAACATCATTTTAGGAAAAGTCACAGACTGGTGGACTTCAATGTTTTTTTTTTTTTTTTTTTTTTAATATATAGCCATGCACAAATGAAAATCAAATCTTCCAGTGAACGGAAGTTGGGGGTTAGTGGAAAGGGGTGCAAAGTACTGACTGGCAGTGGAAACCCTGCTTTAAATTATTATGACATAATCTAAAATAAGGGGCAGAATAAATATGATTCTTCTTCTTTCTGTTCTGTTTCATTTAGATTTGGGAGGTTTTTTTGTTTTTATTGTAGCCTTTCAATGCAAGATGATGTTTCTGACTGATATTGCCGTGTTACCTGTATCTCGCTTTCAGAGAAATTCCGCTTCTTTCTCCGCTCTCCGTCCGTCTGTTGTCTTCACCGTCTTCCACTGACGTCATTCCACACGTTTCCAGAGTGCACATGGCTACTTAATATGCACGTAACTGATTTGCATTGACCACATATGGTTGCGTGGGGCTGTTTAGGGGGCTGGGTATGAGGCGTGTTCTCATCCACGCTTTTCTCAGGTCCGGTGTGATCTATCAAGGGAAATACCGTGCAGCCGTGTGTACGCGGAGTTTGATAGATCTGAAAAGAGTGTATATTTTTTGGTCGTACGCACATTTTGCCTTTCCGTCGTACTGAAAATTTAAGAGGACTTTTACACGCTCTTTGATAAATGAGGCCCCAGGGCTTGTACAAAGGAAATCTGCGTTGGAAGTGAGGGCAATTAGGCGTTTTCTCTGTTTTTATGTTTAATTTAGCAGAAATAAGTTTTGAGACTGAATATAAGAAGTATTGAATTAAGACGGACATGGATTTCTCCGTTTTTCTGCTTTTACTCAAGCTGTTTTTTTAGTCTTTCTGCTTGCAACACTCGAGTCTTTCTTTCTTCCTCTTATGAGTCGTCTACACTGTTTCTTTTAAAGTACATGAATAAATAACCAGGACAAAACAATTTAGTTTTTATACCCCAGTGATTTTAAAATGAACATCAAGGCCAACAGGCGTAAATGAAAGAACAGCTGCGATTCTCTAGGCTGTACAGCTGATTTTTTAAAATTTGTTTTATTCCATTAGCCACTGCTCAAGACGTCGTTTATTATATAAAGCTCAGTGTTTGAAAAGCTCTTATGTCTGACATTTTGCGTGGAGGGAAAGTCTTTTAAAACCTGTTTTCTTGTTGTTGTTGTTGTTGTTGTTGTTATTTTAAAATAAAATAAGGCTTTAATAATTAATTGGAGATAATTACATGATCATCATCATCATGTTGAATGAAGCTGCCATTGAAAGTGAGGCCTGAGTGCTGCATAGCCACTTAATTACAGTATAGAATAGGCTATATAGAGTTAAAACCAACAACATATCAGTCATTGGCTGGTTAAAGGTACCTGGTGTAAAGTGAGATTTCCATGTATTTTTTTATTACAGGGCAGGTCCTGGTTCTATAGTAATACTGTGGAAGTATTAAAGCCTCAGTCCACAGGGAAGTGCACACAGCCTCTATCAGAAACTGAGCCTTAAAATGAGCCGTCAGGACTCTCTGTGACCTTGTGATGTCACAACAAAGCAACCAAACCCAACCTTGGTGTTTCTGAATGTTTTGCCGAATATATTGGATCACTCAGAGAGCAGTCAGCCAATCAGATGAGAGGTTAAGATCCTCTTTTCTCATTGGCTGACATAGCGATATAAAACTACATTCAGACGATTTAAAGGTTGAGCCTGGAGGTTTGTTCATTGCAGTTTGTAAACTCGGCCCCTCCTCTCGGGCTCAACTGTGTAGCCTCCTGCCCCAGACAGCAGCAGCAGCAGTTGACAGGACCGCAAAGGAAAGGAAATACAGTCTGCATGAAGCGCTGGAGCGGTGGGCCGATACCTGTCACCACCGCTAGCAGAAGTTAGTGTTGAGCTAGCGGGTGTTAGCGGTGGCAGATAGCATCCGCCGCTACCACTTGCTAGCATCCGGGACTCCTACTCTGCTCCACAGAGCTTCACCTGAGCTCTGTCATTGGCTGGAGAGCAAACACACACTCTCTCACTCTCCAGCCCTGTGTACAACAAAACAAAGCAAAAGACCAAAACACAGACAGGGGGAGGGAGCGCTGCAGACACAGGCACCACCACACAGGACTAGAAGCCCATAGGTGATGATTAAGACGGATTTTATTTGTATAAGCCTAGTGTTTATTTTTGAGCAAAAACCTCCAGACTCTACCTTTAAGGTTCTTAAAAATAACACAAATATCTTCTTAATGGATCAACACTTCAGTGGAAAAGTATTACAGAAAGGGAGGGACCTTGAATGCATCACAATCCACAGGCTGCCACCTACAGTATTTCTGCACATTTGAGTGCACTTAAGCGAGTCATCATGGAGGAATAAGAAATCCTGTGCCATGTGAATCCCATGCAATATGTTGTGGTCTGGCTTCAGTGAGCTCAGCATATGTCCACCGTCCACTCAGCTTGCCCAGACCCGTGCCAGTGGCTTATCGCCGCACACTGAGCCACAGTGACCCCGCCGGGAGCCTAAATAGTCGCTGCAGCGTGACGCGGCCGCCGCTCATTACAGCAGCCCGAGTGGCATCTTAGAGCGAAAGAAGCATGACTTCCTCTCTCCACCACACACACACACTCACACTCACACACTGGGAGGCTTCATTAAGTGTCACTCCCGCCGCCCACAAAAGATGACAGGAGCTCAAGACAGTGCCAGGGGTCCAGGGCACCGCGAAATCCTTGAAGCTTGGCTAAATCCCAACCACCACCACCACACCACCATCACCCCCCCGCTCCTTCAACCTCACTGCCAACTACCTTTCTCCTTCCCCGGGCATTAATATCCGTCACGGCACAGCAATCAGCTCCATGAGTCTCATTGCAAGATAAAAAAAAATTGAGGAAATATAAAGTGGAAATGTTAAAAAAAAAAGCCTCAGGTCTTCTATCTCTCTTTTGAGAAGATTGAGGAGAGCTCCTTTTAAGTTTTTTAAGCCACTGAGACAAAAGTCGGACTGCAGCTTTGCACTGGGGGAGAAATGAGAACATGAAAGTAAATTATATCGACCGCCCTACATCAGATGACTTGTTTTATCTATTTGGTATAAAGACCGTATTTATCTACAGTTTCCTATAAATTACATAAATACAGACCGGAGCGCCTCAGGAGATAAATCGGGCTGCTACAAGGTCAAACATGGTAAATTGAACAGATTTTTTCTCTCTCTTTCCTCTTTTATGTACATTGTGATATACTGTTTTCTCAGGTTCCATTGTTTTGTCCTTGAACGTCCTTTTTATATCAGACATATGAACATGTAGCCATGTGGGCAGTATCATACAATACGGTGGAAAGGATTTTTCAGAGCAGTGTAGGATCAGTCATGTTACTGTTATTACAGTCAAATGAGGTTTTATCCCTGGAAACAGGTTTATTATTGTGGAACAAAAAAAAAACTTGAATTATATATGTTACAGACAGTATCAGTTAAAATTCATGTTCATCAAAGACTGTACGACTGTCTCATTATTGGCTTGTACAGATGTTGCATAGTGCTTTTCATATGCCTTGCCTGTTATTTGATTTATTTATTATAAAGCAATTTTTTCATGTTAGTGTTTTACATAATGTGGAAATGTGATGATTTATAAAGGCTTATCTCATCTTATCTGAAAGCAGAAAATCAGCACACATACTAAGTGAATTCATAGTAATCGAATAACATGATGACATGCATCATCACACTCACATGTACTGCAACACAACGTGGGCCGCAGCCATAATCATGCACCAGATAACACTGCTGAATGTAATATATTTGAAGGCAATAACTCAGGTCTGTAGCTTTAATTTCTTTTCTCGGGAGGAGCTGCTGACAGTGAGTAAAGGGCGTTTGTAAGACAGTGATGAAATTAAGATGAAACGGGGACGTGGTGGGACACAGACAGTTGTCAAAGTTTTTATTTATTTATTTCTTTTCTATCAGTCTGTGCATTAGACGTGTTGATGTCAGGCTCATGTCTCTCGTCTCTGTTAACGTCAGAATTTTAATGCAGCCTGTGTGAAGAGTCCTGACGTGTGTTTACCACAGTTAGTGACAGTGAAGGTCGACGTCGGTGCTCCTTCTTCTTCCAGACTTGTGCTCTGATTTACTGCACATTCATCAGACATTCAACACGACACCACTGCCAGATATCTGTCAGTGTCATTTTACTATTCTTTTTTTTCTTTATTATTTTATTTCTCTGTTGTTCGGCTGCAGTTCGTATCTGTTTCATACAGTGATGATGATGGTGCAGTCTAGTTAACACCCAGACTCACACAGTGCACCCTATAGACCTGGTAGCTACTGTTATTTCTTCCCACTTTGCTTTGTTTTGCAGCTTTCGTCTTATATCGTATTCATGTGCCCGTTTCATCTCTTCAAAGAAAAAGCTTGTGAGGAACCACACACATAAACAGTGTGTTCTCTCTCCAGCGAGAATTGGCAGCAAATTTCCTTCGTCTCTTCCTCAAAGCTCCTTATCCCGACACACTCCTTGTCTGGTAACACTTAGATTTCTAGTTTCAATAGTCTTAGCAGTCTCTCTCTCTCTCTTTCTCTGTGCACTGTAGCTTCCTCTAATCACACACACATCACAGACACAGCTACGGTCCTTGTTTCTTCCTCTCCCCTTTATTAAGTGGTGACCTCTTCGTCTTGTCACCTCTTGTCGCACTTATTCTACGGCAGACTTTAAATGATGAAACAACAGTTACAAAGTCGCACAGTGGTGTGATGAGAATTAAAAACTGTCGAGGTGAGAGAAAAGCGATCGAGCTCGTTTGAGAGCGGGTCGTCAGGCGAGGCGCCGGCAGAATGAACTACTATAAAGGTGAAATAACCACATTCCCCCCCTGTTGGAACAAGCTCATATTTCCATCCTTCTTGTGGCCTCGGCCGCTTCCTGATTGCTCCGTTTGACAGAATAAAAAATGGCCTCGGCAACAGACTAAGCTGTTTTCAGATGTGATGGCTCATCTTGCAGTCAGGATGGATGTTGACACAGAAAGAAAATGAAGAATGGGATGGGTTCCCTATTAAACCCCCCCCACCCCCCACCACCACCACCCCTCCTCCTCTTCCCTCTCCCCTCTTCCCTCCTCCATCTTCCTCCCCTCCTTGTGCCTGCAGCACATCCAGATCGCAGAGCAGTTCAGCTGAGGTACTGTATGAGCTCTGATTACATCTAAGATGACACTAAGCAGAGTCGACATGTTGGCGAACGTGAAATCGTTTTCATAACAATCTGTTTTTAATGTTTCGCAGATAAGAGTGTCAGACGAGCAGAAACATGACACTTTTTTTTTTTTTTAACTAGTTGCAGTAGTTAAGGCAGATTATTATTTAATGGATGCAACTTTGCAAAGTGCAGAGCCGCCACTCTCGGAGCTGTGGCAGAAAAAACACAAAAGATGTTGCAAGAAGTGAGTGTGAGGTGAAAGTATGGTGGCCCTGAGTGGTCAACTCACCACAACTTATGAAAGCACATGCAGAAAAGGCTCACAAGCAAATTTAGAAAACGTCTTGACAATATCCGTCCTGCAGATATGCAGAGCAAGGATGCAAATATGCACAGACAACAACAGAGTGATGAACCTGACTGTTGTTTAGGGTTTTTTAAATGTGTGTCCCCACTTGGTTCACGTGTCTCCTGGAAATGCTGCCATTGTCGTTTGTGCGACCTGCAGCACAATTTCTGTGAATGTGCTTGTGTTTTGTCGATGTGCATGTGTTGTGTTTAAATTTCAGGGACAGGAAATTCGAACAGTTTTGCTTCTTTTGCAATTGTTCCTCAAACATAGAGAAACTTGACCTTGACCAAAACCCCTGGCTAAGGAGACAATACACTGTAAAACATGCCAGTTACTTTTACTCCATAACCTTGGAGAGTTTAGGCTGTTTTTTGTTTTTTTTTCTTTTATATGAACCTGAACAAATCTTTCCCCAGTGCTGGAAACAAGTGGTTTGGCTATAATTTGTAATGTTATTGGAAAGGACTTTTGACAGTGATGTTGCTCTGGGGACAAAAGTTAATTTCAGGAGTGCACAAACAAAAATTATCTGGTTTCTGGCAAATAGGAGGAGGTTGCTGAAAAGAGTCTGTTATAAAACATGTCTTTAATTCAGCTATGTTAAGCTGAAGTCAACACTATACATCTAGTTACACTCTGTTATGTTGCCATGTAAACAGAGGTTGTGTGAGAGTCTGGGGTGGAATAACTAAATGAATACATGGCAAAGGATTATTCAACAAATGTACAAGAGGGTCAACAGTGAAGATGGATTTCTAAAACCTGCTCTTCTCTTTATTTATTGAACTGATTTTGTGTTTAATTGCATCCTTAAGGAATTAAAGTGCAGTGGTTGGACACTGAGTGTGCAATTAAAAGCCTGTTCGTTATCATTATCATCAGTTACACTTCCTCTGTATTCTGACGGCTCTGCTGCTGCTTTTCCCTCCGTTTCATATTTGACTAATAAATTCGTAGCTTGGTGCTCTTGGCCCTGTTGACTATTCATGATGTAGATACAGATTCTCCCTCGAGTGCTGTATTTGGACTTGAGTCACATCCCCCGTGGGCATGTTGGAGACGGTATCACTTACAAATCCCCCCCACTGTCGGTGAATAGCATGTTCCACTTGTCTGGATGTTTCCCTCCGTCTTAAACTGTGTCATTTTTGGCAGGTACCACTCGGCAGCCCAGAGAGGGGGAAGTTCCCGGCGTGGACTACAATTTCATCAGCGTGGGGGAGTTTCGCGAGCTGGAGGAAAGTGGACTGCTGCTGGAGAGCGGCACGTATGATGGTATGTCCCAAAACAACACAACACTCACTGGAACTGGAAGTGTAAAGACCTTGAATGACTTTCCCTGTGGATGTTACTGTAACGCTCAACTCAGATCTTAACATCTACAACATGCTAATGTTTTATCATTGTGTTGGATCCCAGTTGCTCGTGTTGCGAGTCCTTTGGTTTTTCAATTAGTTTGTGGTTTGATTTGAGGTCATACTCACACATCTGGATTTCGGTTCATGTGGCCCAGAAGGAAACGAAAAACAGAAAACACACCACAGTGGCTTTTTTCTTTTTTGAACAAACCAAGAACAGTAAACATGAAGTCAACAGGACTTCATGTTTACATCATTTACCTTAAAGGTCCAGTGTGTAAAAATTGGCAAGGTTTATTGGCAAAATCTGAATATACTACCCATGAATATATTTGTATAAGTGTTTAATCGCTATTAAATAAAATTCTTCTTTTACTGTATATATACATACAGCAAGGGTCTTACATACACACATACACCAAGAATGTCGCCATCTTTGTTTGTACGGTTTGTGTCACCAGCTTTGTTGAAAACTAATGCACATGGCTGGGCGGGACAGTGAGGACAGTTTGCTGTGAGTTTTTATGACAGTGTTGGAAATATGCACCCAAACTGTCTGTAGAGAAAAAAGTGACCAAAACAGAGAAAAAGCAACCAGACTTGCATAGTTCCCCTTTAAAAGGGAACTCATGTACCGGGCAGTGTTGATAGCTGTCACCCTGCATCCTCATCCATCATCATCCTCATCATCATCTCTACATATGGAACTCTTTGCTGTGCTTTTATGTGCTGTTATTGTCTCACCAAAGAAAACTCTGAGAATAATGAGCCTGTTTAGTCAAGACTGCAACTTGACCTCGACCTTGATGTGATGAACATGGAGGAAAAAAAGAAGAAGGAGACAGTCTTGCCATATTAATCAGGAGCACAGCTCCTGTTTGATCCCTGTGTTTCTGTCTTGTTTTAATGAGGAACTGCCGAACACACAAGAGTTGAGACGTAAACACAGCTGCTTTTCACTTTCCTGACTTATCCGTTAAACCTTTGCACCCGTGTTGATGCACTTATGCGTTGCCGTAGTTACCGAATGAGATAGGCTGTAGCTGCACGCCCCTGTTTATACAGAGATCAGATGGGTTTATAACACAATTTTGAAAGTTGCCTTTAAAAAAAACACACACACAAACAGTTACCTGCTGTCACGAAATCCTGTGGTCGGTTGGTTTTGTTGCTGACAGAGTTCATCAGCTTGAACAAAATCAATGAGGATTTGATGTGATCAAGGTAAATAAGTGGAAAACTACATTTTCAGAATACGAGGAGTGGCCAGAAATAAACAGAAGATGAAGTTAGAGTACAGGTGGACTCAGGGGGACGTAGCGAATCCCTCTCCGTTCCACTTCTGCTTCGGTCCTGGCTGTGATTTTTGCTGAGCTGTGCACCATCAGGTCACCAGGTGAAGCCGACACGTTGGCCGCGTGTCATCGAACTGTCACTGTAAATGTGAAAGCGCCGGAGATAATTTATCCCCGAGGGAAATTTCTGTTCCCGAAAAAAGAAACAGAAGTTTGTCGAAAAAACATGTCGGTGAAGTAGCAGCTCTCTCTCTCTCCCGCTGGTCGCCCTCTGTCCCACATCCTGCATCCAGCCCCTGGGAGTCCAGACCAGCACTGCAAAATCTAAACCTCCCCTCCTCCCCCTCCTCCCCCTCCTCCTCCCCCCTTTGAGCCTGTGAACCAGTCACTGGGATGAATAATGGATCTGCTCTGCCCTCACCTGCTCACCGCGACACGGCCGAGTGTATATCGAAAGGCACGGGTTCAGAAACCCTCTGAAAGTTAATTATTAATGCGCAGACTTTCGACCTGCGAGTCTCCAAAGATAAACACGCACACACACACACACACACACACACACACACACATACATACTGTACACACACACATGAATGCAGTGAAGGAAAGGAGAGAGACATTTAATGAGTGATTGCCCCGTGGTGAGTTCGTCACTGATTGCTGCAGCGTTCAAACTGCAGATTGTAAAATGAGCCTCCAGGGTCCATTCACACAGAAAAGGGCCGTGTGTGCACTAACTTGTGTTTTAAAGAGGAACTATGCAACTTGGTCACTGTTCCTCTGTGTTGCTAACCCTCAGTCTGGCCACATGCATTTGTTTTTAACAAAGCTGGCGGGAAAAAAAGGGATGTACAGCGTGAGATTTGTCCGCTCCCATTCATCGTCACGTGGCAATGCGGGGACAGACTGAACTACTATATCTCCAGGTTGAATTTGTCCAGAATTGTCCTTTAAAGGGACAACGAGGAGTTTTGGAAAAGCGAAGCGTTTTCACACTATATTTATGAGCCTCCTTGCGCACCGTGAAATTCTTTGACCGGCGCAAGACGGACTCATGTTTTCATTCATCAAGAATTTAAGTCAGAGGTTCGAAGACGATCACATACCGTTGTAGTTCCGACCATAAACGGCGATTCGGTTGCGTTATTCTCATGACTCGCCACGAAACCGAAAGTAAGGAAGCGCTGGTCGGCTTTTAAATAACCAAATAGAAACTCCTCGTTGTCCCTTTAACTGTCATAAACAAGAGATCACGGGTTACGGGGCGCGTTACGTTTGTGTGGCGTCGCCGCAGAGACGAGAGCTGGGATACCGGGTCGGAGGCTCTGATCTTACAAGGTTGGTTTTCAGCCAAGAGACGCTAGGTGGAAGGCAGAGAGCCTCCATTCTCCCTGGAATAAGTTACAAGTCATTGATATAACCAGCACTAGGACTCTGGAGCTGGTTAGTTCAGGTAAAGATGTAGCATAGCCACGGGAATAAGCCTGCTTAGTTCCTCTTTAAAGGGAGGATGTGAGTCCAAGCGTTGTGGTGGGGTAAGGAGGCAATGAGATATAGCTGTGGTGGTTGGTGTTACAACTTAATATCACACAGACTCTTTATTTTATTGTGTCACTGCTGGTATGATATCCCCCCTGTTGTGTTTTATTGTGTTATTGTTGTTTCCATGCCGCCTGGCTGCAAACAGACCTTCCCTTCGAACCGAACCGAACCAAAGTGAACTCTGCATCTGAGTCAAAAGCGCAGGGAAAAACCACACTCCTTCTCTGTCTACTGTTTCATTGCAGTCTGTCATTATTCATCTCCCTTCCTCCTCCTCCTCCTCCTCCTCCTCCTTCTCCTCCTCTTCTTCTTGTGACACGCTTGGCTTCGTCTCATGAGGCCGTACTCGATATGCTGCTGATGCTGATGCTGCTGGTGGGATGGAGATGTCGTCCTGTGAGACCAGGTTCATCGCTGTGACTAATCCTGCAGACCTGTGAACAACGGGAGCTCCATGTAGCCACGGTTAATCTGTAACCAGGGGTGACACCTTCTCTCTCTCCCTCTCCTTCTCTGTCTCCCGCTGCTGCTGCTGCTGCTGCTGCTGCTGCTGCTGCTGCTGCTGCTGCTGCTGCTGCTGCTGCTGCTGCTGCTGCTGCTGCACTGGAGCCAATATCTGAGACAATGAGCGTCCCACAGATTGGTTGTCGTATCGCTCACCAATAATAGAAAGTAATTTCAGAAAGGCCAGTATTATGAAACTACTTAACCAAGCATAAAAAGAGGGGAAAATTTGGCGTGTTCATGAAATCACCCCTCAGCATTAATCCAATGCGTTTGCAGCTCTTTCCGCCTGAATCCCAAGTAGGTTTCACAGCAGCAAAGTTGAGTTAACCCCCCGTCGGAGTGGATGTGGATGTCGAAGTTAAGAAAGAAAAAAAAGAAAGAAGAAAAGAAAAACACAGAGATTGGTTTGCCAGTTTTTGTTTTACAGAAAGATGAAAGTGTCAGGGTGTGAGTAATACTTGTTACCTTGGCTGTGCTGAAACTCTCAAGCAGTAGATTTGCTTGTGTGCCAGTGTGTGCACATGTATGTGAATTAGGGCATATCCAATTTTCTACCCCGCACTGTGGACGGGTGGCAGAGGGAGAAAGCGAAAAAAAAAAACCAGAAGTATGAATCATTCATGGTGGAGACAGGGAGCCGAAATGGACAAGTGAAATTCAACAGAGGCAGGTGTTGGAAGTAAAAGTCAGCACGGTGGATGATACACAGATTCCATCAGACACGCAGCGTTGTGTTAACTTTGATGTCTTATTGCTCCCCCAATTTATGCTGGAGATTTATACACTCTGTTTTCCATATGTCAGAGAATCTCTGTGCAAAACAGAACAGGCTTTCTTCTCTTTCCTTGCTCCAATTCAACGTCAGTAACGATATGTCAGACTTTTTCTCCAAGTTTTTTTTTTTGGTAGTTTCAGCTTGAACTGCAACAGGCTGGAAAGATGCACAGCATGAGAAACTTCATGACAGAATCTGTGGTTTCAGGTGGTGACATACAGGACTCTGGAAAGTTTTTTAGGCACTTCAGATATTTAATAATAACAATAATAATAATAATAATATTACTCATAATGAAAAAGATATTTAGATTCTTCTTCATTATGCAGCACCGTCCGAGAGCCCTCTGATCGGTCCCACATTTACTATGACAGTGGTCCAGAAATTACAGCCAGTGTCAAAAACAACTATTTCAATTCACAAGAAGTCCTGCAACAGATGGCAGAGCCCCCCCACCCCCACAGAGTCCTGATCTCAACAGCCTGGAGTCAGTCTGGGACTACATGAAGAGACAGAAGACACTCATATCACTTTTAGACAGACACGGTTCTGTACAAGCTCAAATCACCACCAAGCATTTTGTTTCTTCAGCACTGAAAGGACTTCTGCTCTTCTCCTTTGTGTTGTCAGTCGCTGCCTTTTTCTCGTACTTCCTGCTCATTTTCACAACCTACTGTAGAATATGACGCCCACTGATGATGGAGGATAATCAACAAATTTTTGGGTCTGTTGACATCTGACTTTTCAGGCTCTGAACTGGTTATTTTTTCCCTCTGTTGCTCACCCTGAGGTTTCTCCAATTTTTCCCTGTTAGAGGGTTTTCTATGGAGTTTTTCCTCAGTCGATGTGAGGGTCTAAGGGCAGAGGATGTTGTTATGATGCTGTTTAAAGCCCTTTGAGACAAACTGTTGGTGAAAATGGGCTATACAAATAAAATTGCCTTGCCAGCCAGGTCAAAATTGAGTTGGGGAACCTCTATGAGACGGCCTCAATCCACAGAAGAACTATGGCAAGTTCTCCAAGATACTTCAACAACCTGCCAGTCAGAAATCTGGAAAAAAAAACTGTGTGGAAGTGTGTCAAGGAGAACTGGGACTGTTTTAAAGACAAAGTGTGGTTGTAGACTAAACCTTGGATGAAGTAAATCCATAAATAAAGGCTATTCATGAAAGTATCTTCACTTTACTTACAGTGCTTTAAACTTTTTGCACAGTACTGTAGGTCAGAGGTACGGTGGCCCTGAAGGAAATACATGCAAACAAACAAAAAAAACCACAAGCAAATTCATTTTCTTTCATGCACTGAAAATATGCACAAATCCCTGAAATCACTGTTTCTAGGGGAAACGAGGAAGTGACATGTTGTTCAGTGTTTTGTGACTTTTGAAGTTAAAAGCACTGGCAACATTTTCACTGCCTTTTTTGTGCTTCTTGCAGCTCATTTCTGTTTTTCTTGTGTTGTGAAATTGATGTTTTCTGATGTTAAGGATGTTTTTCTGTAGGATTCATTGAGCGCTCAGGGCCACCATACTGTGTCCTGCTGTAAAGATACATCAGAAATATAAAGACTTACAGACAGGCATGAAAGACACAAGGACATGATTCATAGACAAAGACAGCAATGTGGTGCTTTCACCGCCACAGACAGTCGTAGACTTGGTCGGGGACAATTTGACGAGCGAGTTGTGCCACACAAAATTCATCGCCCTTGACAACCTTTACTGGAAAAGGAATAACCATTTATTGTCACCCTTGTTTTATTGGACCACATTACCTACAACGTTTTATATGCAGGTTTTCTCTCCCTCTCTCTCTCTCTTTGGTGTCATAAGCTTTGTGACGTTTGTGTAGCTGAAGCTTCGTAGCTGTGGATGAGATAGAAACAGGGCAACGGGCCAGAAGTCAAAGAGGAGAGAGGAGGGTGAAAAGGTGCTTTGCTATGGCAACAGCTGCCCCACTCCGAGGAACTGGCAACACATGAGGCCTGAAAGATGAAGTGCCTCAGCTATTAGGACGCCACTGCTGATGATACAGAAGTGGAATTAGTGTGTGTTTGTGTTTTTTTTGTTTTTTTTTGTGCAGGTCCAAATAAGAAGGAGAAAAGGCTAAAAGAGAAAGTGGGAGAACAATAGATGGATGGATAAAGTCAGAGGGATTAGGATGGATGAGAGCGGCTCAATAAGGAGATGGGGAGGGTGTGTGATTTATAAAGGGCGTCACTAGACAGTCAGAGAGGAGATGAACATAAACCGGAGAGGAAGTTTATTTATGAGAGGCAGGTCATCCAGCAGTGGAGGGACACACACACACACACACACACACACACACACACACTTCAAGCAGAGTGAGTAGAGGAATTCAGGGTGGACAGGGTTTGGCCGGTGAAGTGTGGCCGTCCATGCCAAGCAGCGGCCGAGCTCCGTGCCAGGACTGGAGCGCAAAGATGGGCTTCACCCGCCTGAGGCGCTGGCAGACGGGGCAGACGGGGCAGACGGGGCGCTGCCTGGGAGCGGGAGAGCCCATCCTCAGTGATTAATGAGGATCTGTGACTGTGGTTGGCAGGTTCAAAGAGGCAGAGGGGGATAGAAACGAGGAAACAAACAAAAAAAACAACCAACCCTTGAGCGTTGTTTTTTTTTCTTCTTTCCCCCCTAACAACATAAGGGAGGTCTCCAATTTCCATTTGTGTTTGAAAGCATCGCCACAGAAACATTCGGTCGCATGAATAACCATGACGACGTGGATGTTTTTGCGCTCTCGGATTTCCATGGCAGCTCATAAAGAGAGTTTCATGGAGGACGCGGTGGTCGTGTCTCTCTGCAGATGTAAACTCTGGTCACAGTTGCACTTTAGATTTTTACTCAGATTCTCACGAGCTGGAGATGAGATGCCCTGGCAGCTACTGACTGAAACAGATGGCGTGACACACACACACACACACACATCCTTTCTCACCCATAAACTCACATAGCCCTAGTAGCACATACTTAAACTCGGAGTCTCTGCGGGCAAGTTTAAAAAAAAAAAAAGTTCCCCCTGACATGAAACTACTTCTCACTGGCAGGAAACACGGCCGTGCATGTGTAACATGAGCGAATGGCTGTGTAGTTCACTGACAGTGCCAAGCGAATGTTGGCCCAGGCTGTTAAAATGAAAATGGCTTTGCTTTACGCTGCCCACCCGCCCACCACTCTGAGAAAGCTGCAAAATGTAATAACACTGTGCTGCTGGAGTAATCTGCCCCTGTGCACATCGTTCCTGCTGCTTTTACCTTTAACACGACCGCTACTTGTCTTTTTCGCCTCCGTGTGACCAGAGAGTCAAATCGCAGAAGCCTCTGATGAGCAGAGATGTTTTTGTTTTATAGTGTGGCGAGCTGTGACGTTTTTATCCACTGTCGTTTTGGAAGTTTAAAATTAATCTTTCCTCTAAAAGAGTTTTGGTATAGAAACTGAAATCTATATTAAAATCTTTGCATTGTATAAAATGAGATTTCCACGCTTATTAAAATTATAAATCAGGTCCAGGGTCTGTATTAATACTGTGACAGCAGAGAAATCCACACAGCCATGTATCCAGAAACTGAGCCTTTAAAAAACGAGCCGTCAGGACTTCCTGTGACTTTGTGATGTCACAACAAAGCATCATCAGTAGTTGGATGGTTTCTCTCTTTGCTGTGTTTTTATTCAGTCAACAAAACAAAACAAACACTATTAGAAATGTTTGTGAGAGGATGAGCTGCAGGATATCGTAGAGGTAAAAAGTCAGAAAATGAGGAACCAGCTCGTTAGATGTTAGTGTTTTTCTAATTTCATGATTGTTCCTAAACACAACAGAGCAGCAGCACAACTTGTTGATTCATTGATTCAGTGCCCTAATCAGCAGGTGTCTGTTTTTCTCTCTCACACACACAAACACACACAGTGATATGGGGGCTGTTATAGTGGCTATCAGACTTCCCCTCCTCATCTAGTTTCCAATAATGAGCAGCTCATTAATCTAAGGCACTAATTACGGTTGTGGTTTGGAGTGAACAGACATTCCCAGGAATCCCAGAATGAAAGGTCTCTGTCCTGGTAATTAGACACAGGAGGAATTTATGAGGCACAGACACTGTGTATATGAGCAGGTCACATCAGTGTTGTTACAGCAGCCTCACTGTTATTCACTACAATGCATATTAGGCTGCTATAACCACTGAGAAAAACTTGCCAATAAAGTTTGCTCAAACTGCAGTTTTTTTAATTCAATGGGAAAGTTTTGTGAGTGAACAAAGTATGCAAGAGTTTAAAACAAAAAAGTGAATGAAATGCCCGCAGGAAACAGAGATAATAAAAAAGAGCCTGAAACTCAAAACAAAACAAAACAGAGTAATTGTGGCCCATGAAAATGTTTGGGCTGAACTGAAGGAAGAACAGGTTTCATTTTTTTATTATCAGCAAAGTGTGGATGCAAATGTCCTGCAGTCAGTCAGGACGGTGAAGTTAAAAAAGAGGCTGGTTCCTACAAGAAGAACAAAATACACAATTTTTTAATAAGTTCGTCTTTTTTTTTTCTTTTTTTTGTTCTCTTGCAAACATCAATTTTTATTTACTTTGCAATCGAATCACAAGAACAACAACAAGGATCTGAAGGCTATTTTAAAATAGATCAAGTCTACATGGATCACATGCTTTCTAATATTATTTTTGACTGTATATTCAATATTTTCATGACGATATGATATTTATATGAAAGTTACTCAACATCATATATGATATTTTCAATATGAGATAATCTGCTGAATACTAAACTCAATCAATCAGTTAATTAAATGCGTGTTTCCAAAAGTACAGACAAAGGCGTAAAAAAAAATACATAAAAGTCAGCTAACTGTCCAAAACTGATGATCAATCAGTTATCAAAACTGCCTTCATTAACTAATCAATTGATTAATTGTTGCATGAGGTTTCACTCAGTCTGATATGATCTGTTCTTTAAAGGCTGATGATGATGAGTCACTACATTTCCAAAACAACAACAAACGCAGCATCTGTGTGTGTATCTGATATTCCCTGCTCGTCCGTTCGCTTATTTATTTATTAATTATCTATTAGAATCACAAATGTTTCGCTCGTTTGATCGAGCCCCATTGTCGTCGTCGTCGTCGTCGTCCGCGTCCCAGCTGCTTCCAGTAATGAAATCCAGTCCCCGCTTGTTTTTGTGCAGCTTAGTTGAAATCTTTGATATGATAAAACACGACATATACGGTTGTCACTTCAAAAAGAAAGACGAGGGCACTTGTTTGTCATGTTCGAATGCTAATAGGAGGAGATTCTATTAAAAATTCTAATGGAGCAGTGGATAATTAGCAAACTATGATGTTACAATATGATTATACATCTGCACTAAATAAAATAATAGAGCTGTTAGCAGATGCCGAGGGAGCAGCGTGTGCCCCACAGCCACAGAATGTAAAATGTTAGATTAGAATTGCATTTTGTTAAGATAACAAAGCAAAACCAAGTGATTAGCCACATGAGACTGAAGCAAACAGCTCATTTAATGAACCCAGAGTTGTGGAAAAAGAGGCGTCTTCTGTTTGTTGTTCAGGTGAAGTTACAATCACACAGCCTCTGGGTGTGTTTCCTCTTTTTTTTTCTTTTTTTTTTTACTTCTCCAACTGGATGATGTTATAAATTCTCCTCCAAGACTTGTTCCCTCATATTGTGGCTCATTAGTGCAGTATAATTACAACACTATCCATCTCGGTGCACTTCCTTATTGTGGCCACTGTCTTCCAGCTCCCTGCTTAATGTGCACTTAGCAGAGGCTACGTGTGCGTTTTTCTTTTTTTTCCTTTTATGTGTGTGTGTGTGTGCGTGTGTGTGTGTGAGCTCCAGGAGCTGAAGAGAACACCGAGCAAATTACCGCTTCTAATTTAACTCCCTCAATTTGCATTGTGTCAGTTTGCTTCCTGTTAATTACAAACCTGGTAAAAGGATCCAATGGTTTTCAGTAAGGCACTGATATTAATACTTATTTAATTACAACTCAGATTAATATAATTACTCTCACCTTCACTCGTGACGTTACGGGTTTAATGCGATGACGGTCGGATGATTTGTGCTGTTTATTTAGCACATTATAATTAAATCTGACGTTTAAAGTCGTGAAGGTTATTCATTCCCACTTTGCTGTCATCCCAACATGTGAGGCCCATTAATCTGTATCTTTGAATATTGCAAACAATGAGGGCAATGAAGATCTGTGTAAAACCTTAAATCCATTGTCATTTTATTTCTGTCTTGTTTTCCTCCCCCACTTTGTTCCTGTTCTCTTATTTCTTCCTCGTCCACTCCCTGATGAGCCATTTTACTGTTACACTGCAATTTTCAGCTACTGAGCTGTGATCCCACACACACACGGTGGAGGATTCGGCTTTTTTTCCCCACAGAAACAGAAACAACCAGCGAATCAATACTTGCACACACATACACACACACCTTTACCAGATACTTTTCCCACCTCTTGTGCTTTTTAAGTTTTGATTCTGTTCGTGATTCTTCATTCTTAAGAGTCCTGCACAGGAAAGAGAGAGAAGTGGGTCACCCTCCTCCTTTTTTTTATGGTTGAGGAAAGGCTCGTTCTGTTTGCTGCCTCCGGCACCAACATGACAGCAAAGGCAAACTAATAGACTAAAAGGGACAATCAAGTGCTTGAGCATGTACCTTGGTATAAACGCTGTAGTCACACTTTCCCTGCGGAGTGAAGCTGTAAATATGACCAAACAGCGGTGGAGGCTTTTCAGCTTTGGTCTGAAGGCTGGAGCCACACTGCATAAATAGTGTGTTGTATCATATTTTATTCATGTTGACTGTGGGTCCTTAAAAAGTTTACTAATAAAAAGCCTTAAAAAGTATTAAATAGTCTTAAATTCAGATTTTTTAAGTCTTAAATACCACTGCTTTCAAATGGATGTCATGAACTCCTATTTACAATATTCACGTTACCACGAGAATGTCTGGTGTGCGCTGAATGAACGCTATTTTTGCCCCATTGATACATTCACATCAGGTGACACAATGCAAAATATATTTTTTTACATCAATAAATACATTTGAAAAATGTTTTTGAACTCAACTGATTGTTTTCACTTCACTTTACTGTTTAACATCAGTGCCTTTAATTGGAAAGAGTCATGTTTTGACTTTTGGTCGGTTTCCATCACAGGTTTGGTTGTAAATTTTGTTAAAAGTGGTGTTAAAAAGGTCTTAACAAGTCTTAAATTCAACTTGTTCATACCTGTAGTCACCCTGTTATAGGATAAAAGGATCAAACTGTACATTAGAAAAGATTCTTTCAGTCTCAGTCAATTTTTTTTGCAGGTGGGAAGCCAGCATGGGATCATATCTTTATTACTTGCAGTTCTTATTAGATGTTTGCTGCCTGTGACTTGTTATCGAGAGGTTTTTCTCCTTGTTTGCAACCTTCCCTGGACCGGCAGCAGTGTGTGTGCATCAGTAGTGACAGAACCAGCAGCACTCAGTGGGAATTATGCTGCCTTCCAGAGACAACTGGGAATTCTGAATTCCCCAGTTAAAAACTCTGATTTCTGTCTTGAAAGCATTCCAGAATAACACCCCCTCAAAAAATATGGTGGACCAGGACAAACTTTGAATGCATTGAAAGTACTTCAGATGAGGCGACAAAGGGCACAAAAACAATAAAAAAAAGAAGCAAATGAAAATTAAAATCATGAAAATCTAAGAAATTTAACAACATAAATGTACTGTGTACTGTAATCTGTAAAAGTGACAGTGTGGTTCTGTCCATTATTGTTGTGACGTCAGATTTCCCCCAAGTGGGAGCTGCCTCCGACATTGTGTGGCGTTCCAGTGCACTTCTTCAAGTAGGAGGTCGGAAAATCCCGAATTGTGTGGAGTTGTCTGGAACGCAGCATTAGCAAGGGGCTGAACTGCAATAAAAAATTTAGCAGAAAAAGAAAAAAGACATTTCCCCCTTGTCTAAGAGACGATTCCAAATCCTAAGAATTATGACGACAAAATCTTGGCTCCACTTTGTTCCAACCGGTGAGAGTCTCTGTGTCAGACATGATTTGTAACGAGCAGCCAGACTCCCCCCGCGTCTTCAAAGACGTTGCAACAACAGAAACAGACGAGATGATCCGGGCTCTTCTTGATCTGCTCTGTGGAGCCATAAAGTGACCTGTAATTCTTTCCTACAGTATTTAATCTTCATAGCTGTTTGTGTGCATGTGCATTGATGTATGTGTGTGTGTGTGTGTGTGTGTGTGTGTGTGTGTGTGTGTGCATAGTGGTATCCCTACACTCACTAAGATCTTCAAAACAAGGTTTCTTGCAATTCATCACCCACTCTCAAGTTTAGAAATAGACTCTGTGTCGGCTGAGTGTCAGAGTTATTTATGGTCAGGTGTGTAGAGTTATGTAATAAGTGAAGAAAAAAGACCGAACCTCCACATGTAACACATTTATCTTTGTCTTTTCTCTTTCCAGGGAACTACTATGGGACCCCGAAGCCGCCGGCGGAGCCCAGCCCGGTGCAGCCGGACCTGGTGGACCAGGTTCTGTTTGATGAGGAGTTCGACACGGAGGTCCAGAGGAAACGCACGACCTCCGTCAGCAAGATGGACAGGAAGGACAGCGCCGCGCCAGAGGAGGAGGACGAGGACGAGAGGCCTCCCATGGCCAACGGTCTGCCCGGTGAGAGACAGAGAGAGGAGAGAGAGATGCTCGCTGCCTCAGCTCGTTGTTATGCAGCTCCAGCTTTTCTCTAATTTAAATCCCTGGCATTTTGTTTTTCTTTGCTTCATTTATTTATTTGTCTTCGCGGTTCATTATATCAAAATGCAAATGTTTCTGTTCCTCCTGATCGTTCTTTTCTCCAAACAACCTCAGGATTAACTGCTCTGCTTGCAAGGTCAGCACTAAACCACCCACCAACTCAATCAGAGCGAAGAAGTGGCCAAAGTCGGTCAGAGATCGATACTGTAGGAGCGGTCGCTTCGTTAGGAGGGACAGAGACCTTGTCCTTGTTAGATTCTTCTGTGATGACATCCTCACAGCATGAAAAGACAAAAAAAAACATGTTGTGATGTTGTAGCCTCCTGGTGAATTAGTGAGTTAGACACAGCAAAATGAAAACAGCAGGATCATGATGTGCCAACAGATTACATAACCACAATGCATATGAAATAGTTTTATAATCCAGTAACCATCCACCCATCGTGAAACCAGCCAGCTGAACAAAGTGGGAGCTTCTGACTTCCAGCTGGAGCAGCTTCCCTCAGCTGGCCTGTCCTCACCCCCACCTCGCCCCTCTAACCGTGCAAGAAAAAAACACACACACATATCATCCAAATGCATGTTGGAGAATCAGATAAATATCATGTCGAAACATGCAGCACAGCTACTACAATTCAAAAGGCAATTAAATAAATATGCTTTTTTTTCTTCTCGGCCTGGGCTGCAGGCACATTTTCACAACGTGATGAAAATATAAACCTCTTCTGCCATCATATTATTATTGCCGTCCTTATCACATATTTTATATAAAAAGCACCGGCCTTCGAGACATGTCCATGTGGAATTATTATATTAGCCAATTCAAACCGTAACGTCTCTTTGTCCTCTTCGTATGAAGCACCTCTGGAAACATCTCCACACACTTCACACTGTGATACTCAAAATTACTCGTGCATGCAGAATGAGTTTCTCATCTCACATCCAGAGAGGAGAAGAGTGAAAACAATGTCAGTGACACATCATCTCTGACTGTGGCCCTGGGCTGTAATGATGGAGCCCAGCCAAGAAAAACCCACGGATGTCGTCGCTAATACTCCTACTAACGTAGTGTAGTGTGTTCTACGGTACCTCGGTCCGGCATGTGCATGGATTAGATGATGATGTGCGACAAACACAAAAGGAGCGACGTAAACCGAAGCGTATGCCCCAGTGCACTGGAGGGCAGACTGATAATGGTCACGCTTTTACTGTGAACGGCCATTTTTCTTTTGTATTGCTCGTAGCGGCCTCGTCGGTTTGTGCAGCCTGCGTGCCCACAGCCCCAGTTTATTTCTCTTTCAGTGGCTGAAAGTGGCCGTAGCCTTGAGCAACTGTCTGTATGTATGTCATTTATTCCGACTTTATAAGTGGAGAAAAAAAAAAACCGCTGCATGGTTCTCATCATGGAAAAGAGAGCCTCCTGATTTCAGCACTACAATGACAAAAAAAAAAAAACGAAAAAAAAAAAAAAAAAGCTCTCGACTTCCTCCAGTCAACAGCTGTCACTTTGCATCCCCACTATTCAGCTGCTCCGGCCAAACAGACTGAGCATTCAGTGCCATGATGATGAAGCTAGGTCACACACAGCCAGATGAAAACCTGCAGATAAGAGCCTCACTCAGACAGACACACACACACACACACACTTGTCTAGATTAGGCAAACACACACACATGCACGTAAGCAGCCTGTGTGATACTAATAGAGCTGTGATGTGTGGCGCTCTCGGCCGGGCTGAAGCGTCGTCGGTCAGCTCTGCCCCTGCCTGGGAGGCAGTTCCCAGTACATCGCTGCTGACATGCAAATCCTATGGCAATTGCTGCTCTTCCGTGCTCTCTCTCTCTCTCTTTCCCCCTCTCTCTCTCTCTCTCTCTCTACCCCTTCCTCTCTTGTGGATGTAACCGTCCACAGAGCAACAGCAGCAGCAGCAGCAGCAGCAGCAGCAGCAGCAGCAGCAGCAGGGAGCGATGCAAGGAGCCCAGAGGAGCTCCAATGGCGCCACATACTCACCTCCTGTCTCCTTCTCCTTCTACCACCTCCCGTACCCTTACTCCCAACCCCTTCCCCTTCCCCTGTCCGTCTCCATGCCCGTGTCCCTCCTGTCTCCGTCCCGGGCCCCGGTGGAAGCAGCAGCAGCAGCAGCAGCAGCAGCAGCAGCAGAGCACAAGCAGGACAAGGCGGAGTGGAGGAAGACGGTGCCCAGCTACACCCAGTCGGCCGCCGCCATGGACATGCGTGCGTGGAGCACACAGGACGAGAGTCAGGAGCCTTTGCCTAAGAACTGGGAGATGGCCTACACAGAGACCGGCATGGTCTATTTCATAGAGTAAGTCGCCGTTCTGACTTCTGACTGTCTTTTATTTTTGGGTCCTGTTACTCTCCCGTTACATCAGCACCCTTCGCTAATCCTCCTCCCAGTCCTCTTCCAGTTCATGTCTCACTTTGAGCCAAATGTGTTGAGAGATCTGGCAGTGAGACGTCGTGCCACCCACCCCCCTCCTTCTCCCACCGCATTCCTCTGTGCTGCATGAAACCAGGTGTTGGACCCCGGGAAAGCTCTGTGGTGCAGGCTCTTACGTTGTTGTCGATTAAGTTTTTTCTTTTATTTACCCCCCCAAACCTCACATACACACACATATACACACACCCACCCTGTGTTTGATTTGAGCTTTGTTGGCTGGCACTGAAAGCAGCGGGCCCTCATTGTTTACCTGGCCCGTTAGTGTGGCGAGCAGTCGATGCCGAGACGCAGGGAGAGCCAGGTGCTGCTGCCGCTCGCCGCTAAATCAATAGCTCATTCTGCCAGTGAGAGAAACAACAGGCTAAATGGAGTTTGCCATCCAAGCCCTCCCCCCTCCACTTCACCCCCACTCTCTCAGTTCTACTCTTTATAATCTCTGCAACTGCTCACTCCTTTCTTTCCCTTTGTGGTTTATGTATCCCTTCTTTCCCTCCATCTCTCTCTCTCTCCCTTGTTCCTCAAAGAGTCCTTTGAGCTTTGTTAAGAAAATGTACAAATATCGTAAAGGCTTCTTTAATAAACTATTTGATCCCGAAAGATTAGAAGTTCTCCAGACTTCCTGTTTCCCGGGAGGTTTTTTTTTTTTTTTTTTTGTTAAACTGTGTTTTGTTTGTTAGAGCTGGAGGAATAACTCCAGGCTAAAGTGGCTCCACTGAGCCCTCGCTGCTAATTGGGAAATGTGCTAATCTTCACAGTATCTTAAATGTTTTTTTTTTCTTAAAAGTCCTGTTTTCCTCTTTGTGCTTCAGTCACAACAGCAAGACCACGACCTGGCTGGACCCCCGCCTCGCCAAGAAAGCCAAGCCCCCCGAGAAATGCGAGGAAGGAGGTGAGACGATGGTCGACGGTAAACGTTTCACACCCCACAAGTCACATACACACTTTCACTACTTTTACCCAACTCCCTGAAAGCAAAGTGTGCCTTCCCGCCTCACTAAAGAGGGGAGGGCGGTGGGGGGGTTGGGTTAACAGACGGAGAGTGAACAGCTGAGCAGGCCTGGTCACAGTCTCGCTGGTGACACAGCACAAACCCCACCGTCTCCAGTCGGGCCCCTCTCCTCCTCCTAATGGCTTCGGGGACACATGCAGGGAGCTCATCAGCGCAGCGCCTCTCAAAAAGGCAATTTTCTCTGGCCCCTCTTCCGTAAAGATCTCCTCTGTGACGCATGTGTTTGTCACACGGCGGCAGAACAACTCAAGATGTTGCACACATTTACACACCACTGGAGAGACAAAAGGGGTAGTGGTGATGGAAGGGGGGTATTTATTTCCCAGCATTTCCTCCTCCTTCCTCTCTTCCTGCACTGTGTTTGTGTGTTAAACCCTGAACACACAGTGAGAAATAAAAGGAGGCCTCCTGTCCTGTAGGTGGAGGTGAGCCCGCTGCGAGGCTGCCAGTCAAAGCACCATGCCTCGTTGCGTGCGTCCAATTGTCCATGTCGTGTCTCAGCAGTATCTGAAGTGATTTGATTGGAGCCTTTCTCCCTGTTTGTTCTCCCCCCTCAGAGCTGCCCTACGGCTGGGAGAAGATTGAGGACCCCCAGTACGGCACCTACTATGTCGAGTGAGTAAACTTCTCCTTGTGTCTGACGGGGCCACAGATGGCCACGTCTGCAAACTGCAGGCGGATGAGGAGGAAATGGATTCCTGCATGTTTATATTGAGATACAGTTTTCAGAATGAGGTCTGCGTTACTGAAGGGGAACTATGCAAGATTCTTACCTTTAAAGGGATAGTGCAGCTTTTTTGAAGTGGGGTTGTATGAGGTACAGTACAAATGGCCATTAAGTATAATATAGTAGAAAGGTCTCTGCCCCCCAAAGTTTTCGAGGTAGCGCCTGTTAAAACTGTCACCACTGTGCAGGGCCGTTGTATAGGGGAGAAAGGTGATGATAATTCTAGGGGCCCAGCGCCCAGTAGGGCCCACAAAAACCCCAGTAGTCTAATCTTTGTTTGACTGAATTATTCTGCACAAGACCCTGACTGATACTCATAGTAATGCTGCATTAGCATCAAAACAAAGTAGGCTAAATAAGAAATGATAATAGATACGTAAAAGTGGAAAAGTCAGGGGGCAGGGGCCCACTTTAGTATACTTTCAGGGGGCCCAGGATTCCTAGCAACGGCCCTGCCACTGTGTAGTTTGAGGAAGGACAGAGGCACTGATGTTGCATTCAGGTGCAGTCAGGTGACAACATATTGTCACGCCTGTATTGTTTTGCCTCGTGCTGGTGGACCACTTGTTTACATAGACGCTTGTTTATCCTGTTACATGCAGCGTCTGTTGTCTGTCTGACGTCTGCCCGATTTCACGCGAATGCAACATCAAGAATACGTTCCGACATGCAACCGCACCGCTAGATGGGGGGAATTCCTACATATTATACCTTTAATGGCCATTTGTAGCTCATACAACCCCACTGCAAAAAATCTGGACTGTCCCTTTAATTAAACAACTTTGGAGTAATTGTGATGGTTTAATGACTTGTTACGGGGAGAATGGAGGCTCTCTGCCTTCCACCTAGCACTATGACACAAACACGCCCCACAGACAACGCTCCATGGATTCCCTTCAAAAAAAACAAATGCACATGGCCGTGGAGGAGGGTTAGCTGTGAGTTTTTATGACAGTGTTGTAAAATATGCAAAGGGGGCACTCAGTAGAGGGGAAAAAAAGCAACTAAAATAGCGAAACAATGATTGGACTTGCATAGTTCCCCTTTGAATTCACATGCTGTGCAACTGTAAACAGAAGTGTTAGGTGTGGCGTTTGTTGTGGACCATGTGGTAGGTGTATATTATATTGTTGTCCATACAGTAGTTTCCCACAGTCCTGCAGAAACCAATTACGTCCGGACTGACAATACTGGTGTGTTGCAGCTTTGTGTGTGTGACAGTGAAGACAGCAGCAGACAATGAAGGTTTAGGAAACAAGGGCGAGATTCCCCTCTGATCAGGAGTGTAAACAAGAGCACAATGTTTTCATTTTAGTCCCATTAATGTGGACAAAGAGGAAGAGACCTGCAGGCAGAGGGGGGAGAGAGATGGGGGTGAGGAGGGGTGGTGTTGGGGGGGTATTCGACGCACCAGTTTTATGCAAGAGGGTCACCGAGAGGCTGCCGTCCCTCCGTCTATGTCTCTTTGTCTGGCAAATGTTGTTTTGAATGAACGAGCGAGCGAATGCGCCAGCGTGACACAAAGTCTCATTATTTCCTCAACTGCCACACAAAACATGAGGTGTGGCAATTAAAGAGTGAGAGAGTGAGAGTAAGAGCGGGAAGTAAATGAAAGAGTGGAAATGAAAGAGAGGGGAATGTTTATCTCTTCAGACTTAATGGGGAGGGTATCTCTGTGCATGAGTCACACGCAGCAAGAGCGCAAAGTCTTTTCTGTTTTTTTGTGCACTCACGCACACAGACACACACACATATACATCACCAGTGCCTCAGCATGTGGCTGATTCACTGTGCAGCATCAAAGCATTTTGTCTTCCCACTGCGTCGTCATGACTGGGATTTACAACTGTTAAAGCTCATTACGCAGATGATCTACCTCTCTCTCCATTACCGTCAAAGAAAGAAACCGTGGAGGGACATTTCTCCAGGTTACACTGGATGGTTTTTCTTTTTTTTTCCTGCAGGTGCAGGTGTGACGTGCAAATAATTAACTGTTTTTTTGTTTTTTTCTTTTCTTTTGATTGAGTTTCAGTGTTGAATCCCCCAAAAACACAGATGGCACGGCCGTTAAAGCTCGTTTATCTGAAGAAGAGACGCCCTCTCTGGGCATGTAATGTGATGATGGAGGCCATGTTGTTGTTTACATGGATGTACAGTTTATTGATTCTTTTGATCCCGATGCATTGAGCCGGTGTTTATCCCATCAGGGCGATGTGGACCGAGGCTCCTCTTCTCACAGTTGTGTCAATTCAATTTCTTATTTGTGAGATTCAGACACGCTCTCGATTCTTCTGCTTTGACAGAGGCAGATATGGATTTGCGGTTTAAATGCGTAGTCTGTGTATTGTACATAAACGCTATGACATGCTGTCGTGCACCCAATGTGGTTATGTCACATCCGCCCTCGTAGTCAAATCGCAGGTTTGCATGACAGGCAGAGAGCAGCATCAACACAACAGTGTGGGACAAGCTGTGTGTGCGAGGGCAAAAGGTAAAAGACCACAGACGAATACAAGAAACAGAAACATTAGCTGGCAGCTCAGACTGTGTGTGCGTGTGTGTAGTCGACCACTGACGTAGTTGGGGGAGTAAAAATAGAAGGATGTGTGTGTGCGATGTGCAGTGTGCCAACAAATACAGGGGAAAAATGAAAAATAAACAGAAATGTTTGCTGTGCACGGTCCAGATTTATGTAACAGCTTCTACTATCTCCACCTGGTGTTTATCTGTTTATCTTGTTTCCGTTTCACTGGTGCAGCCACATCAACCAGAAGACCCAGTTTGAGAATCCAGTGCTGGAAGCAAAGAGGAAGTTGAGTGTGGACACGCCCACTGTGGCACCGCCGCCTGCAGCCACGCCCTCAGGTAAGCACAACAGATGTTGTGTTTATGTACAGGGATGGATGAGATCATTCCTGTCATTTTGCATGTCTGTGTTTTTATATAAACAATTGTCAACATGGAGAAAGTTAAAGGGAGGACATTTATTTTGAAAATCTCATCATTGAGACTTAGCATTTAGTTTTACAGTAAGAAAAGTAATTTAGGAAAAAAATTCGACATGATACACATCAGTGTTATGGTTTTAAGCAGACTCCGAGTCAGTTTTGCAAAATTTGAATTAAATGTCTCTGTTTAGATTGAGAGCCGGGAAGTTTTTCCTTTAGCCGTTCTTTGGAAATGGACAGGAAGTGAGATCATTTGCTCCAAATTGCATCCTGGAATGTAAAAGACAGAGAGAGAGGGAAGGAGGGAGCACATGTGCTGAATGAGTCGGAATTTAAATGATCCTCAAGAGAAATGGGAGTCTTATTTTTATGTTTTGTTTTGTTTTGTTTCTATTTACCCCTCAAGTTCAGTCAGTCTATTTAAACATTTGGCCACAGCGCCACCACGAGGTCGACATGTGTAGCTTTAAGGATGAATAGCTTCAACCATCGCCAGTCTTTTTAATCCAGCACCATCATCACGTCAGGATCTAAACACTTTGTGTTATCATGAAAAACAGGCGACACTAGTGTCATCACTATCTCAACCTCAGCTCCTGTTTGGTGATGGTTATCAAATACTAGCAATGCTAACATGCTAAACTACCACAGTGAACATAGTAGATATAATATCAGCTGGTTTGCTCAAATGGTCTTTGTAAACATATCCTAACATTAGCATGTAGCTCCAAGCACAGAAAGCTGTAAATAAAGATGGACGATGCCTCCATGACGTCACCTACAGGTTTCTTAGTGTTCTGCTCCTCCATCGCCATCTTGACAGAGCCTGACTCCTTAATTTGGTGTTTTTCAACCTTGGGGTCGGGACCCCATGTGGGGTCGCCTGAAATTCAAATGGGGTCGCCTGAAATGTCTAGTAGTTGATAAAAATGAACATTTTTTTAACCAATTACTGTTCTTTGAAAAAGTATGATTAAACTACACTACACTACACCCAATCTTAAACAACTGTATTCAATACTTTCACTTTCTCGAATATAAATCGAGTTCAAATAAAATGTAGTTTATAAAAATATCTGAGCTGACGCATCTTGATTGATGGCACGCGATCGCGGGGTCGCCAGAAATTTGAAGTCAAAATGGGGTCACGGGCCAAAAAAACGTTGGGAACCACTGCCCTAATCCATTTTTTTATACCATTTAATACATTTTAGTTTAAGTGGCCAATCGAAGAACTGCAGTCTTCAGCGTGGGTTTCATTTTTCGGGTCGGTGCTTTCACAGTTCGTGTCCTCACAGAGCGGCTCGTGCCAACACGGACTCACACTCTTGTTACTTTTTTCCCTTTGCTGGAATTATGTTACTTAATTTGCCTCAACGGAGCTGTTGGATTAATTAAATATTGGAGGACAATGTGTATTTAACTTATCAAAGCTTGGCACTGAGTGTCAGCAGCTTGGCCCATTGTTCTGCAGGTCATTTGCTTTTACACGAGGCCTCGTTCCCTCTTCGTTGCTGCTGTCCAATGAGCTGCAGCGGTGTCATAAGGACACGGGGGCATTGCAGCTTCCTGTTCACTGAGGGGAAAAAACACCTATATAACAAGGTATTTGATGTGTTACACAAACATTGGAGCACTTTTTATCATCTCCTTCATGCTGAGATGTCTGTCTAGAAGATGTTCCAACAGTTGACAGGCCACTGATAAACAGCCCATAGCCTCTGAAGCAATGATATTCAATTTGAATAATGGAGCAGCGCTTCACTGGGCGGCTGAATTCATTTTGACAAGTAGATATGAAATAGGGAGGGCTGCGAGGTTTCTCTGAAAAAAGCTTTTTGCCCCAGTCGTTCACCGCAGTTCAAAGATCTCTCGTTAGAACAGTGGCAGGGGGGAGGGGGGGGAGACAGCAAAGGAGGAAGGAGGTGACCGAGGTCGAGGATGAGTCATGATCATGAATTGCATTTCTACCGGGTCATCTGTTCATCATTTGCCACCTGTGGCGGAGGCTGAATGACTGGCTAATCATCATCCTCTCAGTCAATACAAACGCCCTGAGGCGCAGAAGATGAAGAGGAAGAAGAGGAAGAAGAAACCCTGCGTCGCTGTAACTCGAGTAAAGAATTATCGCATCCTCCGTGTGTGTGTATGTGTTCAGACACACAAAGCGTCGCTGCATTAGTATTCAAACTGGCCTCTGTGTTTCAGACGCCCGTTGGACAGATCTGTCTGCCTCACTCTGTTGCATGCAGACCCCTCTTCCTCCTCCTCCTCCTCCTCCTCCTCCTCCCACAGCCGAGCCCCTCTGCAGCTCATGGATGATATTTCCTCCTGTGTGCCACTGCCTGCAGCTCCTTCCTCCCCTCGCCCCCCTCCGGTGCCCACTCTGCACCTTCACCACCCTTGTTAATGAGAATTAATGGCCGGTGGTCTTGTGCGACTGTGTGGACGTGCGTGAGGTGGCTCCTAAACACTGTTTTGACAAGGCTGGCGAGCCTGACCTCCCAGACAATGCCGCAGAGCAGAGGAGCAGAGCGCAGCGCTATGCCCAGCCCATAATTACAGCGCTGACAATCCTGTCTGACATTTCATATAATCACTTCACCCCCGGAGAATACACACTGTCCCTTTGTGGCCCACGGCTTAATCAAGACCATGTAAACATGGCTTTGGTGTGTAGCCCCTTCCCCACCCTTCTCTCTGTCTCTCTCTTTCTCTCTCCCCACCACTCGTCTGTCAGTGTTGCTTTCATGGTGATCATGTAAGAAACAGTGTTGACAGTTCCTTGACACACTGTGTGAAAGTGGGACGCCCGGGCAGTCTGACGGGGCGTAATCCTGTCAAACAGCATTCATATTACACACATGCTCACACCTTTAAGTTGTCATGAGAAAGCTCATGTTTCATGTGCAACACGCATGAATACAAAAAATAATTAAAAAAATTACATATGCATGCTTGAAAATATGAATATTTCTCTCTGGCACAGCTCCAGTGCAGGAAAACCCATCTTAATCATACTTGGCATGATCTTCTCCAGCACGTTCATTTGCCAATTGCTGTGCAGTTATGCAAATCGCAATCCCATGACACATTCAGAGAGGGGGGGAAATGGAGGGATAAAAGAGGAGGGGGTGGGGGGGGGGCTTCTATCTGCACCCTCCCTAATGAGATTGATGTCTCCACCATCTATCAGTGTGGGAACTGTCAGAGAAGAAGCCCAACATGCAGGGACACTGCACATAACTCACAGTCTCGCAGGCTCGCACCACAGGGAAGGACGAGCCGGGATTTAGGCAGAATTTCCCTCTTTCTGTCGAGGCTAACTCGATTTCTCTCTGTCTCTTTCTGTCTCATTGCTCTTATCCTTCTCTCTCTCTCTCACACACACACACGTACACACTGTCTAATATAATCCCTTCCCTATCTCCTGTGAAGTTGTCCCATTTACACATCCCGCCAGGCACCGACAAAGGAATAAAATTTGCAATGAAAAGTTTACCTGGAGAAAGTCGGGCCCAGTTTTATTTATCTCTGCAGTTTAAAGAACTGTTTGTTTGTTCCAGGACTGGGTCAAAAATACAGACGTTCAGTAATAAGCCGGTGTTTAGAGCTGTAGATTCACAGGTTTTGTATGCGAGTATGTGTGTGTGCGTGATTTGTTTGAGTTGGCACTTTAAATTGCATGTCCTCAGAGTGTTTGTGTAATTACCGTACTGTCACGTTGTCACCATGCGAATGTTGTTGTGATGGACACACGTGGCAATTTAGGAAGGAAGGTTTTTCAGTTTTTCCTTCATATCCTGAGCTTTTCAGACGCTTCTGTGCCACACGAACCTGTGAAGCCTGAAGACGTGCTGCTCTCGTCTGCAGGCTCCAATTTATATTTCTGCTGGCTGATGCTCTAAACAGTTGAACGTCACATCACCCAGACCAAGATAAACCTTCTGCAAAAAACGTAGCTCACCCAGCAAGTGGTGTAATGCATGGATTGTATACAGTTCTCAGTTCAGTTTATTGTCTTTTAATATGTTAAGAGAAATTATATAACATTTACAAAATAAACCCTGTAATAATAATGATGAATAATTGAGATAACCTAAAAGAATAAATACACTGTTACCCATAAAGTTGGAGTGGTTTTGTTTTCAGACACATTCCTCTTTTTATTCCTACTTATACACATCAGTTATCACTTTTAACCAGGTGCAGTTATTACATCCTGAGTTCCAGTTAACAGTTTTGAGAAGATATACACTTTATATATCAAGAATAAATCACATTGTCACAATCATTTCATGAGAAGAGGTAAAAATACATATATTTTATTCCAACTTTATGGTAAACAGTGTAAAAAAAGACACATAGTGTATGTGCAGCGTGTGCTGGGTCACATGGATCAGATCAATATTTCAATAACACCTTCACAGATCAAACATCTGCAATGACTCAAGGATATTTTGCTGGTCAAAGGTCAAAGTGACCTCATCAACATGGTTTTTACCCTGTGAGCACATTTTGAGGGAATTTCAATCCAATCCAACTTTATTTGTTGAGCACTTGTTGAGCATCCACACTGGACACTAGACATAACAGCTCACATAAGGCATACAATTACATATAAATACAAATAAAATAATTTAAAAGACATACAATATAGGTCAGAATAATAGCCATACGGTTAATATTTCATAGGACTCAACCACCTTGTTATTATGTCATGCCTCTGTCTCTGTATATACTATGTTGTTATATCTTTGTCTGTTTCCTCTTGCTCTGTTTTATCAGAGGAGCCTGGTCCAGGAGTGCGGGGCTTCACGCGAGACCCCGCCCAGCTGCAGGGATCCATCCTGCAGACGGCTCTCAGAAAAAGCCCCCAGGGCTTCGGCTTCACCATCATCGGAGGAGACCGACCCGACGAGTTCCTCCAGGTCAAAAACGTCCTCCCCGATGGACCCGCCGCACATGACAACAAGATCGCCTCAGGTAACCCCCCCCCACACATACACACACATACACACACACACAGGCTCATTGCTGCTGAACCTGAACTGCAGTCTGGAGTTAGAGTTGACGACCCTGCTGTAGAGTCACACAGAGGAACAGATCTTTATGAAACAAAACACAATCCGGTGTCTAACTCAAATGTTGCACTGTTGACATTGTGTGTCTGCCTATGCACACAGTGACACTCTGGCTTGGCAGCAGCATGCACACTGTACATAATACAGTTTTATGTACCCTGAGTACACACACACACAAACACAAACAAACACATTTAGATGAAAACACTAGAACAGGCTCTTCACCGTGAATGTCACATTGCTTGATCAAGCAAAGACAAATGTTGATGGTTCGCTGCTCAGTGGAGCGGATCTAAAAATAGTAACTTCTGTCATTAGAGCACATGTTCAGTTTACGGTTATGACACTCAGATTTTTATATGCAGTCATATATTACAGGTTTAATAGGCCGAGTCCCATCGCGGCTGCGGGGGGAGACGGCACCGACGTCCTTGTTGCATGCCCCTCCCTCTGACACGTTAGAGTCTCCATCGATTCCCTCGTTTTTATAGATACGTGACCTCACGCGTGATGATTTTAAGCAGGTTGAATTACTCATAGTTGAAGCCTCAGGATTCACATTACAGTCGTATTGATTCCATTGAAAACTCTTAACATCCGCACCAGTACTATTCTTCTTCTTCAGCTGAGAATCAACGTGAAAGTGGAACAGAGAGTAATTATTTTCAGGATTTCATTTCCCTGGAGAAAGAGAGTAATTGATTTAACCAAAAAAAAAAAAAGTGAATGTAATTAATTTCATTGGGTTATAATAGCAAGCAGTGGACTGTAACAACTTCATGCTGGCTTTTACTGGCTCCATGCCAGGAGCATTTATTTATGCTAATGTCTGAACTTTGTGAGATTATGTTTTTTTTTTAACTCACCAATACTTATATTACCTCACGGATGCTTAGTCACTGGATATCGTGGGTCCGATCGGGATGTGGAGCTCATTTCAAGAGTGAAATCTTAGCTCGTGTTTTGCTAGGAGAGGGGTTATTGATTGCGTAGGTGGTCTGAATCCCAGCCAAGCAGCTCAGTCAGCAGTTCAGCCGCACATCCAGACCAATATCTCAGGCCGGGGCCAAGGGTGATGATGAGGCACAAGGAGATGAAAGGGGGAAGAAGAGAACAGCGTGTCAGTGGTCTTGTTCAATTTTGCTCTCACCCCCCAGTATTCTCTCCGTCCTCATTAATATCTACAGCGCCTTGCAAAAGTATTCATTACCCCCTTGAATCTCTGGGCAACAGATTGAATCGAAGGAACCTGAACTTGAATTTGTCTATGAAGACGTTTCGCCTCTTTTCCAACGGGCTTCATCAGTTCATAACGCATCAGTCAAATACAAGTCCAGTTGCCTTCGATTCAATCTGTTGCCCAGAGATAACGATGACCTGGATGAATGAGAATATTCACAGACATATACCTTGAACTTTCCCACATTTTGTCACGTTACAACCACAAACTTAAATGTATTTTATTGGGATTTTGCATGATAGACCAACACAAAGTGGCACATAAGGATAACGATACATGGTGTTCAAGATTTTTACAAATAAAAATCTGAAAAGTGCTGTGTGCATATGTATTTTACATTGTTGAACCACCTTTCGCAGTTACAGCTCCAAGTCTTTTGGGGTGTGTCTCTACCAGCTTTGCAGTTTTTGCTCATTCTTCTTTGCAAAATAGCTCCAGTTGAGTCAGACTGGATGGGGAGCGTCTATGAACAGCAGTTTTCAAGTCTTGCCACAGATTCTCAGTAGGATTCAGGTCTGTAGGACTTTGACTGGGCCGTTCTAACACATGGATCGGTCCATTGTAACTCTGGCTGGATGTTTAGGGTGGTCGGCCTGCTGGAAGGTGAAGTCTTTTGCTGCGTTTAACAGCTTTTCCTTCAGGATTGCAGTGGATTTAGCTCCATCCAAAAAGAAAAACCTCCCCACAGAATGACGCTGCCACCACCATTTTTCACCGTGGGGATGGTGCATTCAGGTTCATGAACAGTGTTAGGTTTCTGCCACACATAGCGTTTACATGTCGGCCAAAAAGTTCAATTTTGGTCTCTGTTTTGTAAAAAATTTTGAACACCATGTATCATTTTCCTCCCACTTCACGATTATGTGCCACTTTGTGTTGGTCTATCACGCAGAATCCCATTAAAATACATTTAAGTTTGTGGTTGTAACACGACAAAATGTGAAAAAAGTTCAAGGGGTATGAATACTTCTGCAAGGCGCTGTATGAGGTTTTAGAGTTGGACGAGCGGAGACAAGGAGCAGATGAAGAAGATCCAGCCGGATCACTGTCAGTCCAGTCAGTCATGTGATTATTTATTATTATTTCCGTCTCCTAGGTGACGTGATCGTGGACATCAACGGCGCGTGTGTGCTGGGGAAGACTCACGCTGACGTGGTGCAGATGTTCCAGTCCATCCCCATCAACCAGTACGTGGACATGGTGCTGTGCCGCGGCTACCCGCTGCCCGAGGACTCCAGCAACAGCGAGGAGGCCTCGGGGGGCCCGGGCGCCTCCAAGGACCCCTCCCCCTCTCCTCCCACCTCCTCCACTCCGCAGGACGCTCACTACACGCTCCCGGACGGAGGAACCCTCTCCAGGCAGACCGCCGCGGTGGCGCCCATGACCAACGGGGGGCGCCACCACCACCATCACCACCACCACCACCATCCGCATCAGCAGCATCCGCACCACCACCACCACCACCACCTGGCGCACCCAGAAGGCCCCGACCCCACGCTGCTGCAGCCGGAGCTGGTGAGCGTGCCGCTGGTGAAAGGGCCCGGCGGGTTCGGCTTCGCCATCGCCGACTGCCCCCTGGGGCAGAAGGTGAAGATGATCCTGGACGCCCAGTGGTGCCGCGGCCTGTTGAAGGGCGACGTCATCAAGGAGATCAACAGGCAGAACGTGCAGACGCTGAGCCACTCCCAGGTGGTGGACATCCTCAAAGACCTGCCGGTGGGCAGCGAGGTCAACGTGCTGGTGCTCAGAGGAGGTGAGGTCATCACTGGAGGAGCCAGTTGCACCCGTGCACGAGTCAAGTTAAAGGAGAATAAAGGAGAAAACTAAATTGTTTTCCTGATGGTCACCCAGTGTTGGGGGGAGCAAAAACGCAACTAAAATTGATGCAGGCAAACCGGATGGCTACCCGGCGCTAGGGATAGCGACAACACTAACCTATGGGGGGAAATCTTTCAACCACAACAAACACTTAAAAAACAATCAAATATCTATGGTACATGACTCGAATCCTTAAACACTGAACTTAAAGGAGAAGTGCCGTTTTTTACAACCTGGACCTTATTTCTGACACAAAATACGGTTTACTCCCCCATATAACTTTGGTGTTGTTAGGCGTCCTTCCAATGATATTTAGATCCATTCGATAGCCGCGTATAGTGGGAGTGATTGGGGCATCAAAATGCAGCCTCTAAATAACGCATTACCTGCGGCGAAACTCGTTCATTTCACCAATATTTTGTTATGATTCACTAGTGCTATTCCACAAGAACACCACCAGTTACCATCTATTCGCTGGCAGATGTTCCTCTCTCTGCCTCCACATCCTCCTTTCAAAGAGCTCCTCATCCATCTGATAAATATTCAGCCAGGTTGCACAAAACTAGCAGGAGAAAATTCCAGGTAAACAAGCCACCCATCGCAAAAAAAGTGAGAGTCGCAGAGTGAATGAGCCTTTTTTTTTTCTTAATTGCTTTATTAACAGTTATATAGAGAACAATACTGTTAAGCCAGGGATATTATATTTATAATGCTTATTTCAAGGCTGCATCTCGGTGCCACGATCACTCCCACTATATGGACATACACAGCTCTCGAATGGATCTAAAATATCATCCGAAGGACTCCTAATGACACCAAAGTTATATGGGTGAGGAAACAACCGTATTTTATGCCAGAAATAAGGCCCAGGTTGTAAAAAGCAGCACTTCTCCTTTAATCCTCACAAGTACTGTCCCAGCTGGCCCGGGTCGCGGCGCTGATGCTGTGTGACATCTCTGTTGTTAAATCGCTGCTGTCTATATTAATCTACTCAGGTTACTGACAACAAACAGGTGTTAGAGCCTGGAGATAGTCTGGCGCTGTAGTCTCACGCTTCTGAAATCATTTTAATCCCCATGCAGCTCTGTGTCGCCTGTGGTCTGTTTCTCTTTCTCTCCCTTCTCTCTCTCTCTCTTATTCTTTCTCTTTCCCCCTAAAAGAAAAAGTAATGAGTGAAACAACAGGGAGGAGGAGACCCCCCGCTGGATTTGAAATTAATTTTTTAAAAACAGTACGAAAAAAGACCCGGCGCCGACAGAAGTCAACTCCTGAGCCCGAGAGAGTTTGAGATTTAACACAACCAGTGTTTTAATTTATATTTTAAAAAAGTAACAGTGTCTGAGGAGGTCCTGTCGATATTTTCCCGGACAACGCAGACTTTACACCCCCCCCTCGTCCCCAAATGTTAAATAAAGCAATTTCATGCTCTGCTCCACACTAACTCTGCATCGCTCCACCATGCGCCTTCCACCAAACAGGGAGCAAGTCATGCTTAGTCACACGGTGAGCGGTGCTGGGAAGGGGCGCAGAGAAATGGCAGTTTGTGTGATTCATGCAGGAGAGACGGAGCACGGTCGGTGGGCATTCGTTTTGCCCTTCTTCTTCTTCTTCTTACTTCAGGCATTCACTGATTTGAAGGGGCTCCTTGTGCGTGTCTGCCCTCGCTGCAGTGCAGTAGCCTAGATGCTGATGCTCGGAGCTCCAGGGGCTCGTTCTGCTCATGCGTTTCCTTTTTATAACTTTTTTTTTTTGCTTGCGTAGCAGCCTTACATGTATTTTACGATATATGTGCATATGCAGTGTGTGTATGTGTGTGTTATATGAGTACTACTACTACTCGGAGATCACAGCTTTCCAGGACTAAAAGGAGCAGCGCTGCAGGGCTTCCCTCAGGTCACCACACACACCAGGATTAGGTTAGGTTCTTCTTACTCTCACCCGGGGGCCAGAAGAACTCTCTTTCCGATTACAGCGGCAGACAGAAACGAAACAGGAAATGATTTGGCCCTGCTCCCTGTTCGGGATTTAAATGTAATGTGGAAATGAGACCAATTCGCCCCTTCCCGGTGGGACGTTCACTGTGCCCAGCGCCTGAGATACGATGTGTTATATGATACTGGGCCGTCAATAGGAGACACAGGGATAAAAACAAAACAAAAAAAACTATTATAAACTTCATGGTTTTTGCTGAGACACGTCATCTATTTAAGATATAACATCTGGAAAGCTAGAACCAGTAGAAACATCTGGCAGACTGAACCCAGACCAGTGCATGTTTTCCCATGGTTTAGGTGTAGGGTCACCTCTGTGTCTCATATTGACATTAAAACCATCTCGCTTTTTTTTTTATTTGCTACTGGAGTGTACTGCCCCCTACTGGTTGATTTACAGTATGACACACAAGTGTGAGGTATGAGAACAAACACACAACAACCTCCAGGCAGGTTCACAAAGGTGACAAAGTGCAGAACAAGATAAAGAAGAAGTGTGAAGACGAACCGATCAGGAAGGTCCGACTCTTCCTCTAGGCCTCGGAGCCGTGTGTGTGTGTATGTGTGATCTTCAGATGTTTGCTGCTTGTCTTAATAACCTGAATTAATGATTTCATCTCCACTGCTTCTCCTCCGTCTGTCTCTGCCCACAGGTCAGACGTCTCCTGTGAAATCACTCAAACCCGTAAGTTGAAGCCTTTTTTCTCTCGTGTCTCGTTGAGCGAAACAACAGAACAGACTCCACGCTAAAGCTGCTGCTGAATTATTAAACAGAAACGGTTTTTAACTTCATCTTAGTTACCCCGCAAGCACCACTCAGTGTGTGTCAGTGTCTGTGTGTTTGTGTGTGTGCTGTGGTAGCTGTTGTTAACTACATTATTCAGGGAGCCCACATTAGCCAGGCTGTTATTTCTGGAACTGCATGTGGGTAAATATGCTGGCTCCTGGCAAACTGCAACTTAACATCCCTCTGTGTATGGGTGTTTAAGATGATACGCCATGTTCAACAGCTTGTTCCTGCGCTGCTGCTGCTGCTGCTCCATGTTGCTCTCTTAAAATAGAGAGGAGCTGAGGCAGCAACAGGCTTACTCATACTGTTGAACTGGTGCAGCACAGAGAGACGCTGTGTGGTTACACTGGGTTTAAAAATGAAGAGCAGGTGCGGCCTCCTCCTGCACCGACAAACAGCTGCAGGACTTGTTATCCGATGTATTGTTAAATAAACAATAAGGAAATTTGAGCATACCAATCAGCGATTAAAAGCATACTCACCTTTAATGTTGTTTCCTGGTTTGAGCAGCTTAAGAGTCAAAACAAAGCAAGACAAAGCTTTCCAAAATAGTCAAACTGGGCAGTGCAGAAATTACAGGCTGCAAACAAACTACAAAACTTACAAAATCCTAATGACAACAACCGTCATCTACGTCAGATGTAGATGTGGATGCAGTGTCGTCTAAGCCAAACAAAGTGTATGTACATCCAAGAATATCCAAAACAAAGACCAAAGACAGGATCCACACACCCAATGAAGCTCCCAGTTATTTTGAGTGAGAAAACATTGCAACCTGAAACGTTGTTCATCAGGCATGAAAGAAACTCTTAATAATATAATATGTCGGTGAACTCATCTTGCTGGTGGTCGGACAGTAATCATCATTATTGAGTATCACCCAGTTATAAGCCAATCAGACCAAAGCTAGATGACTCTGCCTTTTGGGAGGAAATAAGATATTATAACAAGTAAATAAGAACGAACAAAAGAGAACAATCATAATCAAAACAATCATATTACATTAATATTAATATGAATTAATATGAATTAATATTACGTCCTACGACCTTATCACACAGCACTTTATATCTGTTTATTCTCTCTCAGTCCTCACCTACTGCTCTTTGGTTGGATGTGACATGTCATGTTTTTAGTGTACTTGATTTCCATTTCAATAGTAGACAATAAAGTGTTTTTTCTATTCTATTCTATAACATATTATACAGCAGAGGTCTTCAACAGGGGGTCCGTGACCCCTAGGGGGTCTGCGGAGGTACTACAGGGGGGGAATCACTAAATTCTTGGTTGATTAGACATTTACATCAATTTGACTAACAAAATGTCTGTGCAGGAGCGCTTACTGGACTCGAAAATCTTTTCTTGGAGGTGCTCTTTGGATGGGACAGTTATGATAGTTGAAGAAATATCCAAGGCGCTCTCTGTCAACAGTTAAAAAGCCTTTATTGCTACAGTATGGCTTGTTTGATTTCCTGACAAAGGCGTGTAGACAAAACGTGTAGGAGTTTTTTTTAAATGTTAACATGATCAAGCCATAGCAATAAAGGCTTTTTAACTATTGACTGAGAGAGCCATGGATATTTCTTCGACTATCAGTTTGAATAGCTTGCATCATGCATGATTATCATGCAATTGACAGAAGTTGATACTGGCATTGGTATCAGTAAAGGTCTGTTCATAAATGGCAGTGGCACGGCCCCCAGCTCACTTTAAAATAAAAACATAGAAATATGAACCTGTGTATTTGCTTAGCTTAGTATTAAATGCACAATGAAAAGGTATATGTTTATACTTGGCCCTATAGGCCCAGTTTGATATAAGATATAATTTTATTCAGTATACTGTATACAGTAGGGGGTCCTTGCTCCATCTCTCCATCAGTTTGGTGGGTTGGCCGGAAAAACATTGTATAACATACACGGTTAAGGATAAATGCACAGCAGTGTTTTCTCATATTAACCCTTTGTTCCTGTGTTGCAGTGCACAGCTCCCATATCCCAGCCTGCTGTCCAGCAGCCGTCCCATCCCGGTCCCCAGCAGCAGCAGCTTCCACACCCGTGCTCTCAGCCCACAGCGCAGCCGCAGCGACAGGAGATGGTCGACAGCACGGAGACCCTCAGTCAGCCGGAGCTGCCCCCCAACCCGCTCACCTTCCCCGCCAACACGCTGCGCTCGTCCTCTCCCAAACCGGACGCCTCCGAGCTCTACCTCAAGTCCAGGGCCATGCTGGACAGCAAGCGTGAGTCTCCACAAAAATCATCACATCGAAATAATTTTTCATTTGATCCTTTTGACGATGTGATGATATATCATCAAGAGTAAGATGAGACAGCCAAGAAAAGATTGGTCTTTGACAACACAGCAAAGACAAAAGACAAAAAAAAGAAAATACTCAGAAATAATGATGGCAATCAGTTGTAAGCCGGTTGCCAGAGCCTAAACATCAACAATATCGACACTGCATGGTATTAAAACAGCAAAACATCTTGACATTTGAGGAGCAAATGATGCTAAATTGCTCAGTTTTTTAAATCAAATGTTATTTTACGGCAATTTTTGTAATAAAGGAAAAATAATATCTGCGTTATCCGAGCAAGATCTGATTTCTTTGACTGATTGAATCATTTCAGAGCTCCCCCGCTTGTATTATATAATGTAATACATACACTGCCCATATGACCATATGATAACACATAATATATTTTATTATACTCCTCTCTGCAGCTCCTAACACCAAGGACCTGGATGTGTTCATCAAGAGGAACCAGGAGTCGGGCTTCGGCTTCAGAGTCCTGGGAGGCGAGGGCCCGGATCAGCCGGTAGGTAGCACATTTAAAATCCCAAACAAACCCTCAGACACCAGGAGGATCGATACTTGAGCGGCGTTCACTCACTGAAATTGTGTGATTCTCTGCTGCTGCTGCTGCTGCTGCTGCTGTCGGACGAGCGGGAAATAGGTTGTTAAAAAGCAGGGAGCCTCAGAGGAAACAGCAGCAGCAGCAGCTCAGAGGATTTATTCCCTCAATGTTCACACGCTCACTTTGCCGTCCTCTCTTTACACCGTCCGCCTGTCCTGTCCTGTCGCCTTTCGCAGGTGTACATCGGCGCCATCGTGCCACTCGGCGCGGCGGAGAAGGACGGGCGCCTGCGGGCCGGAGACGAGCTGCTGTGTATAGACGGCGTGCCGGTCAAGGGCAAATCCCACAAACAAGTCCTGGAGCTGATGACCAACGCCGCTCGCAACGGACAGGTGATGCTGACGGTCCGCAGGAAGCTGGCACACACAGGTGAGTGCAGTCTACGACTATGTTGAGGGGCTTTGATCTTCCTTTTTTTCTTTTAACTAATCCTTTAAAGGGATAGTCCAACATTTTGGCAAATTGGCCCATTGCCATAATCCCTATAGTTTTAGGAGTAGGTTCGTTACCTTTAATTGTCGGTGCAAGCTATTTTTAGAACGGTGGAGCAGAGCCGTGAGCTGCTCAGAGCTACGCTACAGAGGCTAATGGGATTTCTTGGTTTCCCTCATCAAACTCATCAAATACACAATCCAACAACTCCGAAACGCTCCGGTGCACAAGTTGTGACCTGCACATTCACCACGCTATGAGATAATAACAGAACGTTACCAGACAGAGTTGTTTTAGAGGTAAATGCAGAGACTGCTTGCTGAAAAACTGCCCCCGACGGGAACGTGCATCAGCAGTTTTGCATGAATTTACCTCTAAAACAACTCTGTATGACAAGGTTCTGTTATTATCTCATAGCATGGTGAATGTGCAGGTCACAACTTGTCCACCAGAGCGTTTTGGAGTTGTTGGATTGTGTATTTGATGAGTTTGATGAGGGAAACCAAGAAATCCCATTAGCCTCTGTAGTGTAGCTCTGAGCAGCTTCCGGCTCTGCTTCGCTGTTCTAAAAACAGCAAATAAAGTTAACGAACCTACTGCTGTGACTATAGCGATTATGGCAATGAACCAATTTGCCAAAATGTTGAACTATCCCTTTAAACTTGTTCTGGATGTTTTCTTATAGCAGATTCAGTTCAACCAAGATCGACTTATTCTATTTTATTCTAGGGCCTCTCTCTCGCTCTCTCTCTCTGTGTGTTTACTTAAATCAAAGGAATGTGAATGATTTTTTTCATCTCCCTAAACAGGTAAAAAGAAAAAAAAGAAAAAATGTCAGACAATAAACAGCTGCAGATTGTTTGCTTTGTGTTTATCTGTCCGGTCTGTTTGGGGCAGTGTAAAGGGCAGTGAAGATTAGATCAGCTGCTGGAAACGAATTACATCTCAAAGGATGGAGAGAGAGAGAGAGAAAAAAGAATATGCTGAGTTTTCTTTTTCAAAAGCATAAACCCCCCCTTACCCCTCCCCATGCTGCATTCAGGCTTGTTTACCCCACAAATACTCGCCGCATGAATAGTACAAGCACTTTTTGAAATTACTTTGATTTGATGTATTGCAACAACGGCTTTGATCACGTTGCAGAAATTAAGCATCAATCATGTGAGGGTTTGTGCTTCCAGAGCCGAGCTTTAGAGAGAGATTCCCTGATGCCGACTGACAAAACAGGGACTCAGCAAAACAAACACACAATGAGCAGAGATTGAGGTAGATCAGCTCGTCTTATGAATAACAAATTGTAAAAAAAGAAAAAAAGAGGGGGGCTTTCATCTCAAGTGTGGAGTTGACAGCTTTGTATTTCATGTGTGTAATAAACGCAGCAAAAAGGCTGTCTTCAATGAAGCCGCTGTGAGCTGAATTATTTATGGAGCGATCTCAAGACGGACAAATTGGAAAGATTTTTTTTTTTCCCCAAATAATTGTAAATGGATTAAAATGTAGGTCATCTAAACTGGGATGACCAGTGTTCAGAATAAACATTAGCGCTGTCCTGCTGCTGCTGCTGGGGAGTGGATATAAAAGTCTCTCTGTATAAGAATAGTTTTTGATGTTCCTGTTAATCTGTGATTGGTCAGACGGCGCGGAGGAGGAGAGCGGTCAGCAGCCTCACCAGGTGGCGTCGGCCCAGGTCAACAGCTCTCCCAAGATGCCCCGCACGGAGGCGTCAGGCGCCGTCCAGCAGGCCCCGCCCCCCCGGCCCGAGTGCTTCGACGTGACTCTGCAGCGCAAAGACAACGAGGGCTTCGGCTTCGTCATCCTCACCTCAAAGAACAAGCCCCCACCCGGAGGTCAGCACTTACTCAACACAAACAGACTCACTTTCATTTTTAATTATTAACATAAAAAGTTTGTCGGAAAATCTATGAATGGGTTAACACGACCTGTGACACTGTCTCCATCAGCATAAACCCTCTCACTTTGAACACGCTGGCGTGATCAGATCACATGGCGTTTTCAGCACTGTAACAAAAAGACTAGGTCACCTGGAGCGCTGCTTTCAACTTCACTTGAAAGAGCAGATTTGAAAGTTTCTCCCAGTTTTTGTTTGACGTTGATCGACCTTGTAAAACCGGAGATATGATAGTTTTAATTTGATGGTGTGATGGGCAGGTGTCACATTTCTTATGATATATTTGTCATTTTTTGTCATTTTACAAATCAGCTGATACGACTCTGCATGATTTTTATATATTTTTGGGCACAATATCTTAATAAAGTCGGTTAAAGTGAAATATAACTGTCAGATCATAGAGGTGAAGTTGTGCTGAAGAAAACAGATACCAAACATGGGTATGGTAAACACATTCATGATGTGGTGTATAAAGGCAAAAATAAAAAGTGTTAAAAAAAAAGAACCCACAATATTCTCAGACTTCTAAAGGGTTACAGAGTCTTTTACTCTTTAATTTGTACTTTGCTTTATCCCCAAGAACCTTTATTTTGTGCCAAATGCTAATTGGGAAATGTTGCACAAAGCACAAGCACAAGCTCACACAGCTGTTTGCACAGCTGCAGACATTCAGTCTTGTTATTTCTAATCAGTTCTTATTAATTCATCAAATTATGTTCATGAAATTATTTCACATAATGTTCTGCCCTGTTCAGGCCTGTGTCTTTTGCTCTGCTTTGTTATTTGAGTCGATGATGTTGGGTTTATTGACTGTTTCAGTGATACCTCACAAGATCGGCCGTATAATCGAGGGCAGCCCCACGGACCGGATGGGTCAGATGAAGGTGGGGGATCGAATCTCCGCCGTCAACGGCCGCTCCATCATGGAGCTGTCGCACAACGACATCGTCCAGCTCATCAAGGACGCCGGCACCTCCGTCACCCTCACTGTGGTGCCTGAAGACGGTGGGTCAGAGGCTCACACACACACATAAACACACACTTTCTCTTCTGTGAGTCATGCTAAATGTTGTGTGTTGTTTATTTAATAGACAACGCTCCTCCATCTGGAACAAATTCAGCCAAGCAGAGTCCTTCAGCACAACACAGAGCTGTGGGCCAACAGCCTCCCAGCTATCCAGACAGGTACACACACATACACATGCACACACACACACACAATCCCATAGAAGCTCAAGCAGCATTCACACAGGCTTGTCAGCGCCACTGGAGACAGTCTAATACGAGTTCTGCCACTTGAACCATGAATTAGCCCCAATCCTCTCAGAGCCGGTTCCTGCTTCACTGTGGCCCCCCATTACCGTCTCATTGTGGCCCCACACTCTCCCTGTTATCCCTATGGACAGACCAAATCCCCCCCCAATGGCCACTGTTGGGTTTGGCAAAGCAAAGAAAAAGACACGCATTAATAGGGGTGTCTCGCTTCTTCTTTGATCTCTCTTTTTTTTAAACGAGATTACCTGTGTCAGACTTTTTAATCCCGTTGCTGCTGCCGCAAATTCTCCATCATGGTTTCTCACCCTTTGCATCCTTCTCTCTGTCTCGCTGTGTGTGTGTGTGTGTGTTCCTCCTCTCCTCATTTAGCCCTCTGTCCATCCCTTGGCAAAGCACCCTCCCTCCCTCGCTCCCTCCCTCCTTCCCTTCTCTTCCATCTGCATCACATGCTTCAGGTCAGCCCCAGACTACAGTGTGTAAACTGTTCTCCGTGCTCGAGCAGCTAAGAAGGCCCGAGCTCCTTTTAGTGCGTTAGCGCGGCTAAGTTCCCACAAAGGCATTGTAATGAGCTCTGCGGAGCATTAAAGTGTGCCCCCCCGTTATCTGCCACTGAACTGTAAAAAAAAAGCAGCGCGGCTCTTTGAAGGATTTACATTGGTTGTATAATGAAACCAAACGGAAAGAGGCTTGTGTTGCTGTAATGGAGGCGTGGCGGTGTGTGGATCACAGTGGACACCTCAGGCACAGAATAAGACTGAGGCTTTATCTCCAAAATATGGAACAACTCTACTTTCTACTTTTCATATGCTGCAGCTCACACACACACACACACACACACACACACAGGCATTAATGTTAACATGATACACATAACTCATGGTGAAGGGCAGAGAAGAAGTATAGACATTTTTACGTACAGGTCAACCCATATCAGCTCTTAACTCCCTCATCTCACCTCCACTTTGGATCTGTATTTTATGTCCATAATAAATGATATGACAGTAATGCATTACATTTACTTGAGTAGCATACTGAAGTATCTTTTTCCAGTGTTTTGAGTATGATTTATGTTTGCAAAAATGTGATAATCCGTACACTGTGTTCATCACAGGAAAACCAATCACAGCCAAGTCCTACACTGTGAGTGTAGATAAGGACTCTTCACCACTGAAGTCCATGACTGAAATTTTAGAAATAAATAAACCAAAAAAAAGCACAAGCAAAAATAAAAAAGCAAAAAGAGGAACAAAAATTGTTATTTTTTTTTAATTCAGTCGTGTGTTTATGGTCATTTCTTCTGCTTTGCATCATTTTCTACCACTAATAATATGTGCACAGCATCACTATGTGTATATTACAGTGCTGGTTCTTAGTTTTATATGACATTTTTATGCCATACTTCATATTTTTTATTCTTCTGTTTTTATATTATTTGATATTTTGTTTCTGACCTTTATTTCTCCCCCCTGGATATGAGACATTTACCAGGTTCTATGTAAATGAGACTAAATATAGCTGTGATATACAATATGTGGGTCACCCTCCGTTTTTTGCAGGAATGGTGACACTGACATGAGGAACTCTTTTCTACAAAGAGACACAGGAACACTCATCACATCAGGTCCAAAGCAGGTACAACCAAAGTCACAATTACTGCTTTTATACTGCATTTAATCCCCTTTATTGCTGCTGATTGATGCAGCTATTGCACTTTCTTGCACCATGCATCAATGATTTTCCAAACTTGATCAAACTTGTGACTTTTACCGCATGTGTGTGAAGAACAGGAGGAGCACCGGTCTCATACATGTCCCCGTCTTGTCTGTGAACCACAGGGCTGTTTTGTGGTGGAGCTGGAGCGCAGCCAGCGCGGCTTCGGTTTCAGTCTGAGGGGAGGGAAAGAGTACAACATGGGACTGTTCATCCTGCGCCTGGCCGAGGACGGGCCGGCTCTGAAAGATGGCAGGATACATGTGAGTTACCTAACTGCTCTCTGACCCCGAGTTATACTACTTTCAATGACACTGGTAAATCTTCCTCAGGAGTTTTCACCAGCCTGACACTATTGCAGCCCTCAAAACCACTGTCCAAAAAAAACAATAATTATATTTTTCCAATTTGTAATGTACTGAATGTATTTAACCAGGCCTGCATGATATGAGCAAAATGTGCAATGACACTGGTCAATATTGCGATGAAGATATGACTTGGGATAAATAAGCAAATATTTAAGTGTGCATATTAACCATACAGTTCCTGAGTCTTTCTGCTTTAATATGTATCCTGAAACACTGAATAGAAAAAGAAAATAATTGTGTTTAATAATTGTGACATGTTCATATCGCGATGACGATGAAATTACAATTAACTGGTCAGTCCTACATTTAAGATAAACTCTCTTCAGCCAGCACTGGAAAACTGTGACACTGAAGAAAACTTTAAAACTTGATGAAGTTGGGGCGGTGTTTAGCTCAGTTGGTAGAGCACCCGCCCCATGTGTTGAGGCTATAGTCCTCGCTGCAGGCGGCCCCGGTTCGAGTCCCGCGTCGGACGGCCCTGTCCTGCATGTCATTCCCCCCCTCTCTGCCTCCCATTTCCTGTCTCTCTCTCAACTGTCCTATCGAATAAAGGCATGAAAAGCCAAAAAAATATACTTTAAAAAAAAAAAAAAAAAACTTGATGAAGTTATTTTAATGGAGCTTCCTCTGTCTATGGGCTCTAAGTGGATTGATGGATGTTTATTTGCTCTATATATACAGTATATATCACAAGATACTGGCGTCCTCGGAAATTGCCACTCACACTGAATCTAAAAATTCATGTACCATGTCTTTATGTTCAGATATGAGATTTTTTTTCACTCAAATTGCGAGTAAAATGGGGAAAGAAGTGTTTTAAAACATTTAATGCTTCCATGAGCTGCAGCTGCAGACCGATGCTGATGTGCAGACAAAATCCGTGGGCCACTTAACGCACTTCACCGAACTTTATCTTGTTTGATTAAAAAAAAAATCTGAAAGACTCGTCATGTGCATCATGTGATATCTGTGCGTCGCAGGTCGGGGATCAGATCGTGGAGATCAACGGCGAGGCCACGCAGGGCATCACACACACTCGGGCCATCGAGCTGATCCAAGCGGGCGGCAACAAAGTCCACCTGCTGCTGCGACCGGGCCAGGGCCTGGTCCCAGATCACAGTGAGTGGCTGCTGAGAACCTGCCTGCATGTTCACACGGTGTTGCCACCGCATTTATATGTCTACAGTATATATATACACACAGATCTACGCATATTAGCATATTAACCATACAGATATATAGCAGCGTTTGTATGGATATGCTTGATAGCAGGGTGCTGAGTTTCTTTATTCTCATGCATGTGTTGCAAGCTTCTCTCTTGACCTCTCTCCTCTCATTCTCTCTGGATCTGTCTTTTTCTTGTGCTCTTTATCTGCCTTTGCTTTCTCTGTTTTCTGCACCAGCACGGCTCTCTGTTTCTACCTATTTATCTCTTCCTCCTATAGGTCTGAACTCTTCTTCCACCCTGTGCTTCTACATGAAACCAGAGCATCACTAAAGGCCTCACTGCTTTTCTTGGTCTGTCCCTAATGGCCTTGGTAAAACCTTATACTCCTCCTACTGTTTGCCTCTGACCTCTCCTGTCAAAGTGATTCATCTCCCAGACTCCAAGTGTCGTCCTCTGTCCCCTTACCTCATCCCCCCCCCATGATCAATCTGAACTAGATCAGTTATTAGTGACTAAGTAAACACCCCATATGTAATAAAGTAGGAGCGTCTCTGGAGGGCTGAGCTAAAGCAGTGAGTCCTAGAAGAACAAACAGACCTGCAGGAGCACTGGGAGGCTTCAGAGCCCCGCTCACTTTAGTTTTTATTTATTTATGTATTATTTCTCCACAAGTATTATTACCAAACCTGGGATGCCACTGAACACACACCTCATCCTGAATGAAGATGGCGACCCCCCCACCCCTCGGGAGAAAAAGCTTGCCTTAACTAGATATTGATCAGTTGAGTGACAAGTGGTAAAAAAAAAAAAAAAAAGGATTTGTGTGCATTCACTGGCATCAACCCTTTCAATCTGAAGACCCAATTAGAATGAATTTCTACGAGTTGTTGCTCCTAGAAATCTAAAAAAAAAAGAAAAAGCTCATTTCAGCACCACTAAGTCCATCACTCTTCTTTTTTTCTCTCTCTGGTTTTCTGCTGCATATATCTGCTCTCAATCACAGCTGTGCAATTCTTATCAGCTCAGGGGAAAATTGAAACGTCAGTGCTGGGTGAACGCAAGCACCTTTTTTTTTTTTTTTCATTGATGGTTATGTCGTCGGCTGATATGTATCTCAAACAAGGCAAATATTTAGAGGGATATTACAGGGGGGGTTATTACAGAAAGGGAGGCAGGTTGCAATATCAGGATATTGTGCTTTTTTGCATGACATGTAATTTTCCCTCAGTTTTGTAGAATAATAGATTAGCTCCTTTAAAGGGAGAGTTCAACATTTTGGCAAATTTGTGCATTGCCATAATCCCTATAGTCTTAGGGGTAGGTTCATTACCTTTAATTGACGGTGCAAGCTGTTTTTAGATCGGTGGAGCAGAGCTGTTAGCTGTTCAGCTAATGCAATGGAGGCGCATGGTACTTCAGCGTTTCCCTCATCAAACTAAATACACAATCCAACAACTCCAAAACACTCTCGTGGACAAGTTTTTACCTGCACATTCATCGCGTAATAATCATGTATAATTATGTAACATTACGACACATGAAGCAAATACTCAGAACTACTTGTGCTTTTGAAATCACTCGTGTCTGGAATGTAGTTCCAGCTGCATTTGCCTCAAAAACAACTCCATCTCGTAATGTTACAATGTTACATGATTATTTCATATGCATGTGCAGGTCACAACTTGTCCACCAGAGCGTTTTGGAATTGTTGGATTGTGTATTTGATGAGTTTGATGAGGAAAGGCAAAAGTACCGTGCGCCAGCTCGCGGCTCTGCTCCGCCGTTCTAAAAATAGCTTGCACCAACAATTAAAGATAATGAACCTACTGCTATGACTATAGTAGGGATTATAGCAATGGGCGAGTTTGCCAAAATGTAGAACTATCCCTTTAAGGGACGTATTTTTGAGTGCGTAGGGTTTCTCACTCTGCGCTGCTTGTTTCTCAGGTTCAAAGGACAAAGTAACCATTCCAACCTCAAGCTTCCCCAGACTCTCTGTATCTGACGGGCCGTCTTCTCCAGCCTCTCCATCCTCCGTCTCCCTCTCTACCTCCGAACTGTCTCCGTCTTCGCCCAAAGTCTCCGTCCCTGATGAGTTCTCCGGCGGGGGCGACCCCAGGGCCTCCGGTTCCCCCGGCAGCGGGCAGCAGGAGCACGGCAGGCAGCCCGGCGGCAGATCGAGAGGACAGCAGCTCCCTCACCACCACAAACGCACCACCAGCCCCAGCAGCGGCAGCAGCACCCAGACCAGAAAGCCCAGCAGGAGCGACTCCAAGTCCGCCAGCCCCAAAAGAGCCACGACCGACGGCTGGGCGGATCACGCCGAGCGCTCCCACAGCCCCAGGAAGGCAGAGCGAGGCCACAGCGGATCCTTGGAAGATATGAGCAAGGAGAGGAAAACCCAAGGGCAGAGGAAGGGCTCCAAGAGAGACCAACAAGACCCCGCCTCGCCGTTGAAGAACCTGGAGGAGCCGTCGCAGAGCCCCCGGCGTCCGGCTGGCCAGCAGCCCGGCGCTCCGTCCGGAGACGGGAAGGACTGGAGGTTCAGAGAAGACGAGGCGGTGGCGGCGGCCTGGGGGGTCGCAGAGAGCGGAGACAAAGGCTGGGGGACCAGCGAGCGCCACAAGAAGGGCAGGAGGGCCGAGCAAGAGGCGCAGAAAGCCTCCTCCCACGCGCACAGGGAGAGGGCGGGGTCGGACGCCGGCGGGGGCGGTGGCGGCGGCGGGACCCTGGGCCGGAGGGGGGGCAGCAGCGGCGGGCGGGAGAAGGCCGATAGAGAATACTGGGAGAGTAAGCAGCAGGACCCCAGGGGTTCCAGCAGTAGCATCCAGGATCCCAGCTGCAACGGGACCAGCACCAGCAGCAGCAGCAGCAGCAAGAAGCCCCCCATCACCCCGGGACCCTGGAAGGTCCCCAGCACCGCCAAGATCCAGTCCCAAGTGGACACAGCGTACGCAGATGTGTGACGTCTGCAAGAGAAAGCTGAGCCTCCGACAGACAGACGGACAGACATTCAGAATGGAAGGACTTTTTGTTTTGTATTGTTTTGTTTTGTTTTGTTTCTTTGTTTTTTAAAGCAATCTCGGACAAAGCAGATCACTGTGTAACCAGCAACAGAGCTTCTCATTGCTTCTGATTCTTTTTCTTTATTTTTCATCCATTTTGCCTCAGTTAGTTTGCATCAAGCTGCTGATGCCTGATCTGACGTGCAGTACGTGCTTCTACCTACATGAGTATTAGTGCTGTACTGAGGGTGTGTGTGCGCGTGTGTGTGTGTGAGACAGATGGGCTGTGACTGTGATTTTTTTGTTTTGTTTTGTTTTTTGTTAGACGTGACACTGAAGTCTTATTTTGTGCCAATCAGAGACTCCGGTTTGTAAAGAAGCTGCTGCGTGTTGTTGTTGCACTCGTCGTTGTGAGACTTTTGTGGGCGAACTGGACGAACTGCTCGACCCGGTGACCGATGATGAAGGATCCCGCTCTGTTTGAGTCTCTCTGAAGGTTTAAAAGACATAATTCACACAACATCACTCAGCCGTTGCTTTCACTGATGGATGTAAAGAAGAAAAAGAAAGAAAGAAAGTGAGACTGGTTAAGTTTCTCTGCAGAGGTGTGACAAGATGTTTTCTAAATCATCTCTGCACTGTTTTTTTTGTTTTTTATTATGAGAGCAGGACTAGATTTGTGAAGTATATATGTGTGTGAGTGTGTGTGTGTGTGAGTGTGAGTATGTGTGTGATCCCATTAGCTTATCAGAGGGTTGACAGACTTACCCCCCACCCCCTCGCCACCGGAGCTTTATATGCATCAATCAGCAGCAGACACCAGACCAGATACTTGTGGATATAGTTCTAATGTTTGTTATTATGTGTGTTTAATAATAAAAATCATAATGTAATTTATTGAGATTATATATGTAAAACAAAACATATCCCGTGCAGAGTCATTTCACTTTTCGATGTGAAGTTACAGACGTAGAAACAGAACGCATAGACCGACAGCGAGACTATTAGAAAAACAAACAAACTGTGATCTATATTTTCTGTTTCTACGCTTTCAGACAGTCACATGAGCCTGATCCATAATGTTGTCTACTGTTAGCAGCTCTGTATTTAGGCCCTCTGGCTGTGCGTGTGTGTGTGTGTGTCTGAGAGAGAGACTGGTATAGGCCTGTGTATTTTTCGGTATCGCTGTAGCAATCGACTATACTTAATCGGAAACATGTATTTAAACAGAAATAATTACACATATATTGATATATAATTTTAGATGAAATTGAATTTAACAAGAGCTTGATTGTAAGGAAGCGAGACCTCTGCCTTCAACTTATACTGAAAAACCTTAAGAGATATTTTTTGTTTTTGTTTGTTTTTTACCATCATAAATGTCAGTTGTTCTTTTTTTTTCACCTAATTTGTGATTTAGCTCCTGACCCTTTTTTTTTTTCACTGAATGGTTAATTATTAATGACATCACAGCCGTCATTTTTTTTGTGTTATAAATAAAACCACACTTCAAAAGAAAGTAGTTAATTTCCCACTCACAGATGAATTATACAGCGTAGTGTGAAAACGGCTTCATTCGCCTCTTTGGGAGTTATATTGGAAATGACACTATGAAGTTTCTCAAACTTAATTAAACAGGGATTTAAGTTCCACATGAGAAAAAGAAAGAAAGAAAAAAAAACACTATTTTTTTTATGTTATTTTATTATTTTGTAGGAGTTGTGCCCTGTTCTGAAGACAAACTGTGGTGTTGTTTCAGTGTTGCTACTGTGGAGTACAGAGACATCTAGTGTTTGATCCACTGCTCTCCACCACCTCAGTCATTTTGCCTGAACAGTTACCTCCATCAGCCTGCCTGTTGTTGTTGTTATTATTAAGGATGTACAGAAGTAACACATGATGCATCTCTCGGGTCTGTGAGACCGTCTACTTACTAATTTATTGTCCACTTTATTAATGTTGAACGATGGGCTACTGTCTGTGTTATTTACTGTTCATGCCATTTTACCATGTATGATACTGTGGCCTTGCATTGCTCCAACATAGAGAACAAAAAAAGAAAAAGAAAGAAGAAGTCTCTCAGTTTTGACATCATGGTAGTTGTAAATGTTTATAATAAATTGTACAGCACCTGTATAAATATTTGCCTTCATGCAGAAAAGAAAAAAATCCTCTGTAAATTGTTTCATTATTTTTTTAAGGGAACTGAGAGGAAATGATATAAAATGGGTGAAAAGAAATAAATAATCTGGTCATGGCGTTCTGTTCATGCACTGATAAATAAAGGTTTACTGAATAAACATGGCAGCTCTGTTTATTGATTTATTGGAGGTTTATTGATCCTACATTTAACAGCATGGTATTAAATGTGTCATGAGTTCCTGTTCATAGTTTACATATTAATGTGTTAAAACCTCACACACACCACTCAACACTTGGGTTCGACCCCGGTGGTTTTTATTCATTTCCCTCTTCTCTTCACCGTCCTGCAGTCAGTCAGACTCGGTGAACGGCCGCCTCCCGTGGCCGCGTGCTGCACAACTAACCATGACGTCAGCCGAGCAGAAGTGAGTGCGTGCAGAGCCGCACGCGTTCAGCACAGTACAAACTCCAACTCCCGCGCCGCATTGCAATATCAACAAACTACACGACCCACAGTTCCGCGTGTTGCGCGTGCGTTATAGTGCCAAAACATTGAACTGGACTACAAATGCGTGGCGGTAAGGACTACAAACTGTCCGCGGGGACCTGCGCGGTAGGAGTCCCGAGTCCTTTAAATGTACTGTACGTGCAAAGATGGCAGCTGAAGTGGACTTGATGCGTGCGAAAGTAGAAGAAGAGAAGGTGAGAGGAAGCCTGGAGCGGCTCCTCAAAGAGAAGAAAAAGAAGAAGAAGCGGGAGCTGTCTCCGTCCGCGGACAAACGGGAGCGAGCGGAGAAGGAGGCGAAGAAAGTGAAGCTCCACCACCACCAGAACCACCAGCAGCAGCAGCAGCACATCCACCAACACCAACACCACCATCAGCAGCAGCAACACGCCGAGCACCGGACCCAGCCGCCGCCGCATCAGCTGCAGCACAACCCCAACAAGCCCCACAACTTCAGCGCGGACAAGCAGCATGTCCTCCACAGCCGCCACCAACACCAACACCACCAACACCATCATCACCCTCACAGCCACGGGCTCAGCAACGGTACCAAGAAGAACCTGCAGCCCACTTTGCCTCCGCCTGCCGCGCCGCAGCAGCAGCAGCAGCAGAAGCCGCCGCCGCTGCCGCCGCCTCAGCGGAAGGTCGCGGAGCAGCTGCAGAAGAAGCGAGCGGCGCCTCCGGAGCCACCTGCGCTCTTCACTTTCACGCCCCTCAAAGTGGTCAAGGCCAAGCCCCAGGATTTTAAAGAGAAGCACCGGGAGAAAGACCCGAAGCTCAAGCTCAAGAAGGAAAACGCCGAGGCCAACGTGAAGCATGCGGCACTGGAGAAAAAGAAGGGTGAGTTATTTTATTACATAAATATTTATAAAAAAAATAAAAATAAAAAAAAGATACCATATTTCTTAGATGTTGTTGTTCAGAGAGTTGCATCAAGTTGTAAGAGATGTAAAATGGTTTAGTCCTGGAACAGAATCTAAAATATGTTTTGGTCAGAGCAGATTTTCTCTTTGACATTTGTACACCTGTCCATCATCACCTGTGTAATAGTGACATCATAAAGACCTAAGCAGATAATATACAGTAGGTGTCCAGAAATTGATGTCCTGCAGTCTGGTGTCAATCATTTTAATGTGCATGTCAATCCAGAAGTTTGGAAAGTGGAGTGTGGGAAACAGACCATCACGAATCACCATTGATGATTCAACACACACCATGCATCACCTGGAGGACGTCCAACCACAACACGCCCCTCTCCCTCTCTCCCTCTCTCCCTCTCTCTCCCTCTCATCATGTGCCCTGAGTGTCTGACTTTCCCTTTTATCTTCTCCTCGTCAGAGCCCAGGCCTCATAACGAGAACATCAAGTCCCTGACGCTGGAGGAATATCTGCTGAAGAAGAAAAAGAAGAAGAAGAAGCACCGTGAGGATGAACACGGCACCAAGAAGGTGCGTCGCGTGCACAACAAGGCGGTCCAGACCGTGTGTGCAGGGCTGGGAGCCGACCTGTCTCTGCCGGCTCGTCCTGATCCGTCTCTGCCCGGCACAGTGAAGCATGAAGGCGTCCGTCAGCCCGGCAGCAGAGACGGCAGCATCGACCGCCACCAGCCCTACCTCCATGCTCTCAAACAGGGACACGTCCCCTTCGTCTCCCACCAAGATCACTACATCCGCAGCTCCTCGCTCCAGACGGGAACCTGGTGCGGACGCCTCATGCACGAGGAGAGACAGGCCAACGGTGGGGGGTCGGTCCTGCACGCCTACGCCGACGAGCTGGCCTGTCTGAGTCCGGCAGAGATGGAGTGCTTCGCCCAGGAGTTCCTGGAGTTGGCCTTTGCTGAGAAGCCCAGAGGTGCTGCGTCCTACGCCCTGGCCGTGGTGCACAGCGCCGCCGCCTACCTGCCAGACTTCCTGGACTACTTTGCCTTCAACTTCCCCAACACACCGGTCAAGATGGAGATACTGGGCAAGAAGGACATCGAGACCACCACTATTGCCAACTTTCATTCTCAGGTATGTGAGAATTAAGATCTCTGGTCCAACACACCTCCACTAATGATGCAAAAGTTATAAACCCAAACTCTCACATTATAACATCTGGTCCAGGTGTTTTTAATTTGGGTCACACTGATTATTCTTATGCACATTTCTATGCACATGCACTCTTTGTTCTGTTTCTGTTTTAATGAGTCTTTTGTAGTTTTGGAAAGCACATTGCGCGTTTGCTTGCAAGTGCTGTATGAATAAAATTATTATTATTATTAGGGGTAGGAGTCACCAGAGGCCCTGTGATATGATATATGATACTGTAAAAAAAATATTGCAATATAATAACTAAGTCCAGTTGCTTTCGATTTAACCTCCTTTGAGAGAATATGCTGTAGTTTATTAGCTTGTTTCAGTTGCAAATGAAGTCTCCAAATGAAAACTTTGTGGTGTGCTGTTTTTTCTTTTCTAAGATAAACTTCTTAGTCTGTTCAGACTGATAGTTGGCGTCTGTATATTGATGCAAAATTGCCATTTAAAATATTGAGATACTGTGCTGTATTGATTTTGCCCCCCACCCCTAATTATTATGATTCAAGTGTGGGGAAAAATTGAGAGAATCAGTATGCATACCTTTTATAAAAAGTGGACTGGGGCTGTAAGTCAACTAGTTAATCATTTATTAATCATTTTTATCTAAACTAAATAATAGAATATCATTAATAGTCCAGTAAGAGTGAATTGAGTTCAGTGGCATAATAATAGGATGCTTTCAGGATACACAGCTGTTGTTGCCTGTTATAGTCAGACGTCATGTTGTAATGTGGAAAACAAGCTGGGTGCATAATAGACTTTTTCTGAATAGATAAATAGATAAATTTAAGGAATGTGGATTTTAGTTGAAGGAAATAACACATCTGTGGATTAGTAGATTAAATTCTTTATTTTAAGGAGGGTTCATATGGTATCTGCTCAAAAACATGCACTTATGCAGAAAGCCATATGGAAGGGCACAGGAAGTTAAAGGTCCAGTCCGAGCTGGAGGAGTGGTGTACATGTTTTACCTCTGTAGTACGTTGATTGAGACCAGAGTACAGTACACACTCACTGTTGTAAAGTCTGAACGCTGCGCTGGTGCCAAGTTGTTGAGACAGATATGTAATGGAGTCGCTTCTGTTCCAGTGATGACGGTGGGGATTACAGCCTCTCTCGCTGGCGCTGCCCGGCGGGAAAGATGGCAGAAAGAGAGCTGCCTGGGATGTCTGGATGTTAGATCTGCAGAGGACACGGGGAGCTGGGCTCGGCTCAGATCAGCTCAGCATTCTTAACGTTTCTGCAGGGAAATTAGACCCAGTTTGATCATTTTCACCACTGGAGAGAGCAGAGAGTAAATGGATGATTGGTAAAAATGATTGCACCAAAGTGCTCGGTTTTATCTCCTGCTCTTTCTGGGTCAGGACATAAAACAGCACAGGCTCCACGGAGAGAAAATATATTCTCATTACGGCAGTGTTCAAGTAACAGGGTAATATTATGCAGATGATTCTTTTGCTACAAAGGTCATCATCGTCTGTGTTGTAGCTGTGGAACAAGAAAGAAAAACTCAACGGTTAATTCTGTTTTCAGTTCAAATATGGTCCTCCTGTATATAATTAATATGAAGTAAGAAACTGGGTCGCTCTGAATAACACAAGCTGTTCCCTCCGTCTCAGGTGAACCGTACTTACTGTTCAGGAACATACCGGGCCGGACCCATGAGGCAGATCAGCCTGGTTGGAGCTGTGGATGAGGAAGTTGGAGACTATTTCCCAGAGTTCCTGGACATGCTGGAGGAATCCCCCTTCCTCAAGGTCAGACCAAGTGTTATTTCTTTGATCCTTATCAATATCCACCTGGCTAAAGGTTGTTCTCCAGCTTTATTTTTCTGTGCTGAATAATGTTTATATCTGCCACCTGATAGAAGGGACAGACTTAAACTCATTGTGCATCGTCCTCCAGGCTCCAGGCCAGACTCACACTTAATATGCTGAATACAGTATGTTGCTCTCAGGAAGCTCATTAAGGAGTACAAGGACCACGCTCCATTACTGATGCATCGTTATTGTTGTAACATCTGTTCAATCTGTTGTACTCTTGATAAGAATAATGTTAACATCCACCAAGTCACACTCGCACAGAATCAGACCCAGAGTTTCTGTACCAGACGCGCTTCATCACGTTATCGTCGACATCTGGGGCTCATCGCGGCGTGGTAACACAAGGAGTCAGGTTGTGTTTGTTTATGCCGCTGCCAAATCTGTTCAGGTTCAGGGTAGTTTGTTGTTTGTACCTGTAGTTAAACTTGTCCTACAGTAAAACAAAAAAAATAAAGTGAAAAGTTTGATTTCAATCAGCCTCAGACAGACAACAAATGAGAGTAAAATAAAAAACCAATTAAAACAAGAGAATTAAAATTAAGAATATATATTGAATGTTAAAATGAAGTTAAAAGTGCTTATGTGCTATTAAAGGTGCTTAAATACCCATTAAAAAAACAATAAATGAACAAGCTGCCAATAAATACATAAGTAATGTTCAGACACTTCTCCACCTTTAGCCAGACTGTGAAATACAACATTCACATCTTTACACGTTTTTCAGCTTCTGTTGTGACTGTTACTGTCTATAGAGAGAGGAGACTCAGGGTCGAGGTACAAGGAGTACAAGAAACAGTGTTTTTAATTTAGTTGTTGTCAGAACCCTTAAAGTCTGAATTATCAAATAATTGATGGAAAATTTGAATTAACGCTTTGAAAGTGGAGTCTTAATTGGACCTTCTGACAAACAATGTGGGAAAAAAGTAGCAATTTGCATATTTTTTATTTTCATTCATATCATACTTCATACATCTGTCGTTTTTAAAATGTATCTAAAATGTACAAAGTATGACACTGATGTAGAGGTCTTAAAACAGTATCAAATATGATAAATTAAAACTGGCGTTAAATGGAGCGAGGTTGGTGAAATGGGTTTATATGCATAGTCAGACAAGACATCTTCATCTTCAGAAAGTGTTGTGGCACTACTTTGGTTCATTTGTTGCCGATGCATCGCTCATCACTTCATCAGAAATTCAGTTCAGAAGGCACTTTATCTTCGTTGCATTAAAAATACAACTAAATTAGAGCATTACCTTAACAAAGTGCTTAATAAAAACACAATACAACACTATAAAACTGAACTAATCACGTTCACACACTATTAAATAAATAATAATGTAATTAAAATAAAGTTCTCCAGAGTTCAGCTGTCAGTGAATGTTTATGGCTGACCCGTCTGAACCGCTGCTTACTTCGTCCTCCCCTGCAGCTCAGAGGTGGAAACTCCACTTAAAATTTACTAAGTGACTTGTGGGAGCTCCACTGCTGATCAGAGGAAGCTGGATCAGGCCCAAACTTTAAATTATACTTTTTCTTCCTTCTCATTAAACCCTTTGATAAATTGGTTTAACCTCAGGCTGCAGCGTCCTGCTGAGCTTTAGAGGAGAAGTTGGTCTCACTCTCTCTCCCTGTGGAGACTCCAGCATCATTTACACCAACGTTTCTATCAAACCACGTCGTCAGCTGCACTTCAGCTCCGTTATTATCACACGTGTCGTTGGCACAACGCCTGGAAATTATGCTCCGTTCAATGCACAAGTCATTTCATCACCCCGATATTCAATAATAACCTCACTACACACAGGACAGAGGCCTGATGGGAGGGGGTGGGAGGCAAGCAGGAAGTCATGACAAATGAGTTACTCTGTGAAAAATAATATAAACATGATGAATAGATCTAGTAATAAATAAGTACATTTAAAAAGTGTGGAAATATAAAGTGAAATGTGTAAAAGAAGTAGGAAAAACTCCTCCCAGGCTCTTGTTCTTTTGTTTATATGAATAGTGTTTTGGGTTTAGAGGTGCCGTCAGCATTAAAGGACCATCTCACAGATTCATCACTGATATGATGGATGAACTTCCAGGAGCTGATGCTGCGTTCAAGACAACAACGAGCTCCAAACTGTGAAAGATTAATTGAACGGTGTCAAACTCAGGCATCATCTCAGAGCTCCGATTTTCAGCAACCAAACATGGCAGCCCTCATCAATAGACATATATCACTTTGCAAATAACATTTATTCTATTATCTGTGCACTCACCTGCAGCATCTTCTCTCCTCTTCATCTGCTTCCAAAACAAGCACAAATTCCTGTTGTATATATTTTTCGTGTTCAACCATCAGCCAAAATATGCCAAACGCCTTTCGAGCATCCATGTTTTTTCTTCTCCGAGTTAACCTGTAGTGTCAACACTATGATGTTGGAAGTCAAAAATTTCCGAGTTGGAGTTTGGACTTCCGAGTTATCTTGAATGCAGCATAAGTCTGTATATTTTCAGTTCTTTCCTTTGATAGACTGTTGTACCTGAGTTAAGATCTGGTTTAGTGTTCACTGTCATCCTGAGCTCTTATTACGCCACTCACCAAAAGATGGACCACACTCACTGATGATGATGATGATGATGATGATGATGACTCTGATTCCCTGGAGACATTTGTCCATGCGTTTGCTCCTTTCTTTGAACAGTGTCTCCTCCCAGCTGTCACATATCTTTTCTGGTCCATTAGCTCAGATACCTTCAGGCTGACACTGACAGCTATGTTTGTGTTTGTGTTTCTGTGTGTGTGACTGCAGATGACCCTGCCGTGGGGAAGCCTCTCCAGTCTGAAGCTGGACTGTCGCTCTCAGAGTGATGACGGGCCCATCATGTGGGTGCGACCCGGAGAACAGATGGTACCGACGGCCGACATGCCCAAGTCTCCGTTCAAACGGCGCAGGTACAAACACACAAACACAAACACACGGCTTCAGAGAAAAGTCATGGAACCATTCATCAGGAATACTTACAAAATATATACTGTATATACTTTTAATCCAGGTCTATGAATGAGATAAAGAATCTGCATTACCTGCCCAGAGCCAGTGAGCCCAGAGAGGTTCTGTTTGAGGACCGGACCAAAGCTCACGCCGATCACGTCGGTCAGAGCTTTGACTGGCAGAGCACGGCTGCTGTCGGGGTGCTGAAGGCTGTGCACTTTGGAGAGTGGTGAGTTGGAAACAATAAATGATGGTTTGTCATGGTGTGTGTGTGGAGGGACAAGCTGACTCAACATGTGATTTTTTTGTTGTTGTTGTTTGTTTTTGCGAACTCTAACAGGAACAACCGACCCCGGATAACCAAAGATGTCGTGTGTTTCCAAGCTGGAGACTTCAATGAAGTTGTCCAGAGGCTGCAGCTCGATCTGTACGAGCCGCCGGTGTCTCAGGTCAGAGCTGAGATGACTGCTGATAACACATGCTGCTAAAATACAAAATGTCAACATTTTTCTCAGAAAACATATTTCTAATCAAGCTACTGACATGAAATGTTCACCAGATGTCAGCAACAACCCAAGTAATGCACACATACAAAGAAATCCAAACATTTATGTCGATACAAAATTAAGTAATGCGTAATAAAGTGAAATGATACATGTGTTTAATAAGTATTGAACGCAAAAAGAAAGCAGCTGGAGTCTGTCAGTGTTTAGAAAGTCATCCTGTCCCCTGTCAAGTAATATCAGCTGGTTTAGTCCAAATTGATGTCTATGAAAAGGTTTCTCATCACCAAGGAGTCACACAAGATGCATCTCATGATGGGGAAAAGCAAAGAGCTTCTCAAGACCTTCAGAAACTGTTGTAGAACATCCTGATGCATCAGTTAGAGACGTGTCTTAAGTGCCGTTAAATCGAAAGAAAACTACTGTAAGAAGAGTTGTGCAAGAGCCGAGAAACCCTGACAGAGAGCTGTAGACAGATCTGGAGTCAGCAGGTACAATTGTAAAAAAAAAAAAAAAAAAAAACCTCAACCGCCATGGCCTCTATGCATGCTCACCACGCAAGTCTAGTGACGCGTTCAAGACTTATTTTCTCCACTGTATGTGAATCAGAGATGTATTTATTATATGAAATTGTTACACATACAAAGAATTAGCCTTGGTTTTTAGATACAGCTACATACCATGAAAATAAACATGAAGAGCATAAACATAACTCCAACAATTGACATATAAGGGCACAGGAGACATATTAATACTATTTACAGCAGTGTTTTTCAACCTTGTGGTCGGGACCCCACGTGGGGTCACCTGGAATTCAAATGGGGTCGCCTGAAAAAAGATTACTGATTTTTTAAACGAATTATTATTCTTTTTAAAATTATGATTAAAAACACCACACACAATCTTAAACAACTGTATTCTATACTTTCAAATACATTCAAATAAAATGCAGCATATAGAAATATCTGAGCTGGCGCATCTTGATTGACACCCGCGATAACCTGACTGCACGTGATCGCCAGAATTTGGGATGTCAAAATGGGATCACAAGCCAAAAAAGGTTGGGAACCACTGATTTACAAGGAATAATACTGTATATATCTAAATCTTCTCTGCTGTGTCTCGGTGCAGTGCGTCCAGTGGGTGGACGACGCCAAACTCAACCAGCTGAGGAGAGAAGGCATCCGCTACGTCCGGGTGCAGCTGTGTGACGACGACATCTACTTCATCCCAAGGAACGTCATCCATCAGTTCAAGACGGTGTCGGCCGTCTGCAGCCTGGCCTGGCACATCCGCCTCAAGCAGTACCACCCGGAGGAGCAGGACCAGGAGGAGCAGCAGCAGCAGCAGCAGCAGCAGCAGCAGCAGCGGCCCAGCCACCTCAGCCCCACCACGGGCCAGCTCTCCTTCTCCTCCCCGGCTCGGCCCGACACCACCGTCACCCCCTGCGCGAGACGGCAGGGCGACAGCGTCCACGGCGGAGTGGCCAAGACTGAGGAACCCGAGTTCCAGAGGCCAGCGACACCTCCGCAGGAGCCTCAGCCGGCCCCCCCGCAGCCCACCAAGTCCACCCACCCGCCCCCACCCTACCAGGACCCCCACTTTGCCCTACCGCCGGTCCACTCTGGCTGCACGCCCTCGACACCACCGAAAGCTTTTGGCCACACCGCCGAGTTCCCGAAATGATCTTTCTCCCCCTTCGCAACCCCCCCCCCTCTCTCTTCCTCTCTCTCTCTCTCTCTCTACGATGGGAGGAGCGTATGTGAAGGAATTTTAGACTAAAACTGACAACTGACTGTCAATCAGGAAGCCTTTCAACTTAAATTATTCTCCACACTTTTTTAAATCTGTAAAAAATGGTTGGGGGTTGTTTTGTTTTTTTCTTTATTTCTTCTCACCCAAATCACAGTTTTTTCATTTCAGTCTTTTTTTTTTTTTTACATGATTACATCCAACCAGAGTGTATCATGTAAAGAAGCTTTTATTTTGAAACTGACAAAACTTGCTCCACTTACTGCAAGACACACATTTCTTTTCTTTTTCTGGTAAATTTCTGGTCAAAGCTAAGCTCTTGACATTTTATTACTTTATTAATTTCTCTGCCAGAGGCATGTAGACTAACTGTACCCAGTGATCGGCCACCGCCAGTACAGATGAGAAATTCCACACAATTAGTCTTTTATTTTGAAGGACTTTAAATCACATAGTGATCTCTTAACGCTATGAGCACTTAAAACTTCTTTGTCAGCTTTATAAGTTGCTTTATAATTTCCGCAATTCCTTATTTAAATACCATTTTATACAGTTCCCTCTTTCTTATTGTTGATAACTGTTTTTTGATATTTTATTTATTTTCTTGAGATTGAACTTTAACATATGGTTTATAACCAGTGATGGGATATTTAAGATAAAGATCTAATTATAGGAGCTCCTCTTCAATGACAAAATAATTACTACTCTTGATATTATGAAGTAATAATAGTGTGACTATTTTCTTCAGGTGTGGAGTATGTCTTCAGCATTTTGGTATGTAAATATTATTTTACGTTATCACTGGGAATTATGTGAATGCTGTCGGCACACTCAATGTTTTTCATTTGGTTTTAAAAAAAAAAATCCACAGATTCACACTTTTGTTTTTGTTTTAAGCTGGTGATGTCACTATGAAGGCACTGCTGTAGAAGGTTGTATCCAGTTTTCTGAGTGTAACGTTGTGGTATCAGATCAGTTGTTTTTATCACGTAGATCTAGGAGAAGGTTTTTACAGAGCGAGACGACGTCCAGTTATTGCAAAAGGAGCCGTTAGTGAGTTTTTGGTGATGATGTCACACAGGCAGTGTGAGCAGGAGCAGCTGTTGTTTTTATTCTAGCGCTAGAAAAACTTCTGTAAAGGAGGTGTTTGTCATTTTTTTTGGCAAGTTAGCGCAACGGCATCAGCAGCTGTTTAATGAGAGTCTGTCAGTTTCCCCACAGCTGGAGACAGATGTTGAGTGAGTAGAGAGATTAAGTTTGATGCTAAACTTGCAACACGTCTTCCAGACAATTAGGGAAACAGCTTGTTAATGCTAAAGCGAATGCGAACACTGCCTGTCTGTTCGGTGTAGTCTTCTTAAATTAGTGCTATACTAAGGAAGTGTTGGTGTGATGCTGCCTTTGCTCGACCACTGACCACGTTTTAGTGCCTTGTAACGGTTTAGGGTTTCGCCTCGTTTAAAAACTGTGAGGTGCATTTTGTTTGTGAGCAGGATGTGAAATGAGAACTGGCCACAGCAGCCACAGTCATGTTTATTTTATTAAAAAAAAAAAAAAAAGACATCTCATGATGCTTTTTTTTTTTACATCTACATCTGCACGTCACCTGAAGCATAGTGTTATTAAAAAATGAGACATTTTCATACATATTAGATCCTAATCAGGAAGCAGAGTGGTTATTTTTTGTTCTGTCAGAAATATGACTGTCATAGGGTCTTGACTTGATAAATAAATGTAGAAATAAATGGACAGATGGGATACTGTCACATAAGCCTTTGTCATATTTGCCGTGATGCTACGAATATTTGTTGTTGTTAATGTTCGTACAAGGACATTTTTAATCATATTTGTCAATTGCTCGGCTCGATCTCTTACAGGGCAGTGTGGGAGTAGGATAAAAAAAAAGAAAAGAAAAACCAATGATGATGCATAGACTTTATATTTTTTAATAAATAAATTTGTGTGACACACTTTAAATGCACAGTGACATTATATGCATATTTAATATGCATCACATACACTGTACTGTACCTTTAAGATATCCTTTTTCACAGGTTGATGATGCTTTCAAGTTGGTTCAAATACTAAAGATGGCAGCAGGAGTGTGAATGACAGCGTAGATACGAAACTAACACTCATGATGCTGAACGAGATTCAAAGTTTTACCCGTTTTCTTGTTTCATGCCATAAGCACAAACGCATACAGATACACGCACGCATATATACACACACATACACACACACATACAACTTAATATTAAGTTTAACAGCATTGTCTTCAAGAGGTTTTGCAGCTTTCCCATGTTGTTCATCGAGCCCCTGGTTAAAATAGTTAAAATTAAAGTTAGTTCATACGACTAAGGCACTTCCTGTTTGTTCTCTGCTCAGAGTGCTGCTGTGCTGTGCTGTGCAAGACGAGGATCAGCCGGCCTCTGGTGCTCTTCACTGACAGTGAGTGTGTGGTCCAAGTCAAACTCCCAGATGTCCACATCGTTAGCGACACCAGTTTAAAAACAGATCCACCTTTTTATAAATGTTTTAAGACAGGGAGGGAGGGGTGGCCGCCTCAAATCCAAGTCTCTGGGTAACTCCTCGGGCCTTTGGGCTTTCCAAATCGGTTCCCAAATCCTGTGGAGGAGGAGACGGAAACAGTGTCATATAATATAAGTTGCATGTATTGGTATTGAAATAGAAATGTGTAAAATGTGCAAAAATGAGGAAGTTACCAAATTTAAACAGTGAAAACGAGGCACCGTTTGTTGGAGGTTGTGTTCCAGACTCATTTAAAGGAGGTGGAGGAGTCAGTTTATCTGATCAAATACATTTTTTCAAACACGTTAGTCCAAAGTTTTCTCACAAGCACCAGTGCATTTATTTCAGCTGAATTTTAAATGAGCGTGACTTACTTTTTGGTTTGTGTCTAAAAAACTTCAGACTCTGTGCAAAAGAGACACAAAAGACAGATTCAGCTTTGGCTTTGGCTTCACTTTAAAATCGTGTGTGTGTGTGTGTGTGTTATTAACGAGTTGTGTTACCTTCGCTCTGCACATTCCCTTCTCGTTGCCTTTGTCTGATCTGTTTCCTGGTGTCTCGGCGTTCAGAGACGGCCTGCGGTTCACCTGCTCATGCTGTCCCACTTGTGCTGATGTTGAACACAAAGAGACAGATGATTTGTTGCTTTTTGAAATTACCCTGATTGTTGCCCCCCCACCTCAAAGTGCTCGCGGCATCAAAGCGTCATGCAGAAGAGTGATTAACTCAACTACCACAGTAATCAGTTAGGCCTTAGATGTTGAGATATAGTACTGTATGTGCTCGAGCATTTATAAGGAAAGTAGTTGTGTGTCTATTAATAGGTGTAGGTGTGAGAGAGGCTACTGTGTGATGCGCAGCGCCTTTTTAATTTCTGAGGCAACTCACCACTTCCTGCTCCAGCCACGACCACAGGAGATGGAGCGAGCTGCTGAGCAGCAGTCAGGGGCTCTGCAAGAAACACAATGTTCAACAACCCCCCATACTACAACAACAACAGCAGTTATTTCATTTAATTAACAAAAATCCTGTCATTTCACTAATTAAACGTTTGTCCCTCGCTTTGATAAACAACGCCTCCCTGTGGTGTGGGCAGGTACTTCTACAGATCAGTCTGAATCTGCCAGTTTTTCTACATTCTCAACAAAGATGCAAATGCAACCCTGTGGTCTACTTCCTCAATGTACCGTCTTTGCACTTAAGTATTTTAAATGCTATATTTATCCACAACACTAATTCCTACCTACCTGCTCTGAAACTTACTGAAAGACTATTAAGTTGCAATCAGAATACTAAATGTAATTCTCACCTAAACTATTATAGTAAATTATTAGCAATCAACAACTCAACCAAAATCAACAATAAAGAGACATAAAGTGAAGGTTATTCTACCACAGAGCTCCACTAAGAACATATGAATAAACCAGACTGTTGCAGTGTTAATTTAATTTAATAAGCATAGTGGTATAGTAGAATGAGAATAACTTAGTATATAACCCCCAGAGCAAAATCCTTTGGCTACAAACAAACTCCCGATGGAAAAGAGTTAGAAGGTAGATGTATATCATTTTTTCTCTCTAAATAAAATAGGATAAAAAATATAGATACTACAATACCCACCCCTTAGAATATACATATACTCAATAGCAGAAAAAAAAAAAAACTTTCGACTCATGTATGTAGGTTTAAACCTCCATATGATGACTGTACATACTCACTAGTGCAACCAAATCTGTAATAATACCCATCTCTGCTGTAATTTGAGGGAATTATTGGTTTTAATACATAAAACCATAAAATAGATCTTCTTATAGATATCAACCAATTTCATTTCATTTTCACTCGGTGGACTACTGTAGATGGCTTGTGTTTGGTTTTGGTCTTTTTATGGGGAAGGAAGAGCTACACTGAGCACCGCTGCCCTCATCATTTAACACCCTCGTCAAGTTCAGCGAAAGCAGAAGAGGAAGCAGCGTTCAACCAAAATCAACTCACCCGACCCTGAACTCCTGACTCGAACCGACTGTGGAGAGCATTTAAAAGTGAAAAAAAAAAAGTTATAATATGCTTACAAATAGAAACTCAGGGAGGAGAGTATAAGGAAGGGGAGAGATATTACCTTGCTCCTGCACATGACAACATCAAGGAATTTCTTGGACTGAGAGCCGACATCCCACTCGGACGACAAGCCCACCCTCGATGAGGGCTGCGGGCTCGAGGCCGGTGTCACGTGAGCTGTTGGGGGAAAAAGAGCGAGAGAGTAAGTTAAAAAAAAAAGATATATATCACTTCACAGATTCTGCTGCAGGATTGTGTCTCTTGTTGCAAGAGAGTTGATGATTATGATGATGATGCACTCACTCTCTTCTGCTCTGAGGATGAAGGACTCGGGGGTTCTGTCAGGGAGTGGAGGAATCAGGCTGCTGTCTTCAGCTGCACATTCAGATAGAAGAATAAAGTCAACAACTTTAAACCTTAAATAACTTTATTATATTTTTTCCTGCAGACAAAAAAAGATCAGCACCAGTCAACCTACTGTGAAAATGATGCTGTGGAGGTGGGGCCGATGGGAGAGGGGGCGGAGCTGAGGGGAGTGGAGGCGGAGCCGATGGGAGTGGAGGCGGGGCCGAAGGGAGAGGAGGCGGGGCCGAAGGGAGCGGAGGCGGAGTCGATGGGAGTGGAGGCGGAGTTGATGGGAGCAGAGGATGGTGGTTTGCAGGTGTATTTGATGCAACATCAAAATGTGTAACTGGTGCTAGAAAAATATCAAAAGAAAACATCAGAGCAGCAGCATTAAATTTGAATTCATCATCATATTATTGCAGAACTTTATTATTTATTTTATGGCATTATGAGACAGTTTATACAAAATCTTGAACATTATGTTATCATATAAATCTTACCTGTGAAGTTCATTTTGACTTTAAGGCTCTGCAAGAAAGAAAATGTAATAATATGTTATTGTTACGTAACTGCCACAGCAGTCTGATGTGACAGGATGCTCCAGGTCTAAACCATTAACTGTGACCATAAACCACAGCACCATACACATTGTCACTTGAACAGAGATGTTATCTGCTGCTTTCTGACGTTGTTATGTGTGTTATTTAAACCTGTCTGTGTCTAAGATGCTGTTGAAGTTATTTCACTCTCAAAACAAAGAAAAACACGCACTCTCCAAAAAAACCTTTCAAGAACAAACTGAAGAGGTGCACGGCCAAAAACTGCAGAAAAAGAAGAAAGGCCAGAAACACTCGTGTCCTTCTCATTGTCTTTTATTGCAAACTGCGTTTGCGCTTAAAACACACAGACCGGTTTCGACAACGTCTTCCTCAGTGTGTAATTTTAAACAGGAAGTGATGTAATTAAAGCGCAGATGCAGTTTGCAATAAAAGACAATGAGAAGGACACGAGTGTTGCTGGCCTTTCTTCTTTTCCTTTTTCTTTAAGTTATTTCACTCTCACCTTACTCCTGGCCCAAGGTTTGGGCTCGTTCGGGGTCGCCGTGGCAGCTGCTGTGGAGATCCCCGACCACTCAGAGGACATTCCTATTCTGCTCAGCTCCACCGGTGGTGTGACCTCGAAGCTCTGCTCCACAGGAGCTGAATGGTAAGCAAGAATGAGAATGAGTTAAACCTAACAATGCACATTTCATATTTATTCCTTTTTGTGTGTGTGATTGATTTGTGATGTTATTTTGTATCTAGACCTTGATCGATGGCGAGCTCAAACGATTCTGGAGTCCTCTCTGGAAGTGGGGGCACAGGTGAAGGGGTGCAGGCTGGGAAAATGAGAAATGAAATAAGTATGAATGTATTGAGTATTCTGGGTATTTTGTTGTGAGCACTGCAGCATCAGGAGGTAGAGGAGGGGTCGTCCAATAACTGGAAGGTCAGTGATTCATGTTGAAGTGTCCTCAGGTGGCGATGTATGATTGGTGTGTAAGTGGGGGGAAAAAGCACCTGAATGTGATATTCAGTCCATTTACCATCAAAGAGTTATTCTCACTTTGAGAAAATCATTCCTGCTACATTATCTGGAAATATCACATCACATTACACTACATCAGGAGTTTCATAGACGTCCTCACCCCTCAGCTCCCTGACGGCCTCGGCAGCAGCGTTCGGTGGGATGATGACTGATAACCTTTCAGAGGGATGTGAGCGCTCTGAAAGACAAAATCTTGATATGTTAGACATGAGGATGTATAAGCACAGAGATTAGAGACTCTTAAGTAGAAATAGTTTATATATAATAAAGCCAACAGAGAGGCCTGAACCTGACAGAGGCCTGTGGTTTATACTACAGTTGACATTTACACTCAAACACAAACCTGTGACCATGTCCAGCTCGTAGGATGCGGCGGTTCGTTCAGGCAGCGGAGGAGGCGCCTCCTCATCTGGATGAGATTTAAACACAAATGCACATTTATGAATACAAGTATCTAAAAAGTAAATATTAAAGGGATAGTTCAACATTTTGGCAAATTCGCCCATTGACATAATCCTTTTAGTCTTAGAAGTAGGTTCATTACCTTTTATTGTGGGTGCAAGCTGTTTTTAGATCGGCGGGGCAGAGACGCGAGCTGCTCAGCGAACACAATAGAAGCGCATGGTACTTTCGCATTCCCCTCATCAAACTAAATACACAATCCAACAACTCAAAAACGCTCTCATGGACAAGTTGTGACCTGCACATTCACCATGCTATGAAATAATAACGTAATGGTCTTTATGCACAGCTCCACTACTTCTGAACTTAAACAAGCTCCTTTATTTCCTGTCTTACATTATTGGAACTGATTAATCCAGGTGTGTCTGACCATTGTTGTGACGCCTGGATTAATCAGTTTGTCCAATAATGTAAGACAGGAAATAAAGGAGCTTGTTTAAGTTCAGGAGGTAGTGGAGCTGTAACATTACGACCAGTGATGGGAATAACGGCGTTAAAATAAACGGCGTTACTAACGGCGTTATTTTTTTCAGTAACGAGTAATCTAACTAATTACTATTTCCACCGTTACAACGCCGTTACCGTTACCGGTAACGGCGTTAACTACTCAGTGAAGCTGTTGTCCTCCGACTTGGCTCATCTCAGCCACAGAAGCTGCTAAACTGTTTTTCTTTTTCCTCCTCTCCTTTGGTGAGGGGAGGGGGGAGGAGGGAGGAGGGAGGGACGAGACAACCACATAAGTGATGATGATTGGTTGAGGCAGAGTAAGGTTTCATGCTAAGCCAATCAGAGGCAGTGTTCAGTTTGTACACAAACCACACACGCACGCAGTTTAGCCTCACACACACAAACTAGCAGAGGGAAGCTGCCGAGATCGGAGGGAAAGTACAGACACTACTTTAATCTCCTTGAGGTAAAAGACAAGAACATGTGAGGTGTAGCTACATTATGTCCCGGAGCGAAGTGTTTGTCCTGAGCTTCTGCTCACCTGACTCTGTGCAGCTTCTTCATTAAATCCAAACAGTCCGACACAGCGACGCACTGCTCCTTTAAACTCTAAAGTCTCTGTAGCTCATCAGCCCGGAACTCTTCCAGAGCAGGTACAGCGCAGCGTTGTGACCTCAACCATGGTTGATGAGAGCAGAAATGTTGTTGTTGTAGTGAAAATGGGCGAGCTCGTGAAGACGCGAATTTACACAAAGTCAAAACGAGCGAGAAATCGCGTATCTCGCGTTTGGTCGCGCGTCACAACTCGAGCGAAAAAAAAGCGTTCCTCGTGTTTGGTGGGAAGCCCCTTGTGGGTCTTCCCCCTTGTGGGTCTTCCCACCAAACACGATGAAATAGACGAAGACGCGATGGTCCCGTCGCCCAAAAAAATCCCGTGTATTGCGTCGCAAAAAAAAAAAGTCGCGTCTACCGCGTCTCGCGCCTAATCGCGTCTTTGCGTTACGGCCTTTTACACCGCGGACGTAACGAATAAACGGTTACGGTGTGAACGAACAACATAGAACAGGACCAGACGTGGCGTTGTTTCCTCTTTCCACCGACAGCTCCACTCTCCCTTACTTACACTAACTACTGTTATTGTTGAGGCCAGAGAATTGTGGGATTTGTAGTTTTTGACCAATCACAGGTTGTGCTCTTTCTTTTTTGTGATTTTCCCGGTTCACACATGTATTTTTTTTTAGGGGCAAATGCGAGACTAAAATTATTTAAGACTTGAACACAATAATTCAACAAATTTAAGACATTTTAAGACCTAAAATTTAGATTTTCAAATTTTAGATTTTTTAAGACCCCGCGGATACCCTGTTATTTCATATAAAAGATTAAGTGCATACATATTTAATGATGCTGTGTATTATATATTATATATTTAAGACCATCTTTGAATTTTCTAATAAATGTAATACTTTTTAAGTATTTTAAGTATATTTTAGATACATGAATTTAAGACTTTTTAAGGATCCGCGGATACCCTGAGAAGTTGTGTGCTCGCAGCAGGACAGATAATCAGATGGATAATCGGTAAAGTTAATAATTTCACTTAATGTGGCCATGAATAAATTAATTTCGATGTTTCCTGTTATTGTTGCCCAAACGCAAATCTTGAATAGGTCTCCACTGTTTTCACATTTAAAAAGGTCTTTGTTGTCTTTGTACAGAGACAATATGAGATTTGCTTGTAGGCAGCCACAGCACTTAAAAAACCCACTGTAACCTATTTTCATAGGCACACCAGCCTCGCTTTCAATAAAACACACACTCGCATTCCATAATTGCGATCAGTGAAATATATGAAAACAATAAAATACAATTTAAAAATGCCCTTGGAAAGAAAAAGTAACGCAATAGTTACTTTCCCTGGTAACTAGTTACTATTATAGTGAAGTAGTGGAGTTACTAACTCAGTTACTTTTTGGAAGAAGTAATTAGTAACTATAACTAATTACTTTTTAAAAGTAACGTTCCCAACACTGATTACGACACATGAAGCAAATACTCGGGTCTACTTGCGCTTTTGAAGTCACTCCGCCCAGCAGCCGTGTCTGAAAAGTTTCATTCCAGCTACGCATTTGCCTCGAAAACAACTCTTGTCTCATAATGTTACATGATTATTTCATAGCGTGGTGAATGTGCAGGTCACAACTTCTTCACAAGAGTTGTTGGATTACGCATTTGATGTAGCCTAGAAATCTAGACGCACTCTAGTGGCAGCAAATATATTTGCTCCGTAGGTGAGTCTAGAAACAAGCCATAGGAACTTTTTGAGTCTCGAACACCGATTGTGTTCACCAATCACAGCGCTCTATCTGTTTAGAGAGTCGTTGGGCGGGCTTAACGCGATGACGACATACATTTTAATTGGCTTGTCAGGCTAACGTCATCCTGCTCTTTGCTCTGATTGGTCGTAGCGCTACCCTATTGCGTGCAGAGACAGTTTGAAAGACAGCCTTCATCCCGCCCCCTGGATTGAGCCGAGGTCTACCGGTCGTTTCCAGACTATACATTTTAGTGATATAGTCTGGCTTGTCAGGCTACATTTGATGAGTTTGATGAGGCAAAAGTAGCCTACTGTGCTCCGTGCAGAGCTCACGTCTCTGCCCCGCCGTTCTAAAAACAGCTTGCACTGACAATTAAAGGTAATGAACTTACTCCTAAGAGACTATATAAGAGATTATGGAAATAGGCGAATTTGCCAAAACGTTGAACTCTCCCCTTCAATCCTGTGTTGTCTGTGAGATATATGACCATATACTATACCTGAGACGGGTGAGATCAGATTCTTGTCATTCACACACAACAAGGGCGTGTCGAAGATGGGGCTAAACGTCCACTCTTTGGTGTCTTCACCAGGCTCCACGGGCACCTCCTCTGAGGACGGGGAGCTCATGGGGGTGTCGAAGTACGGGTCCTCCACCATCAGACAAATGGCCTCTGGCACGGCTGCTACAGGTGGAGGCTTCAGTGATGGGATGTCCTCGCTTTCCTTCCCGCTCGCCGCCGTCTCCTCCTCCTCCTCCTCCACTGCGGCGGCGGCTCTCTGGCTTGTGTGCAGCTGTGCGGGCGAGGTCCGGGCCCCCTCCTGCTGGTCCCGGCCGCCGGTGAGCGAGGTGTCGGAGAAGGAGCAGAACAGATGCCACTGCTGCTGCTGCTGCCGGTCCACGTGCTGGTCCCCGCCCCTCAGGACGATGAGATTCTCCGGAGCGCAAGGTGAGGTTGTGTGGTGGCGGTGGTACTGTGGTGAAAAGTCTCTCTCCAGCAAATCGAACTCGGTGTCAGATTCAGAGTCGGGCGTGATAGGAGGCGGGACCGTGGTGGTCACCTGTCCAGTTTAAAGGAGCAGTAAACACATGAACTTCTGCAATTGAATCTCTTCAGCACAGTTTCACTGACTCACAAGTTGTAATCATAAACTGGTTCCTAATGCAGGTAAAAACCAAATTCATACTTTTCACCAAATCAAAAAACAACACTTACAAAAATCAAATGATCTCCGCTAGTAATGGTACAACTATTGAAAGAGTCTCTGAATACAAATATCCTGGAATCTGGATTGATGACAAATATGGTAGCCAAACTAAGACAAAAAATAGGCTTTTTTTTACAGAAACAAATCATCATTTCCTCTACATTGCAGGAAGAAACTTATTGAGGCAACTTTTATGTCAGTTTTAGATTATGGAGACATTTTATACAGGCATGCATCAGCTACAACTTTTCATCCACTTGACACCATTTATCATTCAGCCCTGAGGTTTATTACTGGCGACAGCTACAACACTCATCATTGTGACCTGTATTCTAAAGTTGAATGGCCCTCACTATCTAACAGGCATGATAACACTGGATTTTATTTATTCTTAAAGCTCTCACTGGCCTCTTACCATCCTATCTTAACTCTTTAGTATCTTTTAATGCAAGTCTCTATCACACACGGTCAAAGGACTGGCTTTAACACTGCAGGTTCCCTCTGTTAATACTGAATTTGGAAAGTCCAGTTTTTCTTCCCGTGCACCTGCAACCTGGAACAATTTGAAACTTACCACACTTTTATCAGTATGACAATTTAAATCCATAACTGCATCTTATTTTTCCTCCAACTGCTCCTGTTTTTAACTAGACTTCTCTGTTTTCAATTTATCTTTGTCACTTTACTTTTTGGTATTTCGTATTTTGGATAATGTATGCTTCAATCGTGTGTTATGTCTTGTCCGAATCGGCTATATTGCAAATGAGGTTGCTCCTCAATATATTTCCTAGTTTAATGGTTATAATAATAATAATGAAGGGAATGATGCAACACAAATATGAATTTTACCACATTTGCAAAATGCACTTAAACAAATCACTAACTTCCTGTGTTCAAATAAATCAGCAGCTTTACAGACACAAACTTCACTGTTCAGTTTTGAGTCTGCATTGTGCTTTTTTTCCACTCAGATTACGTAACGGTGTTCTGTGTATAAATGTGACAAAACCACAAGAAAATCCTGCCACAGCTGCTGTGTCTTCCTCACCGTGTGTCACGGCTGTTACTGTAGTCGTATTAATACACTCAGAAGGATGTGTGTATATGAGTGTGTGCTTCTGGTTGCTCACCTCCTTTCTGCAGGTGTGTGCATCCATGGACTGCTGCAAATATCTCTGAAACAGCACCTTGATGGTTCTGTACACCAGCACATATTGCTCCTGGGGTGAAACAACAACAACAAAAAAAACCTGCTCTGTTAGGTGTCGAGGCCCCTGAGGCATGACGCACGACGAAACACACAAATCATCAAAAGGCCTTTGATAGGGAGGAAGGAACTGACATAAAGAGCTGCCTGAAATGTGGTTCTGCTTGTTGGAAGATTTTTGCTCCATGTGACATGTTTTTAAAAAAAAAACATACCTTGGTTTGAACCACTGAGGGCCGCTCGGTTCTCATGTTTTGAACGAGGTCGTAGATATTAAAATCTGGAGGGATCATCTAAATAAAACAGCACACAAACAGTCACGCTTCAGTGCGAATCATTGGGGGAAAAAAACAACGTGCACAACAACAGGAGGAATATATATCTCACCTGCTTCTTCAGAAGGTTCCAGGTGTAATCGATGACACACAGAGCTCCTGTTCTCCCACAGCCGGCGCTGCAACCACAGCACAAAGTCACATTTTTCAAACCGCTCGGCTTCGACATGTCTCCTCAATTAATCATCTGTTTATAGAAGTTCAACAACCCAGTGTCAATGAACTGCATCACACTCACCACACCCAATCCCATACTCTGAGCTGGTTTTTTTTTAAACAAATGGTCATAGTCAGTTCCTGATTCACGCAGCATGAAAACAAACAGTACAACATTTTTTTGAAACTGTGAGATCAAATTAGGAAATAAATAAAATAAAAGATGTTTTGTTTTTTTTAAGGCTTCCACTCAAATCCTAAAAATAAACCGTAGGAGGGTTTTTCCCTTGCTTTGTCATTTCAAGAAATCTGAGTGATCTCCTTTCAGAACCCTGTATCAATATAGTATCAAATTATCAATAAACCACAAGGGATGTTTGCAATGACATGGCCTTGTGTAGAAAGCACCAGAGCTCGTCACGTGATCTGTATAATGTCATTTCTATTCACACTGTATTAGTTTTAATTTCTTGAACCGGTATTAACAGTGTTGAAGAAGTTGAGAGGTTTTTGTAATACGCGTCAGGGAACACACTCACGCACACTTGTTGTGGAGTATGTTATTGTAGCAGTGAACTCCTTCTGTTGCAGTGCCGTAGGTTGGATCTGCCACTGACTCATCGTCGTTCCATTCAGTCACATCATCCTCTGAAAGGTGTGGGCTGGGCCTGTCACCATGCGCACCGAGTTTTTATTATATCATGTTGTTTTTTTCTCTCTCTCTCTTTCTCTCTCTTTAGTATAAGAAAGTCTGACGCTTAGTTTCTTGTTCACTTGCTTGGAGGAAAATGGTCTCACACCTCTGAACACCACTGTGGCTATAGTTACCAAAAAGAAACAACAAAAGACAAAACTCTCTTCTCTTCTCTCTTCTATTTATTCTATTTTAAAGTTTTTTATATATTAACATTTGGATGTATATAGTGTATATTTTCATTAACTCATTACTCATAGGGTGCTCCAATTTGAGTTATATTGCTGTTTTAGGTAGTATGTCTTGCTGCTACTCTATCTATCTATCTATCTATCTATCTATCTATCTATCTATCTATCTATCTATCTATCTATCTATCTATCTATCTATCTATCTATCTATCTATCTATCGTAAACTTGGTGAATATACTGTAGAAGCCGCCGTGTGGGTGCGGGTTGATGGACGTCACATTTTTGGAGTTTTTAGAGCAACTGATGGTGAAATGTTTGTCTTTAAAAGTGCTGTTAACGGTGAGGGGGATTGCCAGTATCGAGTGTATTAAAACCAAGCGGGTCGTTGGCTAACCACCTACACACACTTCCTGTCTTTAAGGCAGAGAGGAAGTGCCTAACCTCTAAGGCCTGAGCCAGGGGCCTTATACGTGCTGCCCACAGACACTACGTTCCTATAGTAACTGGTGAATCACAACCACAGGCATGATCACACATAAGAGGCAGTTCACGCATTGTTCATCTTCTCACGCTGTAACTAAACAAGTCCCCTCTGTCTAATAATTATGTCAATGATAATAATAAACTGTATCTGTAATTGATAGTGTAGGATGAAGTCAAGATGTGAGAAGAACTAAACACCAATCAGATTCTTTGGACAAAAAATAAAATCCCATAATTTTATATGAAGGTGTGTCTGACCTGCAGTGGATGCAGATGGGGATGTCATCGTGGCCCTGATAGGAACGCATCTCTTCCAACATTTCCAGAATGGGAGGGATGGAGTCTGGAACGCCGTGATCCGGCCAGTTGACATAGTGCAGCTGTTTCATAGTTCGGCTACACTGTAAAAATAAAAAAGTATAGTAGTTTACTAATGGCCATGGCACACACAACTGCGTAATGACGTATTGAGGAATTAGACTCAGTGGTGTCACATGTGACCACATCAGCTTTGAGATTTGCCTTCAGTTACCGACACATGAGCAGATAATCTTTTGCTGATCTCAGGTGAATTGTCGTGACAGTTATTCTAACAATATGGGTATAAACACAACTTACATTGCGGAAAGTCACCCTCAGCATCCTGGTCAAATAATCTCCTTTACTTTCCTCAGAATCCTGTAAAATACAAAAAAAAGAAAAACAAGAAAAAAGGTTGAGATTGTGTGAATTTATTTTTGTTTTAGCTGTATTCAAAACAGACAAAAGAGGAAAGAGAATGACACAGATGTTACATGAAGATAACATGAACTTATAATGTCAGAATATGTCATGGTTCACTTGTAGGAAAATGTCAGAGCAGGAAGTGCAACTCTGAGACAAGACAATACTCACACAGTAAACTGTAAAAGGCTCACAAACAAAGGGCTGCTCTCCTTTCTGTGGCCAGTAGCGCTCACACTTTTTCTACAGAAAGAAAGAATGAGACGCGGAGGAAATAACGGTTGAAAATGCAGATAAATATATTTATTATGAAAAAGAATTGTGTCCATTATGATCTTGTTTTTTTAAATAACGGCTAATGGGGATCCAGTAAGCAAACAAATTGTTACCTTTCCCATCTCAAACTCTCGACAGGCCATCACTACGACCTAGAGTCACACAGGACAAAGAGAAAAAATAATGTAACAACATTTTTACCACTCAGGCATCTTCACAGTTGTTTTGAGATTGACACAAGTGTTAAAAAATAACGACAACTTGTGATGTCCTGCTGTACCTGTACGTTGTACTCCCACAGCATCCTCAGGAAGTCCAGCACGGTGTGAGGCAGAGGACCCTGAGTGGCAATGTACGCCCTCGAGCCCGACATCCCCTGTGGACAAGACACAGCATATAGTAAAGTACAGAATAATGCACATGAAATCCAAATAATATTCTCCTTACAAGGACTCTGTTCATTTACCTTGATGAAGTTGGCATTGATGTAGTCTGTGTCATTTTTAGTGGTGGTCAGAGTGAGTTTTACTCTGGTGTGGTCAACTAAAAGGAGAGAAATGTGCTTATTTAGTAATAATTAATAGCAAACACATGACCAACGAGTTGTTTGTTGTGTTTTACAAACGTTGGGTAAAAAAAAAATCTAAACTAAGAATTAGAAAAAGTAGAAATATAAATATGAATAGATTTATTAGTGTTTGAAATATTTTCTGGATACCTGGAGTGTACATGTTCCCCATTGTTTAGTTATTAAAAATACATCCACATATAGTGTATGATTCAAGACTCAACAGATCTTCATGATCATGGATATTATTAGACGTTATTGTATCGAAAAAAAAAAAAATTTAGGACAGTATTTGTACTGTCAATTCTAATGTAAATGTATCTAGATCCAAAAAATGATGCAACCACCTTCTTTCATTAATCTCTGCTCGTTTTTGGCATCGGCCCTCATGCAGAATTATATTCATAATGTGATGAAAAACTTTATCATCATCATTACAAAACATCCTTGTGCAAAGCTTACATGGTACAATGTCTTTGTATCGGTTCTTCTTGATGTTTTCCTGCTTTTCAGCCGTCTTGCTGGGGTAGGTCTTGTCGGTGCGGTACTTGGTTGACAGGCTCTTCAGCCTCTGGAAAACACGAGCAAGGATTGATTTCAACTTTTAAAACTTGTTGTGGAACATAGTTTTTGTAGCTGTACAGTCCTGCAGTGTGATCGTTGGTGATGATGCGTCTGGTGTCTTTAAACTTCCTCAATTCAAACGATAAAGATAAAACGGAGACACTTGTTATTCAGACAGTGCACCAGAGACTCTGCAAGACATTCACATGAATTTTTTTTTTGCTGAAGATCTTAGACATATTCTATGTATGTGATGCTTTCCACTACCTCAGCTGCTATAGACTATTCAACAACTGGTCTTCAACAACACGATGCACAGGGAGTATATTTACTCCAGTGTTGGCCTTTGTCTAAGAGTTCAGTTTAAAATTTTGAGGTGGTTAAAAGTCTAAATTCATCTCTGACTCGCTGCGTCCATAAATAAATGTTTCTCAGATTGGTTAAACAGCATTTTACAAATGGACGTAGTTGTTTCTCTTTCTGTATTATATAGTCTATGGTGGCTTTTAAGGTTGTCGGTGTCAAGTTCTATAAAAATTAAGCTTTACTTTCCTGTGTACATGAAAGTCAGGGGAGAAAAGGAGCCAGGCAAATTACATGTGACCAACTACTCAATGGTCACACATGGTCAGTTTCTATGTGATTCAACCCTTGATGACCAGAATCTGTGACTCATCTTACTAGAAACTGGCAGGACAGCTCACACAAACTGAGAGGATTTCCATCCAAGATTTAACTGGGTGGAAGGTTTGACACTCCGAGCTCATGGCGCGTCCATGTGAGACACTGGTCTTTTTGTTCAGAGCCTCTTTCTCGCACTTCTTCCACACAGTCTGTTAAAAGGCCTCGCAGACCATCTGCAGTGCTAACGCCACAGAGTGCTTTTTGTTTCTGAAGAGGAAGTGATGCAAGAGACCCCTTCCTCTGTAGTGGTCTGGGTTGGTTAGCAGCATGACAGCAGCATGAGCTGCCCTCAGGCGCTGGCATGTCACTCATCTCCATGGGAGCCTGCAGCCTACACTTTGCTTGCATGTGAATGTACATGAAATGTTGTATGCTGATGGTAAATGAACAGACGATGTTGTTAGGGGTTGTAAAGAAGTAGCCTATGGGTCTCCACTTGTCATGTGCCTTTGATAACAAGTATCAGTGCAAAGAGGAAGCACAAATGTGGTGTTTGAGCTGTTTATACAAAGAACAGTGTGTTACTTCCCCGATTCGCTGGGTCTTTTGTAAAAAATTTGGAGCTTTCGCTTTTATTGTGGTGACTGTCAACTCCGCCAGTATAACACCTTAGCCATAATGACATCTTCTTTGATAATGTGATAATGAAAATAACAGAAGAAATAAGTCTACTGCGCGGAGGCTTCATGTACTACACACCACTGTATCAGTAAAGGGAACATAAATCTTGACTCACGGCAAACTCCCCAAGAATGCCATTCGGTTCCCCCTCATTCACGGGCTCCTGACTCTCCAGCTGGGCCAGGAAGTTCCTCAGTATCCAGGCCTGCTGCTCCATGGCTGGCTGTACACTGCCTGCGACAGGGCACCTTTCACAGGCATGTCAGGACACAGAGGTCCTCGTCCGGGCTCATGGAGTATAAGATCGTTGAGGTTTTGGTTCAGGGCTGTGGCTCTTCGTGTTGTTGCCTCACAGAGCACTTCTCTACTGCGTCTGTCACGTCAAGGAACTACAAGTGAGGGAACTATGCAAACTGTCTTAGAGGAAGCAAGAGTAAGCTAACAGGTTCTGTGGTCAGATTAAAAAATGTCACCACGCCCCCTTCCATTGGTGTGTGTCTCACTGGGTCCTAGAGTCACCCGGGTGTTTCATCGCATGACAGTGTCACCGCAGAAATGGGAGGTTGGCAGCCGCAGAACAGACCGGGACATGACAATTATGCACAGAAACAGGCACAAACAGCTGCTCCAACCCAAAGTCAGAATGCAATGCGGGCAGTCTCGCCTGTTGGACAGCATTCAGGAGGACACACACACAAGAGGAGTAGAAGAGGGAGGGATGTGGTTATAGGGATGGAGTCAAAAGCAGAAGGAGTGGTGGAATAAAAGGGAGTCTGACTGACTGACAACCCTGGAAGGTTCTCAGCAGACAATGAGACTGACTCAACTCTACGGGTGGTTCTTACATTTATCCACAGAAGCCATGTGTTTTTGAGATGAAATGCTCTTGGTGAACTGTAGTTGGCAGTGCAGTTTTAAAGTTTTGAATGGGAGGCTTTTTGTTGTTATCATGGGCAAGCATGATAACAAAGAAACACACCAGAAAAACCCTCTGGATGAGCTGGCATGCAGTTTGTGTCAGTCTGGTACAGGTCTGGTATCACATAGGCTATATGATGGAGATGCATTGACAATGCAAATGCACCTCCTCAGCAGGTGCACACTATCAAGAGTATGGTGACATCTAGTGGTTGTGTGGTAGTGTGGTCATTTTATGAGGTCTGAGTAAATCATCACAAACATCATTTGCTGGCATTAAGTGTCCATTAAGTGACACAATCTGACAATGTATGAAGTGCATGAATGACATGGGCGCAGTTCGTGATAAACAAAAGAAAAACAATGTCATAGTTATCCAACCAGATCTTACCGGCTATTTGAACCAACAGTGAAGGGTCTTTTACAAGTGACCAGTGGTGAACCGTGGTCCAGTAGGACCATGGGATCACACGTGGCAATAAAACAATCAACCAAAGCAATAAAAACAAAAGCCAAAGAGTCCTACCGGTATGGCACATGTAAGTAGGCTGCTATGACTACAACACATTCCAGTTTTTTCAGTATGAAAAGTATCTAAAACAACCAGTGATCTTGCGAATCTCTCGCTGAATTCTCGCGAGATCTTCCTTACCGTTTTGGAAGCGGCGGCGGGCGGCGGTGGTTTGTTGTGGTGTTGGTTCCCAGCTGCTTGGTGGGTAAGTTACACACGTGTGTCGTCCTTACGGTAGCTAAACTAACAGGAAACGCAACAGCGATAACACACCAAACAACGTTACCAGCTTCATTTATCACGAATCTGCTAAATTAGCAAAGGCACGTTAGCTGACCACTATAATGTGGTGTTTTGCTCGTTGTTTTCTAAACTACGTGGCAAAGGAGGCTCCCCTCTTACGCCCATGTAGGCTATCAGCTGTTATTTCTAATATAGGGTTATTATCTTGTCCCGAACTGGTGTGATGTTGATGATTTAGTTGAGAAATTCAACTGTATTTCACCTATACGGTTGGAGAATAACGAGGCAGTCTTGTTTGTTTTGAATCATCGCTCACATTAACACTTTTATCGTTGTACTTTTAGTTTTTTTTTTTTCTTCAGCAGAGGCGACTCTTTGACCGATCCAGTCATGGGGATGATCACTCACTTCCTGGTGCTGTGCTCTCTCTCCGTGGTCGTTACTGCGCAAGGTGAGTTTGGCCCTATATGTGGATAAGCTCATTGATTGCGGTCTATTTTGTGTGGTATACAACACAAGCCAGAGGGGTATTCCAGAAAGGGAGTTATGCAGAGAAAAACAACTCCTTGTGTATGTTTTTTATATATATATATAAAAAGACATACACTAAGAGTTCAGCTGGCAACCTTTTTTGAGATACATGGAAGAGAAATCAGAGCTGCTGCATGAAACAATCTAATGAGGACAACCACTGGCTTCACTTTAGGTGACAACCTGCTTAAAACCTGCCTATATGTAGGCCTATGTCCCCCTTTACAACATACTTACATAGGCCTACATTGTCTTAGATTTACTCATTTATTTGCTTTTTTTTTTTTACTTTTTTGGGTGGGAGATGGGGGTTGGGATTTTGATTCTGTGTTTCTGTATGTCCATGTTCTCTTGTGAAAAAAAACTCAATAAATTAAGTTTTTAAAAAAAATGTTGCATTCCATATGTAAGTTTAAAAAACAATCGACATACTAAAAAAATAAGATTTAAAAACACATTTGAGATACACACACAAATATTTCTCATTTTAAAAATATGTGCAATAGAAATTCACAAATGTATATGCATGTAAAAGTATTTGCAATTTTCATGAAATACATATTTGGAGGTTGTTACATTCATTGATACATGAACTGTCGAGCCTGCATTTATTCAGATTCAGAATTACTTTATTGATCTCCGGAGGGAAATTTTTCTTTGTTACAAACATTTCAAATTGTAGCGAAATGAACACAGAGTGAGATATACATACATACATAAAATATTAATACTAAAATAAAAAGCAGAATAAAATAAGATAAAAAGAAAATACATAAAAATATACTAATAATAATTCACATATGCACATGACCTTTTCTAAGTGCTTTTAATTTGTAAACTCACAGGTAACTGGGAAAAACAGTTCAACTAATACAAATTGAAATAGCCACTGAATATAAACTTCATGTCGAATCTGAATCAAACTAAAGTGAGGAGCAATCACAAGACTTAGGCTATGTTTCATTTTCAGCTGACTGCACTTTAATAAAAAATAAACTTACTGAACAACATTAAACCACTTTCTCACAGGCTGATTGTAAGAGCCATATTTGTATTGCGTACAATAGTTAGTAGTTTTCCTTTAAAATGTTTAACTGCTCCTTTAATTATGCTGCTGATGACATCATAGCTTAGCAAGACAGTTTTTTTGATACCTCAGAGTGAATCTTGTAACTTTGTTTTTGCTTTTTAAGTAAAGTTCTTTTTTGAACGGAGTTACTGCCTCGGAAGATTCCTTTTGTGTCAAGTTTATTGCCAAGAAGACTGCTTAATAGTAGTGGTAAAGCGAAGTACTGGAAGGAAGAAAGATTGCCGTTACACTGATATTAAAAGATAGCGATGGTAGATTCAAAATGAAGAGATGATTGCATCTAAACTGACGCATTAACTCTGTCAGTGATTCTTATTACGCCTGCAGCCATGTTGTTGTTTTTTTTATTCCTGTTTTCTCCCTTGTTGCCATAGTGAATCATAGAATCGGAGATCTATGATGATGGGGGATGGGGTAGAGATAATATACTAAGAGTCGACTGAACTAACTCAGATCAGCTGTTGTGGAACTGAAAACTCCAGAGTTTCACTTCTTAGAGTTCAGGGACACACTCAGAGTTTGTTAAACCTCCTTTCTGGAATAACCCTCTGATCTTTGAGTTTAAGCTGATTTTCTCTCTCTTTCGTTGCACCTCAAGACTGTGGCAGACCTGAGCTAATGGAGGGCATGGTTTTAAAGGGCGACGCCATTCTTCAGGAGACGTTCCAGGATGGATCTTCAGTTTCTCTTGAATGTGTTCCTGGTTACCAGGCTTCAGGGCCTCCAAGCCTCAGTTGTAGAGGTGGCACATGGAGTACCCTGAGGATGATGTGCAAAAGTGAATATATAAAATGTATATAAGAAATGTGTGACTGATGATGTCTAATGACAAGTCTGACAAGAAATGTATGTGTATTTTGAGTTGTAAGAAAAGAAAACCAGCCCTTCTAATGAGCTCTCTCTCTTTCCAGAGAGGAACTGTGGAGATGCTGCTGAAGTTATGAATGGCGTCGTTGAATACCCTGAAGGGACAGAGTTTGGTGCTGTACTTCAGGTCATCTGCAACCCTGGGTTAGTAATGAACCAATAACTGGTGGTTTATGTTAATCTAATTCTAGTTAAAGTGAGTGGCCAGTAGAGCGTGCTTTCTTTTTGAGCGGTAAATGAAAGGACTAACACAGATCCTTCTTGAAGTTCTTCAAACATTGTTTGTTGCTCATTAGTTACGGAAAAGTTGGAGGCAGTAAGGTCACCGTGTGTGGTGTGCAGGGGGGTTGGACTGGCAGGTTGCCTGTGTGTGAAGGTTGGTAATCTTGTTGTGTTCAACAGAAAAAACTGCACAAAAAATCGAAAGAAGCCTGTTTCCATTCTGAGCTGTGTTATTTCTGTTTTGCAGCGATTGTTTGTGAGGAAGTACCTCCAGTGGAAAATGCCAATGTGTCACCAGTGAAAGAATTCTATCAGTATGGAGATAGTATAAAGTACACTTGTCTTGGTGATTTCACACTCATTGGAGAAGCATCATTAACATGTTCAGACAATGGAACATTCACACCAGATGCTCCAGAGTGCAGACGTAAGAGCATTTCATGTGTTTTTCATCTCCACCTTTCTCAACATTTTCCAGTTATGGCTGATACAGAAGTAGGTTATTGTGGAGATCTGTATTAATTTGCAATTTCTTCTCCTGCAGGTGTTCAGTGTGACGAACCTGTTGTTAACAATGGTCATTGGGTTGGGGGAGTTCGGCCTCCTTATACATACTTGTCCACTGTGATGCTCAAGTGCAATGATGGATATAAGATGGAAGGAGAAGGGATCGTTACATGTGAAAAAGATAATAACTGGTCACCTCGACTTCCAACGTGTAAACATGTCATAAATCATGAATACTGACTGACATACATCCTGCTTCGCCTGCATGTACGGTACTTTTCCTACTGATTTGTATGAAGCCTGTTTCCATTTCTGTTTAGCAGTGATTGCTTATGAGTACGTACCTCCGGTGGAAAATGCCAACATGTCACCAGTGAGAGATTTCTAGCAGTTGGAGGAGAACTGTTTTAAGGAACTAGGCTTTTAGTTGTCATGGCCATAACAAAAACACACAAATAATGAAAAACCCACGTTATGAGCTGACATGCAGTTCACCTGTCTCAGTATGGTATCAGATTCAGATATGATAAGAAAGACATACCAGCAGGTGCACACTATAAATGGTATATGGTGACATCTAGTGGTTGTGTGGCCACCAGCACTTTACTCCGACACTTCTTTGCACTATAACCAAAAAAACAAAAATAACCAAAGAATGTTGCATACATATCTGCACAATCATATTGCAAATCCATATATACCACACCCATACTTTGCACAGTATATATCCTTTTGCACTATACTTTTTTTTTTTAATATACTTTTATGTGTGTCATATATTTTTATATTGTGTGTACTTTTTTTTATATAAACTGCACTGTGAATGGAGAGAAACACAATTTCAATCTCTGTATACCATGTAAATCATCTATAAAGCAGCATTGACAAATTACGTTGACTTTGACATATATTTACCCTGTACACCAGAAAACAGACTTTTCAAATAACCCGGTCACTGCACAGTCTTCCGCCATTTCTGTTCTTTGTTTTACCTACTTTTTCTCCTTGTAACACTCTGACAACTTCCACAAAGTATTCACAAGTACCTGGATGATGTGACAAAATTTTTCCGTCCGCAATTTAACACAATTTGATTGACTACGACACCTGTTAATATAAAATCATGTCCACATCCACTTGAATTACATAGGCCTTCATTACATTACATTACATTAACCTGTAGGTGACATTGATTAACCCAGATAGCATCAGAAGGAGTAAAAAACATTCTTTCAGTATTTTTTTCTTAGGCCGTCACTTCATACCTTGAAGACCCAGGGGGTTCCCCTCTGCAAATGATACATTTCAAATAAATGTTAACATTACAGTAAGTGCAGCCTACTTGTGCAGCACTTCATAGCAACGTGTTGGCAACAACAGTAGCCCACAATGCACCTGCCAGGAAGCTACAGCCACCACAGTCCACCTCTCATGTTTCCTGAGTGCTGATTATTGTTTGTGAGATTTCATACTCTTACCTCTGACAACATGGACATGAAGATATTGCCTCTAATTTTGCTTTTCCACGGTGAGTGAACTATACTTTACTACCAATTATAGTATCGTATCTATAGACCATATCTTGTAAAAAAAAAAAAAAAAAACTGTGTTTACAAGTTTAATGTTCAAATCAGATTGATATTGTATTGAGAAGGAAAGAATCACCTTGTGTGTCTGGACTCTGTCTTTCAGCAAGTCTCCAGCTCCAGTGTGATAAAACAAAGATCACAGCACGTATCAGAGGTGAATTCACTCTCAGCTGCAGCTATGACACAAGGCAGTACCTGTACAGTAAAAAGTACTGGTGCCGAGGAGACTCCAGAAGTACCTGTGAGATTCTGGCGGATTCAGATCACTTTGGTAAAACCAGTCAAAGGTTTCAGATTAGAGATGCAGAAAAAAGAGGGCTGTTTGTTAAAGGCACAAACCTCCAATATGATGACTCTGGACTGTACTGGGTCGGGATCGACAAAATATACGCTGACATCATGACCTTAGTTGATGTTAGTGTCACTGATGGTAAGAAATAACAGACTCTTTAAATGATTAGATGCATGTCAAGCTGAATGGTTTTAAATATCATGTTTGCTTCTTTGTGGCAGTTCCAGTTTCTAAACCCAGACTCTGGCCCCTGAGCTCTCTGGTTGGGGGTCCAACATGCTGGGGGCAGCGTGTGATTGTGCGCTGTGGTTGCACAGAAGGCTCCAGCATTCGTTATGCCTGGTATCAACGCACTAACCACGAAGACTTGCATCTTCACTCGTCTTCAGACTTGCACCTAGACTGCACCACAGTGGAAAAAGACAGCGGCTACTACTGCACTGCCAGTAACGACATCAGCAAACAAGAGAGTGAGATCATCTCTGTGCAGGTTCTGATGCCTGCAGACATTGACTGCATTTATGTCATTAAAATGCAAGGTAAGAATAACAGATGGGATGTTTTTTTTCTGATATCTCCCAAATATATCATAACACTGCAATAATATTTAAACCATCTGAATTTTGATTTTAGGGAGAGAAAAAAAATTAACCCCAGTTTCTGGGAGGATAAGGATAAGATTCAATATAAATATTGCAATACAGTGTATCAGTATTTTCTTACACCTCTACAGAAGACATTGTCATCACAAGTTTTACTGATAGTTTAGTTTGAAAAATGCGTAATGTGCATTTGAATATATTTTACCCCTTTACTGTTTTGTTTATTGGCAGAATCTGGTGTGTTGATTGTGGAGATAGAGAAATTATTGGATTTTACAAGTTTTGTTTTATAAGCAGAATGTCTCCCTTTGAAGAAACAGGTTGATCTATTTGTGTTATTGATCATTCAAGCCTAACAGATAGAAGATTTGCTCTCGATGCCTGTGTCTGTATTGATTAATGATATGGTTCAATTATTAAAGCAGTAAGAGAGACTATTGTTTGGTTTGGAGTAGGCACTGGCAGTAGTAATATAATAGGTTATGGTTTTATCCTGATGGATTTCTGATGTCACTTTGAAGAAAGGTCTAAAAGAGTCATTGATTTTGGAGGTTTTAATGTTGCATTATAAGTCTATTATTGAGGTAATGATAGATTTAGTTATTCTCAGTTTATTTCTTTTTGTGTGAGTTGTAGGATATTCTTTTTCTTCTCTGACTACTTTCCTCTACATTTCCCATAGTGTGCATACTGATGTGGCCACTCTTGCTTAAAGTGATTGAGGAAGTTTAAAGCCCCATCTAGTGGAAGGGTGGGGTAGGTGTTCATGTTTATGGGAGCATGACCAAAGTTATTGGTGCCGTTTCGTGTTGGGTCAGTTGTTTTGTGAGTGATACCGCTGTTAACCCAGACAAAGTCTGTACTGCCACATGATTCATGGCACGGTAATTGATATGAGCATTCTTTATTACTGAGATTCATCTCATGACCTGCGTTTCATAACTTCAGTTCAGCTGTAGGGGGAGTAGTAAACAAGCAAAGTCCAACAAAGCCTTGTGTGTGTGTGTGTGTGTGTGTGTGTGTGTGTGTGTGTGTGTGTGTGTGTGTGTGTGTGTGTGTGTGTGTGTGTGTGTGTGTGTGTGTGTGTGCGTGTGTCAGTGTGTATCGGTGTGAACGTTGTTCAGATTTGCTCTCTTGGATGTGGCTGGGCAATTGTGTTTCTTCAGTAGAAACACAATCATTGTGACACCAGGATGCTGATGTCACTATCAACACAATGTTGGTGACTTCTTTTTCCGAAACACCCATCTATTTCTTCACTGCCTTCTGTAAATATGTCGTCATGATACCATTACAAAACGACATGGGCCTTTATTTCCATTCATATGTTGTGTAAAAGACCTTTAATACCAGCAATAGTTGATTATCGTGTAGTAAATTAACATTTGCTGATATAGTACATTGTTGTTTTCCATTATCCCTTGGCGTCAGAATTGGTTTTGATGACCGTCTCTTGTTATTCTAAAAAAAATGAAATTTTTTTTATTATCACATATTTTTATAATCAACATTCTGTGTACAATGTGCTGCTTTCAGAGTTGTTATGAAATCTCTTTCATAAGGTAAGGTCTCATAAATGAATAGCACTTGACTTACTTTATCATTCCTCATCAGGCCAACCCATTTATGACTGCGCTGGCAGAATGAGCACCACTGTGGCCCAAACACCAACACCGACGACCTGCCAAGCCCCCACGGACGACGCCACCCACACTGACGCCGAAAACCAGTCTTTACAGAGCAATCAAACTCATTACAATTTGTTTTTGAACAGGTTACTACACATAATGTTTTAGTCAGCTGAAAGAGCTGAAATGAGACTTATTCATAAATTTGTCTATTGACATGTTGCCTAAAAAAATAACCAATCTTATCTCCGTTTTCTCAGGGCGTGGACTGGGGTGCCACTTTGGTATGCTCTGCTGCGTTGGGCTTCTTTTGCACTTTTGCTGATTTGTCCGTGCATAGTTGTCAAATGTGCAAAGAGAAGGCGCAGACGACACACCAAGAAGAAGAAGAAGAGGAGGAAGGTCCATTTCAAGCAATTGCCCCATGTTGCTGAGTGACCTTTATTTCACAGTGTTGTTCCTTGGGAGTCATAAAAAACCTGTGACATTTGTTTTGTGACTTTATTGTTTACCAAAGGTCTGTGGTATCAAGAGCAGAGTCATCGTCTTGATGTGTGTCAGCAGCATGTTTATGGTGGATGTCTCATTGCAGTGTTTATCGAAACAGATTTCTATCAAATGCCAGTACCTAAACATACACATACTAATCTTCCAAGGCCCCTGTTCTGTTCAGCTGGGAATTATGTCCATAAAAGTACTGGTGAAAACGGAAGTGAGGCATTTTTTCTCTGGGGATTATTTTCATTCCATTCTTTAAACAGGAAAATGTGACACTGGGGCGTGCTTTGGGACTTGTCATACAGGAAATCCAAGCCCGTGGACCATGAACAATGCGTTTTTATTTCCAGACCAGACCCACTAGATTTTTATGAAATTAGTAGAAGTTATTGATTTTTAACATGTGGGTTTTACTTTGATACATGAGTATCTGCAGACTTGCTCTTGTTTTTTTTTTATGTTATTAATTCTTTGTTCACTTCTATACATACACATGTGCCCCCACACAGACACACACATACACTCTTTCTTCCATGTTGCCTGTGTATATTCATTTTTGTACTTGTGGCATTAGTTCACTCACCACGGAATCGAGTTGAGAATTATAGATCATATACTTTTACTGAATTTCAAGGTGCGTCTTTTTTTATGTAAAGCTGATTGTTGTTCCATTGTGGTTGTTCAATTTAGCAGGATGTGGAAATTTGAGAATGAGTGATGCCAGCCATGAACAAAGATGGTTTCATCAGACTATAAACTGAAACAAATACCTCACCCACATATTGGTAACTAACCTCTTGTATGAACAATGGGTCGTTGATGAGCTGTTTCAAAGAGGAACTAGTCACAAGATGAGTTGTCTGACGTTGACAGAGGAATATCTTTAGTTGTTGACACAGTGTATGATAACAGCCTCCAGAAAGCAGAGATATCTTCCTTCGGCTCATGAGAACAGTTAATTGAATGTCATGTTTGAAATGATAATTTAAACCACTTGCAATTATCACATCATTTAATTTACATTGCAAATTTTAAGTTAGACAGGCTGTGCTTTCACATAGCCTGATACACTGTCCATAAGTATAAGCTGTCTATCCATGACTGACTTTTTTTGTGTGTGTGTGTGTGGGGGGGGGATGCAGGGGATGCAGGATCCTTACAAGTTGTACCTTATTGTAAAGGGGACTAATCAGGCTTTCCAACGATATAAAGCACAACACCAATTGGTATTATTACAGGGGAGAAATGATTAACTGAAATAACATTTCCAACCTTCTTTTGAGGAGTATAGATAGATAGATAGATAGATAGATAGATAGATAGATAGATAGATAGATAGATAGATAGATAGATAGATAGATAGATAGATAGATAGATAGATAGATAGATAGATAGATCTATCCACCATGTCCGTTTTGTAACAACGGGACATGCCACTCTGCGCTTCCCACCACAGGACAGAACATCGGCCCTGACCCCAGGCAAAGATTGGTCAATGACAGCAGACGTTGACAAGCAGCTATGTTATGATCATCCTGTGGTCGACATTGGAGAAGTGTGTCCTGTTAGTCGACCTGACCGTGACCGAGGGAATGCCAGGGCAGGAGAGCAAAAACTTACCCAGTTGCAGTAAATCTATACCAACCGCTTCTTGAGAGACAAGCTGGCTTCATGTCAGCAAAGCTCAAGAAGGTCATAAAAGAGGTCTCAGGGGAAGCAGAGAGGGAAAGCTTCTTGCTCCGGATGAGGAGAAATGATCGGAGTTTGGGAAATCGAGAGGCCACGTGTTGACCTGTCTATTGAAATCCAGCTGCAGGGAGTGGCAGGGAGACATCCCTGGCTGCTGCCCCACCATCATGGAATGTTCTGGCAATTACGTAAAAGGGCAAAACATCAGTGAGGGATGGCTCCCAACTGAAGACCCTGCAGCTAGGCATAGATGGATAGATAGATAGATATTGATATAATAGATAGATATTCCAAAAAGGCCCCAAAACACCACGTACCTCTATGGTTTTAAAGTTTATATTTCTGATTTTCTGTAATTTGTTGAAGTACAGGAAGGGCATCATATCCACATAGGCCTTTTGACCCTTTTTGGGTTGGGTCATCTTACATCATTGTTGAGGAATGCTTTTTTTCCACACCCTCCATTGATAGAACAGAAATATAAACTTGTGATACAATCATTCATAGATCAAAAGAGGGCACATTTTGCAGAGCGGCCTTCTGCTTGTCCCCTCAGGTTTTTCGTAATGTCATGGTAATGTGTACCGACAACAGACACAGATGTATGATATGGCATAAACAGACCCAACAGCTCTAAATAGCTGCCTGTTCTTCTAGGTACAGGACAGACAGCAGCGTACACCAATGCATTTCAAAACATATGACTTCCAAGTCAAGTCAAGGCCCATTGACTTGTTAGTATTTAAATTCCACAGATAAGTACAAGGTATTTGATATGGTTTCTTTTCTTTTCTTTAAGGTTGTGATTTTCCTCACATTCTTTGAAAATACAATAGGATACACAAACAAACTCAACTTGTATACAGCTTCATGTATGATTTGTGTATATTTATATGAAATGTATTTTTAGTGGCAATGGTAACTTGTGGTACTGTACAGCGTACTTCCTCCCATTCTTCGTCTGTCTTTTAATTTTCTTAATTCTCATATGGACTATGTTTCTGAAATAAAGAATTCCATTCTTAATGATAATAAAAAATAATAAACTTTATTTCTATAGCACTCTTCAACAGGGTTACAAAGTTATTTAGAACACACAGCAATATAAAAAAAAAGTACAGAAAATTAAGACAGTGTGAAAAGACACGATGAGACAAGACTAGACAAGATTGCATTGCATTGCATTGCCCATTTTTACAGTTTGACTCACAGGACTTTTTTTACATAGCAGGTATAACAACAAGCCTGTGCCATTACACCCTCACATTGACTGAGAAAAAACTCCCAAGAAATGAATAACTAAATTAGCCTAACGATTTAAAAAAAGTTTAAAAGAAGGAAGAATGATTGAGACCAGAACACTCCCAGTGGGGAAAAATAGCATTATGAAGTTTATTTCTTTTCTTCTTCTTTTTTTTTTTTAACCTTTATTAGAAATTGTTTCATAGGAAGCTTACAAAATGCAGAGCTTCAACAAAACATTTCACATACATTTTATCCTTGTTCACAGTTATTATCTGGTCGGTTTTTGGTTAGGCTTCTGTTTGAGTTGAGCTCATTGTAAAAAGCAACGAAAGAGGGTTTTAGTGTAAACCTTATACAGTCTATGGTGTAAACCTAAACCTACATTTATGAAATAATTGCCATATGTTGAGGTTAATGATAATATATGTTTCACTGGGCTTTTCCTTATTAAAATTATATATATATGTATATATATATATTTATATATTAAAATTATCAAAGAGTCCAAACAGCACTTTCCTTACAAACAACTTCAATTCTTTATCAATCCATAGACTTTGGACAAGTCTAATTTCTCAAAAATGTGAGACGTTACGACATTACGTCACCGAGACGTTACGAGATTGCGTCACAGTTTCCGTGGAACTGCAACGCGACGCCAGGGCCACGCCCACCACCGACCAGAAAGGAGCAGCAACACAACCCAAGAAACACACATTTCACCATTTTAGAGGCAGCGGCGGCGGTGGTCAGTGGTTGTGTAGGTTCCCAGCTTCTCGGTAGGTAAATTACACGCCATGTCTTTTACTGTTTCTAAACTAACCAGAAACGGAACATATAATAGCACACCAAACAACGCTGCCAACTTCATTTACGACGAATCTGCTAAATTAGCATTGGCACGTTAGCTCACCTGCTAATACGAGTTTTTGCTCGTTGCTTTTCTAAACTACGTGACAAAGGAGGCTAAGCGCATTTAGTCTTGCTCGGTTGGACTCTTAACGGCTAAATATCAGTCGTTAATTCTGATACAGGTTATTACCTTGTCCCAAGCTGGTGTAATGTTTATCATTTAGTTTGCTTAGAGGAGACGAATTCAGCTGTATTTCCGGTAACCGTTAACACCTGTATGTTGGAGTCTCGTTTGTTTTGAATCTTTATTAACATTAATACTGGTATCTTTGTACTTGAAGTTTATTTTTCTTCACAAGAGGCGACTCATTGACCGATCCCGTCATCATGGGTGTCGCTCACTTCCTGCTGCTGTGCTCTCTCTCCGTGATCGTTACTGCGCAAGGTGAGTGGCACATGTGGGATAAGCTCATTGTGGCATATTTTATGGGGTAAACAACACAAGCTGGTCTGTGAGCCTAAGCTGATTTTCTCTCGCTATTTACTTGCACTTCAAGAGTGTGGCAGACCTGAGCTAGGGGAGAACATGGTTTTGAAGGACTCTGGACTCACATTCCAGGATGGATCTTCAGTTTCTGTTGAATGTGTTCCTGGTTACCTGGGTTCAGGACCTTCAACCCTCACTTGTACAAGAGGCACATGGAGTACCCTGAGGAGGGAATGTACAAGTGAGTATATTTTCAAGGTGGCATTCTTTCAAAACAGTGCAGTCTGGATATGGAAACTTGTGATAAATAATCTCATATCACCAAGTGAGAAATGTGTGACTGGTAATGTCTGGTGACAAGGCTGACAGGTAATGAGTGTGTATTTTCACCTAATGGGTTCAAATCAGCCCTTTTTAATGAGATTTCTCTCTTTCCAGAGAGGAACTGTGGTAGTGCTGGTTCTGTTCTGAATGGTGACATTGATTACCCCGACGGGACAGAGTTTGGTGCTATACTTCAGGTCATCTGCAACTCTGGGTTAGTAATGAACGAATAACTGGTGGTTTATGTTTGGTTAGTTTCTAATATGCAGTTGAATGCAAAGGAATCAGTAAATTCTAGTTGAAGTGAATGGTCAGTAGGACATACTTTCTTTTTGAGCGTTAAATGAAAGAACGAACACAGATCCCCCCTCCTGACATTAGTTGTTGATGTTTGTTGTTGCTCATTAGTTTCATGAAAGTTGGAGGCAGTAAGGTCATTGCGTGCGGTGTGCAGGGGGGGTGGACTGGCAGGTTGCCTACATGTGAAGGTTGGTAATCTTGACATGTTCAACAGCAAAATCTGCACGATAGACTTTTAAAAAACCAAAAGAAGCCAGTTTACATTCTGACGTGCCATTTCTGTTTTGCAGCGGCTGTTTGTGAGGAGGCACCTCCGGTTGAAAATGCAAATGTGTTGCCAGTGAGAGAATCCTATCAGTATAGAGATAGTATAAAGTACACTTGTCTAAGTGATTACACACTCATTGGACAGGCGTCATTAACATGTTCAGACAATGGAACATTCACACCAAATCCTCCAGAGTGCAGACGTAAGTTCATTCAATGTGTTTTTCATCTCCACCTTTCTCAACATTTTCCAGTTATGGCTGAAACTGAAGTAGGTTATTGTGGAGATCTGTATTAATTTCCATTTCTTCTCCTGCAGGTGTTCAGTGTGACGAACCTGTTATTAAAAATGGTCAGTGGGTTGGGGGAGCTCGACCTCCTTATAAATACTTGTCTACTGTGACATACAAGTGCGATGATGGATATAAGCTGGATGGAGAAGGTACCTTTGTGTGTGAAAAAGATAATAACTGGTCACCTCGACTTCCAACGTGTAAATGTAAGTCATAATTCAAGAATACATCTACAAATAATATTGAACCTGCTTCTCCTGCATGGCTTTTTATACTAATTTGTATGTAAATGAGTCTGGAAGTTGTTTATAACAGCACCAAGATTTTAAAATATTTTCACTCTGACTCAAAAATCTCTTATTTAGATTTGGACAAAACTACTGCTATGATTTGAAAGCCTTGTCTTATAATGCTCTTTTGACCAAATGAATTTCACAAAGCAATCATCAAAAATCTAGCCTTTGGTATATAAGGCAGTGGGGGCCCCTGTCGCATCATAACAAATCAAACACACGTGGGTCAGTGACAAATCTGTTGGCAAGATAAGCAATTCAGAAATATCTAAAAATTGTTTAAAAAGCATCCGATTTGTTAAAATGTACATTCATGTTGATTTTATGTCATTTGAAATGACATTTTTGTTTTTTAAAAACACAAGTCAGACTGAAAATGCCAAAGGGTGTAACCACAAAAGAATGATAAATATTAAATATTTTACCCACATACAGTGGATTCAAGTGTACTTTAAAAATATGCTTTCATCCGAAAACATTAAATTGAAATAGATTTGTTTTCTAGATATTTAGTTTTAAATGCATTTTGGCAACACTGTGCAGGACATATCCTAAAAACAAAAAGGTTTTCTTCTAAATAATGTGAAAAATTTGTGCTGTATTGGAAAGTGAATTACATTTATTCCACATTTGAGTCCAGATTTATTTTCCTGAATGTAGTCAGATTTTCATGGAAAAAGATGACATCGGGTTGCATCTTGTCACTGGCCCACATACAAATCAAACAAAACAAATTGCAGCTACTTTCTACAGCTCTTTAATCATGCATTAGTTTGTAAACTACTGCATGCGTGTGATCTTGGCACATCCCTGATGTCATTGTCACTATCCTCATTCCTCCTTTTCATGTTTTTCCAGTAAATCCAACCACACCTAAAGCTACCACTACCACTACAACTCCCTCCACCACCACCACCACCACCACCACTACCCCCACCTCACCAAAGAAACCAGAAGGTAGTGTGCATTTCAGTGCACGACAGCATGTGAAATTTGTTTTGGCCAAAAAAACTCTTCAGGGCAACACCCACTAATACTTTGTTGGAAGTATAAACAAGGCTTCATGTTCTGCTCATGCTTGCTCCTTGCTAATTTCATATTTGAGTGATATGACAATAATGGTGATATGTCAGAGCGGTTTACCGTTTAACACACTGCTGGCTCTATTTTTTTTAAATTATTGTAATTTTTCTGCATGAATGTGATGTTATATTTTACCTAAAGCATTTCGGTACAGTGCAAACATTGAAGTATTTTTGTGATTCTGTGAGTGAGTTTTCTCAGGCTCATCTGTTGCTTATTTATTCTTTAGATTAGCTTGAAACTCAGACTGAGCATCCAAGAAACCCTGAAGGTTTCTCAAATACTGTGTGTGTAAAGGAAACACACTTTCTTTACAGCAGCTGAAACTCACTTTACCTACACCTCGGTAACATTTCCTTATTAAGTTGCACCACCCCAGTTGATGTGTCTGTATAACATTTGGTAGATTTTGTTTTTTAATGTTGTGACTGTTCATTTTCAGTTGGTGGTGGTGGAGGTGGTGGTGAAGACCTGAAACCAGGTAAATCAACAAAAGTTAGCTGTAATGTTGGACTTGTTTCTCTTCTACTCTATTCTTCTGATCTCACCTGTTGTTGTTTTTGTTTCTTTGTCTTAAACAGGCAACGGAGGTAACAACGTAGGCAAGGCTGTGGGAATAGCAGCAGCTGTTATAGGTACGTTTCCACTTCATCTTTGAACAGTTGATTGTAAAAAAATGTGAGAATAATGTTGGCCCAAAATAAGATCTTGATGCCCTCTTGTGTTAATGATAGACTACACAGTGGAAGTCATGAGTGGGCATCTTACCCTCACTCACATCAACAAACTGTCCTGTTGTGACCGTGAGACAGAGCCGGCCCTGAGCAGAATTTGCCTTGGCACCACTGATAATGCTCGTGATCATTTGCACACCAACTGTGAACCTGACACATGATTAATTTCATTAGTTGCTGTGGTATACTTTTTCCCCTTTCTGTAGGTTTTCATTGAAAAAAGGTGGTGAACCCTCAAGAGTGACATTGTGTTAGAAATGAAAAATAACAAGATAAACTACCGACAGTGGTTTTACTGTAGATAAGTTTAGCACGTTAATAGCTGATATAAAGAAGTTATGACGTACATCACTCCAGATAAAATGAAATAACTGAAGATAAACAGTATCTTCTAATCAGCTTAATGGACAATGTATGTAATCATTAGTTGCTGTGGTCTACTTTTCCTTTCTCTGTTTTTTAATTGAAAACTGAAGAGTGGTCTGTTGCTAAACTGACAGGAAATGGCACTATGCGGGAAATGGAAAATAACAAGATAAACTACCAGACAGTGCTTTTACTGTAGATAGGTTTAGTACGTTAATAACTCTAATGTACATATAATGTACATCACTCCAGATAAAATAAAATAACACAATTTGTAACACACAGTAGTAAATGAAAAACTGCAATCTAAAACCAGAGAATCAGTATTTATTATAGTACATGGGGATATTTGGTCAAACGTGAGCTTTCTGTGCAGCTCCCATGTGGTGTGGTAACCAGTCGGTAACGACAGCTCTTTAAAGCAGAAGTAAGCGATCCGGTCGTTTTCGCTAATGCTGAGTTCGAGGCAGGCTTTTGAAATCGTAAATTACAGCTTCAAGTCACAACTTACGACTTTGTAGCGTTCCAGGTAACCCACTCGTGTTTTTCCGACCTGTTTTACCTGTGAAAGTCACTATAACGGCCACTCGTAACTTCCGACCCGTGAACTCCTACCAGATCAAACTGATACAACTTCACAGGACGGAAAAACACGAGTCTACGAGTTTCCTTGAACGCACCATAACAGTCCTCGTCCCTACGTCGCCACATTCACGGCGTCCCTTGGCTGCACACACAGCCCTGCATGCCGTTCTCTCTCCTCATTGGATAAAAACTGTAGGATACGATAAATGTTTTCTCCTGGGCTCAGAGCAGAGTGACTGACAGACCCGTGTTTCGGTCCAAACGCTCTATGTAAGTGATTGCTGTCGGAAGATATAACTATTTAAGACTTATATTAACACAAATATATCACTTACTTCTGCTTTAAGGCTACGTCTCTAACTAACTTACAGTTGGCACTTAACTCAGTCTAACTAGCAGATAAGAAAGCTCACGTTTGATCTACAATCATAAATGACCTAAATTCATAAATCTAATGTGGGCAATCTGTTTACTGTTATGTTTTGCAGGTAAAACCGTTAGAAGTTAACTGAAACCAAGGAGTGAATGTTTATGATAAAAAAAAAAGTGAACACACTCTAAAACTTGTTTCTTCCTCCACCCCTGTCCTCTTCCTACTCTCACTTCTCTCTGTACCAGAGGTTTACAGTACTTCCTGTCTTGTTGCGATCCAGCACCAGTTGTCTCCTCCCACTGTGTTTCCTCTGAGCACCGTGCAGCAGCTGATGTGTCAGTGAGCATGTTCACTCATGAACCTGACGTCAGCTCTGACACGGAGGCAGCTGGATTTTATTAAACCAACATTAGCTCCCCAGACAATTAACATTTTATATTATTGTGTACGCTATTGTGTTTGTTTTAGTTTTTTTTTACAGTCGACAAGAGACCTAACCTTAGGCCTGTGTATATATACCAGTCCCTTCAGAAAAACTAATAATCTAACTTAAAAAAAATAATCAGCCCAAGCCTGCATATTATGCAGGGGTCCGTTTGTCGAAGACGCTGCACTTTCACCACCAAAACCACAGATTTTTGCCTGCAACAATCATATTTTTCTGGAAGGACTGACTTTTATGTATACACAGACGTACAGTATATAGCCTGTGTGGCATTTCAAGCACTCTTGGGGGCCCCCTTGTGGCCACAGAGGGCCCCAAGCAGCTGCTTAGTTCATTAATGCCTTGGGTTGCAACTAAACTTGTCACTTCTATGGTTTGTGTTTTGTGTGTGTAATCCACCTTGCATCCGAATGGACATAAAGGTTTACACCATCATTTATGATTTTTTTTAAGTGCAATATCATAAAGAAAAATTAAATTACATTTCAGGATGATGTCGAATAACAGAACATTTGTTGATTTCATGTTGACTCCTTTTCACATCACCATCTGCATTTTTATTTCCACTTTAATGGTAGGCATCATAGCTGTCATCATTGGAGTAGTGGTTTACCGTAAGAAAAAACAGAGGTAACATGTTTTATTTGACTGCAGACTAATCCTTGCATGGCTTTGTCCTAGAAATGGCTTCTCCATGTTTTTGTTTGCGCCTCTGACTGACTGAACAGGCTGAACATTAACGGCGCTTGGTCGCTATCACACCTCCTCAGACCTTTTTGTTTTCAGTCTCAGTGTTTTGTGTTTGGTCAACACTTTATCCTGTCTAACGTCTCTGTCTGTGGCGTGTTACTAAGTGTCGCATGTTGACGTTAACGTGTGTTTGTGAAGTTTTTTTTTTGCCTTGAGGGTTTTTTTTTCCTCTGCTACAGTATCATCATTTTAAGCCCTTAGAGGAGTCTCCTGCACAGAGCCTCCGGTCACTCAGTGGGAGAAAAAAAAAGCTTTATCATGCAGATACACACCAATGTGGAGGTCAGCCAAGTGCTCCGAGCAGATTAAAAAGCAAGTTAGAGCGTACACTGTTAGATATGCAGTGGTTACATAATGCACACCTTTTTTATTTGGTTGTGCTTATCGTAACTTTATTTTTTCCAAGGCCAAAAAGAAATGATAGGATGAAAACAACTGGCTACAGATTTTTATTGTTCTTTCCCATACAGGTAAATAATTGGAAACTGACAATTTGACAATGGCCCGGGGTCCAGAGGGGCCCGGCCATGATTTATTCTGCTGGTGACTCCACACCAACAGTTACTGCTTAAAATCGCGCTTCCGGTTCATTCAGGTTTTGTTTTTGTTCTGGCCTGTTTCAAATATAAAGAAGGAAATGTGGAAATACATTTTAGTAAACTTGTGTTTCCTGTTGTGGTTGTGTGTAACGCCTAACTGCCCTACAGCAGGCTATCTTAAATCTTACAAACAACAAGCTTCCAGTTTACTCAAATACACATCAAAGCTTCACACACTTTTGGTGGTATTTCTCAGGTATTAAAAAAAACAAAACAAATTACCCATTTTGAGCAACATTGATAAGACTTGATGATACTCTGGTCGGTGGCTTAACTGAAAAACATTGGGTAGCATTTTGTTTCTCAAGGTTACCTCCCCCACAGATTTGTAATTGAAATTTGGCTGGAGGAGGTTAGGGTGTAGCAGCACACAGGGTTGTGGTTTGTGTTTGTGTTTGTGTGTTGGTGGTGGATGAAGAGGGTTTTCTGTTGACTTCCTTGAATTCTCTCAGCATCCTGTGAGTTGGGTCATGAATCATAGAAGCTGTAATGTTGATTCATTATTGGATTACAGCTCTCGGGGAGGTGGTCACAACAATGTGCTGTAGGCAAAGGAGGAGACGACGTACTGTAGCGCTCTCGGTAAGAAGATCAGATCACTTAGCACACTTAAAACTCATGTATGTCACCTGCGCAGACATTCATGAAATAAGCAAGAGCAGTATGTGGTACTGTTGGCAGATATCTCACATTATTGGCTGTGCTGTTACTGCATTAATGTTCTTCCTCCCTCCTCTTCTCCTGGTTACACGTTGCTGCTAACTAACCTCTCTGAACAGATGGATCACTGCCCGTGTTACGCTTCATAAACCCTTTCTCCTTTTGCAGCACGCTTGGAGTTTTTTCTTTTTCAACGACTTGACTTCTCTTGTCTCGTCTTGTGTCATTCACACAAGTTTGCGCTGTCTTTATTTGCAGGGCTGATGCAGCTATTGCTCCAACACTGGTTACTGTAAAAGCATCTTCAGAAGAGGAAAGTCACATGACGAATCATTGAATGTACTTGTGACCTGCATGCGGGAGGCACAGGTGCATGGAACCACCTGAAGATGAGTTTCTGAATGAATGCCGCTATGAGATTCAGAAAACTTCACCAAATCGATCTCAATCCACAGCTTATGCTTCGAGTGGCTCCTCCTATAGGCCGCGCCTAACTACTTCCTTCCTATTCTTAATGACTTGACCTGGTGGTGTTGAGGACACCGTCCTTCATCACATCACAGCAGTTTTATTTCTGGCCTGTAAATATGAAGGAATGAGATTTTTTCATGTTCATCTTCATTTCAAATCTCAGCACTGTGCACCCAGGCAGTTATAGCTTCAGCCACACCAATCCAGTTTGTATTAAATATGTTGTAACAAATTGAAACTATTTAATGCAAAAAAAATCACAGTCAAAACACATCTTTCTATTTATTGAAATCAACCATTACACTGAAGTAGAAAGGTCTCAGCCGATGAACCTCTTGTGACTGTCACTACTCTGAGCAGTGGGATCTGAATCCGTCATTAGCGTTGTGCCTGACATGTATAAATATGTTTCAAAAGCCTTAATGCAAATAGCCAAGTGTTGTAGCTTGTGCATTGATTGTTTGTGAATTGTTAAATGTTAACATGACTGTTGGTGTAATTGTGAACCCACCTCAGCTGCTCTGGGCTGGCCTCCTGTAAATTATTAGCTATGCTTGTGTCGGTTCAGCGTTCAGAGTTTGCCCCTGAAGGGGACACACACTAAGCTGAAATGCACATGCATCGGATCTTTTTTTTAAATGATAAAATTTTTGAGAGATCATCCCAGGAGAGAAGACTGGGTTAAGAAAATTATTAAGAAAGAAATGTTGTTTTGTCTTTGTAAATGATTTGTTTCATAGATTTGTATCATTCAGTGTCACTTTCAGTTTAATATCACTATTTTGAATGAGACGAGTGCTTGTGGAGGAGCGGATGAGGTTTTTGTCTGTGGATATGTAGAGATGTGATCTCTGAAAGTATGCACTTGCTTAGCATTGTATTTTTATTTATTGAAATTCAGTTGGATTTTATCTTTAAATTTTTCATACCGTCTTGAGACGGGAGCAGAATGGCTGTTTGTATTTGCACTAACTTTTGTAATCAGTCTGATTGAATAAAGGAACAAAGACTCATCAATGTGTTAGAAATGTACTTTAATTAATTTGCAGCTGCACTGTGGTCACATCATGCTTTGTTGTTCTCAACAGACGGAGCATGAAAAGTGAAATGAAACCCATTAAAGTACTTGTGCCAATCTCTTCGTATACACTCTGTTGTACCATGTGTTCTTCAGTGTATTGTACACACAACCTGAATTTCAGTTTGACCAAAGTGATATTTTAACCTCATAGGCTGTTTTATTCAAGATTTTAGAAAGCTATTGCTCTTGGGCACACAATACAAGATTGACATTAATCTGATAACCGCTAAAAGCGCCATCGTCTGGATTATCATAGTAGAGAAAAACTGAGACTTCAGACTGTCACAGCTCCTGTAGTCTGATGGCGACTGTCCCAGACGGCGGATTATTACTTTGCCCCAGTCTGTGATGTGGGCTGGCCTTTATTTGTTTGTGTAGGAGATTGGGAATAGTAACAGCATCACTTTCACCAATAAGCGACAACATTAGAGTAACATGATCAATATCATGTGTATCCACTCCCCCCCTGACCTTGCACATGAATTTGCAAGGCTGTATGAAGAATTCTAATTCACAAACTGCACAAGTGTACATTGATGTTTATTAGTTATATTCATATAACAGATGTGTCAAAGAGTTCAGACAATAAAACAGGAGTAAGTTTGATGTGCCAGAGTTGGATGTACGGGGAAAGGATTGATGAAAAGATGTCAATCTATAAAGGAGGGAAATGGTGGCATTACTGTTAGATTAGTATTATGGGGGTGAAAGATATAAGACCAATGGGAGTAATTATATGATCTGATTCAAGTTCAGCACCAGCAAGTCTATGTAACAGTCATTTTGATGGTAGACCAGCGCACATTGGGGTGAAATGAAATGGCAAACAAGATTGCTAGAGCTACATAAAATTACAATAGAGCTAAATGTTAGTATCAGTAGGAAGGCAGTCAAAAACATAATTAAGTGGGCCTACAAACTGAAGGAAAGGTGGCAAAAGCAGAGCGAGAAAGAAAGGGAGGTGGATCCTGAGGAAAAGATGGGTCCAGGGAGAGACAGGTTTGGGCACAGGCAACAGGCTAAAATTGGTCATTCTATATAGAAATGGTGGCTTATTCCTGTCCCTGCATTATTCACCAGGAAAAGCGCTCAAAAGTGTTCAACAATGACACAAAATATAGTAGGCTACATGTTTTTTTTTGGTAATTTTAGTTATAATGCACATTTTTAAAAAATATATCTTGAAAATCTGGTTAGTGACATGAGGCTTGTCCCTCGGGTAAGGAGTCATGGTTCAGTGACATTTTTAAATGAAAATATCAATAAATCATTTACAAAAAATAGCTGTCCCTTGATTTCATGTCACTGGTACTATTTGTAAAACCCTTTATTTTGAAAAACCACTTCATCTCTGCAAATATCTTCTGGGGTCAGGAGTTGGAGGCGTGTCCATTTTGAAGAGCACATGGTATGTCAGCACCAGCACCTTCGTTAATATAATATAATATAATAAAAATATTAAAATAAGATGTAATTTATGTTTATTTATAATGGTAAGTGGTTAACTGTTACCTGACTGTTATAAGCTACCATTTTCATAGATGGTGATGAAGGAACAGTGGAGCGTGTAGTTCACTGTAGGAAATATGAAATACGAAAGAGGCAAATGAAATGATGGACTCAAAAACTATATGACCTAAACCAGTCGGTAGCGGTAATGCACTGAAACGACGTTTACCAACCGCCATGAAACCGAAAGTAGAGGAAGACGTATCACGCCCACAATCTGCGACCGCGCCCACTTAACGGGAAACTCTATAGAACTCAGTCGTAACATAGAACTGTGTCGTAATCGGTTCTAAATGGAACGGAGCTGGGAATTACGTCACTAAACTCGGGGGTTGTCAGGATCCTCCGACCTTTTTAGATCCATGCGTCCAGTTGACTCAGAACTAGGAAAATCCGACTTCCGGGTACAAATCAGATGAAACGCACCAAAACCGAGTAGAGCCGAGTACGTAGAGCTGTGTAGTTGAGGGCAGATGATCCCGGTAACCGATAACATCTGTAAGTTGAAGACTAACGAGACAAATTTATAATTTTATCTTTGTACTTGATTTTTTTTGTTTCTTCACCAGAGGCGACTCTGTTAAGCTGTGTCGATGATCACTCACTTCCTGTTGCTGTGCGCTCTCTCCGTGGTCGTTACTGCGCAAGGTGAGTTGCATAGTATGTGGGATAAACTCATTGTGGCATATTATTTTGTGGTAATAAGCAACCAATGGATGTAACCTGCTCCTGGTTTCAAGCCCCGCCCACAGAGATACCTGCAGATAACAGGAAGAGACAAAAAAAAAGCCCTAGGACAGCAGGGGGCTGTACACAACAGTCTGTGTAAACAACACAAGTTGGTCTGTGAGTCTAAGCAGCTTTTTCTCTCTCTGTTGTTGCACCTCAAGACTGTGGCAGACCTGAGCTAGAGGAGAACGTGGTTTTGAAAGCCATTCTTCAGGAGACGTTCCAGGATGGATCATCAGTTAAACTTGGCTGTAATCCCGGTTACGAGGCTAAAGGGTCTTCAAGCCTCACTTGTAGTGGAGGCAGATGGAGTACCCTGAGGATGACATGCACAAGTGAGTATTTCAAAGTGACAATCTTTCAAAACAGTGCAGTCTGGATATGGAAACTTGTGATAAGTAGCCTACATATCAGCAAGTGAGAGATGTGTGACTGATAACGTCTGATGACAAGTCAGGAAATGTAAATTGTAAGAAAAGAAAATCAGCCCTTTTTAATGAGATTTCTCTCTTTCCAGAGAAGAACTGTGGAAGTGTTGGTGAAGTTGACCATGGCGATGTTGAATACCCTGAAGGGTGGCTGTTTGGTGCTGTACTTAAGGTCATCTGCAACCCTGGGTTAGTATAACCAATAACTGGTGGTTTATGTTTGGTTAGTTTCTAAAATGCAGTTGAGGGTACCAGTAACCTAGTTCACCTCTAAAATGTCATCACCATCTCCCAGTCAGGACTCAGCTTATTCCATTTAAAGTGAATAGTCAGTAAGGTGCGTGTTGTTTTTAAGCGTTAAATGAAAGCACTAACACAGATTCCCCTCATGACATTAGTTGTTGATGTTTGTTGTTGCTCATTAGTTACAGAAAAGTTGGAGGCAGTAAGGTCATGCGGTGTGATGTGCAGGGGGGGTGGACTGGCAGGTTGCCTGAATGTGAAGGTTGGTAATCTTGACATGTTCAACAGCAAAATCTGCACAATAGACAAAAAAAAGAAGCCTGTTTCCATTCTGACGTGTTATTTCTGTTTTGCAGCGGTTGTTTGTGAGGAAGTACCCCCGGTTGAACATGCCAATTTGTCACCAGTGAAAGAATCCTATCAGTATAGAGATAGTATAAAGTACACTTGTCTTGGTGATTACACACTCATTGGACAGGCATCATTAACATGTTCAGACGATGGAACATTCACACCAGATGCTCCAGAGTGCAGACGTAAGAGCATTTAATGTGTTTTTCATCTCCACCTTTCTCAACATGTTCGAGTTATGTCTGTTACAGAAGTAGGTTATTGTAGAGATGTGTATTAATTTCCATTATCTTCTCCTGCAGGTGTTCAGTGTGACAAACCTGATATTAAAAATGGTCGTTGGGTTGGGGGAGCTCGGCCTCCTTATAAATACTTGTCTACTGTGACATACGAGTGCGATGATGGATATAAGATGGAAAGAGAAGGTACCATTAAGTGTGAAAAAGATAATAACTGGTCACCTCGACTTCCAACGTGTAAACGTAAGTCATATATCAAGAACATTGACTGACATACATCTGAACCTGCTTTGTCTGCATGCGCTTTTTATACTAATTTGTATGTAAAATGAGTCTGTAAGTTGTTTATAACGCCACCAAAATTTTAAAATATTTTCACTCTGAATCAAAAATCTCTTATTTAGATTTGGACACAACTACTGCTATGATTTGAAAACCTTGTCTTATAATGCTCTTTTGACCAAATCAATTTCACACAAATTAATTTCACAAAGGCCTGTGAATATTCTCATTTATCCAGGTCATAGTTATCTCAAAGGAATTTAAATCAAACGCAACCAGACTTGGTTATTTGTCTTGGAAGACCTTTCACCTCTCATCCAAGAGACTTCATCAGTTCCTGCTCACATCTGACCAGGATGACCAGTCCCAGCCTGGTCAGATGCGAGAAGCAACTGATGAAGCCTCTTGGATGAGAGGTGAAAGGTCTTCCAAGACAAATAACCAAGTCCAGTTGCGTTCAATTTAAATTTCCTTGAGACAAAAGCAATCATCAAAAGTATTGTCTGCACAAAAGACTTAAAATCTAAAGAAGCCTGTTTCCATTTCTGTTTTGCAGCGGTTACTTGTGAGAAACCCCAGGTGGAAAATGGCAATGTGTCGCCAATGAGAGAATCCTATCAGTATAGAGATAGTATAAAGTACACTTGTCTCGGTGATTACATACTCATTGGACAGGCATCATTAACATGTTCAAACGATGGAACATTCACACCAAATCCTCCAGAGTGCAGACGTAAGTTAATTTAATGTGTTTTTCATCTCCACCTTTCTCAACATTTTCCAGTTATGGCTGAAACTGAAGTAGGTTATTGTGGAGATCTGTATTAATTTACAATTTCTTCTCCTGCAGATGTTCAGTGTGACGAACCTGATATTAAAAATGGTCGTTGGGTTGGGGGAGCTCGACCTCCTTATAAATACTTGTCTACTGTGACATACAAGTGCGATGATGGATATAAGATGGAAGAAGAAGGTACCTTTGTGTGTGAAAAAGATAATAACTGGTCACCTCGACTTCCAACGTGTAAACGTAAGTCATATATTGAAGATATCGACTGACATGCATCTGAACCTTGTCTGCATGCGCTTTTTATACTAATTTGTATGTAAATGAGTCTGGAAGTTGTTTATAACGCCACCAGAATTTAAAAATATTTTCACTCTGACTCAAAAATCTCTTATTTAGATTTGGACACAACTATTGCTATGATTTGAAAGCCTTGTCTTATAATGCTCTTTTGACCAAATCAGTTTCACAAAGGAATCATCAAAAGCGTAGTCTGCACAAAAGACTTAAAATCTAAAGAAGCCTGTTTCCATTTCTGTTTTGCAGCGGTTACTTGTGAGAAACCCCCGGTGGAAAATGGCAATGTGTCGCCAATGAGAGAATCCTATCAGTATAGAGATAGTATAAAGTACACTTGTCCCAGGGATTACATACTCATTGGACAGGCATCATTAACATGTTCAAACGATGGAACATTCACACCAAATCCTCCAGAGTGCAGACGTAAGTTAATTTAATGTGTTTTTCATCTCCACCTTTCTCAACATTTTCCAGTTATAGCTGATACTGAAGTAGGTTATTGTGGAGATCTGTAATAAAGGTTGGGTTGGAGATCCTGGAAAAACGCTTCTAGCAGGCCACATATTGAAAATACACAGGTCAACAGTCCAAGCCCCTTTCCTCAGATTTCTTTCTGAGGCTACGCCTCCAGAGCGCACGATAACGCAACGCTTCAGTTGTATTGTAGTTTGTTGAAGACTCTGATCGCGCACGTGATAAGTGCACGAAGAGCGGTACGCGCAGAGGAGGGAGGGTGAGACAGACATGATGACACATCAGGATCCAGTTGACTTGAATGTGATGCTCAAGATGATTGGATGCTGCTTTTACAGGATTGTCTGTTCCACAAGTGACTGACTTTTTTTCATTTTTGTGAAAAAGCATTTAATTAATTGGTTGCAACAAGTCATAATTCAAGAACACGACTAATCTACAAAGAATACTGAACCTGCTTTTGTCTGCATGCATTCTTTATACTAATTTTTTATGTAAAATGAGTCTGGAAGTTGTTTATAATGCCACCAAAATTTGTTGTGGCCAAAGAATGAAACACACTTAACCTACACCTCAGTAACATTTCCTTAATTAGTTGCACAGCTCCAGTTGATGTGTCGTATAACATATGGTAGTTTGGATTTTTAATGTTGTGACTTTGTTGTGAATTTTCAGGTGGTGGGGATGATCCTGATCTGCTAGGTAAATCAATAAAAGTTACCTATAGTGTTAGATTAGTTTCTGTTTTCTTCCCTTCTTCTGATCTCATCTGTTATTTGTTTTGTTTAAAAAAGATAAAACAGCAGTGGCTGGTGTCGTGGCTGGTGGTGTGGTAGTAGTACTTGGTAAGTTTCAACTTCATGATCTGATCCGATCTGATCTGATCAGTTTATTGTAAAAAAAAAAAAAAAAAAAAAAAGTGAAAATAATGTTGGTCCAAAATAAGATTTTAATGCCATCAGAGGAACAGCATGGTTATGTTAACGATACACTGTGTAAGTCATGAGAGAGCATCTTATTCTCACTGGGATCAACAGTGATTAATATCATTAGTGGCTGTGGTATAGGCTACTTTTTTCCCTTTCTATGTTTTTTAGTTGAAAACTGAAGAGTGGTCTGTTGCTAAACTGACAGGAAATGGCACTATGTGGGAAATGGAAAATAACAAGATAAACTACCAGACAGTGCTTTTACTGTAGATAAGTTTAGTACGTTAATAACTCTAATGTACATATAATGTACATCACTCCAGATAAAATCAAATAAAACAATTAGCTTTAATGGACAATATATGTAACACACAGTAGTAAATGAAAAACTGCAATCTAAAACCAGAGAATCAATATGTATTATAGTACATGGGGATATTTGGTCAAACGTGAGCTTTCTGTGCAGCTCCCACCGTGTGGTAACCAGTTGGTAACGACAGCTCTTTAAGGCTACGTCTCTAACCAACTTACAATTGGCACTTAACTCAGTCTAACTAGCAGATAAGAAAGCTCACACTTGATCTAACATGATAAATGACATAAATCCACCAGTTTAATGTGGGGAATCTGTTTACTGTTATGTTTTAATTGAAGGTAAAACCATTACAAGGTAACTGAAACCAAGGAGTTAATGTTTATGATTAAAAAAAAAGTGAGTGTATTGAGAGCAGGGTGTTGGGGAAATCACTTTTTTTCTCTTCTTCATCAAACTGCATTTTTTGCCAGCTCCTGCAGTTATTGTAAATTCCCTCAATTTCATTGCATACAATTGCATAAACACCCGCATATTCCAACACATCCAACAACAATCACAAAAAAATGATTTTCTGGAAGGACTGATAAACATATGTAGCCTATGTGGCCCTCGTGGCCATGGAGGCCCCAAGCAGCTGCTTAGTTTGTTACCGGCTTGGGCTGGCGTTGCCATGTGACTTAACTTGTCACTTATCTGTGGTGTGTATTCCACCTTGCAGGCGAATGGACAGGAGGTTTACATCATCATTTCTCATTTTATAATTGCAATATCATTGAGAAAAGCTGTTGCTAAAAGAAAGTCAAGATGTTGCTATATCATAGAGAAAACCCTTTTTTGGACTACAGATTAACAGTGCATTTGTTGGTTTCATGTTGACGCCTTTTTCACATCATCATCTCCATTTTTATTTCCACTTTCTGGCAGTCATAGCTGGTGTGGTGGCTAGAGTGGTTAACAGCAAGAAAAAACAGAGGTAACATGTTTTATTTGACTGCAGACTAATCCTTGCATGGCTTTGTCCTAGAAATGGCTTCTCCATGTTTTTGTTTGCGCCTCAGACTGAACATTAACGGCGCTTGGTCGCTTTCACAGCTCCTCAGACCTTTTTGTTTTCAGTCTCAGTGTTTTGTGTTTGGTCAGCACTTTATCCTGTCTAATGTCTCTGTCTGTCGCGTGTTACTAAGTGTTGCATGTTGACGTTAACGTGTGTTTGTGAGGCTTTTTTTCTCTGCTACAGTATCATCATTTTAAGCCCTTAGAGGATTCTCCTGCACAGAGCCTCTGGTCACTCAGTGGGAGAAAAAAGAAAACTTTATCATGCTGATACACACCAATGTGGAGGTCAGCCAAGTGCTACGAGCACAGCAAGTTATATCCAGTGGTTACATACTATAATTTCTTAATGCACATCTATTTTTAGTTAATATTTGGTTTGATAAGGCCAAAAAGAAATGATAGGAATATAATGGCATACAAAATACATGCTTCATTTGCATGAGATTATATGGCACACATGTTGCCATGGTAGTGCCTGAATGAGAATGAAAACAACTGGCTACAGATTATTATTATTCTTTTGAATTTTATTTTGTTTTTTCCCATGGGGTCGCAGATCAATAATTGTAAATTTTGGTGAAATTTGACTGGATCTGGAAGGGCGTTGTCACCACTCCACACAAACAGTTACTGTTGAAATCGCGCTTCCGGTTCATTCAGGGTTTATTTTTGTTCTGGCCTATTTCAAATATAAAGAAGGAAATGTGGAAATAAATTTTAGAAAACTTGTTTCCTGTTGTGGTTGTGTGTAACGCCTAACTGCTCTACAGAAGAGTATCTTAACTTTTACAAACAACAAGTTTACACTTTTACTCAAACTTAGGAAGCTTAAATACACATCCAAGCTTTGCACACATTTCATAGAATTTCTCAGGTATGAATAAAAACCAAAACCCATTTTGAGCAACATTGTTAAGACTTGTTGACACTCTGGTGGCTTAACTCAAAAAAAGGGTAGCATTTTGTTTCTCAAGGTTACAAACCCGCCAGATTTGTAATTCAAATTTCGGCTAGAGGAGGTTAGGGTGTAGCAGCACACAGGGTTGTGGTGTGTGTTTGTCTGGGTGTGTTGGTGGTGGGTGAAGAGGGTTTTTCTGTTGACTTCCTTGAATTCTCTCAGCTTCCTGTGAGTTGGGTCTTAATAATAATGATAATAATAAGCTGTAATGTTGATTCATTATTGGATTACAGCTCTCGGGGAGGTGGTCACAACAATGTGCCTACAAAAGAAGGAGAGGACGTAGCGCTCAAGGAAACAAGATCTGACCAAGAACAAGAACAAAATCTCTGAGCACTTCACGTCAGCGCACTCATGTATGTCACCTGCACAGACATTCATGAGCAGTATGTGGTACTGTTGGCAGATTATTCCTTAATATCTCACATTATTGGCTGTGCTGTTACTGCATTAACGTTCTTCCTCCCTCCTCTTCCTCCTGGTTACCTGTTGCTGCTAACTAACCTCTCTGAACAGATGTCACTGCCTGTGTTACGCTTCACAAACCTTTCCTCCTTTTGCAGCACGCTGGTTGTTTTTTTTTTTCTCTCTCTCTCTTCTCCCGTTTTACCTTGTCTCATTCACACAAGTTTGTACTGTGTCTTTGTTTCCAGGGCTGTTGCAGCTGCTCCAGTATTGCTTGCTGTAAAAGCACCTTTAGAAGAGGAAAGTCAGTTGACGAAACCATGAATGTACTTGTGACCTGCATGCGGGAGGCACAGGTGCATGGAACCACCTGAAGATGAGTTTCTGAATGAATGCCGCTATGAGATTCAGAAAACTTCACCAAATCGATCTCAATCCACAGCTTATGCTTCGAGTGGCTCCTCCTATTGGCCGCGCCTAACTACTTCCTTCCTATTCTTAATGACTTGACCTGGTGGTGTTGAGGACACCGTCCTTCATCACATCACAGCAGTTTTATTTCTGGCCTGTAAATATGAAGGAATGAGATTTCAAATCTCAGCACTGTGCACCCAGGCAGTTATAGCTTCAGCCACACCAATCCAGTTTGTATTAAATATGTTGTATACAAATTGAAAATATTTAAAGCAAAAAAAAAAAAATCACACTCAACACACATCTTACTATTTATTGAAATCAACATTACACCATTTGTCACTGAAGTAGAAAGGTCCCAGCCGATGAACCTCTTGTGACTGTCACTACTCTGAGCAGTAGGATCTGAAACCGTCATTAGTGTTGTGCCTGACATGTATAAATATGTTTCAAAAGCCTTAATGCAAATAGCCAAGTGTTGTAGCTTGCGCATTGATTGTTTGTGAATTGTTAAATGTTAACATGATTGCTGGTGTAATTGTGAACCCACCTCAGCTGCTCTGGGCTGGCCTCCTGTAAATCATAAGCCACGTTTAATGAATGCACATAAAGAAGATTTAAAAAAATAAAAATAATAAATTTTGACATGTAACCCCAAGGGGGAAGAATTGGTTTAAAGGGATAGTTCAACATTTTGGCAAATTAGCCCTAACCCTAAACCAAAATAGCTTGCACTGACAATTAAAAGTAATGAACCTATTCCTAAAAGACTATAGAGATTATGGCAATGGGCTAATTTGCCAAAAATGTTGAACTATCCCTTTAGAAAATTATTTAGAAAGAAATGTTTTGTCATTGTTTCATAGATTTGTATCATTCAGTGTCACTGTCAGTTTAATATCACTATTTTGAATGAGACGAGTACTTGTGGCGGATGAGGTTTTTGTCTGTGGATATGTAGAGATGTGATCTCTGGAAGTTTGCATTTGCTTAGCACTATATTTTTATTTATTGAAATTCAGTTGGATTTTATCTTAAAATTTTTCATACCGTCTTGAGATGGGAGCAGAACAGCTGTTTGTATTTGCACTAACTTTTGTAATCAGTCTGATTGAATGAAGGAACAAAGACTCATCAATGTGTTAGAAATGTACTTTAATTAATTTGCAGCTGCACTGTGGTCACATCATGCTTTGTTGTTCTCAACAGACGGAGCATGAAAAGTGAAATGAAACCCATTAAAGCAGAAGTAAGCGATCCGGTGGTTTTGGCTAACTTCCTGTCAGAGTTAACAGTCCCCGCCCTCGTCCCTACGTCACCACATTCACGTGCATCCCTTGGCTGCACACACAGAGAGGACTGCCCCTTTATGCCGTTCTCTCTCCTCATTGGATAAAGGTTGTAGGATACAAGGAAAGTTTTCTCCTCGGCTTACAGCAGAGCAGAGTGACTGACAGACCCGTGTTTCAGACCAAACACTCTACGTAAGTGATTGCCGTCGGAAGATATAACTATTTAAGACTTATATTAACACGAATATTCCGCTTACTTCTGCTACCTACTTGTGTCAATCTCTTACACTCAATACAATACAGTGTATTGTACACCAAACTGAATTTCAGTTTAACCAAAGTGATATTTTAACCTGGATTGGATGGAGGGTTAATAAAAACCACATGTTTTTTTGGCACTGCATTGCTGACTGTCTTGGCCCTGAGAATTGTTTTTTGTTAAAGCAGAAGTAAGCGATCCAGTCGTTTTGGCTAACTTCCTGTCAGCCGATGGAGTTAGCAGTCCCCGTCCTCGTCATGGATCTATTGGTCCTCGTCCCTACGTCACCACATTCACGCGCATCCCTTGGCTGCACACACAGCCCTTCATGCCGTTCTCTCTCCTCATTGGATAAAGGTTGTAGGATACAAGGAAGTATACAAGAAGTTTTCTCCTCGGCTTACAGCAGAGCAGAGTGACTGACAGACCCGTGTTTCGGACCAAACACTATGTAAGTGATTGCTGTTGGAAGATACACGGACCTATTTAAGACTTATATTAACACAAACATTCTGAAGCATGAAATTGCTGTTCAAAAAGCTACCATTTTCACAGAATGATGGTGATGAAGAAACAGCTGGAGCGTGTCCTAGTTCACTGTAGGAAATATGAAATACAAAAGAGGCAAATGATGGACCTCATGGTTTAATGTAGTTGATACGTTGCAGAAGAGAAGCCACCTTTTCAGTTTGTGTTTTGTGCAAGTTTTATTTTGACCACAAGGGTGCAGTACCTTTTTCTTTTGTTTGTTTGAAACCCCAGCAGCTGCCCAGCTGCCTGGCATGATGGCATCAGAAGCAATGAGTTTGAGTTGGATGGTGGGGCTTGTGCACAGTTCTTACTGGCAGTCAGCGGAAAGCCAGGGATTTTTGTTTTGCTGCAATATACATCACCCTCATAGTAACTTTTCTGTTTATTAATAACTTCTTTTTGTTGCAATAAATGGGAACCTCATCCAAAGAGAACAACCTGGCACAACCTCATTTTTTCCTTGATTTTTTCCTCTGAACTCAAGTAAAGATCGTCCTCCAGCCACCATCAGGTGATTGATAAGATCTTGTTTTTGGATAGTATATAGATGTATGTATGTGTGTATGTGTGTGTGTATATATATATACTATATACTGTATGTGTATATATATATATAGATAGATAGATAGATAAGTTTAATGTAGGCTACAGATGAAATCAAATAACACAATTACTGTAGCTGTAATGGACCATGTAACAGACAGTAGTGAATGAAATACTGTACTGTAATCTTAAACCAGATAATCAATATTTATTATAGTACATGGGGATATTTGGTCAAACATGAGCTTTCTGTGCAGCTCCCACGGTGTGGTAATCAGTCAGTAACGACAGCTCTTTAAGGCTACGACTCTAACTTACTGTTGGCACCTAACTCAGTCTAACTAGTAGATAAGAAAGCTCACACTATCTAACATCATAAATGAAATCCACCAGTTTAATGTGGGGAATCTGTTTACTGTTATGTTTTAATTGAAAGCAGCAGTTTTATTTCTGGCCTGTAAATATTGAAGGAATGAGATTTTTTCATGTTCATCTTCATTTCAAATCTCAGCACTGTGCACCAGGCAGTTATAGCTTCAGCAACACATAGTATTTTTAGGGCTTTTTCGCCTTTAATGGACAGGACAGTTGAGAGAGAGAGAGAGAGAGAGGAGATGGGAGGCAGGGGGGGATGACACGCAGGACAGGGCCGCTCGACGCGGGATTCAAACTGGGGCCTCCTGCAGTGAGTGTCACTTTCAGTTTAATATCACTATTTTTAACAATATGTTAAAATGAGAAATGTGACCTCTGTAACTGTTTGCACTTGCTTAGCACTATATTTTTTAAAAATTAAAATTCAGTTGGAATAATAATAATCTTTACATTTTTCATACTGTCTGAGACAGGAGAACAACGGCTTTTTGTATTTGCACTAGCTTTTGTATTAAGTCTAAATAAAGGAGGAACAAAGAGTCACCAATGTGTTGTTGTAAATGTACTTTTAGTTTGCAGCTGCACTGTGGTCACATCATGCTTTGTTGAAGGTGAAAATAAACTCATTAAAGTATTAATGTCAATCTCTATCTGTTCACATACACTCTGTTGAAGGTACCATGTCTTCAGCCCTCAGCTTTCATCAGAGTTATCTTAGCACTCTGATGGGGTAGCTACATCAAAACAAAAACAACCCGACACCACCTACTTTTTTGTCTCAGCTCCTATAAATTGCAGTGTGTCCATGGTAGGGCTCTCACATTTTGACACATTGTAGCCTACCCTCATTTATCCACTACAAATAGCAATGCCTAAAACTTCTTAAACTATATCATAGAATTCATTATTTGATGTAAAATGCAAAGAGTGCCACTGTTTTACCACTTACCACCTACCCCACTGCTGGGGGATTGAAATCTGAAAACTAAAAACTGAGACCACACTAATGGTTAAATGGAGAACAGTGACAGCGGTGTGGATCCTACCATTAGATCTGATGAATGAATGTTGTAGCCTACATCTATGAATGGAAACCTTCAGCAGGAAGTCAGAAGCAGCTCATAATTCGTGTAAAATTCCAGGAAAGATTAATGACACTTAATAAAACAAAGATAAAAGACGTTACAACCATCCCCACCCCTGTCATCCTTTGTTTGACTAGCTGTACTAGCATGGTGGTTTGAAATAAACATTGATGAAATGACTCACATTTTACCTAAGAATCTGCTCTTTCATCTTGCACAAGTTACCTAATTCAAACGTCAACGGTATCGATATTAGTGAAAATTTAGACTTAGTCCAAAAGATTAGTTACCTAAAAAAAATGTTTTGACTGTAAAGCCTACACACGTCTTCATACAGCCAAGCAGATTCACATGCTATGTCAGGGAGGGAGTGCAGGCAGCCCCAGTTCGAATCCCGCATCGGGCAGCCCTTTCCTGCATGTCATTCACCCTCTCGCTGCCTCCCCATTTCCTGTCTCTCTCAACAGCAGTCTAATAAAGGCACAAAAAGCCCCCAAATATATACTTAAAATAAAACCAAAAAAATAATAATAATACCAGTTGCTTGTGATATACAACTGCACCGCTAGATAGGAGTAATTCCTACACATTCCTTTAACCTTTGCACCACCAGCATGGCAACCGAAGCACCTCTTCATCTCAGCTGGAACAGGCTGGCGTCCTCCAGACTTGCTCCATTTTCAGAGAAAGAAGTCTCCTCCTCACACAGAAGAACAACAAAAATAAAGCAAAGGTTTACAGTCTTGAAGCACTGGTGAAAAGATTCAATTCCATGGTAACAATGTTGAACTGACTGACTTAACATATTTCAATTGTTAAGATGTTGGCACAACTTATTTATAGGTTAGGAGAAATGCAGGAAGAGTTGTGAGAATGATCTTTCTGATTTCTGTCTGAACCAAGATCAAAGTGATAAACACTCAAATATTTAAGACCTACTGCCTAATTATAGGCCTAATTATTTACATTAGAAGAACCATCTCATACACATGGCCCTTATACCCTATGGATGTCAACATTAATCTTGTGAACATTACTTCTTACAGTTTTCAGTCAAATATTCTTAAAAATAAATATTATATACTTATAATGTAAATAACAGACATAAGAAATTAACAATAACAATTGAAATAGGGACAGCAACAGTGTAACCTTTGTAAACACTAAGTGAATGATTGTGGGCAGAGACAATCAGAAACGTTATGTTAGAGCGCCCTCTGGTGGCCGTGATCAAGTAGTGGAATGTCATAAATCAGTACAGCGCTTCAAATAAAGTACTTGTGTTTCTATTTAACTATAGTCATTCTATGTTTCCCTGGGCTTATTCCAATTCATTTCAAGTGCAAATATTTCACTTTTTTTACCTTCTGCATTGGCTTACATGATGCAAGCATGAGATGTGTCAGTGTTTAAAGATGCTGCACAAAAACAGCTGAGTAATTTTACTTAACTTAGATATGTTTTTTCTTTAGATAATCATCTATAGAAGTATTTTTTACATCGAGTTACTGTTAGAGCATCACTGATATCCTGGATTGTTTAAAAGTGAATTCCCAAAAAGGTGTTCGTAACTCAAGTCAATGCACGGCCGGTGAAACAGAGCTTCGTTGCAAAATCCTCCTCAAGGTAAGACGAGATCTGTCCTTCACTGTAACCGATTTCAAATGGTGCTAGAAACAAAAGCAGACTCTGAACACCAAAAGAAATCGGTCAACCTTGGAGAGAGGACACAGAGCTTGAGCTTCCCAGGTGAACTCATCTCAGTGTTTTAGCGCTCGTTCACAGACGATGTGCATCTGTTGCTGGTCAGTGAAACACACTTCCCACCCCAAGAACACTGATTTCAAATGGTGCTAGATAGGTGACAATACTCTAAGCCACCATCTGAAACCAGCTTCCAAGGGGGGCACTCCTTAACGAAGGTACTCCAAAGAGTCCCTCGTCTGATGAGAAACCCTTTGAGTCTGGAGAACAGGGGGAAATTAAGTTATTCATAGAAAAGAGTGGAAATCAATTTTCCATTGTTTTCTGCTAATAATAAACTAAACTAAGTTATTAAAGCAGAAGTAAGCGGAATGTTTGTGTTAATATAAGTCTTAAATAGTTATATCTTCCAACAGCAATCACTTAAACCCATATCAGTCACTCTGCTCTGCTGTAAGCCGAGGAGAAAACTTTCCTTGTATCTTACAACCTTTATCCAATGAGGAGAGAGAACGACATAAAGGGGCGGTCCTCTCTGTGTGTGCAGCCAAGGGATGCGCGTGAATGTGGTGACGTAGGGACGAGGGCGGGGACTGCTAACGGCTGACAAGAAGTTAGCCAAAACGACCGGATCGCTTACTTCTGCTTTAATAGAAAACTATGTAGCTGAAGTTAGTTTTAGTAAATCAAAATTGTATAGAAAAATTTGTTATTCATAGGTAATAATGAAAATTAAGATAATTATGATGAAAAACAATGGAAAATTAAGTTGGAATTGGCCAAAAACGGTGGAAAATAAAGTTATTAGTATAAAATAGTAACAAATTAAGTTATAATTAGTAGAAAACACAGGGGGAAAATGCACTTTGTGATGAAAAGCTGTCAATCTCCAGTACAGGGGATGAGTTTGGCTTTCAAGTAGGACACTCCTCAAAGTTATGTCAAAGAGCTCCTTATCTTAGGAAATACCTTGAGTCTTGAGAATAGAGGGAAATAAAGTTAATATTGTAGAAAATCATCAATATTAGTTACAAAAACCTGTATAGAAAATGAAGTTATTCATAGAAAAATTGTGGAAACTAGAGTATTATTAGCAGAACAGTGGAAAATGCAGTTACTATTATGGAAACTTGGAAGATAAAGTAATTGGTGGAAAACTGTGAAAATTAAGTTAGTAGTAGTAAAACAAAAAAAATATAGAACATTTAGTTATTCATAGAAAATAGTGGAAAGTTTGATTATTAGTGGAAAACAAAGAAAAATTAAGTTGATATTAGCAGAAAACAGTGGAAAAGTTATTAATGGAAAAAACACTGGAAACTTGGCGATCACAAGCTCTCCATCTCCAATGGAGTAGATTCAGGAAACATTTCTGAAACAAAAAAGATTAGAGAGAGAAACAGAGAGTGGTTGAGATGAAGCAGCCGATCCAAGTGTAGCTCGATGTCGTCAGGCTCTGACGAACAAAGAGCTGAGGAGAGACACTGTGGATGTGAATCAGGTAGAGATACAGAGATACTGTACACCTGAGGGCCAGCTCACATCACCGAAGAAATGTTTCCATGTTTGCAATTAATGTTTTAGAGAAGGTAAAATAAGTCATGGAGGACGAGGACCTGTCACTCTGCTCCTCACCTGGAACAGGTGGAGTTGGGGAGCGCTTTACAAAGGCATGGAAAGACACACTAACACTTTTGCTGCATGCTCCGCTCACACGTGAATTGTTCATGCATCAAACACCCACAATACCATGACACAAATATGCATGACATTTAATCACAATAGACGGTTACACTGGTTCCTTCTTTGAGCTGGGGAACGCCGACTTCATTAGCAAACCGTGAGAGGAGCGAAGACGAAATCTATTGACATGTCGCCGTCTTAAATCCCAGTTCATCCGGAGGCCTAAACATTTGCAAATAGAACAATTAATTTCTTCTTTTCTTTTTCTTTTTTTTTTTTTAAACAATGTCTCCATTAAGCTCATCACTGACTTAGTCACAGCCAGAGGACGCCTTCGGTGACGCCCCCGTCTCCTCGTTTTTAATCGGACTGGATGCTTCATTTGTTTGTGTCCGTATAGAAGTTTGACTCACTGCCTTGGTTCATCCTGGAAAGCAGAGGAGAGAGGAGGGGAGGCAGGTGAAGGGAGAGAGAGACAGAGATGAAATGGAAAACCACAGAGAAAGCACCAGAACGCACACACACACACACATACACCTCTCTCTCAATCCATCTCTGTAACACATCTACGTGACTGATCTGACACTCGATCCGAAGCTTCGCAGACGTGTGATGGGGCCGAAACAACGGCAGACGACGCAAAACACACCCGTCAGTGTATGTGTTGGACGTACAGGCTCACCTGCAGCTGTATAACAAACGCACACACAGACACACAAACCCCGGTGAGTCGTCTCTGCTCTGTTGCTTGGTAGAATAGTGAGGATGAGTGCGTTGTTGCTCTCCAGCCACTACGAGGGAGAAAAAAAAAAGCAAGGAAGTGGCAGTCAATCGCTGGCAATGAGAGCACATGACGCACACACACGCACAAACGCACACTCAAACACAGCAACAATACACTGACAGGGTGGGGCAAGGACAGGTAGTGGCCAGTTCGCTGACTTGTTGCCAGGAGCGTCAACAATGTACAAAACCGGCCCAGTCTTTTCCCGTTGCCGTGGTTTCCTCCTGTTGTTTTGACCCTTTCGCAGGTGAAAGGACGACGGGCGACTTCATGTTTCACTACGACGACGACAACAAATACTACTTGTCCTTAAACTGATTACAGCCCAGTCAAGGCCGGCCTTGGCCCAGCCTGCAAACATCAGATGCGATTTACTTTGATTTCCGCAGTGAGAGGACAAAGAGGCTTTTATGAGTCCAGATTTTGTTGTTGTTGTTTGTTGTTTTTTGGGGGCTGTCTGTCTGTGAGAGTGTATAAGGCAATGTCCGTGTGTGTGTGTGTGTTTTTGCATGGTAGCCACAGTGACGGCTCTGATCACATGATCTCAGGGACTGTGTGTGTTGGTAGGTGTCTGGTTCCTTCTCCCCGGCTGGCTCAACCCAACCCTGTCAATTTTCTTTTTCGGGGCTGTTTGTTGTTGCTTGTGTGTCACTGACTGGACCTGTTGTGTAATGCTTATAAAATATTTAAAGAGACAGGACGCCTTCAGGGAAGTGGTCAGTGACATGAGGACGGACCTGTGAAGCACCTCGGGGTTTGTTTGCTTTTTTTTTTTTTTTTACAGGAAGCAGCGATTAACTGTCGGTATCAGATGTGTTCAAATCAAACACAGATCGTTGCTAGAAAACAAACTAAATTATAATGAATGAATGAACCAACCTGAGAGAACAAGAAACAGTGACTTTCTATCAGACACAGACAAGGAACGACCTCCCACAGTGCTGACGTGACTGGGACAGAACCACCGTTAGCACCGATGCTAAGAAACTTCTTTACAATCCTCTTTAGTAAATACGCAGTAGTAGAGAGGGGGGGGGGGGGGAGATAGAAAAGGGAGAGAGAGCCGCTGACTGTAGAAACAGGAGCTGCAATGCAGACCACGGGGCAGCCACACGCTCTCTTGCATCATCTCAGATATGTGGCATCTTTGGGACGCTGGGGAAACCAGAAGACCAGGTTTCTCATCTCAGGATTTAAAATCGTTCATCCTCAATGTGAAAAAAACAAAACGAACAAAGCATCATCAGGGAGTGTCAGACAGAAGAAGCTGAGCAAACTCTCTCCTACCGACAGTCCAAATGAGGAGGGGGGAGGAGGAGGAGGAGGAGGAGGAAGGCCTTGGTTACAGGTCCCATACTTTCCCACTAGCAGTTCTTAGCAAATTAACAATATCCTAAAAGTCCGAAAAGTAATTTGGAACAAACTCTTGGAAAGAGGAGGGCTGTGCTCTGCTGCTACACTTGCATTTCATTAATTTGATTAATTGCTGGTGCAGCCCAGAGACACTTCTGGTCGGTGCACAGGGAGTCACAAGCGAAAAATGTGAAAATCCGTCTGCAGCCAAACATATGGAGCTCAAATGAACAAATATTTACTCGGCTTTAAACAGGTCCAGTCATTAAAAGGTCTTTGCGATTCTTTCAAGGAAATGTTTCTGGAAAACAAAACAAAACCTCTGATGAACTGAACAAAACAAAGTCAAGTCCTCCCTGTCGTTAGAGCATGTTTCATAAAAACACCCAGGGGAAATCGATAAGAGCTGTGAAACAGTGCGTTATAAAAGCCGTAAGTTCCTCTGCTGCATCTTTACAGACAGGTACAGACAGAAACGTCAGCGCAGGGACGAAGCTGATAACCAGCTGACAGAAGCTTTTGTCCTGTTGTACTGATACATGCTGAGAAACACAGGCAGCTACTGTACGTTCCCTCTGCAAACTATCTGACTCATCACTTAGCAGCGCTCTGAACGCACAAAGGAGACGCTTGTTATCGCTTCTATAAAATCCCTTCACCTTTATAACAAATAAAAACATGTGGTCGGGTCAGCCCATATAGACATACATGATGCTCATGCGCACAAAACCTTTGTATAAGAGGACAATGCTCCTTCACCAGTTACTAGATGTTCAACTCCAGCTGCCGAGCCAATAAAGTGCTGCTGTGCATCTCGTGGGCCCAGCGGAGCTCCTCCCATCCAATGAGGATCCAGCTCTGGCCCGACGGCCTGTGATGCTGCAGCTTTAGGAAGTCCAGTGCATGAGAACTGGAGAGACGCCAAAGCAGAGTCACCAAGAGAGCAAGGTAAACAATTTCTCTCCCTCCCCCTTTCTCCTCCATCTCAGCTTCTCTCTCCTCCTTTTCTCCTTCTCTCCATCCCTGATGCCGAGTCGTGACATTTAGCCCCCCATCCACTTCTCCCTTTCTCCCACAGATAAATACAGATAAACAGAAAGAGAGAGACAGAGAGGGAGAGAGAGAGAGGGAGAGACAGAAGCTGTGTACTCGTTGGAGATGAAGTCCAGCCCAGAAACGACTGCGTCACATCTCTGTCTCTCCTAACTACGCAGAAACAAATGTGTCTTGGGGGAAAGGGTTTTGCCAAATCCCGGTGGCTCTGGAGGGTGAAAACAAATCACATGAGAAAAATAACGGCCGCCAGCCGCAGACGGCGAGCCGATCTGTTGTCTGACAGCAACAAACAGCTGGATCCACACACACCGGCCCCAGCCTCGTCCGTACATGCCGGCCTCTCCCACCCTCATGCTCACTTTTTCCATCAACTCCATCAAGAGTTAACCACAACAAGTAGGCCAGCAGTCTACACTTCCAACACACACACAGACACACACACACACACACACACACACAGACACACACAGATATATATACGTATGTAGGGAGATGAGAATTGGCAGCTTCTCTGCTGAAAGCAACGACCATTCGATGGCTGCTGCTCTGCCCACCTGGCTGCATCGCCACACGCTCCTATATAACGGTGTATTAAACATATAACACACCGCTACGGCACCGTGCGGGATTGTATTCTTCACCTGTTTACACCACTGTAATCATCCGGATTCTCCGACACACACACAAAAAAAGCGATGTTCAAATACCTCGATAATTCTCGGCAAAACATTCCTGACTGAGCTTCGCTGTGGTATTAAGAAACCTCCAGAATATTCTTTTGTTAACCCCTTTGTAACACCTCTGCCCATCCAACACATACACACACCTTACCATACTATCATAACAACACCTACAGGAACTGTGTCACATCTTCAGCATCCATGTTGAAACTCCCCGATTCCAGCTCACAGGAACTGCACAGCACACACAGACACACACACAACACACACACACACACACACATATATATAGTAGCGACAGGCAGAGCAGACCAACTACCAAGGAGGAAGAGGAAGAGGAGGAGAAAGCCGAGGTTGTCCGAAACCATTGTGTCCACTTCAGGTGGAAAACTCGATGACTCTGGGCTTCTGTTATCTCGGCTTCTGTTTCTCCCAACATGAAAAAGTGACGTAGCAACTAATCCAAAATCTCTCTCTCTGACTTGCTCTCCCTCCCTCTCTGTATCTCCCTCTCTCTCTCTCTCTCTCTCCCTGCCTCTCAAACACACGCACTCTTTATTTTCATCTGGTTGCAACAGCAGATCTGCGATTAGGCTGCTACTTCCACCTAACACATATATACACACAGATAGAGAGCAGCACCCTACACAAAATGCATATGTACGTGCGCATGCACACACGCACGCAAACCGCCGTGCACACGCGCGCATGATCACGCTATTCCTCTTCCTGAGTGTGACGCAGCACTTAATTCTCTGTGCTCTTATACCACTGTTGTGGCTACGCAGCGTAGCTTCTTGATCAAGCTGAGCCAGAAACACACTTGCTAGCTACCACACAAGGCCGGTCAGCACAATCACACTGCAGTTAAAGGGACCCTACCACCATGGCTCCCCTGTCCCCCACTCTGTGACGTTGCTGTGTCCCCATTTCCCCCCCCCATGTCCCCTTATAATTGGGTCTCTCTCCCTGTGAGCTGAGCTGCCCTCCTCTCCTCTCTGCTCTCGGCTACAGACACACTCTGGCTTCTCTGTCTGTGAGGCTGAGCTGACTGAGCCTCCTCGATCACCTGACAACCCACTGGTTTTAAAGGCACATCACCAGCTTATGTATCAGTTGCATAAGCACTCAGATGGTCTTCTGGCTTTTTAAAAATACCAAAGTCTAATGAGGGATTCCTCTCAACTCGTAACTGCATCATGTAAATATATTCCCCTTGGTGCAGATCCAGATTCACAACATGTTCATTAATGCGGTGAATTCTGGTATAAAAAACCTGATCCGCTGCTCCTTCACTGTCAATACTTGTTTACTTCCAGGACAAAGCTACCGATGAAGGTGACTGGCTGTTCAAACCCCGACACCGTACCGTGAGTCGGCCCACTGCGTCTACTTCCTCTGTTAGTTCTAGGTGTTTCCTACAATAGAGCTCATTCAAAGGAGACAAAGGGCTGTTTTATCCTCTCACCTCTGTTCAACATTAAACTGTGATCCACGAGAATGCATCACGAATCATGTAAAACGATTAGATTGAGGAAACGTCACTGTAAACTCACACATACTACTGTCCTATACTATTGTATTGAAGATAAAACAGGAACGTGGCTGTGTCTTTAAAAGAGCTGCGCTCCTGTTTTATAAATAGTCTTGTTGTAGTTCAGTCAAACATTAGCAGAGTTTATTTTAAGAATTTGGGGCCTTTGCTGTTTCACTTGATTGTTCACGTACCTTGATCAGATGATCTTCATTTCTCGTGTACGTTCAATGACGAAGCTGTAGGAAAATAAAAATGAGAAAAACAGATTTGAGATTTCAACACCAAAAAATAAAAAAATAAAGCCTCAAATATCAACAATGCTATTTTTCTACAGATCTGAAATTATTATATTTGTCTTGGGTAATATATAGGTTTATGCTAATATATAATAATATTATTTATTATATAATAAATCTAATTACGCTGGGCTTCCATAAACGATTTCTCGGCATCAATGCCCATAATTAGTTTGGGGAAGATCAATGAAAACTAATAACGTGTTAAAAGGTCTGAAGTATGTCAATTAGTGTTGTAAACAGTGTCCAGCATGGTAAACATGAGGCACAGTCTTGGCACTGTCTCTTTTATGAGCTGGTCTGTTCTCAACAAGGCTGTGCCCATTAGGTCCGTCTGCATGTCTGAAGCATAAAGTCCTCTTTATATGCTAAGCTGAAATGAAAGCTTTGTCTCAGCTAACAAAGGGTAAACAAAGCCACCGCCTGTGTCAGCTCGCCGCTACATTCATTTATCACAGAGATATATAATAATGTGTGCATTCAACAAGTGCCTTCTTGAATAATTCATAATTTACAAAAACCTGGAGGAAAAAAAACAAAACAAAACAAAACAAAACATGTCCACTGTGGGAACAATGTTTATTTCTAATATCATAACTGTTGGCTTGAAATCAAATGCTGAGCTGCAGCCAGCGACGTTTTGAGAGTTATTCTTTATGCTGCAGTGCGGTCTCAGTCTCTGCTAAAACCTTGTTAGTTTTACAAAGGATAATTCACAGGCCACGAGCACAAACCATCCTTTTATTACTTTGGTGCCTTAAATTTTTCTTTTTTCCCCTCCTTTTTTCCACATTATCCTCCAGTTACACGTCTAGATTTTCATCCTGCATTTCATGTGGCCCCGTAAATTCTCTTCCCTGAAGCACTTGTAGCTCGTGATGTTTTCTAATTCCCCATTGGAGTTGGAGGATACGGAGCCCACAGCTTCACCTTACAGGGCCGAGGAGAGGAGAGCATTGGTAAAAGCATCAGCTTTCACCCTGGAGCTATATGGGAAATGTAAAGGGATCTGAGGGATCAAAGCATGTTTGCTCTAAGCACGCTGCTAGATGCTGAGGATATCGATCTGACGACTGAGGTCTACCTTCTCCTCCGTCTATATGTGCGTCCTATGCAAGATAACTACAATAACATCAACACGTTAGAAAGGATTCCTTTGCAAACTATATCAAATACCTGATGCATTTAATACCGAACGCTGTCGTCACATGCCTGCACTGGTTCTTCTGTATCCACACCCATATCATTACAGGTAGTCCAACATTGTTGAGAAGTTTGGGAGTTCCTGATTTTACGCAACATTCCCGTGGCCTGTAGGCTCAGAGAGGCACAGGAAGTTTTAGCGTGACAGTGGTTTGCGTTTAATGCTGACAAGAGACGCACTACGGCTTTAAAGACACATCCAAGCACTGGTCCTTCCTGTCTGCTATTTATGCTCATCCAGTGGGCAGTGTGTGTTAATTTTAGCCATGTCATCTATCAGCCATGCCTGTTCCACTTCCTAAACCTTAATCTCTTCCTTGGAGAGGTGCCCAGTCAGCTCCATTGATATTGTTTTTGGCTGTACTGGGAACAATGGGCATGGATCCTAAGTGCTCCCACACATAAATTTAATTTAAAATAAAAAAAAAGTACTAAGTTTTTTAACATAGTTTTATTTAGGGTAAACAGTGTGGCCATTTCCTGGTATTACCTGCTTTGCTGTTACCACATGCAAACAGGTTCTCTCTGGCTCGGTCATCATGTGCTCCAGCGTCATGAGCTGTAAAAAGATAAAAAAAAAAAAAAAGGAGAAGTCTTGCAGACTTATATATATATATTTTTTAACATACACACAGAAGTTATCTCATGACATCAAACATCCCACAGTGACTTGAAATACTTCCCCTCGGCTCTACAGACCAGTCAGTGACCTTTGTACAGACATAATGCGACACATTGATGCTGTGCAAACTTATGTATATTTACCTGCACACAATCAAAATGATATGTCTGCTGCTGATCACTGGCCACACCCTGTATTTAAATAATGTTAATGTGCATGTGGTCGAATGTTTTTCTGCAACTTTTTGGACAGTAATATCAACTATGCAACATGAGTTTCTCTGTGCAGTGAGCTGGCCACAGGCAGTTGAAAGAAATGTGTTAATTTTCTTCTGTGAAAAGATGAATAAACAATTGATGATTTCAATTTCTAATCTTAGCTCTGTTGGTTTGTCAGAATCTCTAACATATTAATTTGTTTTTCAACACATTTATATTCCTATTTATTTCCTACTGTGCTTCTCAAACAACTTGTCGGATCAATCGCAGTCAGTCTGAGGTTTTTGGTATTTAAATGTGCTTTTTTTCTCGGTTTGTTTTCTAAAAGCACAACAGATGGATGTGCCAGTCCTTCTGTCAACAAAATAGTTACGAATGAAAAAAAGAAAAAAGAAAAATTCCCATTAACTGGCTCTCATTAAAGATGTGCAAGCTGCTGTTGTACCCTCACTCTGTAGTGTTGCATCAATAAATTCCAATAAAATATCTGACTCGTTCCAAGAACAGTGTTTTTGTTACTTTGTGTTCAGGACAAGCTGTGCAATAATAAAAAAAGAAGGCTGCACAAATACGCCATCCTGTGTCAAAGATGAGTATTGCCTTTGGAGGGTTTGTTTACATCAGGAATAAAAAGTGCGTATGACATAGAAACCTCTGGATGGATGGAGCTGAGTCAAGGCGCTGGCACAGTATAGGCAAACGCACTATAGCTTGACAAATAATTACTGAAAACAGTCTTATTTTATAAAACATCTGATAATGAGTTTTAAATACAAACCCATTGAAGTTAATATAATCCTGCAAACAGACAGTCGGAAAAACAATATTACATAATTTTAACTTCAGGCCTTTACATAACAAAAGATTCCTGAATGAAGTGGTCACTAATTTTTACATTTCTTCACACATGTTTTGGTTTAAATAGACTACGTTCAGCTGGAAAGGGACAATAAACACACAACATGACGCACACCGAGAATCTGTTCAGACACCGACGTGATAAAATTCAAAGTCAGTATCCTATAAAATACATTTCCTGTATCCTATAAAATACATTTCCTGAAGAACATAGAGTCCATTATAAATATTTCTTTTTACAGTACACTAGACTTTCTAGTATTTTCTCCTCCTCTGCAACTTAATAAAAACTTAGTAACCTGTCACTTATTAATCTGATAACCTTGATTTGAATCAAATCTATAACCTCTGATGCAAACAAACACACACACACAGCACTATAAACACAAAACATGAAATCATTACGCAGTTTACCGCATGGATGACCAGACCACTCACTCCTGAGGTAGAAACGAAGTGCGCAACATCCTCCCGCAGCAAAGCATCCGAGCACACCTCTCCATCCCACCCTGCTGCTCCTCTGCCCCTGTCACTGGCTCCTACGGAAAAAAAAAAAAATGAACGAAGCCACAAATCCGCACAGACATGTTTTTATAAGGAAACAGCTGAGAGCAAATAACCTCTCTTATTTCCGGGTAACGTTGGAAGCAACGCTGGAAACTGCGCACTACCATCGCACATACTGAAATCACGGCCATGCGTAATTCCTCCCCGCTCCTAAGTGAGAGAATATTATTTAGCATTCAAATAAATTAATTAATTAAGAAAATTAACACCGTATAAGCTATAATGAGATCATGAAGATATCATTTACACATGAGAACAAGTCAAAAGGAGGACGTTGCTGAAGCAGGATACCGCCACGCACACTGACTCACTGTAACCTAAATCCATATGGATGATGGTAGGCTATATACATGACTCATGGGTGTAAATAAACAGTTTCTTTTGGAGGGGGTGGAAGTGGTAAAGAGGGGTGGGTGGCACTTACCGACAGCGCCGCTTTCGCAACACCTCGGGTCCGTGTAGACTGCCCACTACCAGCAGCAGCAGCAGCAGCAGCACCTCGTCCCTGCTGCCACAACCTCCCATCAACCCTCTCTGTGGTTGTTGTTCAATTCACACTGGTCTCTCTCTCCGGCTCTGATGTTTAAAAAAAAAAAAAAAAAATCCAGTGCATCGACATTTTCACAGCAACAACACGCTCGGGCCACGCCCACTCGCACACACCCCCGTTTCCTGATTGGACGACGCGCCGAAACGCGTCGACAGGATCACGTGCTTTTGACGCATGTTTACAAACAGGCTCGGAGCGGGAGTTTGCTTCACAAAAAAAGCGGAGCTGAGGATCAGAGGAGCCGGACACTGTGAGACTCGGAAGGAGGTGGTGATGAGGTGGGACAAAATTAAAAATTAAAAAAAAAAAGCTGCAGAACAAAATGATCTGCTCAAGTTCAGTCAACTCTGAAAGACCGTGGTGGATGAGAGAGAAAAACAGAAAGTCATCATCAATGGAGCGCCGATACTGCGATTCACTATGGCAACTGGTAAACAGAGAGAGCAGAGCCTCCATTTTAATCCAGTGGACATTAATGCATTAATGCAAGTTGACACAGTTTATTCAACCAAACTATTTAGCAGAGTTTCATTTCTTTAATGGATGCAGCAGTGCTGAAATGCCACTGTTTGTTTTTCCTACATAGGCTGCTATATATTCATCTTATTTATTCAGCTGTGGCCTGATGGAGGCAAAGTGCTGCGGGTAGGAAGGGATGAAAAATTTATGATCAGACGAGAAATTATGATGATAGATGTATGATTGTGACCCTACAGTCTGATCCAGCAGTAGTAGCCTCCTGAGTATAATTATTGACAGCTGAAAGAGTATTTAGATTAAAACTGTAGGCTAAATTATCATATGTTTATTTTACATTTAACAGTTTTAATGACTATATTTCAACATTATACTAGTTGGACATTTTATATAGGCTACAGTAACTGAAATGCTCTGAAAGTACCTTAGACTATGCAGCCCGTGTTCAAATAAAAACACATTTAGTCCAGTCTGTTTATCTTTTCAGCTTCACTTCCCAGTTATCTCATCATCTACTGACAACCACAATGAGAATTTCCCATCAGTGCAACAAATAGATAGCTTAACACTTAATATAATACTTCAGCGACTAATGTACAGTTAATGTCTCAGAGCAATGAAGACAGGTAGTGTATAGGTTTTATTCTAAGCTCAGGATGAAGCATATGATGACTGTCTCCGGTAACAAACTACTCTTATGGAGTAGTCAATACTTTGTTAACTGTTTAGTAGTGAGGGAGGCAATGTTGTGCTTTGCTGCTATAGCCAGTGGCACAGGAATCATAGCAATAATATTTTCTTCTTTTCACCTAAAAATCAAGTAGCTAAATGTGTAACTTTCCTAAGCTTTAAGTAAGGGTTAAAATCACAAAGACGCTCTGAGGGAAACACTATAAAAATGAGTTAGATTAGCATCTATTAGGCACTGAAAAATGTAGTCTTTAACTTTTATCTCTCCAACATTTCATATTAATTTCTAAATGTGACATAATCAATCTTAGTGTTAAAGACCAAAAGAAGCATCCTCATTTATTGTCTCCAAAGTGTCTACCACCCAAATGCTAATTAAATAAAAACAATCAAAGCAAAACTAATCCATTTCCTCAGGACAGTGTAGCTGTGGTTCACTTGGATCTCATTGCCAGATGTCAAGCAAAACAACCACACAACTTTTATGAACTGTAAAATGAATCAGCATAAAATGAATTAACTAGTTTCTTCTGCAGATATTTTGTCACTAGAGGGAAACGCATACCTTCACTCCAAAGTCCAACATGAAAAATGCTTTTTAGGTTTTCCTATCTCAAGAACTGAATTGCCAACCATGTGATTGAAAACATATAAAAAGTGGTACAAAGAGTACTTTGTTAAAGTTCAGTTTGCATATACTGTAACAAATGACTGAATTATATTTTGCCTTGGGTCCTATGCTCTTTAACTGTATGTATTAATCAGCTGATGCTCTTCTACAGCTTAATACTTGGACAGATAATGATCCATTGTCTTAGCTCTCCTCCTTCCTACCACCATCTTGTTAGCGTGCCCTGCCCTCTAGTGGCCAAAAGGTGCACAACACCCAATACTTGAAAACTTAAAATCAACACTACACTTAAAAGGCCCAGACTGGTTTTGTACTGAAGGAAAATATCACTTCAACCTACCACTAATAAAACTGAAATCCATGACATCAACCTTTTCTAACCAAGTCCAGCCGACTGTAAAACAGCAACAACAACACAAACAAACACACTAACCGATATCCCTCATGTGAACGGAGCAAACTGTTCTTATAACTTCACCAGGAAACTGTGTGGTTGGGAAGGACCCCGTCACAGACAGGAAGAAGTTGATAGGGAACAGGTTTTTCAGCGCTTTGAAAAAAATCCTATGTTATTTGAGTTTGCACCCAAGAGCCAACTGCAGGGTCAATATAATATGAGGTTTAATAACAATCAACAAGGCTATATAATGGTACTGAACTGGAAATGTGCCACCTCAAGCTATTTTTGCAGTTATTATTTAATGTCTGGTGTGTATATTATATAGAACATTTAGTACCGTTTAATTTTCCAAAGCCTTAGTAAACTCCTATGATGCTTTAGTGTTCTAGTTTTTATGGTTATTAAATATCAATCTGTTCCATTCCTTTGTAACTATTCAGTTTCTTTGCATCAGATCAATAAAGTTTAACTCGTCTTTATTTTATTTACATGCAATTTCAACTCAGGCTGTTTTCAATTGCACATGCATATGCATGGAAGTCAACTGGTGGACCAATCAGCTCATGGATCCAGTGCCAAGATGTGGGTAAGAAAAAAGCACAGCAAAACATTAAGATCACTAATCAGGCTATAAACAGCTGCAGTCCTTTGTTGCAACACATTTTAACAGATTCAAATAACACGGGATGAACAGTGATGATCACTTCAACATATTTACCAAGCAGCTTTACTAGAGCTGCTCAGATCGTGGTTTATGTAACGTATATGGGACAAATCACCACGTGGAACAGACTCCCACTGAGCTGCAGATAAAACTCTGGTTGGGCTTAGTGAAAAAGATTTTCTAGGGTTTTGTATGCATTCAGTTTCCTCTTTTATCTGCTTCTTTTGATTTTGACTTGGCTTTGTTAAGTTTATCCCAGGTTTGTTCCCAGTTTGCCCCAAGGCCACAGCAGGGGGCATCCTAACCCAACAATTTCACACTCAAGACTTCACTCTTTCCTGTGACCTTAACTCTTTCTATAGTTTGGATCATTTCAATGTGCACCGTTATAAATCACTTGCAGAATTTTGTGCACGTGCCAGTTTCCAAGTGCGTACATGTTTAAACAAACATTTCAGTAGAAAAGAATTTTGAGGGGAATGTCATACGTTTTTGTTAGCGTCATAAATTAAACCATTATATGTGTTGTTATTATGTAATTTGTTCACGACACTGAAGCTACAGTTTGCAAATTAGAATTATATTACAATCAACCACATGGACTTTTACTACAGTGTAGTTAGCACAGGGTGTGACCCATCTGTGGACAGTTGCATCACTGGAAAAGGGAGACAATGCTTTCCAGATTGTTTCCTACAGCAGATGTTGGTAATAGACAACGACAGCACAGAGCAATGTGCAGGAAACAGACAAGATATCAATTTCAGTTTCCATTGTTATTTGTTGTTTAGGTGTCTATGGAGATAAAATATTAAATTAGAGTTTGTTAATTTTCATAAGCTGTTCTTCAGTGTATCCATACCCGAGTAAAGCTGTGATGTCCCTTCATTTTAGAGTAATCTTATTAATGCAAGAAAGATGTTATAGAGCAAAAAGACCTAATAACACACAGATACAGTTTTAAAAAGCTATCTTTGTCAGTTAAGGGGGTGTGTGCAGGCACACACACACACACACACAAACCCTATAATTTTTCAACTAGAGCTTAAAGTGTAAACAGTCACTCCACAAAAACGATTAAAAGTTAAATGGCCTTTGGCAGGGCTGTCAGATGGGACAGTTACTTGTAGGATGTATCTGGTCACTCCCTCATGTGTGCACATTAGTCAGTGGGGCCCCATATTTTGTCTTCTGGTGGGCCCCTCCCTTAATGGGGATCACAGCTTTGAAACTGCATAGTACATTTCCCATGATGCATGTTTTTTTTGTGTGTTTTTTTCCCCCCCCAAAGTATGTGAAAGTATATTAAATTTTTCCCTGTTGTCATGCGTTTTGGATTACGAGAGAATGTCTATGTGAGTATGGGTGGATATGCACTGTTGTGTCCTTGCAGAGTTGTTGCATAAGGGAAAAAACGTACAGTTGCTAAATCATGTGAACAAGTTGAAAATGGAGTAAATTCCTAAAAACACTCCCATTTATTAGTCGGTTCTTTTGTTTGTTATACTTTTTTTTTCTCTTTTTTTCAGAGTGGGTTAAACAGCTTGCACAGAGTGGTAATTGATTCCAAGCCAGAGTTAATTAGGCTATATTAAGATTATTATCAGCATGTTATCCATTGTGGAAGAAATATCAAGCCGTATCCCAGCCTGACCCTGCTGCTTTGATTCACCATGTTTCAGCCAATGTAAAATCATGCAAATAAATGAACATTAACGATTGCTATGTAGTATATTAGCTCTGAAAATGTGGGTACACAACCTGGGGACAGGTCTTGTGTAAAGTAGAAATTTCTTTGCGTTTTTTAAACAGCTGTTTTATTTTTCTAATACCAATCTTAAATGGTCTTAGAGCAAATAATGTGTCGCATGACAACCTGTAGGCTATAGCTACAGTAGAAATGGGGTTATGTAGTAGCCTCCCAGTATCATCTGATTGTCAGTTCCCTCAGGCTAATGAAGCAATGCATTTTAGCTAGCTCACTGTTTTCTTCTTTTTGCTGCAGCTTTACTCATCTGGTTCACTCTTGATACTCTCACAGATAATAATCTGCTTCGCTGTCTTAAACCTAAAATGACAATTTAAAATCCAAAACAACTTTAAAACCATTGTAAATAAGGTCTGTATGGCCGAAGTAGCTAAAGCACAAACACAGAATTTTCCTCGGTAGCTAACTGTTAGCACTCAGCAAAAAAAAAAAAAAGGAGACATTCTGAACTTACCTTCACCAGGTAACGGGAAACAAGCCTCCAAATGAATGGTGGTGTTGCTCAGTGGTTGCTTTAGCTAAGGAGGCGCCCCAATCAAATGAAGGTATTTAACCATAGACTGTAAAGTATTTAACACAGGTGTGCGTGTTGTTTACACGTCCTGTCTACTGCCCCCAAGTGGCCAAACCGTGGTATCTACACTTCCGGTCTACTGCCCCCAAGTGGCCAAAACGTGGTATTTACACTTCCGGTCTACTGCCCCCAAGTGGCCAAAACGTGGTTATTGCAGGTTCTGCGTCACTTACAGTTATCAGCTGTTTTTCAGGATGGAATTACAAACAATAAACGAATGTTATGTGTGTTTTTTTTTATATATATATATTTTTTATAGAAGAACAATTTGTGAGCAGATATCATCTTGTATTATCTTGATGCTTCAGAGGGCTAATATTGTCTTCATTGTTTCACAGTCGGATAAACAGCGTGCATGATGTTCCAGAGAGGAATGGTAAGCATTCATCGTTCTTCAGGGAGAGTTGATGAAACACTAATTCTAACAGTTCGGAGAAAGATATCTAGGCTATGGTATTTTTCATGTTAACACAAAATCATAATCTCATGTTTCAAATCATTTTGTCCTGCAAGATGAAAGACTTGATGGGCTCTCTAGTACCCTCAAGGTATTCTTCTAACCTTTTTGTGAACCTGAAAGTTCATCATCTTTTAATTTTCATCACAGGCTGAATATGCAGACTACACCTCCTGACCTCAGGGTCCTGCTCGGTCTCTTGTGTGCTCTTTTCTACCTCCCACCCTTCCATTCCACCCAATGTTATCTTACCATCAATGAGTTTAGAAGGGGTGTGCTTTGGCATGAAAAGGGAAAACATGACGTATTTGGCAGCTGTAACTACGCTAAGGGGGGAGCCTCCCCACAATAAAAACAACCAGCTGAGTTTTGTTCATAATCCCAGATTCCACTGCACATACACTACTCTTGGCTGGATGGAGGAGTAGAGGGGTGGAGAAACTGAGAGCTGGATGGGATGAAAGGAGGGAGGGGAACAGGCTGGAGCTGGAGGATTTATGTGACATTGAAGAAAAGCTGTAGAGGACAGGGAGTGATGCACTGGAGGGGTACAGGGGCCGATGGGTGGGAAATTTAAAAGGTCAGAATTACAAATTACTTATCCCTAATGGCATGTAGCTATTCAGCACTTGTTATATTCGTCAAAGTTCTTGAGATATCTGGCTCTATCATATCTGCTTCAAACCCCAAAAGAATGGAGTTAAATAGTGAACTGATTGTTTAATTTGTGGTGCTCATAATAACCCACCAATAATATTCTTCTGAAAGATCATCTGTTCATCTTCATCTCCGGAAAAGCCAGAGATGCAAGTCTCAAAACCATGCTAAACACTATCAGGGGTAAGCAGGAAAATATGGACATTTTTGTGTGATTTGTGTTAAGCCAACGTTCAAGGTACAGACAGAGGAGTAAATGTAAACCAGACCATTTAGGGAGGTGAATTTGATATTGTTATATAGCTCTTGATTTTAATCTGGACACTGTAAGTAAGACGATGCTAGCTCAGGATTTACCTCACAGAACTCGAGGTCAAGTATAATGCAAATAACAGGCGTGGAGGAGTGTCCATACTGTAGAGTAGCCTACATGCAGCAATGTTCATGTCCACAGGGATTTACACCTTTTAAATTTGAACCATGTTGCAACTGGACAGTCTCGGGTTGTGGATGTTGACATTTAACCTTATATATTTACGTCTACGGTATTTTGCTGCTTTATGGTTGTGGTATATAGTGACTTCAGGAGTGTTTCATAGTGACACTCAATGGCCTTGAGGAAATATTTTCCTTGTAGGGTGTGGAAGGTGACAGGCCAGGGTAGGAATTCACATTGGACTTGATCTTGTGATGAAAGACGGGGTGTGAGTGGATGGGAAATAACCAAGTCGCACTAGCTGTCCCTAGAGTGGATAGTGACAGAAATGGAATTAAAAATACGTATATGAAGGTGATGATGGATGGTGAGTAGACCCTGGAGCGACTCATGAGCATGCCCTAAAAACATTTAGGAAAGACAGCTGGGGGATGTTTTCGCTGCCCCACCCAAACTGTGAAAGACAAAACAGCTCTGAGTGATGTCATTACTACTGCTTATGAAAACCAGCTGATGTGTGACCTTATGGGCTGTGCGGGTTTAAATTCCAAGTGTGTTAGAGCCTTGACTGATGTATATGTGTGCGTCTATGTACTGTGCAATTCCCTGTGGTTAGAAACCCCATCACTCTTTCCCTTTGCTCTCATGATTGCGTTCTTTCGGAATAAAATGTGGCTGAAAACATGACAATTCATAAAAAAAAGTTGTTTATTTTCTTGCTTTTTATTTTTTTTCCATGTTAAATCCAATTTAAACTACAGGGTGGTAGTAAAATGAAACAGTCACACTGGAATGTTAGCAATGAAAAGATACAAAATGAACGGAAAGGACAAATCCATGCGAGACATCCAATTTATATAACAGAATACTTTTCTTTGTTCTACTTTGGCAAAAATAAAATTAATTTTCCTTTTGTATTTTTTCTCTGGTATGTTAAATGACAGCTGATCTTACAGGCCCAAAACAAAGAGACATTCTTAGCCTTTGAGCATCTTTCTGTATCATATATGACCTGAATCAAACATTGTAGAGGTGGGTCAAAGAACAGATTTTTAGTAAAACATAAGATATGACATGATATTCTTTGGCACATAAAATGAACATAGCAAGAAATAAAAACAAGACAAAAAAAAAAGTCACCGTACTATACACACTGCGCAATACAATACTGATAGTAGAAAGAGTTTATACAGTATATTGAAAAGAGAATAACACTGACATATGGAGGATGGACAAAGCTGATGGTAAGAGGCTGAGGCCTTTCTTTATGCGTCTGTTGGGTAAGTCTCATGATTTCAGCAGTGACTGTGAAGGCACTGTAAAGAGGCCTGTAAATGTTTGTGATGGATCACTTTGGTTTTTGCAGTAGCAGATTGAAGATGTTTGTAGCTGTGAAGAATTCACCAAAGAAACAAAACAAAAAGAACAAAAAAGTGGTATGATTGAAACTTGGTGAACCATCATTTTGTTGTTGTTTTACAAAACTGTACACTTTTCAGGGCTAATGTCACATGCACATTCAAACTCATCACTCAACTCCTCATCAAACATGCACACAATACATACAGTAAGCGAGGAAAGCTTAGATGCATGTATAGATATATACAGTCCATGCACAGTACAAATGCAAGTATATGTTAACGCACACATGCAGGATTTGACAGCAGCACACACACACGCGGGTGCACACACACACACACACACAATCGCACAACCTATGCAAGCAATAACTCAATCAGACAAACAAGATGAAAGGCCGATGAATTTCCTCTCTGACAAGTTTGTAAACAGATTTCAAGGCAGTGTGATTCGCTTCCTCTGTCTGTCAAATTCATTTATGTGCTTTATTCTGTGTTTCTTTTTTTTATGGAGGATTTAAACCTAACAACAAGCAGAGACCCTGCTGGGCGTTGACAGCTCATAGCTGTGACTCCCGAGGTTGCAGTCGTCATGGGAGCCATTGCTGATTAATGCTAAAATTCACTTTATTCCCCACCCGGAACTGCCCGTCTCCTGTGTCTTGTCTCCAGCCTGACTGCCGTCAAAAACCCAGGGACTCAGCCCTCGTCGTCATCAACATCAATCATCACCCACCATCGTCATCATCAGGCTAGTTCTCCTGATGTTTGTTGAGGCAGGTCGCCAAAGGAGGAGGCAAGGGGACCATAACACGAGGAGTGTTGATGTAGCAGATTGTTCGAGTCCCCGGGGTCCACTTTGCTGTGTAGGTCGGGCAGGAGTGGATTCAGAGAAGGAAGTGAGTTTTCATGGGTGTGTGTGGATTTGGATGTGTTGTGTGGTAGTTCCTGGGGCTGCAGTGGACTGGCATAGACTATTTCACAGCTCGGTGTCTGCTGTCTTGGCGGTGGAGTGGCCGTTGGTGGGAGGGGGAGGCTGGGTCTTGGCTGCCTCAGGGGACTCTCCGTTTACACTGGGTTTCTCCGGGGTTTCTGGAGGGGGGTTGAGCGGGGCCACAGATACAAGAGTGTTCCCCTGGTTCTCCTGATCCACTGGATAGGCCTCCTCTGCCTGCAGATGCAGAAATGAAGAGCTCTTTAAGGGGGAAGGCAAAATGGAAAACACGTGGGTACAGGGCCCCCTGAAACTGAACTTTTCCCCACCGCTTTTTTCTAAGACTATGTGTTTTAATTTTGTATTGATTTTTTTGTTACTCCATTTGATTTGATAATCAGACTCATATAAAAACATAGACATAGGTGACAAGGTTGGTAGGTTTGTTACCTTTAATTGTCGGTGCAAGCTATTTTTAGAATGGCAGAGCAGAGCCGCAAGCTGCTCAGAGCTATGCTACGGAGGCTAATGGGATGGGTGGACAAGTAGTGACCTAGTCACCACGCTATGAGATGATAACAGAACGTTACGAGACGGAGTTGCTTTCAAGGTAAATTCATGCAAAATCTATCTCATAGCGTGGTGAATGTGCAGGTCACAACTTGTCCACCAGAGCGTTTTGAAGTTGTTGGATTGTGTATTTGATGAATTTGATGAGGGAAACCAAGAAATCCCATTAGCCTCCATAGAGTAGCTCTGAGCCACTTGTGGCTCTGCTCCACCGTTCTAAAAACAGCTTGCACCGACAATTAAAAGTAACGAACCTACTCCTACAACTATAGGGATTATGGCAATGGGCCAATTTGCCAAAATGTTGAACTATCCCTTTAAGGAAAGTGCGTTGCCTCCATGTTCATTGGTCTCTAAAACCTGAAGAGGGTTGAAATCTGATGACTCTGAATGCATCATCATACAATCCACAACATTTTTCATCCAGTGACCTCTCCTGCCCTCTGCATTGGGAGCGCTGTCATCCTGTTTTCCCACTCATTCCTCACATCAGTCCTTTAATTTTGTCACCCGTCTGCATGTACATAGATGCATCCACTATCCTGCTATTACTTAAAAACACGCACACACAAACAACAAACAAACCCTCTAATGTGGATCGCTATCACGCCTTAGTGTGACTGTTACTGAGAAACAGCTGCGTCTGGTTACTGGATGAAAACAGATGAATAAAGCACCAGGGCGTGGGTCCTTGGGGAAGGCGCACTCTCTCTCTCTCTCGACATATTCCCTCTGATAGCTGGCCAGCCACATTCCCTAATTAAAACACTGGCAGCGGCTCATTCACAACTTAAAGGAAATGGGCCTGTTTTGATTTCAGATGTAGTAAAACACGAACTATGCTCAAGTATATGTGTGCATAGAGTGCTGAGGTTGCAGAAACTCACAACATATGGTTAAAAAAAAGTACAGATTTATGATAACACACCTGCAGGTCACATGTAAGGTCAATCTGAACAACGTTATAAACCATAGACACGCTCACGACTAAACGTCTCTGCAAGGAAGTCATAAATCTGCCTCATTGCGGCAACACAAACCACAATAGGTTGTATATTCACTCTTGACAGAAAACGTTGCTTACCAGCCTCGCTCCCTTGGGGTCAGCCTTGCGTTGGCATTTGCAGTAACCAATGGTGATGCCGAGTGCCACGAGCAGACCAGAGACCAGTATTCCAGCCAACACGGAGGAACCTGATGACGACGGGGTCTCGGTCTTCGTCACACCGAGCTGGACAAACAAACGGAAGAGATGAGATTACGGCTAAAAAGGAGCCATGTTTGTGAATTCTTGGCATTTCGAACAAAAAAATCGCTGAGCCTGAGTGGAATTATCTCTGTCGTCCGTGAAGTAGGCGGCCAATTTAGAGCCAGTGAATTGTTTAATTTGATTTGAACTTGTAGTAACCCAGGTCAGTATTTCACTCAGAGGCTGTGCGGTGCAGCAGTTGTCTTACTTTTCTTCGCAGGTCTCAGCAACACATCATTATATTCTAGCTGGCAGAGAAACTACAGCTCTCTTACCTTTCCTTTCAGATCCTCACTCTGAAGTGCTGCAGCCAAAGCTCCCAGGCCAGCTGCAAGAATACATAACAGTACTTAATAAAGCAGTTTTTTCTGTAAAATCATGAAGCAAGACTGTATTATAACCTCCTCAAGTGTCACAAATCAATTTAACTGTGCGTATGCAAGTTATATACTGTAGATGCATCATCATCAGCACTCACCATTTTTGCTGGCCACCAGCACTTGGTTTCCGTCTTGGAAGATATCTAGATTACAGTCTTCCGTGCTGCACCAGCCTGCAGGGTTTTCCTGAATGATGCGTTTAGTTGCCTCCTATAAGGAAGAATTTGCACGTCAAAGAGAAGTGGGGCCAAAACCACATGAGCCTAACAAACATCTGAACAAAAGTGTAACATAGCTTCCTGCATACACAAAGACATTAACGCCCAAAACAGTCATATGTGGGCTCCTGAGTTTTCACGTAGGCCTTGTGTATGTGCAAAAGAGACCAGAAGCATTTGGATGGAAAACTTGCTGACCACACCTTCGTTCTCCCCACTTTAACCTCCGAGTTATGATATCATCTCATTGCGCAACTTTAAGGCTTTGGGACTAGGGAGCGCTCTTCATTTTCTGAAACGCGATCCAGACAGCTCCCACTGTTCCCAGCGGACCACTATGAGCAAACCCTTGAATCCTCAGCTAGTTTGGGAGTGGGCCTACAGCTGGACTCGGCTGCAACATGCAGATCTTCAAGGAAGGGTGGGAGACACTCAGGAAGGCTGAAGTCGAATCACTCCCGGGGAACCTCTTCTCTTCTCCATCTGTCTGTGTCACATGTTGCTCTCAGGAATTCTACAGTCGCATAACTTGCTCTGCTTGACCTTAACGTGGCAACTGTGCAGGAGTTACAGTAGGTTTTTGCACTGGAGGAAAGATATTTAAACTACATGCAAACAAAATGCCTCATATGGTACTGAGATAATGTTAAATTTGTAATATTCAACATTGTCTTTGTGATTCATGACTTTGTGATTCACAATTTTACACAGGTATTTAAAAAAAAAACATTTTGCTGCTTCATTGAACTTATTCCACTGATACAAGTTGTTCGTTCATCAAGGTCTTCTGTGCCATTCACCCACTGTAGCCTGCGTTTTGAGCCCATCATCAGCTGGCTGAGGCCGCTGGCACTGCAGTCCATGTTTAGTTCAGGGTGCGTTTGGACAGATGACTTCTGCAGCTGGTCCTGGCTTAGTGCATGTTACAGTAATGGACCCAAATAGAGGCTAACTCAAGTATACAGACAGGGATCTGACCTGCTGCTCTATGTATCTAAAAAAAACCCAAAAAAACCTTGCACTTCCACCTTTTGCTGTAAGGATTTCGGAGCGAGAGCTGATGTAGCTGTCTTCTTCATTTATGTCCCACCACACTCAAAAGATCACAGTCTGAAGATTTACAACACCTTAGGAATGTCTGAGAAAAGAGCTGTCTTTATCTGGGCCATATTTCCAACTGTAGCTCTTTAAACCTCATTAATCTTCCTCTCCTTATAAGTAGAGTAAGCCACTCTGGACCCAAAGGTGTAAGGAGGACAGATAAAGGTCTCGGTTAAGAGAACGTGTCATTAGATGGTAACTAGCCTGCGCTCTCTGGTCTTTAATGTCTTTAAGGCAAAAAGTCTCAGGGCATGAGATGAAGGCTGAGTTGAATGACATAAAGGTGGTGGTGGTGGATGGATATGTCGTGAAAATATATTATTCTGCTCATACTCACACAGTCCGCTGTGTCAACCACAGCCTTGACAGCATTGCTTTCTGGGACTTCCTCCTTTCCAACACACTGCACATTAGGCTGTGGAGATAATGAACCAGGTCAGATGGACAAATGAGGTCAGGGGGAGACAGCACACCTGGCACATACTCTACTGTTGTAACCTCAGCATCATTCATTCCTTCAAATTAAAAGTAGAAAAGCCCCATACAGTATATAAACCTGCCATGGGTACTATATAGCTTTATTTCACAGACTCCAAGTCCAACAAGACACAAACAAGGAAACATAGACAAACAATATAGACAGTACACAGTCTGTCCACACACAAACTAAAAACAGTACAGTTGTTTAGACCAGTATTTCCAAAACATGGAAGTGTATTTCGTGTCACTCTGAGTTGGATCAATCAGAGACATTATACTCAACTCACCACCACTTTTTTTGCCTCGGGGATCACTTCAGGAACTACAGCGACTTCAGGTGCCTCGTCGATTCTCAGAACGGGGGCAGCGGGGGTCCCTAAAGTGTCGGATGCCATTCCGTTCAGGATGCTTATAATAGTTGCTAGGGGGTCACCAGCACCAGCGGAGGAGTCTGCACTACCAGCAGCGTCGGTGGCGTCGGGCGCAGGGGGGGCTGCTGAGGCATCCTGAGGTGCAGCAGCAGCATCTGTCGCTATAGGAACACAATCCATGGAGCATCCCATCATACACAGACCACACACTTTATGTAATGTATGAAGGCGTATAGTCAGATGTGGACATAGAGAGATATGGAAAATTAAACCGTCATTTATTAAAGGTCCTACCAGCTGGATCGGCGGCAGCAGCAGCTGAAGCAGATGGATCGGCAGCAGCTAGGTTGGCTGCATCGGTTGGAGCAGCTGCATCGGTTGGAGGTGCACCTGCACCATCGTCAGGTGTGTCTTCTTGACATATCACATTATCTGCAAGGAATAGAGAGAACGAGAAAGAGGTAAATATTTTGACATCAGGTGAATCAATGCTCTTTGAGAATAAAAACTCCTGAAAGAGGTTTTCCAAGTCAGAAAAACATGAGACCCTGCAGCATCTTATTATATTATCATCATTATAATAGTGTTGTTATATTATTATTCTTATAATTATAAGTTCAATAGTTTCTCAGTTTGAGGGATAACCAAGCTCATGTTCAGGATTTGAAACCATAGCTTCTTTAACTTTGGGCCTCGGGGGATGTTGATGTCAACAGGAAATATAATGGTGCCATGGATACATCATGTTCAAGTCATTAGCACTTATACATGTGTGGTAATTATTACACGGTGTATGCTATAATACACCTACAAGTCTATATTTAATGAACACAGGTGGTGATAATGTGTGTCATGCTGTTGTGTTCACTTGTGATGCAGAGGAATTAAAACAACAGCTACTGTCGTTCGGCTGCTCATCATTACATCCCACCGTTCTCATATAAGGATTTGTGGTATGTATGTTGCTGGGGGCTGAAATTTCCGGCACACACTCCGTGGACTGAGTGAATGAGGACGGGGGCCGAGGGGTTTGGGTTGAACAGCTTGGCCAAACTCAAGCCCAAAGATGCCAAATCAATTTGGCACGTGTGCTAATGCTGGTCACATGGGCTAATTCTCACCGTCTGCAGCCAATGCAAATAAACAGCTCAGTCAAAAGGTTGCGACCTCTCTGACTACACATCATGGGAGACATCAAGTTGGGTGGTGTTAAAAAAACTTTCTGATATCACAAAGAAAACAACTACAAACAACTACATTTATAATTCATGTGAAGTTTTTTGTTTCTTAGTTCCATGGGTAAATGGCTGATCAAGCAAACTGGATTATGTTATTAGACTGTCCTGCTCAATTAGAGGGAAAACATTTTACCCTGTGATGTGTTATACAGACACACATACACACACTGCTCTTCTTTTACTACAACCGAGCCCACTGCCTCTTGTCCCACCTCCACAGCCACGCAGGAGAACTGGAGCAGCATTCAGTGTGTGAGAACTTTAACTTTTCCAAAATGAATCAGGAGGTAACGAGGATTTACAGCATCGTAAACCAACTCCTCGTGCACCATTGTGCCTAAACCGGCCCCTCGGCCCGGAGGGAAAGCAGTAGGCTACAGTGTGTAAACAGTTTTAACATCAAACCAAAACTATGCTGCAATCAGAGGGAAAAGCCATGTTTTGGTGCACCACCACTATTATTCCCTTTGGATGTAGATGTGTAGTGTGTTTCCAGTCCTATAAAGATGACTGACTTCAACAGAGTGGCCACCATGACGGTCTGAATCCAGTATTGTGGACCAGGCTCTGTAACATATGGGCTTTGCTCCTGCAGCGCCTTTAATCTCAACTGTGGCATCAACTGGCTGATCAACACTGGTCCAGAACTGGTCATACGCTGGTCCAACTTGGCACAGATCCTAATGATTCATTCATTCATTCATTCAGCCTTCAGATGTTATGTTTAGTGTAATAATGTTTAGCCTCAACATCACTGAGTTGACTTACTTCATAGGTGTGAAGATTTTCTGAGGACAAACGGTATCCGTGGAATGTTTTGAAAGCACTTCACGGTCGGAGGAGTAAAATATTTTCAGCGTTGACTGGAATACGTCTGATTGTTTATGTTTAAAAGCTTTTTACCTCCTCGGATTCATGAAAATATAAATCACTGCATTAATGGCTTCTCTTGTTTAAACACAAGTTACTTTCACAGACAGATATATATACTAAACACTGTATATATGCACATGAATGCAGGATAAGGCACATTCACACACCGTTACGATTTATAGACAGTAACACTCCGCCGCTGTGGACATAGACTCTGACGGTGTTTGCAGTCAGGCCCTCTCAGCATCAGGCTTAGTATAGGACCTCTTGTCTCAACACAAACACACAGAGGAACACATGTAACACTCCTAACTCCATAAACACAACCCATGCTCTCTGTGTCGACGGGCTCAGAGCACACGGCCAAGGCTGCAGACTAAATAACCCCTGGGTTCAAGTAAATCTTGCTCTTCACTCCCCCTGTTCACTGCCGGGCTCCGTCAAGTGGATTTCCTGCCTCGGCCTTGTCCTCCTTGAATCTTTCAGCCTGGGTGTTCCAGCGCCCTGACATGGTGTGTGGTGTGTAGTTGTGCCAGATGTAAAAGAACTAAATCATGGGTTAAAGAGGGGATATGATCGGGGCTCGGGATTGTGAGTGACAGTTCAAATGTTGCATTTCTTTCCGCCCGTGGGCCGGACAAAGCAACATCAATTACGTTGCAGGACAAAGGCAGATATTTCACCGGCAAAGTGACAACTGTAATCTGGCGGATGCTTAAATGCTTACTTACATAATTAGTGCGCGTAACAAATGGCAAATGGCTTTGTTCTGTGTGGGAAGATTTACACAACCACAACAGTTACTGTATTGTTGATGCGTTGCAGCTACCGAGCTGCAGGCTCCGGACTGTATTTCATGTGCTTCGCCAGGCTAATGTAGGCGAGACTCCTGAAAGGCAGTTACACTGTAAACATATTAGATGTCATGCCCATAAATACAGCCGGCCTAAGGCCTGGGAGTGTTGTCAAGAGTTTTACAGCTGACTGCGGTGGATTATATATGGACAGAAATGGATTAAGAAAGGTCATTACTGAATTGACAAGCCCTTTATTGCACATCATCACTCACTGCTTGGATGTGATATGTGGCAGTCCACGCCGGGAAATAAATCAGATGACAAGGCGGAGATGGACACAAACACAGAGAGATGATGGGTCCTGGCTTTTAGGTGAGGTATTCTCACACACAAACACACACACACACTGATGCTATCACAGTAAAACACCCTCACACTGACACACTGTACAGTATATATTGTTGATATTGAATGTCAAGCAAATAAAACACAGGTGGAGTTGTGCAGCACACACACAGTTCGGTTCTGGACCCTGAAGTAAAACGCAAACCAAAAAAAACAAGAAAAGGAGAAGTTTTCCTGTTTTTACAGTGTCAACGAACGTTGATTCACTCAAGTGTTGAAGAAAGAAGAAAAAAAAACAAGTTGTTTTTTTGGTACGGTTTTAAGTCCATTATGTTTTTTCTTTGTGAATGAAACACCACATGTGACATTGGAGCAAGTCATACAGGGAGTGTTGGAAACTGTTGCACCTACACTTAAACCAGAGATCACAACATCTGACACCAGACAGCTCTGGTTCTGGTTCCTGTTGGACTTGTGTTTGAGTGACACCAGAATCAATCTTTTGTTTTTCCTTAGTTTGGACTTCAGTAGGATCTTCTGCCCTGAGGCCCTTTTTACACCACAGATCTTGATGCCCAGTTGTTGCCTGCCCTATATCCAACTTTTCTTCACATGTTCTACGAGAAGAAGCGATCCATATCTGGTGGGGGCGCCTGCTCTACCAATTTAGCTAAACGACGCCCCTTTCTGAAGCATTGTTAGAGGTGCACAGAATATTATTGGTCGAATTTAAGGCAGAGAAGAAAGAATAGGAGCCCTTATGGTTAAGGCCTGAGTGTGTACAGCATTGGTTCAGCACAACAGTGGGTCTGAATCCAATCTGACAATATCCAATTTCATGCGTTTCTTGCGGTTTACACAATTATGTTACAGACACGATCTGGGCCACTTGAGAGGAAAAAATTGGAATTGGGTCACCAGAACCATGTAGTGTAAAGACGACCTAAGTTTGAGAACCTCCTCCTGTCTTTGTGCCGATGGGGAGCTCGTTTCATATCGGCGATCTCATGGCATCAGATCTCTGCTTTCCCTCAGTGAGTTGAGATTTCAACTGGTGCTGTTGGATCCACATTCACTGGTTATGTCCCTGCCTGACAACCCATGGCCTCTCCATTGTAATTGCGCTTTTTCACCCTTCCTGTTATTCCAGTGCAAAGACTGAGTGAGGAGTGAGATAGTTGCAACAAAAACAAACACCGCCACACCTGATTAAACGGACGCAGTCAGACGGCACGAGCGCAGGACTGATGCCGTCCTTTACTTGTCATATATTTGAAGAAGAGGTCGGCTTCCTCTCTGGGGGGAAAACGGAGGGAGGAGGCCCGAAGGAGGGAAGAGTTGTGCAGCTGCTTTAAGTCTCCTCAGGGAGCTCCCTCCCTCCCTCCCTCCATCCTCCCTCCCTCCCTGCATATGCGCCGTACCGTCAGAGAGCTGTGAGATCGGTGACATCATGTGTAAACGGGGGAAAACTTCAGCTCCAAGTCTTGGGACTCACATCGGACCTCCACCCAGACCACTGAGACAACACCTTGGCCGTCATGATGAGCCACTCCCTGCTATCGTCACCTATGCTTGTCCACTGCTGCAACATGTCCTCAGAAGACCCCAGCGCCTCCTCCTCCTCCTCCTCCTCCTGCTCCCGTTCTTTCATGTCTCCTCAGCCTCAAGTAAGGAATCATTTAGTCGAAATGTCCAAGAGAGAACAATGCAACAGTGACCATGAAGTCAAACCTCAAAGGCCTCTCTGATTTATGACAAATTAAACTGAGAAAAACAACAGATCCCCTCATTTAAGAGGCTGGAAGAGCTTCACGTTTGGAAACTTTGCTTCATTAATGACTTGTATTTACTGTCAATCAACCAACCTATCAATCAAATGGACCAGATGAGGCTAATCCAGTTAAATGGACTGAATTTTTATAGCACTTTTTAAGCTTTATTAACCACTCAAAGTGATTTACAATACTTACACATTTGACCTTACATTTAACCTGTACACTGGTGGAGCACTATAGTCTCTAATGTGGCTATTGTCTAGTTTTTGGGATTATATTAGTAGGCTATATTATTCTAGTAGGCCTGCAAGAAGACACATTGCTGTACTTATTTGCCACATTCAGGGACAATCTGGAAAAAATAAAAATCCCTTGAAGACATCCCTCGGGTCCCTGAATGTGAGAACTATTTTTGTTTCTGCACAGGACGGGTGGCAAAAGTTGACTCTTTCCACCCTGCACACATCCCTGGTGTTTTTAAACCAAACACGAGATAGACTCAGAAAAAGAAACAAAAATAGAAAATAAAAAGGGAGAAAGAAAAACATAAAAGGAATTAACACCAGATCAGGAATGTTATTATCCATGCACATCCTATAGCAGGATGTGGCTGTCACAGGAGCTCGCCATGCACCGACGTGACGTCATCCGACTGGTAGAGGTGAACGAGCTGATAACACACACACCGACGCTGGATTACAGACCAGCAGTGATGATTTCCCTCAAACTTTTACTCCAGTTTCCTTCATTCACTTCATGTTACCGAGCCACTTTCAAACCCCAGATCATCGAAGCTATAACGAATGGAAACGTAAGCCGATGATTGATAGCAGCTACTCACCATTGTTTTTATTCTTCCCCCTAATTTACTCATTAAAATAGTTTCAGCGGGGCAGTGAAACCTAAAACCCATGTTTCCAAAACAGTCCATCCATTTTGTTAGCAGATTAGAAATCTGGAAACACCAGCTGCTGCCTGCGAGAGGCTGGAGTGGCCCACACCCCCACGCCTCCCCCCACTCCCCCCTCTCTTGCCATGTCAGAACCAGGAGTACCGTGGTGGGCTTTCGGCAGCAGATGTCCGTGGCCCGATTCCAGCTGCTGTTTTTTCTTTCTTTTTTTTTACACAAGACTGTGTGGGGAGAGGTTGTAAAAAGATATTGAAACCTATAGCCCTAAACAATCTGGTTCTGATATGATTCAGGCTAAAGGAGCCAGAACTGCAAAGAAGAGGAGGAGGAGGAGGAGGAGGATTGAGAAACAACAGCAATAATCTGAAACGCCCTCCAGATACAGCTACACAAAAGAAAATGCACACAAACACACGCACATACACATACATGTACAGTACAAATGAATGTTAGTTGTAGTTGTGTTTCCAGTTAAGTTCAATAACATGGTTTATACTTGAACATTAATTACCAGGAGCAACAATTACCCTGGTAGTCAAACAGGCCTCAGCCAAGGCTCATTAAATGCTTTTACTCCCCCCAGGGTGAACTGAATACCCCTCCATAAAGACTGGGCTATCCAAAACACACATACACATACACATACACATACACATACACATACACATACACATACACATACACATACACATACACATACACACTCTGTGCGTCATTGTGTACATACTGGTGTCTGACTGGTATATGACATCACAAAAAGGTCAAACAATAATCAACAATGTCAAAAAACGACAACAATAAGAACAAGAAACATGACCCGGACTTGCATTGTTGCACTCTTTTTGTCTTACCTATGTATTATGATTGTATTACTTTCTTTGTTTTTTCTTTCTAAAAAAAAAGGGTGGGTACCTGCCCCATGTTTTTAAATACTGTACTTATACTTGTGTTTTCTTTAACCTGCTTGTTTCTATTTCAGTATAGGGGGACTGTCAATGGAAATTAGCTTTTTTAGCTAGAATTGAGTACATTTACATTTTATCTTTAAAATGTTTATCAATGTACATTGTCGCTCTTTATCAAATAAAAGGAATTGAATTGAATTGAAGAACAAAGCAGCGAGGACACAAGGAGCCTCCCAGTTGTTGTTATTGTTGTTGTTTGTTGGGATTCACACTCTGATCTCATGTTGCTGCTCATTAGCTAAAACAGAGTGGGGTGATTTCAATCCCGGCGCTGAAATGTATCTGGAGTTTCTCTGCTTGTGCGCCAAATTTTCTAAAAAATGAAGGAGAAACAGGAGGAGAAACCCCCTCCTCCTCCTCCTCCTCCTCCTCCACTATACACAGACAGACACACGCACACACACACACACACACCACCACATGTACACATACACATACACATACACATACACATACACATACACATACACACAACCCCCCCCTCCTCCTTTACACTGGTAAAACTCAACAGCTGTAAAATTGCAGCAGGGTGCCAGGGGAACAAGGAACAATAAGCTCACCAGAAACAGCAGTAATTGGAAGAGGAAGATTTGAACGTCTGCTTTTCATTAGGACTGTTTCTTTAGGTAAATATTGTTGCTAGACAATCTATTTCTCCAAGTCAGCTCCTTTTCCTGGATATACTGTCGTTTAGTTAGTGGCGACAGCAGGGCTTGTGTTGTGTTTTTTGAGTCAAATGAAGATCATTTAAAAACGCCCCGCCGCCTCCCACCGATGAAGAAGATGATGTTTTAAGAACATTTGAATGATTTAGGTCTGGATCTCCGCTGCAAACTGGAAGCGTGACAGAACACAGGCTCCAGGTTTAATTACTCCGTCCGTGAGCTCACGTGGCACCTCATGCAGCCGTGAGCTCTGGGACACACAAACACACACAAACACACACACCCTAGCCTGACATCAGACCACTATCTGCCAAGGCTCACATAAAAAAAGCAAAAGCAAAAGAAAAAAGAGCCCCACGCCCTCCGAGCAGATGACGTGAATCGAAGTGCACCATCATCACGACTTGGGACGGTAGGAATGCTGGCCCATGAGAAAGAGAGTGGCAATATCGGGCCCATGTTGACGTTGGCAGGGCCGAGCTGTCTGAGCAGGAAGATACAGAGGCTTGAAGCCCATGCATCTTTATTTCCTCAAACCTTCTCAGATCTTCTTTTACGAGCATTGATGGCTTCATGCATATGAACACACAAACACATACCAAGCAAATATCTTGGTTTTAATGTGGTATATTGTGACAGTCACAGGTCCCGAGGCCCCTGACATAACAACAGAAACATTCATCGTACTCCGAGAGCTGAAATGAGTGAGACAAGATGTTTTTCTCCCTCCTCCAGAGCTGATATACAGCTTGGGTTTTCCCCCTGAAAATCTACAGTGTGTGTGTGTGTGTGTGTGAGAGAGAGCGAAGGAGAGCTTATAACATTCTCCAAAAGGCATTGAATGACATCATCCAACACTGCAGCCCATGCCCATTTCAGTGCTACATATTTGCACCGCTGCATAACTAGTACTGACTAACTGACTGACTGACTGACAGCCATGGGAAGCCGGAGCACAAACTGGATCCGGGTGTTTGCCAGAGAGTCGTCAGAGTGGATTGGCCTGCTTATGTATGACAAGGATGTTTGCTGTGATAAACACACTCACACTCAGTCAAACGCATCCACAAATCAAGTGCTGTCATCCTGTCTCACTTACATCCTGCCTGCCATCAGCTCCTTCTCTCCTGTTTGTCTGAATCACAGTTTCTACACTACAAATCTAAACCAAGTCACTGCTCAGCTGCAGATGCTCTCAGCAGAGCTGCACATGGGCACAACCAGGATTAGTTTGGGAAACTTTGCTGCAGCCATCTAATGGTTAATGCATCATCTTTTATATTGATGTACTGTACCTGTTTTTGAATAAGGGTGGAGTCCAACATTTACTCCAAATGGGCAAAGAGGTGTTTTGTTGCAATCGTAGGTTCACCCACCTGTCACTCAAATTCCGGTTATTTTTGACCCCTAAATCGTTTTCCTGATGGTCACCCAGTGTTGGGGGGAGCAAAAAACGCCACCTAAAATTTAGTAGTTACACCATGGCTAGACGGCCAAATATCTATGGTACATGACTCAAATCCTTATGACACACCACTGAACTCACTGAACTGTGTACAGTATAAACAGTATAAACTTTGTGTTTTTGCATGTAGTCACTCACCTCAGACAGCCGAACTCTGAAATGTCCTGGAAAGACATTACTATCCGATCGCAGAGCGCCTGCTCTCCCCGCCACAGAAACAAACACTTTTTCCTTGTTGTGATGATTTCTTTACAAAAATAAACGCAGTGCAGTGCAGTGGTAATGTCCAAAATATTTCTGACCATTTATTTTTGTAAAGAAATCATCACAACAAGGAAAAAGTCTTTTTTTCTGTGGCGGGGAGAGCAGGCGCTCTGCGATCGGATAGTAATGTCTTTCCAGGATGTTTCAGAGTTCGGCTGTCTGAGGCGAGTGACTACATGCAGAAACACAAAGTTTATACTGTTTATACTGTACACTATATGAGTTCAGTGGTGTCTCGTAAGGATTCCAGTCATGTACCATAGATATTTGATTGTTTTTTGAGTGTTTGTTGTGGTTGAAAAAATTGCCCCCATAGGTTAGCGTTGTCGCTGGTGCCATCTAGCCATGGTGTAACATAAATTTTAGTCGCGTTTTTTGCTCCCCCCAACACTGGGTGACCATCAGGAAAACGATTTAGGGGTCAAAAATGACCGGAATTCTCCTTTTATTTGTGTTTATTCCTTTAGTGAAGTTGGGCTTTTTAACATGGGACTCTATGGGGGATTAAACCCTCCGGTGGCCACTCAAGGAACTGCAGTGTTTGACATTTTTCAGTGGCTTCATTTTTCAGCTTCTGGAGGTTAATGCTTCGGTCGTCGACCTCCTGATCCCCAGCGATTTCACACCCGAGCCGTGCAGTGGAATGGCTCTGTATTTATCAGGATAAGAGTGACTCAACAAAGAGTCTTCTTCTTCTATTTGATTGAGAAAGTCGTAACGCAGCATGAAACATCAGAATTGTGAGATTATTGACGTCATTACAGCGTGGGACCTGCAGCTGCATGGACCTATATAATGACAAGAGTCAACGGGGAGACAGACCGTCTCTTGTGATTTGGCTGGTGGTGCAAAATGTACCAAAACAAAACCAGATATAGCCACAGAAGGGCATGTAGGGTGGAGATGCAAGAAAATATCAATATATGCAGTATATTGAAATTAGAGCTAATGTGCCCATGCCCATACACACTGCAGTGATACACAAGAGTCAACAATGTTGCAAGTCTGTGTGATGGGAGGACTGCAGCTGGATGTGGTAAGAGAGCTGAGGATGGGTCAGCAGACTGGAGGCAACACCCCAGTGATATTCTCAAAGTAGAAATCAGAAGCTGTTTGCTGAGCGAGGGCGCCGATGAAAAGATCCCGACTCAAACGGGATTGTTTGTTCACATTTAAAAACGTGAAACCTCAGTGGAAATCCCACATCAAAGATAGATTATGCCTGGTAGGCGAAATGCAAATGTGGGAAAAAATAAAAAAAGGGATAAATGAGCATGCTTGAAATAATATATTAATTGGAAATGGCTTCAAACAAAGGCATTAATCATAGAGATAATAAGATAGTGGGACGTCTGTTTCGGAAGCAACAACAGCAATAAACAAAAAAAAATGAGTAAAACACACGTCTGATTATTAGATGTGTCTTAAATCGTCGTCCCTGTATCGAGGCTTTGATTTCTTGGCGGGGAGCGCCTGCAGTAATTAGATTTCCATGTAAATCTAATTACCATCTGCTAAGCTGCTGATGCAGATGGTATGTGGTGGTGGTGGTGCCGTTTTTATTGTGCAAACGACGAACATGTTCCGCCATCTCATGATCTTTTCCCTTTTAAAGTAAACCCTTGGTTATTTTCATCAGCCCTGGAGTTACTCCTCCTCGTGTTCTCCAAGGTCACTCCTAACGCCCCCCCCCCCCCCTCTGCTGAAGTCGTTACGCTGGGCCGAGCTACGACTCTTTCCTGCTTTACAACCGGCGAGGAGGAAACACATCCAAGCCATACATCACCCTGCAATTAGCATCGGAGCCTCAGCCTGATTTGAAACGGACGGCCTAGTGAGTCCACACACATCCACATGATTGCACGCACACACACACATACAGACACACACTGTTATTACTGAATGTAGGGATATAAGGAACACACTATTTTTGCCCTGTGTTGAATCCACATGTGTCGTGTGGCCCTTTGTCACATGTAGTTGAGGTATCTCATTGGAAACACACTCATATACAGAGTAAATGAAAGAATACATTTATGTGTGTGTATGTGTGTCCTTTTACAACTTTTCAAACACACATTAGCTCCACCCAGATGCACTGCAGGATGTAAAGCATAACTATTCTCAACGGCAACTTTCCACTCCTGAGTGGACTCTTTGTGTCTGCACCACAGCTACACACACACCCCTCTTTGCATCCATGTGCACCTTAATGGCAGAACACATCAAAAGTACACCCCCCTAAAGACTGTATAAGAAGTAAACACTGATTTATATCAACTGAATTCTGCTCACTATGGAGTTAGAAACTTTTTTTTGAAACAATAACGAAGCAACGTTAGAAAATATAGGCGATATGAGAGTGAATAAAAGTTGTACTCACTGCTGAGCAACAGCGCGCAGAGCAGCAGGACTCCAGCCGTCCGTCTCCACAGCCCATTCATTCTCCACATGGATGCAGCCATCCTTCTCTGGTCAGACTCAGCGCAGCCGGTGGGACTGTGTGTGAGAGTGAAAAAGTGTGGTGAGTGAAGGTGAGTGAGTGTGAGTGTGAGGAGGAGGAGGAGGTGGAGGCGAGGGGGGAGTCAGGAGTTTCCTGTGAGGTCTGAGTGAGCGGGACAGACAAGCAGGATAAAGCCTGGCTTGTGTTCTGTTGCTCTTTATATGGCCCCACTCCTTCAAACTCTGTCTCTCTCTCTCTCTGCTCTGCTCTTTCCACACCCCCTTTCTCTAACTGCCTCTTGTTAACCCGTTTCCCCCACTAACGGTCCCGGGCTTCCTCCCTTCTCCTTGTGTGTGTGTGCATATGTGCATGCCAGGTGATGCTCTACATATGTAAGCGTTTTCCTCTGCTGTGGCTCAATACCGACAGATTCAGAAAAAAAAAAATGCATGTAAAAAAAACTAAATATCTAAAACATGACACAACTTCAAGATGTTAAAGTGGGTCCCAGTTCTGGTTGTTGAGGATGCACCTGGTAAACAGGAAACACTCCTCCTGAATGTTGTGTGTGTGTGTATGGCTGAGAGGCCTGTAAAAGCACATGGCATCACACATACATACACACACACACACACAACTCTTGGCTGCAGGTTTTTGTGTGTCCCTGGACAAATGACTAACAGCCGTAGTGAGTCATCCACTGAACCACACACACACACACATATGCGCGTCTCCATGTACCGCACACGCCTTTTTTCAAATGCACACAGTGACATCATAGACATAGACACACATGCGATTTCGTAATCGCACCACATCAGCAAAAAAAAAGAAAAAAAAGTGTCAAACTGTTTGCACTGATGTGTGCTGTGTTGTGTAGTGTAGTGCTGTAACAAGTGTGATGTTGGGTGGGTGGGTGTTCACCGGTCAGGGGCCGATGTGCCGGTTCCAGACGTCCAGGCGGGCCACATCTGGAAGCACTGCAGTCCCAGCGCTGGGTTTTCTGAGGGCTGCCTGGAGGCCTGCTCGTCAAAGAGCTCGACCATATGAGGCTGAGCCGAGCCAAGAGAAGGCTGGTGTCTGGGAAACGGCTGCTCCTGCTGCTGGTCACCTAACTAACTAACTAACTAACTAACTAACTAACTAACTAACTAACTAACTAACTAACTAACTAACTAACTGTCTAACCATTTCATACAGCCTCCTTACATGTTTTAGTTTAACTCTTCAGATTGTTTCATCTTTTCAAGATTAATTCAGCAATTTCTTCACTTAAAGGGATAGTTCACCCAAAATTCAAATTTCTCATTATCTACTCAACCTCATGTCGACTAAGGGCTGGGAGAAGTTTCAGAGTCCGCCGTGCCTTCTCTGAGTTACAGCGGGGCTCCGTGCAGCACGGCATGTCCAAATGGCGGTTGCGAACGGAGCTCACTTTTCTGCGTCCAAAAAGACACACCAAAAAACATCCAAATACCTCCATAGTGCTCGTCTGTAATGTCCCTCTTGTATTGAAGCCCCAACATGAGAAATTGTTCCGAAAAAAATTAAATAAGTCTATGTTTTAAGCTTGTTTGTAGCGGAAGCTCCCAGTGTTTCAGTTCACTGTTTTGCCTGTGTCTGTGCAAATCTTGCGTGATTTGCACTGACACCCAGTTCACGGCTCCGCAAATCGCGCAAGATTCCGGCAGAGCAACACTGGGAGCTTCCGCTACAAACAAGCTTATAATATAGACTTATTTAATTTTTTTCGGAACAATTTCTCATGTTGGGGCTTCAATACAAGAGGGACATTACAGACGAGCACTATGGAGGTATTTGGATGTTTTTTGGTGTGTCTTTTTGGACGAAGAAAAGTGAGCTCAGTTTGCAACCATCATAGACATGCAGTGCTGCACGGAGCCCCGCTGTAACTCAGAGATGGCACGGAGGACTCTGAAACTTCTCCCAGCCCTTAGTCGACATGAGGGTGAGTAGATAAAAAAATAGAATTTGAATTTGAACTATCCCTTTAATTCAGCATTGTTTCAACAATTTATTCAGCTCATTCAGCTTCCAGCTTTCAGCACTCATCCGTATTTCCTTCAGGAAATGCATTCTCTAGTTATTATTCTTTTTCAAAACTGACAGTGTGGGTCTAAAGTAGATTTTGAGTAAAGTCGATTCTGACAATTTAAAAAAACTCAGATGTTTCTTGACAACATTCAGATTATCTCAATCTGTATTTTCTACAGAAGCTGATAAAAATTTTTTTTAAACTAAAGCCTGGTAGGAATCAGATCCAGCTGTCTGTCTCTAATTGTTCCTCATTATCACATAAAAAAATCATTATGAAATGTTGTGACACAGTCAAATAAAATCTACAGGAAAAAAAAAAGAATAAACATAATGTGATGCAACATGGTGACATTAACATCCTCATTAAAAGTTAATTGGCTATTAAAGCTGGACAGAATAATATGTGGAAATATTCACTAGGATTTCACAATTAATAATCATTACACGCTATAACGCGCTATAAACGCCTCTGCCTTCTCCTCTACAAATCCCTCCCCAGTCCTTTCTAATTTGATATTTGAATCATTTCTAATTAATATTTTTAATGGCATCATGGTTTGTTCTAAGCATGCTATACTATAGTTTAGAACCACTGGATCTGGCTTTTGCAAATAAACTTGGGTCAATTTCAAAGCTTTGTTTCTTTTCGTAGTTTTAGAAAATGTTGTTATAAACTCAGATTTTCTCAAAATTCTCGACATTCTTGATCTCACATCTTCTTATAGCCTCTGACGCTATAAACAACATGATTCCCCTGGCCTGTCTGACGCGCTCAGCTCTCGCCTGGTGTTTAATTCTTAAACATTTCTCACAGATGCTTCACTGTTTTGGCAGCTCATCCTCCACACCTGCACATATTTCATCTGGGGTTCCACAGGGTTTGGTTTTAGATCCACCTCTTTTCTGTCGTTACGGGCTCCCACTGGGAGAAAATCCTCCAATCTCACAACAACATCTCTTTTCACTGCTACATGTACGCAGATGAGAGTCAGCTCCACCTCCCCCTCAATTCCCAACATATGTCTCCAACATATTTAAAGACTTGTTAGCTCATAATAACCTTCTGTTGAATGAGGACAAGACAGAGACTCCGTGGGCCCCCACAGCAGCACCACTGTTACTGTTACACATGCTAAGAACCGCGCTCCTTTCTTATCAGCCTTGGATCTAGAGAGATTCATTCATGCACCATCATGTCTTCCATTACCACCACTGTCCACTTAAGCATCTATCAGATCATCCATCTCCAACCCAACTTATTCCAAACACTGCTGCTTGGTTATTAATAAAGAGAGACGGAGCTACATCCCCCCTTTTCATGGAAAGACAAGGCCAGTGACTGGGTTTTTTCCTCGGCTCTGAAATCGCCGTTGGCCACAGACAGTCTGCTGCTGCACCATAAGACCTATGTTTACTTTCTGGTTCTTCACCCTGTTTAATGTGTTTTTTTTAATCATTTTGATTTGCTTCTACATTTCAGTGCTATTTCCACGTGCATCTTGCAAACATGTCTTTACGCTCGCATCTGTGTTTGCTTTTTAAATTGCCAAATAAGTTAAATAAACTTCAAACATTTTCAGATCACATCTATTCCAATGCCTCTCTTGCTTGCAGATGATTATCTTTGTATAGTACAGTTAACAGTTGTTTGAATGTGAAGCATGGTTGTGAATCGGGATTTTCCAAGTCTGGCAGAGGGGTAACTTCTGAGGGGGTCTACTTACATCTCTCTTTTTATTTCTTTGCCTTTCTTTAATTTCCTCCCCCCCCCGCCTATTTTCTTTTAGTTACGCTCCTATCTTACCATTTGACTTATTTTGGTTTACATGCACAAAGAATCTCTGTGCAGTGAGTGGTGGGGGGGCACTGCCAGGACATCACGAGGATCAGCACATGGCAGCACAGAGTCTGACCCTCGGGGAACTGTTTGGGTTTTTTTTTTTTTCCTAAAGGAGTTTTTTTTGCTGTTTTTGGCGTCTTTGCGCCAGCTGGATGGAGCCATCATAGGAAGCATGACTGACATGTGACTGCACGGGCTAACAAGCAAAAAGATGGGGGTGATATTGGTCATATTCAAAGCTCATATTTTTGATAAAACGAGTCGTGCAAGAGGTGATGTTGTTCCCAGTAACAGTCGTGCTGGTGGCCTTAGTTTCCCTCTTCAGTCTCTTTGTCTTTATTCTGAATCTCTCTTCTCTGCTGTTGCATGCCATAAAGTCATAAGCAGAATAACACGAGATTGCTTTTTTCCTTTAAATTGCAGCAACAATGTGTTCACAATAATGTTTTTTATGAACCCTTCATTAATATATAGTCATTCCGCTTTGATTTAAAACATCTATTTGCAACCAAGGCTCATGTCTTTCATTTCATTCTGCGCTCTAATACAGTTGCTCCCTCATTGTTTTTAACCAACAATTAAGAGGAAGCTCATGAGAACGTAATGACATTATGCCATTAAAAGTGAGGTCACCCGGCCGGGCGTCTTTTCCACCATAATTACATCAGTTTGTTAAGATAAAAATGTCAACAAACAGTTGTGGAAGTTCAGAGGCATTCTTGCTTTTTCTTTTCGTTGGTGAATCCGAATCCTGGAGAGGACGTCAGTGATGATTTGGAGGAAACGGAGAGAAACCCTCATCTGTGTGTGATGACACTGCTGCTGCTTCTCCACTCAGTGTGATGGCTTCCGCTCCTCTCCATCCTCACCTTCCTGTTGACCCACCGATCCGTCACCACTGTCTACTGTATCCAAATTCCTCTTCTGTTTCCTCCCATCGACCATGTGCACAACGTTTCCTAACAGCCAGGCGTCCGTCCACCCTGACCCCCCGTGTGTAGACGTGTGCAGACAGAACCACTGACGACCCCGACCATCGTGAAAGATAAACATGGAAAATGTATTTATATTCAGCCTTAACTCCTTCACCACTTCGCTATCCCCGTGCCCTGCCGTGTTACATAAGACCGTGTGAAGCAGGACCTGGACGAGTGTTTCCGTAGCATAATGACGGGACAGCACCAGAGTCCAGTTTCTCACCGGGGGAGCTGCGTGGAAAGAGAAACACAGGAAGACATAATGGAGGCAGCAATATGGCGCTAACACAGCGGTCAGGCCTCCAGCTGATCACCATGGAGAGTTGATCTACGACGAGAGGAGTGTTCCCCACACTCCCAGGTCATCACAGATGAGAGGAAACCTAATATGGTCCTGGGTTCAGTTTGTAAAGAACTTGATCTCACTGCAACAACAAACCTGCAGGACATGATGTCACCAAAAACGTTATCTCGACACCAGCGACAGGTCCTGCTGCAAAGAAACGCAAGACCGTCAGAGCAGAGGAGACAGAAGCAAACAGGAAATATAACAAGAGGCCTCGAGCTCTTTTGTTATTACATCATGTTCAGCGAAACCCAAAGAATGTTTCTGTGTAAACACAATTTTCACACAAAATTCTTGCTGCAGAAACAAATAAAGGCAATATTTGATACACAGGCTCGTGTGGACTGGGAGTGGATTTTCCCTTTCTCATTCCTTATTTAAAACATTTTCTACCTCTGATATGCACGACCTGCTCACGTTAATGATCGAGAGGTCTGCGTTGTTCCGCAACACCGAGTGCGATGCCAGAATCCTCCCTCTCTCTTCTCCTCCCACCTTCAACTCGCCTTCATTCTCTCTGCTGCCTTGATCCCATACAGATGTTCTCCTTTAGCACTCCCCTTTTGCTGGAAGCCAACTCCTATTGTTCATAAAAACCGGTCCCATGGTACCGGCCGACCCAGCCCAGAGCGCTGAGCTGTGTGCAGCAGATTTCGTGAGCGTGACGGTCGTGCATACGCACTCTTGAACACATGTGGTCAGAAACAAAACACAACAAGGCAACACTTCGGTGGAAAACCCCTCATCACCTCTCTCTCCCTCTCTTTCTGTCCTCAGCTTCGTTGTGTCCTTTCTTTTTCCCTTTTTTTTCTTGAAAAGGGCAAAGTCTGCAGGCCTGTAACTAGCCCTAATTGGCTCTGATTGGGTGGTTCAGGAGACATCTTGAAGTAATTTATGCTCAAGGTTGAGAGGGTTGTGAAGGTTGGGAGTGTTTGGGGTCCCAGAGATACTCACTCATAACCCCAGGAGCTTCAACTCCCCGATCTTGAGTGTATTTATGATGTATCTATTATTATTATCTATGCATATTGATGCAGAAGATGCATGAGAGAGCTCTCGCACAGAGAGAGACCAAAGTGTTTAGTACTTCAAAAGGCATTTCACAGCTCATATTTCACTACCAGACATTTTTCATTTGTAATACTCTTTATACTTTTTGAAAATTTATTGAGCAATGATTTCTCAGTCCTTAATCTCCACGTTATATAAGTATGATGATTTCTGTTTGCTGCAAAAATAAAAATAAAAGAGGGGAGAAAAAAGAGGGGACGAATGAGGACAAGAAAGGCAAGACACCACCATGTAATTTTCATCAACAGTTCCTGTTTTTTGCGCGTTTTGATGTCATGTTATTAACCCAAAGCTGAAATATGAGCTTTGAACTTGTTTGGCTAACTCTCATGGACTGTCCTTTCATCCATCACAGCTGAAAGGAACCACTGAAAACGAAATGCTGGTGTTTAACTGCAGGATGCCAGACAAGAACGCCCCCCCCAACTCCCAACTACCAGCCCCCCACCACTAGCACCAGCACCACCACCATAGTACTGGCATCCGGATACTGTGTGTGTGTGTGTGTGTGTGTGTGTGTTCTGGCAGCACATGGCCAGATAAGCTCTATGGTATTAATTCCTGGCTGCCCACGTAGCTCTCATTACATGTATTTGTTTGATTCACCTTCACATAAGTCAAACTGTCAACAGTGTAACTGAGGGGGGTTCAGTGTAAAACCTGTAATTCGAGACAGCTGCAGTGTTTTTTTTTGAGGGGGGGGGTTCTTTCTCTTACCAGACTGATATGGACTCATATTTAAATCTCCTGGGACCCAATTAAAATCTACATAAAGTTCAAATGTGTTGAAACAGATGATCAGATCAGAGCTGAGCTTTAATTCTGAACATGAAAATAACTGACTTACAGAAATCTGCAGGTGCATCAAAGTATTTCTTCCTTAAACCACAATTAACAGTTGTCTAAACAGTTGCAAGTTCCTGTTTCGTGTGGTTTTAGACTTCACACCAGATCCATGAGATGGCACTGTAAGACCAGGGTTTTAAAACCAGCTCCTGCCCGTCACACAGGGAGAGGGAGATTTCTGAATGACTCAACTCTGCACTCTTGTGGCAACAGGGGGAAAAAAACCTCCAAAGATCTCGTTTAAGAGTGTAACATTTCCTCCATTCTTGCCACAGAAAACATGTGGAATCGACTAATGCCATGCCGTGAAGCTGTCAACATGTCATAAATTGAGGTAAAAACGAGAGCCTGAGGAAAGTATGAGAGCGAAAGAGATGGATGCCAAGACGAGAAGAAGGGAAGAAAAAAAAACAGAGTAGTGAGTGAGAGGGACCTTCAAGAAACTGAACTAAGCTCAAGGGTTAAAGAAGAAGAAGATGGCAAATAAAAGAACAGTCTCAGACAAAATGCATCCAAGATCAGATCAGACAGCCTCCAGACTTTAAGATGCAGGCCTTTTCATTCAATAACCCACTCTAAAACATCTGGAGGTACGGTGATGAGTGGATGTGAGTCTGCATGCATGTGTGTGTGTGTATGTTTTGAAGCAGGGAAGCTACACACCTCACCCCGGTCGTTCTCTGAAGTGTTGCTCTGGGCTCGTCTGGAGACGCGCAGGTCCTGCACATCAAATATTAATGTCACAGAAACTCCTAAGCCTTAAATAATTCTCAAAGAAGTGTGCTGAAAGCGAGGCCTTGCTATCCCAGGCACGTTTCTATCTGGACAATGGGTTCAAGGGAGCGCGAGGAGGGGGAGAGAGGGAATTGGATCTGCAGTACTGACCCATAACAGATGGGAGGTAACAACTGGGTATGTGGTGGGCAATGTTTAATGTCTACAGAGTTATAGACAGTAAAGAGTTGTGCAGAGAAGTTTAAAGTCCCCCTCCAATGACCCTTTTTGGTTATTTTAAAACATTCTCTGTGGTCTTTAAATTGTGATTATGAAGGTTTTAGCCAAAATCACAAAACCTGTGCCATTTCCCAGGGCTCTCCCTCTGCACAGCACCAGCAGCTCATTAGCAATGCACCTCTGGAGGGTGGGTGGAGACTGCGCTGTGACACGTCAACCCCAGTCTCCCTGAAACTGCCAGTTTGCGTCTGCCATTGGTTCACAGCAATTTGAAGGCAGAAAAACTCAGAAATGCAACTTTGCACGTCCTTTTCTGCTGATATGTCCTCTAACATCAGAAAAATGCCACAGGAACATGTGAAAAGCACGAGAAAAAAATACACGATTTTCATCGGAGGGGGTCTTTAAACGTTGCTTTGTGATGGCAAAACAAAGATGGAAGCATCACCAGTCCGGACACTTCAACAGCCGTGAAGGCTTTAGAATGAACCATCATGACAATATCAGAAGGATATTATCCATTGATTTAAAGGGCTAAGTCTTAATTTCAAGGTTCCTGACAAACGGCTTTCATCCTGGCTGCGCAGGCCGGGGCTCAGCGCCGCCTTGTCAGTCTGTGTGATAACAACCATCACCTGATCTCATCTCATCTGACCCTGCTCTCATCCAGACCTTTATTCCAACCACAATTACACCATACCGGATGGATGATCTCGCACTCATTACCCCTCCGTATCTGAGGCTCTGACTGAACGAATCTGTCCCCCTCTGGTGAGCTGCGTGGCAGGTGGTGGCGGTGGTGTCGACTTGCTCGCCACCGCCGCCGCCGCTTCAGTCCTCTGCCCTGGCGCGCTGATAAGAGCTCAGCGTGGAAAATCAGACAGCGGTGCTCTGGCCTTTCAGAAAGCGAGCAGGAGAAAATGAGCCATGAAGGAAATCGGAGGTGATTATCTTTATTATCAGCCAGGGGAGTAACCGTGGAAACGGCGACCTGTAGGGGGGGGGCAGGGGGGGGGTGGGCGATGCACAAGCTGTTCCAGCAGCCTGCCGATTGGCCCATACAAGCTCCAGTGGTAATTAACATCTGCATATGCAAACGAATGCTCCAGCAAGGGAAATTTGGCAGGCTTTTCTCACCTGCACCCTGCGCCTGAAAGCAGCAGGGGGAGTTTGTGTCACTGTGTGTGTGTGCGTGTGTGTGTGTGTGAGTGCACAGAAAAACACACAAAATCAAATTATATGTGCTCTGAGACTTTATATTCACAACACCTCCCTGTTCCTGGGTGCACATGTGTGTTTTAATGTCCCCCGTTCATTTGCATACTAGCAGAAATAATACTTACGCCTGCACTTTTTTGGAAGCACAGTTGGTGTGGGTGGAGCAGGAGGGTGGGGGCACTGGGTCGAATGGACACCGTCGCCACCCACCTCTTTGTTTTTGCTGCGCGGTGCTAAAAGAGATGAGGCCACACAACAGGAGGCTGTCAGCGGGCCTGCTGGGACGGCCTCATTACCATCTCAGGGAGCAGGGACAAGTCGCGTCTGGAGGAAGACACCGATCGTCAGCCTCGCCTGCTGATGGGGACAGTCACAGCACTCAGGAAAGTGGAAGAACTTGTTGTCAGCAAATGTCAGCGGGAAACTTTTCAAGCAACTATGCATGAGCGAAGCAGTTAATTAATATCTGTACTGTGTCTCCTTTTCCTCATACCAACCTGTGTGTGTTCGCACAATTCCCTCGGCTCGTCCCGCTGATCATCCACCTGCCTGTTCATGTGTGTGCTGTTTCCAAACACCCGACTGTGTGTGTCTGTGTGTGTGTGTGTGTGTGTGTGTGAGGTGAACACATGCTACTGAACGAGGCTCTGACCTGTGAATTATGCAGAGCGCCCACAGACGTGGCCGGTGTGCGCTGTATAGCTGTGCACTTCTAATGAGAGAGAGGCTAGCGGGCGGCAGACGAGACGGGCTGCAGTGCACGCTGGGAATGACAGCTCCGACAGAGGGGAGCTGGGCTATAAATAGAACCTGTGCTCAGAGCTTATGACACCTGGATTCATATTCGTTCACAATTTCCCACAGACCAACTTCCCCCAACAGCAGCAGCAGCTTCTTCTCGTGCTCTCCTCTCCTTTCTTGCATTTCGGTCAAAATCACAATATCTTCAGTTACTTTCACTTTCTCCTGCTTAGATGATCTTGGATTTTGGGATTGTAGCACCCGGCTTTTCTTTCCCACGGGTCTGTTCTTCACATTTCTAGTCACTCACTCCTCTATGACCTCACTTCAATTTAAACACTTGGGCTGGCATCAATCATTCAAATCTCTTTATATCGTGAGCATTTAAGTCACATGAGTAACCTTCTGAGAGGAAACTCAACTTCAACCTGCTTTCTAAAGGCGCTATCTCTAAGTTTCTATATCTACATACCGTAGCTAACATCTAGAAGAAATGTCACAGCATCAGCACCACACTTTATTCCTTTGCTCTCCAGCTTCTGTCTGCAGAGGTGGAAAGCAACACCATCTGGTCAGTCATGTCTTCTCTTCTACTTGAGTTAGCATGATAACCAGCTAGCTATGGTCCATCACGTCACTTGCTGATAACAATGACTCAGTGCAGTGTCCAATTCGCCTTTCAAATGTAATGTATAATGCCATTATCACTGGTACAGTCGCTAATGTTTTACAACTTTTAGTTTTACATGTATTAGTAAAAACTCTGGGCATAATCTTACATCATGATAAACATCACTGTAGTCAATCGTCCATACTCCTGAAGACCTGTTGCCACAAATACTTACAACAAATGAGTATTATTAATTCATGACTAAAAATAGTACCCAACAAATACACTATTTGAATAACATTTGCACATCTGTATTAAGAAATTATGAGACCTTTTCTAAATTTCTGTACATTTTCATGTTCATTTTTGTTCAAGTATGTCTTCAGAGCCACAGACAGAGTGGGGAAGTCAGAGGGTACTGAGATAGAGGCACTGTTAGATTAGATCGATCATGGGATTTGTTGATGGTAAGAAAAGTATAGAATAAAGCCTCATAGTCTTTACCATAGAGCTGATGAATTTAAGCAAAGATACAACTAATAAATGGAGTGAACCGTCTGGGATGATCCACATGGATCAGGATTGTATACGCCGATAAAACCCTAGACAGTCCCTCCAGGATTTCGCGGGCTTTTTTTGTGATTGTTGCGGCCTAAAATGCCTGAATTTGCGGCCACATTTTGAAAAAATTGCGGTGAATGTTGCGATGTTTTAAGCCCTTTTGTTGCGATTAAATTGCGGGAGACAGCGAAAGTTGCAAAAAAAAGTTGCAGTTTTGTTCTGAATAATTAAAAATCAAAGGAAAATTGAAAATTTTGAAATGTCACAAATTAATGTGATGTGTTATGTTATGTCATGTTATACCAGCAATTTTCCACTTGTTAAGAAAGGCACAGGAAAATTATATAGAGTTGAAAGTTGTTTTACTTTTAATTAAAATGTCTGTTTAAAAATCGTGGTAAAAGAACTGTTTTATTAAAACAGTCCAGTTTTTGAATAAAAAGGGGAGGGTGGCTACTCAAGTCCAGGGCCAGGGCCTTAGGATGGGGGAAGGGGCACCTGGCCGCCGGCTGCTCCACTCCGGCCCTGCAGTGGCGCACTCACTGGATTCCCCCTCGGGGTTGACACAGCCTCGGGTGGTCAAGCAGGACAGCTCACACACTCAACACGTTCAACTCAGCTTGTGTCCCTTTACTTATCACTTTGTGCACGTTGTATCAAGTTTCTTGCCGTCAGCCCAGCCCCGCCGTTCCTCCGTGGACTCACTTTCAACCACCGCTCCGTCCAGACTCGCACTCTCTGCTGTGTAACTCGCGGAAAGCACCGACAATTGGTCCAATTTGCGGAAAAGTTGCGGTGATTGTACAAAATTGCAAGATCGCAAAAATTCGCGGGGATTGGCTGAATTTGCGTTAATTGTTGCGATCGCAACATCGCGAATTCCTGGAGGGACTGCCTAGAGTGGTTGTCGGATACAAATGTACAATTCTGAAAATGCCACAACAGATATCAATCCAAAAACCTTTGTTTATAATCAAACACCTATTTACAAAGTGACAGGTGTGAGGTATAAATCCGTCCTCACTACATTAAAAGATGATCTCAAATGGTATGCAAAAGAGAAAACAACAACGACCTTTAACAGCCATCAGGATCAGAGCAGATACTTGAATGAGGAGCACTGAAGTCCAACAAGGTGTCAGGGAATTGTTTCATTGTGAAATTAATACCCTTCTATTCTCCGAAATGGGGTTGAAGTCACCCCTGGCATCCTCTTTTGCCAACTCACATTAATTATTTCAGAATTTGCCTTGTAATCCAGGCTGAGAATCCTACCCAGAACGAATGGGATGTCAGCTTTATGCAACTACTTGTAAAGGCATTACAGGGCGTTAAGTCCCACGTGGATTTGAATTGGTCCCAGCAGTACAGGATTAGAAGCAGCAGGGATTAGACCTTCCCTCGAGGAAATACAGGGGAAGGGGGAGCCAAGGGACCTGAGATATAGGATACATATTGCTAGATTTACTGTCTGCACCAGGAAGCTGAGCAGCATTGTGACTGACTATATCAGACCTGGGCACAAAAGGAATAACATAACCAGAACTCTTGATGTTTCTACCAAGGATGCGCCAATCCAATATTAAGATCGGACATCCGCCCAGATATTGACTAAATAGGTAGATTGGATATCGGATAATGGGGTTGATCCATGATGCCGATCTATCCACTTCAATTCTATGTTTGAAATGTTGTAAGGGGTGTTAATTGCATTATAAAATACAACCGGATTGGCATTGGGTATCGGCCAATACACTAAGAACCAGGTATCAGTATCGACGTTGGGACTGAAAAAGCCAGATCGGTGCATCCCTTGGTTCTACTTAACCTTGCAGATATAAGACAAATCACTATACTAAAGATACAAAACATGAGAGATGTTTGAAATTCCTGGAAATCAAAGTAGCATCTGCTGAGACTTTGCAAGTTAATGGGGATTCTCATCCCAACACAATCACCTGCTACACAAAATGAGCCCCCGAATGCAAAAGCACTGATGCCAAATGTGTTTAATAAGTCGTGGCCTGCTAAGTATTTCTCACAGATGTTGCCAGTTTGTAGTAAATGTGGCTGTATTCAAAGACAACAAGTTGAGCCTCCACATTAAGACAAAGCACACAAGAATTAACAGAAATCTATCGGGAGATAAGAAGGTGAGCACAGCCATGGGTTCTCTTGCTAAGCTGGAACAGCAGTAAGGACTTTACAGAGCTTTACACAATAAATGAAGGAAATGTAAAAACCTGTTATGTATTTTATTCGTTTTCTTGGGGGGAAATTTATCAAAGAGTGCCTGGTGGAGGTAGTAGAAATACTCTGCCCAGAGGCTTTTCAACATCTGTCCCTGTCAAGTCGAGGTGCTTTAAGGACACTGTGAGAAATCTGGAGCTAGAGCTGAAAAGCAAGACAGATAATTTCGGCTTCCTGTGCTTGGCTCTGGATGAGAGCCGTGACGACCGTGACAGAGCCCTGCTACTGATCTTCATAACCAAAGACTGATTGAAATTAGGTAGAACCAGGCTTCCATTCAGGCGGTGAAAGGGAAAACAGCTGCTACTAATTTATCTGCAGAGGTAAATACATGCAGGCAAAAGGTAGAACTACAGTGGGAGGTGTTTGTCTGTGTTATAGCTGATGGGCGTCCTGATTTAACCAGGAGAAACACTGGCCCTTTTGAAGGAGGATGCAGCATAAAGTGACAGAGATTAACCCTGAACGGATTCTTTTATTTCTGCATTGCATAATTCATCCAGAGCTGCTACGCAACGCGGGGACAGAAAATAAACCATGTGGTTTATGTTGTTACAAATGTTGTAGACTTCATTAGAGCCAGAGCATTAAATCACAGCCAATTTGTTGCACTGTTAGGGGAACGAGCCGGGCGACCACACAGCTGTCAGGTGCCTAAGCAGGGGCAAAGTGCTCGAGAGAGTGTGGGACCAGACGTCAGAGATCCAGTAGTTTTGTCACATTAAGGGGCAGAGCATCCCTGAATATACCAGCACAGAATCATTGGCTGATTTTTTTTCATAGCTGTAACTTCCCTTAATGAATGAACTGAAGTAAAAATTGTAATTAAGGTGTTTCTCTGCACATGAGATACGAGGCCTATAGTCTTTAAGACTGAAGCTGGTTTATGCTTCTGCGTCAACTTCAAACCTTTCTTGGTTCTGCATCGAGGGAACGCGTCACTGTACAATTTACCACCATAAGGCTATTCATTTTAAACTTTATTTATCTTCCTGCTTCTTCCTCTGCACACAGTGACCAACGGTGGAAACAATGGTGGAAAGAGTTTTCTGGAGTTGGAGATAACTGATGTGGGACAACAAACACTTTAAAAATGACAGTATAGCATTAAAGTCTGAGGAGTAGGTTCGTTACGTTTGATTGTCGGTGCAAGCTATCTTTAGAATGGCAGAGCAGAGCCGCGAGCTGCTCAGAGCTACGCTACGGAGGCTAATGGAATTTCTTGGTTTCCCTCATCAAATACACAATCCAACAACTCCAAAACGCTCTGGTGGACAAGTTGTGACCTGCACATTCACCATATGAGACAATAATATTGCGTTACAAGGCGGAGCTGTTTTCGAGGTAAAGAGCTGTAAAGAGACTGCTTGCCAAAAAACTGCCCGTGACAGGAACGCGCATCAGCAGTTTTGCATGAATTTACCTCGATAAACACCTTTGTCTCGTCACGTTTCATTATTATCTAATAGCGTGGTGAATGTGCAGGTCATTGGAGTTGTTGGATTGTGTATTTGATGAGTTTGATGAGGGAAACCAAGAAATCCCATTAGCCTCCGTAGCGTAGCTCTGAGCAGCTCATGGCTCTGCTCCACCGTTCTAAAAATAGCTTGCACCGACAATTAACGGTAACGAACCTATTCCTAAGAATATAGGGATTATGGCAATGGGCCAATTTGACAAAATGTTGAAATATCCCTTCAAGGAGAAACTGGGAAAGCTAAAATGCCGGAAATGACATTCTGAGCAGGCGATGGCATGAGGGTTTGCGGCGCCACAGAGAGCTCTGCGGGGGTACACTGTCGACTTGGCGCATAAGTATAAACCAACCCTTAGCTGCCGCTCCTCCCTGGAGAAGTTGACTCACGCCTCCACACATTAAAAGAAGAGGCTCATCAACTCAACAGACGTGCAGCCATGTTGAGGACGTTCCGTGATGATGCAAGGCGATGATGAAGGCGATTTGAAGACTTCAAAGCGGAAGAAACTAAAACGCTCACAATCTCCTTTCCTTTTCCATGTGATGGGATCATCAGCACCCCCGGTGATGGGACGACGTGGACTCAAAGACCCGCGGTCTAATGGACTCCTGTCAAAGCGCTTCGGATCAGAACCATTACTGACGTTTTACACATATCTCAAAGATCAGACCCTCCCACACATGGAAAGAAGCCTATAGCTCAAAGGGCACTGCTTCTCTTGCATCAGCTCACATGATGCAAACAGACATTCCCAGTATTGAATTTCAACAAGTAAAGATACAGATTCTCTCGGTTGTGATCATCAGTTGGCCGTATGCAGCTTATAGCAACACCTGATATTGATTCACTAGTTTGAATCCAGCAGAGACACGATGCCTCCCATGGAGTAAGATGGAAGAAGAACCAGCCGTGGATTGTAAGTCGTATCTCTATGACCTTATGTGGATCATTATGACAGTGAAGTCTAAAGCAATAAGATCTCTGTGATAAGAGCAGGAACACAGGAGCACACAGTGTTCGGCTGTGTTACATGGTGGTGCAAATCGAACCATGCACTGCACGAGATGTATATCTGCACATCTGCACCACAATATTGTAATAATGCAATGCAATAATGCATCACTAAATAAATATGTGTTTTTCAACAAGATCCATACATTGATTCCCGAGAAATGGACAAAAAAAATAAAAAACTACTTATTGAAAAGGATTTTTTTAAATTCCTGGATTTTTTAACCAGTTAACCATCAAATTTGAATAATTTCTTTCTTGGACCAAGTCCCTTCAAATGTAAATCAGCAGTGTTTTGTGCAAACAAACAAAAATGGGTGAAAACACAATTTTCCTTGACAATGTGGTGGCTGTTACAGCAGAACCCTGTCTTGATGCAGTGTTTGATGCTTTTATGGACACCTGAACCTCTTCCCTACACCTCTCTCTGCCCACAGCTTCCTCTTTTCCATTGTTTACTCTCTAATAGAAGATAAACAAACAGGTACATCCAAATAGTGGACACTTATAAAAACCTATGAGCTCGTGCTGCAGTGGTCATCCACAGCCGTCCTCTGAGGATTCACTGACCTCAGGGCCATTTCATTCCAGCTAAACACACCGACCCAAACCTCCATTAGCAGCCTAATGTGATTGCGGCCCCGCGGGGCTGCAGAGCGCCTCAGCCCGGCCTCAGATAACAGACTTCCATGAAGACAAACGATCACAATTCCACATGTTAGAGCCGTGGGCTGTTGTGTTCACCGCCGGCCATGAACTGGAGGTGGATTGACAGGATGAAGCACAGGTGGAGAGGAAGACACAGGTGTCTCTGACAGGCCGTAGGCGTCAGAAACACCTCAGGAGGACAGGTTTTTATAAATGTGAGGGCGTCAGGGGACAGGGACAGGAGACAGGTAGCACCACACAGAAGTTTAAGGAAAGCTTTCAATCCAAACACGGACATGGGCTAATTTATAGCTAGGCTACTCACATCGCCTCCGACGTCCATTGTCCGGAAATCAAAGGCGCGCGAGATGCTGCTGGAGAAACAACGTGCTTTCAACTTTTCTTCTGGATTTCATTCATTCACGAAAAGTTATTTTTTACATCCTGGGTAGTTATTAAACAGGAAACACTAATAGCTAATTCGGCATACTCTTAATGTGCCAGTTTGCCGGAAAAAAAAAAAAAAAAAATCTCAAAACGACCTAGCTTGCTGCAGTGATTGGTAGCTTTTGTTTTGAAAAGCACCTGACCCGGAAGTAGCATTTAAGCAACATCCACAGAGGAGCAGGTGGAGGTCCTAAAAAAAGAGGAGTTAAAAAATTAAAAAATGATTATTAACAACTTGGTTTCAAACAGTAGGCCTAAGCAGAAGAAAGAAATACAGAAAAAGAAGGAACTGATCAAATAAATAAACAACAAAAAATATAAATTTTCCTAATGATAAACACACCACTAGGCCTACTGTATATTTCCACCATGAGAGCTGTAGAAAGAACAGCTGCATCTGTTATGATCATGAAGCCTGTCATGAGCAACGTGAACACAGAATCATAAGTGTCATCATCATAACAAAATACTGCCACATAAATGAATCTCCTCCATTGTTGAACCCACTGAAAGTGACATTTCTCCATTTAACAGATGGATAAACTTTTCAAAAGTGCCTGTGACAGGAAACTGTACACTTATCTCTGGATGTCATTTATTCTGATCACTTACTCAATTCCTTATTTATATTAAATTAGTATTTCAATCGTTCAACTTTCTCCACAGGTGTTTACCTTATTTCAACATTTCAGTCCTGCTCGCTGTGTTTCCGGCTCAAGGAATTCAATTCTCTCTACAACGTGACTAGTCAAATTAAAGGTTAGCTACTTTGACTTTTGTGATCCCAGCCCAGGACTCAAGTTGTAACCACCTACAAGTTGTGTGTGCTAAAGGTCCCATACAGTCTAAAGTGCGATTTATATGTGTTAATACTGTGAAAACATCAAAACACTGTCAGCTGCCAGGACTTCCTGTGACTTTATGATGTCACAACAAGCCACTCTCACCCAAACAAATGTATTATGGATATCAAACTTCAATTAAATGCAGGACAAGTGTAAACTGTGGGATGTGTAATGACATCGACCTGGAAGGTTGTGCATCGACAAAAAAAGACGCAAATACAGATTTCAGCTCTATGCAATTTTTAACCAGCAAAGTTTATTTATATATAACAACAGTACAAAGTGAATCCTTGGCTTGCAAAATAGGTGTGCTTCATATTTACAATAGGTACACAATAATATATTATCATAACAAAACCAAAGCAAATAAAAAAAACAAGAGAACAACCTTTTTTAAATACTTTAAGTTTCTTACAATTTTCACAACACTTTTATAAAACAAGAACAGACAGCCATTATTAATATCATCATCATCATCGTCGTCGTCATCATCATCATCATCATTGCCAGTAATTACTATTTTACAGAACTCCAGTGTCTACAAAGGGTTTGTTTACAATGTGTTTAAAATGGAAGGATACTCGTTTTTATACTTGGTGATATTTTGATTTGAGATTAATACATTGATCTGGATTTCAGTTCCTCTGTCCGATGCCATAAAATAAATAAATTAAAAACAAAATGCTGATTAAATACTTTGTTTTATAAGAGAAGGAATGACGACATGTGCCAGTCAAAATCACAACACATTACACCGAGAGCAAAATAAAATAAAAAATAAAAAAAGAGCGCACAAAGCATCTTCAAATTTGCAATCAGCCTGAGCTGAAATGAGGTTGTGTTTATGAGCATCTATCCATATCACAACTGGCAGTCAAATGGGATTCTGCGCTGCAGAAAGAGTAAACAAACTTCCCTCTTCTCAGTTCAAACTGAATTAAAAGGGTTCCCAGAATTGAGTGCACAGCATGGAAACAAGCCATTATTCAAAATTAAAAAATCTCTTTCACAAAATTAAAAAAAAAGGTGCATTCAGCTGTAATTTAAGATGTGTACAAAAGGGCTCTCAGGAAGAATTGCAGTTCAACTAATGACGGCGCAGATCAATATGGAAAAATACCAGGCAGAACCAAAGCATGAATTTAAAAAAAAACGCATGCAAAAAAATCTCACACAAGACAAAAAAGGAAACATCCTGATATAAACGATCTCTGAGAGGAGAAAAAAAAATCAAAGCCACTCTCGTCTAATTTGCGAGGCCTCTGATTAGTACGTTCGTCATTGTTCTGAATACAGCTGGGTGGGGATGGGGTGGGGTGGGGGGGTGCTAAAGGGAGGGGGAGGACTCTAATAAACATACATTTTAATCCCTTGGAAAAAGGAAAAGGCATTTAGGTCCTGTTAAAATGATAAAAAGCATTACTCCATACAAGCAATGTGAGGTATGAGGAGGATACAATTCTATTCGCTGAAATTGGGAAGACACCTTAATCAAAAGGAAGAAGCTTTATGTTTTTGTGTGTGTATGTACTGTATATGTGCACCACTGTGTACCTATAGATGTTCATTATGGGATTTTAAACAAAAAGGTGCGAGAAGGTGCTTTTTTTTTTTTTTTTTCCCCAGATGAGGGAGCACAATACAGTTGCCCTTAACCCACCTCTGCCCCCGGTGGCTGGACTCTGTAACAGCACGTCAATCATCACCTCATTCTACATTTCTCCTTGCCTTACTAGTTTGATGTTTTTTATCTTTTTTTTTTTTTTTTTCTCTTCCCATCTCCTGATCACACTGTGCACACAACTGACTCAGATCAAAGAGCAGCTTCAAAGCCGGAGCAGGAAACTAGAGCTAAAGGGGTTCTCTCTCTCTCTATCTCTCTCTCTCTCTTTCTACCTCTCCCTCTCTCCTCATTTCTCGACACTTCTCTTCAAACAGCTCAGGCAAAACTGAGTGCTGAGCGAGGCAATGTCTGCCTGAGTCGGGCCGTACCCTCTACACCTTTCCCTTTTTTTTTCTCTTTTTTTGGGAACTTTCTCTCGCTAAGACAGTTCGCAGCAGAGTGCCTGGGCCAGGTATCACTGGAAAAATAATAATAATAATAATAAAAAAAAAGAAAACTAAACACTGTGGCTCCGAAGCACTGAAAGAACTGTGCCCGAGTCGAGGACTAATAAGATCAGGAACAGGTAAGCAGGTGGGTATCTAAGGCCACGGAGAAAAAGAAGCACCTTTCACCTACTCCTGGTGTTTATCAAGCTCTCAGCACACAAGACTGCAGTATACTGTACAAACCTTTAACACTACCTATTTTTCAAGTACTTGATGTAAACAACAAGCAAATATATATATATATTTATATATATATATATATATATATCTCGGAAGAAAATGAAATCACCTATCCAGAGGACGGAGTCTACAGTTTGTTGTCATCCAGCTAGAAGGTTGGAAGGTTGTGTTATCAGCCTTTTAGCTTGTGACGGTTTGGTTTAAGTCAGGAGACGACGCATCCACGTAACATGAAAACATACACTAATGTCTGTGTTTTTCAGTTCTTCCTCACGTTTCGTACCGTTTATGAGTTTTTTTTTCTTTTCTAAACCCACCACTTCCAGTTGCACTTCAACCGGTTCTACGCTCCAATAGGAGAGATTTTCGCTCTCTCTGTAAAGCATAAACCGTTGTTTTTTTTCTTTTTTGAACACATTAGTGAAGAATCTGAAACGACAGGATCTTTTGGCACTTGGGTCAAACTGGACCCACGCAGCTTCTTATTGTTCTCTGTGTGAAGACGTGGTGGTGGGTGGTGTGGGTGGTGGGTGGGTTAGATCTCCCATCAGCTCAACATCTCAACTGGCCAACTACAGTACGACTGGCTTGACTCGTTGGCACTTGATAAAAAAAACAAAATAATCAAAGCTGGACCCTTTAACACCTCTGATGTTGTGATCGCATGCAAAGTACACAGAACGTTTTGATCAAGTTCCCAAAGAGATACAAACAGTGGATATACTGTATAATGGACCTACAGACACCGGGTGATGTCGACTACCTGCACGATGCAGACGAAACAAACACACTCTCCTCTAGCGGAGAAGAGATCCTGGACGTGTGGGCGGGGCCAAGGGGGGCAGGGGGCGGTGGGGGATGTGGGGGACCAGGACGGACAAAATGGAGCTGTTCACCGGACGAGCCGCTCATAATATCCGAGGAAGCTCAGTTCAACTGAGCCGCTCTGTGTTTGCGAAACTCAAATAAGACAAACAAACAAAAAAACAAATAGAAAAAAAACAAAACATTTTGTACATTCACATACACTGATTGGCAAGTATCGACCGGTACATACACAGATGAACCTACTGTAACTGCTGAAGAAAAAAAAGCCTTTAGACGCCAAAGTGATGCTGATTTTCAGGTCATCTCCTAAATACACTATAGACTTCATCTCTGTCGTCCTCAGTTTAGGTGCAAGCATGCGCTGGCTGAGCTGTGACCACCGTGGGCGGCGGAGTTCATTTCAACTCTTTCGATGATGAGCGGAGGGCGGGGCTCCGTGATTTTCCTGTACACTTCTGATTGGATAAAAGAGAGCGAGACGTTCAGTCCGTCATCGTCATCGTGGTGGTGGTGGTTGGAGAGTCAGTCCTCGAGGAGGGAGAGAAGACATGGACCATGGCCTGTGCCACCCGCTCTTAAAGTACATCGTCTTTATACAACAACACTTGTGTGGCATCCTGGGTGGATATTTCAACTGCAACTGATAATATTCAAATGTACAAGTACAAAAATAAAATCTGAGGAATCTGGACGCTGACGTCCGACATGAGATCTGCTCCTGTTTCTTTTTGTTTTTTTCTTTTCTTCCATCTCACACTCTGATGATGTGAGTTTCTGGCAGAGGAGAGAATAAATCTGCTTCTCCATTTTGCTCTCACAGTCTTTGCAGGAGTCTTCTTCAGTACAACACAAACACACACTCATGCACACACACACACACACACACGCGCGCACACAATTTCCTGTCGAACAGAGAAAATTTCCTTTGAGAAAAAGAAAGCAAACCAAAAAAATAAATAAGTACAAGCCATGTTGTTGCCTTCTCTGCTGATCATCCCTCCTCGTGCCGTTATCGGCCCCAGCTGCAGGGGCCCCTGTCTCAGTCTGCGGCCCCTCAGCTGGCAACGTGGAGAAAGGAAGGGAAGAAGGAGGAGGAGGAGGAGGAGGAGGGGGAGTTCTAACAAAGTCGATGTGTTTGTGTGGTTACAGAGATCCCAGGTCTGGTTTTCGTGGTCGTAGCTCCACGATGAGAGGTAAATAAAGCAGGAGGTCCAGTCGGGCCTGTGGTCCTCGGTCTCTCTCTCTCTCTCAGCTCTCCAGTGACATGGCAGAGATGAGCTGCTCCACCTTGTAGGCCAGACGCTGCTTCCTCGCCTGCTCGTCCTGCTCCAGAGCAGCTGTGATCTGTTCAGGAAAACAAACATAAAAAGGTCAAAAACCAGCGATAAAAGACACACGATGTGATTACATCCTTATTGTTTATGATGCATCTCTAGATTTAAATAAGGATAAGGATAAACTTTATTGTCCCTTAGACAGCAGTGATACTCAAAAATAGCAGAGGAAGATGTCCGCACAGACACAGTCTGGCGGTCTGCAATTATTGCACCAAATGGATGTTCCTGAGAGGAAACTAAAGCGCCAAGTGATAAATACTAGACGAGCAATAAATAACGACTTTTAAACAATCATATGAAATAAAAAATAAAAGCTACAGAGACCCTGAAATAAAACAAGATGTAATTGCCCTAAGTGCAGAAAAGAATTAAAATTAGAATTTAGACAGACTGTTTGTTAAGGAGAGTAATGGACGGAGAGTTTATAGTGATTGGTTTTATGTTTTCAGGCTCTGTAACGTCTTCATATTCTGGAAGGAAATATAAGAAGAAATTTTAAGGATTTTTGGTGCTTGGTTTTCTTTGAAAACAGACTGAAGGGATGAGTGGCCTTTTTTGTCTAATCATCTTCCTGGCAGATTTCACCAGTTTGTCAGTTTTTGATTTTGCTCTGAATGGACAGTGTGTGGAACCAGGCTGCAATTCGAAGACAGGATCATAAAATGACAGCATCGTTTTGTGATGCTGACGTCAAACAGTCTCAGTCTGAGAAGTAGGTGCAAAAAAAATGCTCAGACCATTAAAAAAGAAAAAAAAAAATCCATTGCAACACCCAAATATTTGTATGAGACCACCTGCTCCATTGTACTGTCACTGATTAACACAAACCTGATGATGTTTAATACAGAATAACGAGTGTCAGAACTGACATTACGAGCAGGTTTTTATCCAGAGAGTCGTATATTTGGAGGTGTCTCTATACATGGACAAGACATGAAAGAAAAAGAGAGGGATTACATCACTGCCTTTGTCTTTGACAACGCTGAGAAATATTTGTGTATTAGCCCTTTCCCCGTTTTATCTCCAGAGCCCCCATCGTGTAAATTTGGCATTTGTCAAGTTGGGTTCAAAAGGGATCCAGACAGCCTCCCCTCTTCACTCTCTCATCTCCTGTCTGCCCTGTCAGGATGAATCTGTGTCAGAGTGACACCAACACACATGGCAAAGGCCTTTAATATGAATGTAAAACAGTAGAGAGGAGTGGGGGGGGGGAAGAAAAGAAATACTACAATATGTCTCCATCACCTTTTGAAATGGATCTGGATCCAAACGCTGCAGCCATTGTTTCAACATACGGTGTATACGACTGTGTGATTGTGTGTGTGTGTGTATGTGTTTGCTCTGGGGGATCAATTTCACCCCAGACAACACCAGACTGGGATGTGGTGTTCGAGTCAATAATTGATCATTCAAACAAAATAATTCATCAGTGGCTCTTATGCAATGTGTGATTTAAAACATTCTGAGGTAAGAGATTAAATAATGAAGGAACTTTGGGGAAACAAAGTGGCACCAGTGTTTGGTTAGTTTTTTAGTGTTTTTTTTTTGGTCACCTATTCAAACTGGAGGTCACCCAGGGGTTTGTGCCAGCCGAGGTAGGAAAACACATCAGTCATAGATATTAATAAAAGATGTGGGTTGTAAAAGCATTTTGTCAACCCCCGACTCTCTGCTGTAAAATACCACGGCGCTCTGTTTATTTCTGTGCTTTCAAGACATTTTACAAGGTGAATCATGTCTCAGCTGATGGGAATGTCATTCCGGTGCCAATATTCATTTTCAGCCGTTTGGGTTTTTGGCAGGCTCGACGCCCGGCAACCTTTTTATGCTTTTTCTTCTATTCGTCTGGAGAACGTTTCAGCGCCATCCTTGTTCCCCTTTTCTTTTTCTTTCTTTTTTTTGTGTGCACAGCATGGCAAAGCTTTGTTTGCTGCTTGTCCTGTGGCAGAACACAGTATCTGCTGCTGCCGCTGCCCACCTACCATCTTCCACTCATCTGCTTAAGTGCTCTTAAAGGCTGGCAGCTACCGGCGCAGCGTTTCCTCCTCCTCCTCATCGGGCCAGATAGCAATCTATTATTAATCTGTGGAGCTGTATGCAGGTGCAGCTCCTACTGCCATCTCCCCAAATCCATTTAAAGTAGGCTGCTGCAGCTCTGGCTCTTTGTGAAGAGGCTGAGTAAGAATGAACGGCCGTTAACTGTGCTAGATGAGGTCTGTTACGCACTGCACTCGTTGAGGCGGCGGACGCTGCAGGAGTGATGGCACTTGTGCAGAGTGCATGCGTGCACGATGACGAGCGCGCTTTTGCATGCGTCTCCGATCTCCATGCATGTGTGAGCCCAGACAGCCACGACTGCAGAGGCAGCAAAAAAAAGGGGGAGTGTATGAGATTCATGGGGAGCAAAGGAGAAGCTGACTGGATAATGGGTAAAAAGAGAAGGAAGGTACAGGAAGAAAGAGAGAGAGAAAGAAATAAAGAGCAAGAGAGAGAGAGAGAGAAAGATCCAGTGGTCCAATGTAAAGGTCAGGCTAATGCTTCCCAGAGGAGGAGCTGACATTAGAAGCAGAATGTCTCCATGAATGCTCTCTCCTTCTCTTTCTTCCCTATCCTCCTCCCTCCGTTTTAATGCTTCCTGTGATTTGACAGTGTGTGTGTGTGTGTTGCCTGTGATTCTGTCCAATGAAAGCCCCCCCGCCTCCCCGCTCCATACAACAGTAGACCCACTCCGAGTCTCCGGCTCAGTACAGGCAAAAGGACAGAGCGCCATGCTGAGAGCTTGTAGACATCCACTCTCTCCTCCACAGATCAGACGCAGCACCTTGTTAAGCTCCGGTCTCACTAGACCTCGGGGCCGGGGGGGAAGTCTGCTGAAGACTCTGAGCTGACCTCACTAACCTCGGCACCAGATATGAATAGCCTTGAAACAACCGAGGGCCAGGACTGCACGTATATATATGCATGTGCGTTAAAGTGTGGGGGGTAAATGTGCAGCACAGCTTTCGTTCAATCTGCCCCGTTAATTAGCGTCTGATTTACAAAGGCAGCAGCAGCAGCTCATTATGCAACCGCAACCGGCGCCGTGGCGACCGGCCTCCAGGTGAAATCTTCAAGTGGAGGAGCTGCAGTGTGCGGATCAGAGGAGGGAAATGGGAAATGATGCTGCAGTACAGTAAAGTCACTGATGTCACTGCTCAACCGCACATGAGAGAAACAGTGACACAGTCAATGAGAATACGATAGAACCTATTATCTGTAGGAGTTGGTATTGTTAATGTTTGGGAGTCATTACAGGGAAAGAGAGAGAGATAACCCAGCAGAATGGAGCATCATTAGTGTAGAATAATAATATAAAGTGTTACATAATAGTCAGATGCACTAATTTCTATCTCAGAGATCAGAAGGACGACCCAGATGCCGTCCAAATTAAAAAATATTCTTCCATTCTCTGATATGAAATGAAATGGCCCTCTTCAAACAGATCATCTTACATCACTGAGCCCAACAGACTGTTTGTTTATCTATTTTCATTTCAGAATTGTGCCATATGGATGCATTTCCCATGCAATTCTTGCCAAACTGTTTTTCAATGTGGTAAAATAGGATTCATTTTCTTGTCTGTAAGGCTTCTATAGGTTTAAAAGCAGAGGTGAGCTCCTGTCCAATCAGGATCCAGTTCAAATCAGCAGCTATTCCTATCCAGTGTTTCACATTTCAAAAGAGTAACTGTAATATTTTATGTTTGATAATGATAAACCCGCCAATATCTATATACTGTATATTGTGGGATTCCTTCTGAAAATATTTTATCATTGCATTTCACCTTGATAATAATTGTTGTGGAATACACATACTAGGTATCAGGACAGTTACGTTTTTATCTCTGGTGCCACTAACATCTTCACGTCTCATCTGGACCTGCACAGACCTACATATATATTGCCTACAGTATATATTAGTGAGAATTGCTCAATCACTATGGCTCGATTGAGTCTGTGTGATAAGACAATGTTAAAAGTGGGATTGAGGATGTTGAGAGAGTTGAAAAAGCCTCGCTTTGTGTCATTTTTCATTATACATTGTGATTATTTTCCCTCACAAACACTATCCCACTACCCACCCTGACCTGTCCTCACCTTTCTGTGATGAAATTTAAAATACTCTACTATTTGTTCATGCTCAGGGTTTTTGTACAAAACTGTCCCGTGTAAAATCTGCAGATTCTTGCAGAAATCTCTTTCCCAAATTTGTCCGAGTTTCCCATGAATGCACACACATCAGGCAGAAGGCTCGGCTGCTCACTGACCTCCTCGCTGTACTTGCTGACGTAAGAGTAGATCTCATTGAGAGCGCTGAGCATGTTGAACTCCGTGGAGTGCAGTCTGGCCTGTTCTGCCAAGTAGGCGTTCATGTCCTGGTCGCTAATGGCCGGCAGCCGGTTGATGTCGGCGTAGTACCTGCAGGACGAGAGACGAGGGACGGGGGGGACAGGGGGGGGGGGGACACTTGGCATCAATAACAGAGACTCACTGAGTCGGTGTAATCGCTCGACTGAGACCCAGATTCGTTTTCAGTCAAATGTCTAAGCTGTAATATCACTTTCACTAACAATAGACGGCTGCGAACAGTCACTCTCACTCACAAGAGGCTTTTTTTTCTTAAAGAATCTGCTTGAGAAGTGAAGGCAAAGAAGAAAGAGAATGATGAATCCATTTTTCCAAAGATCGTAGTTTTTATTTTAAGAGGATACAAAAGAAAAAAGATGTGAAAGAGAGCAGCTCCTACCTCTCTACCCAGCTCTTGTAATTGGGGATATCTTTAGCGTAGAGCAGCTTGTTGGACGGGGAGTCTTTGCCCAGGCGGTGCTCTGAAGTGGAACAGGAATCCATGAAGGTCTGAGCCACCACGGACAGACAGGCGTCCGTGATGCTGCTCTTATGGATGTCGAACACGAACTGCGGGTTCTTGATCACGTTCACCCAGAAACGCAGAGGAAGGCTGCGAGACGGAGACAAAGACAAAGAGACGATGTAGGAGACGTTATGATCTTTGACCTTGGGTAACTTACTGTATAGCAGGACATAAAGACACAGAAGGAGCTTCTTACCAGTTGCTTTTCCATGTGTGACGCACGTCTGTGTCGTGAATGCCGTGTTTGTCCGCCTGCTCGTCCAGGAAGTCAAACATGTATTTGATGGCCAGAGGGAGAGTGCTCCCCCTGTGGACCGTGCTGAACAACGTCTCGAATAGATCGTCCACAAATTTTTGTAGAGTACCCTGACAGACGGAGGAGGAGGAGACAGGTGAGACAGATGCAAAGATTATTATTTTTTATTTATTTTGCATGAACATATCATTTTAAATAGTATGAACAATCATTATGATTGATGATGTGCGAAGGGGAGGTATGAAACCCAAAAGGGCTTTGTATGAAAACCTCACCCATGAAGAACATTATCAAAAACCTAATTTGTTACAGTACAGTTAGTAAAGACAAGAAAATTAGGAATAATTAAAGGGGAATTGCCGTTTTTTTTTTTACAATCTGGACCTTATTTCTAAGGTTTTGTGGCAGATAATGTGTTATTAAGAGGCTGCATTCCACTGCCCTGTAGACTCACATTATATGGATACGCGGCTCTCGGCTGGATCTAATTTCGTCGGAGCAACTTGTAATGACACCAAAGTTATCTGGGTGAGTAAATGATCGTATTTTACGCTAGAAATAAGGTCCAGATTGTAAAAAACGGCAATTACCCTTTAATTATTCCTAATTTTCTTGTCTTTGTAACAAATTTGGTTTTTGATTATGTTCTTCATAGGTGAGGTTTTCATATAAAGCCCTTTTGGGTAACGAAAAATACGTAGAAAAAAGTTAGTATACAGTGAATATAGGAAAGAAAGGTTAGACTAGAGTGTTCCTGTACCTTTGTCGCCAGTAGCCTGGTCAGATAAATCTCCGAGACCATCTTGCTGCCGCGGTCTCCTTCCTTCTGGTCTCCGTGCTCGTGGTTCTTCACCAGGTGCCACACCTTCACGCCGCTCTCCAGATCGGGCGTGATCATGGGAGCGCGCGAGCGAAGGCTGTCGGGGCTGCCCGTGTAGCGGAACGAGGAGTCTGTCCGGAAGAGAAGACAAAAAAAAACACACACACAAAAAAGATACAGATATAAATACAAAAATCTTCTCTTCGGTGCTCCATCTTGGAAATTAAACACACAGAGACACACACTCGCAGCCTGTCTCTCATTTCCATCTCTGGTTTGTAACTCATTACTGGGCCGAGTCCTGGGCTAACCCTCCTGCTCTGAGCCATGCTGGGAGGGAAATTGCAGTGGTGGATAATTTCATAGAACAGCAGAGTAATGAAAGGGAGGGGAAGATGTTGTGGTCTGTGGCATCGCATCGATTATCAGTGGCCCTCTTGAAAACAGAACCCCCCCCACTACGCTGCCCCCACACCTGTTTTGCTCGAGCAGGACAAAGGAAGGAAGAGATTTACAAAATGTTATTTACTCTCTGCTTTCTGCTTCTCCTGACTGACTTGATAAATCATTTGTGTCTCTTCTATACGCTCTTCTCCTTTCTCTGTTCCCTTTTCCCCCCCCTCTGTCCTTATATAATCCCTGCTTCACTGGCTGAGACATGGTCGTGTCTGGCTCCTCTTAAAAGCGTTCATAATTGGCTCTTTCCACTGCCACAGTGTGCCAACGCCTTGTTGCAAACGTCCCTGTCACACTCTAATCAATGCATCAAAAGATCCCTAATTTGTTAAGCAGTGAAGCCACCCTCCTTCATCCATCCATACATCCTCTCCCAGTCTCTGCGCCTCCTGTGTTCCTGCCTCCTCCTCGTGCCTCCCTTTCGCTCACTCACTCAGAAATGATGCTGGTTTCAGTTTCTCTAATTAGCCGGCATCCAACTCCTGGCAGCGCGGCTCTCCTGGGGGATTCAAGATCTGAGGATCTCAATGAGGAGCTTTCTCACCTGGGCTTCAAAGGCCGAGCTCAACAACAAAGCTTTTTGCTGCCGTTACAGCCACTTATACCTTTCAAATAAGACCGACTCCCGCCTCTGGAGTGGCCACGAGGGACCGGTGGGGGTCGAGGGGGGAGGGGTAGGGGGGTACAGGGGGGTTTGAATATATGTGACTGTGTGCAAGGTGGATTGAGGTCCCAAATCCCCATCTTAATCCACTCACTGGTTTTTACTGCACTTCCATTTCCTCATCCCCTCCTTCTCCATCTTTCCCTGCACCTTCAGTCATTTTCACAGCCCACCCCAACCCCCCCCCCCCTTTTTGCTGCAGTCCCCCCCCTCTACCCCCCAGCCCCCCTAGCTCCAGGACACAGCACTGGCAGCAGGGGAGGGTGTTTGAGGCTGATTTTTAAGGCCAGCGAAGGGGTGCTGGCGGTGTAAATTGAGTCAAGATGCTAAGTGTTGAACGTCAAATTGGTACGAATCCATCAGCAGGTGTCGAGGTGCAGCTGTGCCAACCCCCATGATTGATGAGGGACGGGGGCTCGTGCCAGCGGCGCTTCTGCTTCCTATGCCACGCACATCCGACTTCAGCGCCTGAGCAGCCGCGAAATAAATAAATAAATAAATAAATAAAAAGAGGAGGGTGTGGGAGACGACAACCTCTCAGCAGCTCAGCGCAATTTCACAACAGATTTCATTCAGATTATCGAGGAGCCCAAAAACTCCTTATTAAGGCAAATTAAGATAAGATGTTAAAATTAAAAAAAAGCGTAATGCACCAAGGGATTCTTCCTCTTTGGTAATTACATCTGTCATCATCCTGTCTCTCCCCTCCCCTCAACCACTGTGGTGTTTTGATTCAAGAGAAAGAGAGAGACTGACTGAGGATCATTAACTGTCTAAAGCAGAGAAACCAGCAGTAAAATCCTGGTTAGAAGATGTAAAGAAAAAATATATACTGTAAATAACAGCGTCTAAAAACTTGCTACTGTATGTGCACTAGAGGATTAGATCTAGTGAGCAAAGCAAAAAGAACAATTTAAAGCAAAGGGAGTCAAGGGAAAAATGGTGAAACAAGCCGTTATGACCTCACCTCTTATTTCTCAACACATAATTTGGCTTAATATCTTTAGGTGTCTTCAGTTTACACATCTGTACACAGCACTTGTAGTTGTAGTTGTTTGGAAGGAGAAGCTGTGTTCGGCAGTTTTTAAAGGCAGCGTTCGCTTTCTGTCCCCGGTCCTGATAATTGACAACGCTCACTTATCTTTTTCTGTTTGTGTGAAGCATCATTCACAGAGAATAATTAGCAATCACAACTTGCCTGATGCTGACTCGCTCTGTCTGGCATTGGACCAAATTTGGCACCGACACAGCACAAACTGAAGTATGCATGTATTTGCGTGCATGTGCTGTATGCATGTGTGGGTGCAAGTGTGCATGCAACTATCAGGCCACTGCATATTTATTATTATAATAAGACATCTTAAGAAAAATAAACTCTCCCCTCTTCTTTGTTTCTTTTCTATTTTTTTTCCAACTTTCAACAGAAACTGGACCTGAAGAGCAGCAAACTGCAGCAGACCCAGTTGGAGAATGAGTGAGAGGCTGCAATCCCCCCACCCCCTCCCACCTCTGCAGCAGAAAGCAGAGCGCTGCCAAACAGAGCTGACCCTTTCTTTCGCTTTGTTCATAGCTGAAACAATGACTGATCTAAAAAAACAAAACAAAACTTCTTGATGTGTTTGTGCAGCAACACGACTACATCTGCATGGGATCAACTGTTGATTAACTGTTGAATGAGCTCACAGAGTCCGTCTGCAATTTGCTTAAAATATGTGCCGTGTGGCATTTGGTGTAATCAGCGCAGCAATCAATGTCAAAGCCACGACAATGGGAAAAAAAACAAAACAAAACAAACCGAAAAAAGAAACAAGGACTCACCGTATCTGCTGATGGAGGTGCGTGATATGCTGGCTGAGGACGGGATGTTGTACGATGAGGTCTGTTTCGGCACCAAAGCCACGACACAGCGGTCTGACACCTGCAACAAGAGACACATGAGCAACGTGAGGGAATCTGCTGCTGTCATATTGTTTTTTGATGATTTCCCATATTATAATTAGAACAGAGTGAGTTTATTCTAAAAAAAAAAAGAAAAAAAGTCTGTGTCATAGACTACAGGAGCGAATGTCAGGTCCTCTGTGAATAACAACTCATCCCTTCCTGTCATATCTGTGCTCCCTGCTGTTCTCCACCTCAGCCCCCTTGGCCCTTTTTTCTTCAGCAGAGAGCAGAGAGTGCTGTGGCTGCATGATGATGGCTGCACTCAACATGACTGTTATTGTCACCCCCTTCACAAACATTAGAGACATGATGTAAGCTTCGGAGCAAGGATGAGATGCTAAGCGAGAAAGAGAGTAAGAGAGAAAGGGAGGCAGAGTGTCAGGAGGAGGAGACTGGGAGGCTGAACGTCTCATCTCGTGTACACTTCACACCCTTAAAGAAAATGGGGTACGCAGGTGTAATAATAGCATTGGAGCAGCACCGAGTCAAAGTCAAAGAGAAAGACGAAGGAGAGGAGGCGGTGTGTCATGAATAAGAGACACTTACCAGAAACAGTACCAGAACCAGAACCAGTACCAGTACCAGAATCAGTACTGCCCAATTCCAATTCTAATTTTCATCCCTACCCCTACCCCTACCCCTTAACCCTTGCCCCTTGAAACAGAGCTACAAGGGGTAGGGGTTGAAAGTCAACCCCAACGAATTGGGACACCCCTTCAACAATCACATACGTCATCAGTAGTCTCTGCTGGCTTTCACATAAGCAGACGTGACAAGCTTTTGCCACAAATCCTGTATTCAAAACCATGTTAACTTAATGTAAATGTGGTGATTTCTGTACGTAGGCTACAGAGCCCCCAGGCAGCGCTGCTCCTCTGTCCAATACACACATGAACCTTCACTTTTAATTCAAACAAACTAATGCGACTGCCACAATTGTTACATTTCATCAATGAGATCAGCATTTATCTCCTAAAAAGAATGTAACCGCAGCCGGCAGTAAACCTCTAAAAACCTGCGGGTAAGTTAATTAGCGATCGACTTTTCTCCCGGGATGACGACGGAGGTTGGCCGGCTCACAAGCTCTCTGGACGAGTGGTGTCTCTGTGACGAGCCGCTGATCTGCTCCACAGGTTAGCTTCACTTCACCAGTACCAGAACCAGTACCAGTACCAGAACCAGTAAGGCTCATCCTTATGTGGTTTAGACTTACAAAGGGTTCCTGGCCTTATGATAAACTCCAGTCGCTTCAGATGAGCTCATGACAACTGACGGACGCTAGTTAACTTGAGACTAATTACGAAATGTTAGTTTAGCGTTGTTCGTACACCAAAAACATCAGGTTTTTAGAGAAAAAAACAAACCCCAAAAACAATACAGAAGCAAAGGAAACTTGAGGTTCTTTTGTCGAAAGCCAGAACAACAAACAGCTTGTTGGCTGGCATTTCCAGCCGACCCCGAGGAGGGATTTCTGCTTCAGACCCAGTGAAGAGAAACTGACGAGGCTCCATCGGAGAAATAAACAAAAAAGGCAAATGCCAGGCTCCGAGAGGAATACCTCAAAGACTCTGTGGCAAAACAGAAAATTCCTCTTTTCATTTGCTTCAGCTGGATGGTTTTTCTCCGGGGGGGAGAAGGAGGAGAAGGAGGAGGAGGAGGAGAGAGGAGGGAGGATGTTGGGATGGACATTCAGAGAATTCCTCCTCTCTCTTGAGAATCTATCGCCTCTCATCTTCCCTCAGTCGTCTGTCTCCTCACCCCTCTCTTCCTCTTCCTCCTCCTCCTCTTCCTCCTCCCAGACTAATCTGGTCTGTGTTATTAGCTGGAGTTGCCGTCTGGCCTCCACCGGCCACGCTGGAGAGACACTTGAGACCGGGGATGAAATCTGGAGGAATCCTCTCAGAGATGCAGCAGCTCTGGCTCCCAGACCTCTTCAGGAGAAATGAGAAATTGTCTCGCTAACCTCCCCCCACCCCACCCCTCCATCACCAACACAGGTCTCTGACCCCCACTACCCCACCTCTCCTTCTCCCCCCTGCTCCATTTTTCTCTGCTCTCCTAAACCTGATTTCTACGGCCTCCTCCTCCTCCTCCTCCTGACGATGCACAGACCCGACGACGCGGACACTTCCGTGAAACTTTTTTCCAACGCAATTCCTATGATACATTTTCCCTGGGGAGCATGAAATAGCTTCTCTGCCCCCCTCTCCCTCTCCCCTCCCCTCCCCTCCCCTCCCATCCTTCTCTTTCTCTCTGCTTTATTTTTTATTTTATGGCTGACAGAGAGGCTACAGCAGAGATGGGTCCTTGTGATAGAGTAAATGATTGAAGGCGTGCAGATTCGCCCTTCAGGGATAATCCAGTGTGGGGGCTGATAGCGGTGCAGGTGTGATAAGGGCTGCGGGCCCCCGCCTGTGATAAGACCTTCCATTAGACAGTGCAGAGCCGACCAGACAGCAGAGTGTGGTCAGCCTCTATCTTTTCCTTTTCTCAGCCCTGTCCACACAACCCCAGCCCCCCCAGCCCCCAGCCCCCGGTCCTAGACGCCGTCCCGTCTCTTCTAGTCTCGTGCCCTCAGATCACGATGCCTATCACACACCTGTCGACTCTGCCCAGCAGCTTGGAAACACACAACCTGAGCATATGAGCGCCCGTCGTCGTGGCTGCTGAGACCCTTCGTAGCTGCCTAACAAGCCAAGGTCTGGGGTTTTTGGGTGATATTTGCCTTTCACTGTTGCATCCAAAGTGTGGCTCCTGTTGCCTAGCAACACTGACAACACAACCCCAACCCCCCCCCCCCTAAAAAAAAATAATTCAGTTTCTAAGGCCTGTGGCTCTAACAGTTGTACCAGTTGCTCTTGAACGGAGCTGAAACCTGCTACTTAAATGTAAAAAGTGCATTCCCTGGGGTGTCTGCCTGTGTTGGTTGCTTTTATCACAGGACCGCAATGAATCCTGGGATTTTTTTTTTGCGAAAGGAAAAGGCAGCACTTCTCTCTCTGCCTCGTCATTGCAGCTGTGACGCAACTGGTGTTGAAATGCAGCCTCTTGCAGGATGAAGCCTCTGAACTGGGACACTCAGCTCACAGCCTCTGAAGCAGCAGCAGACTCCTCAACCCGCCTGGAAATTAAAACTCGACCCACTAGAATTAATTCTCAGCCAAAAGAAGAAATGCGTCTAGGCCTGATTCGTTGTAATACAGGAACATGATGATGACATGATGGTCAAATTAATTTTCTACTCTACCAACCATAATGACGTGATGAAACATGAATGAAATCAGACCAGACATACAGGCAGCCATGAGAACCGTGTAGAAGCCATCCTATATAAGTACTATATAATTAAAGCCTGAGGCCCGACTTGATTCATTTACCGTATATAACTTTTTCAACCTGAACCAGCAGGTCCGGTTTTGCCCGTTGAGAACTCCATCCTGCAGATTTTGTTGCATTTTAATCAATGAGATGTTGTAAATGGGCTCAACTCACATGAACAAAAACAAAAACTGGGTGCTGAATTTCTAATGAGGTATAAAGTTCAAAAAATGTAAGAAACAGCACTCCCAAGTTGAAAGAGATGTTCGGGTCAAGCCCTTCCTCAGTGTGATCTGGCAAACAATACACAGCACTCACAGGCGCCCTTACTGTAATTATAAACCAATCAAGACTGATGCAGCTTGTCCAAATAAAAGTCATGAGCGTCAGAGAAACACAATGGAAAATCATGAAAAAAATCATGAAGAAATCAATTAATTATTTTTTTTCATTATGGTTTATTATGATTTATGAAACCATAATAAAAAATAATTCATTGATTTCTTCATGATTTTTTTCATGATTTTCCAGAGTGCTGTTTCTTACATTTTTTTTTAAATCAATGAGATGTGTCATTGACAAGTGAGAGGTTCCACATACTGTTTGACTCAGGGTGCAGCAGGTGCAGGATGAATCAAACACGTCTGGAACACGCTATTTGTTAAGGATATTTACTCAGGGAATATTTCCCTTTATCCGTCCTGGGTGTGTGTGTGTTCAGGTTTTACAACGTGGACCAGCGAGCTCAGACAGCAGCAGCAGCAGCAGCATTAGATTAATGAACAGATAGCCATGTAGTAGTATCCGTTGTGTCTGGTTGCTGTTGAAAATAGCCCAAAATGCCCCAAGTGATGTCTGCAAGGTGGGTAACAGGATCTAGCTGGCAGGCTCTCCTGGTGTGGTCATCAGTGTCGGCTCTCGCTGTTCCATCGGTGCAGAGAGGAGGAGGAGGACGCTCAGAGGTCGGCAGGCTGCAAGTCTACAAACTGACTCTTTACTTTTTTTTGTTGTTGTTTTGGCGCAGTCTGTCCTTTACTGTCACCTTTCTGCACATTAGGAATAATTCTCCAGACAAAACACGCACTATTCATGTAGAAACGGATGTGGCAAATAGGTATTAATATGCTGGAAAGACCCCCAGTCCACCTGTAAGAAACCTACGCTTTGTCAAATATCGTCAATGCAATTACTCCCACTGTGCCTCAGCGAGTGCTGTGCTCTGTTTGCAATTCGAATCATCATGAATAACTTAAGCAGCTCATGATAACGACCTGTTCATGAGAACTAATCATCTCCTCCTCTTCCCCCCCCGGAAAGTGACTTCAGTCTGTGATTCATGTGGCGGCCGTGCAGCCTGGACAGTATCCGCGGTTTTGATGCTAACATGTCTGAAGATGACAGGAACTTGATGGTAGGTGGAGAAGAAAGCAGGTGCAGTGAAAGCGTCGCCGCGACGACTGGGAGGAGGAGGATTAATCAGGAAAAAGAGAAAAGATCCAAATCAGCAATCAGCCCCCAAAAAACTCTCCGGTCTCATAAATCTTTTATCTCAACTCTGGTGTTTGTGTCTGTGTGTAAAAAAGCATGAGCAACGTGGATCTGATCTGTATGTATGTGTGTGTGTGTGTGTGTGTGTGTGTGCACATGCATAAGTGTTGCTGTCTTTTTCTATCTTTATCTATATGCAAGAAAGAAGTACAAAAATAGAGGGGGGAGGGAGGGAGTGGAGCGCAGTCCCCTGACTGTGAATGCAAAGCTGCTGCATAAAGATACTGAACTCATTTCCAATGTGTGTATTTATGTTTTTAATTTCACAGTAGCATGGGGTTGGGGGAGGGGGGGGGTGGAGGTGTGTATTTCCATATTCAGGTTATGTAAACCATTATTTCTCCTGTGGCTGAGTAAACAGCCAATGGGATTTCTTCAGCAGCTGAATTTTAATGCCTCCATCTCCGTTGCAGGAGAATTAGCGGAGACTCGTGATGAAGCTCGGTCTCGTTCGGCGCATTTCGGACTCTGTCAATATTTTCCTCTTTATGACTTCACTTCTGTTTTTATTTTTTTCCATTGAGCTCCTCTCTCTCTCTCTCTCTCTCTCTCTGGGGCCTAATGAGCTGTGCTCCCTTGTTGTGATAGGCAGCCAGATGTGCTGCCGTGGCTGCCAATGCAGTGGCACGGTGTGCGACGCTAACGCACACACAGGCTCCTCTCACAGGGGCCAACTGCCAGCTCATCAAAAACAGTAATGATGCTCAAGAGTCTGTGTTGTCAACTGCCCCGTTCCCTCACGCTTCTCCTTCTTCTTCTTCTCCATCTCTTTCTTTTCCTCCCTCTTCCCCACAATGCCCTGCAGCCCGTGTGGTGGCATTTTTTATGAGAAATGACAGATAAGCCTGACAACAACGAGACCAATGAAAAGAAAGTTATGCCACCTTTAAAGTCTGAATGTGAACTGTGTTATTATGTCATTAATAATCACATTTATGTTACTATGTGTTGATTTAAATAGTTAGAATATACTTATTTCTTGTGTTTTATGATGTTTCACTCCACCATAGCTTTATCATCACTGATGGGCCTAAAATCACCCCACCATGGCTTTACCATCACCGATTGGCTTACAAAAATCATACCATGCCCTTTTGGAGTGCAAGTCAAAAGTGCAAAGAGTGAACTATGTATGACCCTACCATCTGGTGTTTTGCTGAAAGTTGTTATGCTAGTGCCAACGTGCCAATGCTAAACATGCTAAGCTAAGAAACGGGATTCCAAAATCCCATGTATGTCTATGGGAAGCCTCTCCGAATGCATTGGGAGAAGGGCTTCATTTGGAAAGGATGTTAGCAAAAATCACGGATTTAGCTGAAGGTCGAGCCATGGGAAAGTACCTAAATTTCACACACACCAGTATATAAGCCACACTCCGACGATGTGAAAATCGGTCACGTCTACCCGTCTGCCGACACTGTGTCTTTTTTTAGATACATTGTATCTTGTGGAGTGACTCGGGGCGTTAACTTGTATCTACTTTGTCTGAGAACGAATAAAAGACAACCCTGCTTCAGATCCATCCCTTTCCAGCGTTTTATTCGAGTCTTCAAACCTATTACAATAGAGTGATGCCAAGTAAGTTTAAGGCCCAAAAGATATAAACTTATTTGCTTCATTATTTGGCGAGCTAGCCAGGAGGAATCTGAGACGAGGACAACTGGGAGTGGGACCACGCTTTCTCCAAAATTACACAAAAAGGTAAGCCGACTGTTTTATTTGATTGATATTTGAAAACATGAGAAATGCGTGCCTGCTCTCAGGTAATCCTCTATACCTCACTTCCAAAAGTACCTAGAAATGATTAATGTGAAGCTGTTAAGGTGGATCTGATGTAGTGTCTTGTTAACGCCTCTCTTTTCCTACTAACCTCTTGTTTTCAATCTATCTATCTATCTATCTATCTATCTATCTATCTATCTATCTATCTATCTATCTATCTATCTATCTATCTATCTATCTATCTATCTATCTATCTATCTATCTATCTATCTAACTGTCCTGTGTAAGATCAAGTCTGCCACATTAGTGGAAGTTTGATCAGTCAGGAGGTGAGACAAAGAATTCCTGTCCTGTGTAAGATTATAGTAAAATCTGTCACATTAGTGGTAGTTAATCGGTCAGGTACAGAAGACTTCTATCGAGACTAGAAGTAGAAATAAGCTTATAATTGTGGCCATACTGTACATAATATCAAAGTAGAGAATTAGTTAACTGTATATTGTGTGAATTCAAATAATCTCTGTATATAGTGTGGCAAATGTGTGTGCGCTACTGGGTGAGAACGATTAATATGGTCGACCATGTGTGTGTTGTGGTGTATGAAACCTGGGAGGAATGACAGAGGAGTTTGAAAGGAGGCGAAATGACGGATTGAAAAGGATAAGCATAAGACTATGGTATAAATTCGATTGAGAAAAAATAACAAACAACATCAAATGTGATAAATAACTTTGGATGTGGCATAATATATTGGTGTAATTTTTTAATTATAGAGATCTGCCGTGCAAGCTGTGTGGGAAACTTGCAAGTGCATGGATATCTGATGTGCTCATGAAATGGGTTGTATTGTCTTCAAAAGGCTTAGAAAAGATAAAATGGAAAAAGAGAATCTTTGGGAATTTTGTTACTTCCTTTTTTGAGGGTACATCAGCTCAGATACTGTTGGCAGAGATTTGGATGGTGTTTTTTGGGCTTTTTGTGAAGAAAAGAAAAGTACACTGGCTTGCCTGAGCGGGGGAGGCTGTCTGCCGTCTGCTTGTAGTGACTACTTCATCGTTGGAAAAATAAGTAACAAAACTCACAAATAGTTGAGTCAAGATGCAAGAATAATATATTACACTCTGTCATAAACAAAGTTAAAGTAATAACTAATTATTTGCAATTGCTTGAATCTTGAATTAAGTAACATCCATATGAGGCTTAGCCGGACTAAGATAAAGGTGTGGGGATGTATTGAACGTTTTAATTTTAATAAAAGGTAATTCATTAAATGATCAAGATTTTCTTGTTTTATGAACAAAAAGTCAAATAATGAAATATTAAGCATTCTAACAATCAGACTTATTTCCTAGGCGAATGGTAATGAGGAAGTAAGCCATAGGGGTAAATTAAATTACATGTGGAAGACGGCGGTATGGGTAATATAGAAACTCAAGGGATTAAAACTCATTTTTTGGCTGGAAAACTCCTATAAAGATAAAGGTGGGAGTCGTGTGTTCTTTTTGCACTGGCAAAGTGAGCAAGCAATAAATCAAAAACTGTGGCAAAATAACAAACATTTGAAAACTTGATCCTCCAAATACTAAGAGGAGTTTCCCTCTATCATTGTGGAAAAACATATTACAGAATATTCTGGGACTTCCAAAAATTTATCATATTTGCTGGCATTACATGCTCTGCCCAGAAAGTAAACCCTAAATTCCAAGGGCGTGTGTTGCGTTTAGCTCCTCACTTGGATATTCCTGAAGGGTTTTAATAGTCAAAGGAAAAAAAAGGATTTGGAAGCTATAATCCGAGATTGAACATAGCTGTCGTTCCTAGAATAAAAAAAAGGGGGTTCAGTGGGGGATAACGGGGCAGGGGCAGTTTGCGAATTCTTAATAAAGATTCTTACAACCATCAATGATAAAGAAATAAATGAATTAAAAATTTTGAATTTTACAGACGATAAAGAATAAAACACGGCATTACAGTTGGAAAGATCCTTGTGTTATAAAGATCTCAAAACACCATAGACTCACAGCACTTTGAGTCAAAACTTAAAAAAACTATGAGTCACAGGTAAATATGGTGTGCTAAAGTGGCAAAGGAGTGAACTAGGTGTTGACGCCGTTAGGAACTGGTGATAAGACAAACAACCAGACTTTATGCAGATCAAATACGTCTCTGTATGAAAAATAGTGGCACGAGCGTGTCACAGGAACGTTACAAATGGCCTAAGGAAGGGGACCTTTAATGCTGTCTGGTTGCAATGAGGTTGAAAGCTAACATAAAATACATTATAAATCATTAGGACAAAAGTAAAACGAGAGGAGAGAAGGCAATGGGCGAAGAGAGAGAGAGGTTGCGGTTGGGCGTGGATTTTTTTTCGTCAAGTGGGCTAGACAACATTGTTTTGAAAACATACACAACTACCTGTTATCACAAAAGATGCCAACTGGAAACGCAAAGGAGAGATGCGAGTGTGAGCTGCTGTTCCATCAGCTCCGCCTCTGTGCTCAGAGCCCACACCATACAACCCAGGAAGAAAACGGCTCATTGGTCAATTTCCTGTGACTAGAGCAGAAAAGGGACAGCAAGAGGGGCGGACTTAAAAGGGAAAGTTTACTGTGGTCTTGGATGGGAGACTCGTCCTCCGATGAAGAAAGAGGCGGATACCAGTGGGTCCGGATGACGAAACACACTGCTCAAAAAATCACGCCCTCCTACACCCACAGCTACACGGGAGGAAGAACAGAGGACAAGCCTAAAGCCACAAGCATCCAATACAAGCTTTGATGAAACAACTCAAAAAGACATCACGATGTATCATCAAGCAAGAACTCCACAAGAACAAGAAGATGAAGAACAGAAAAGAATATGAACGTGCTGTGTCACTAAACAAAAAAAAGAGAGGAAAGATGGGGCTATTCCAAAAGCTAGCCTCACAATATGACAGGACAAGTCACATAAGAAAAGCAGCAAGAGAAGCCAAGGGGCCACTGTGACACCTCAAGGTAATTATTTTCAACATTCACAGACAAATGAAGATGATGATGGCAAAATTGATCAGTTAACCAAAGAGTTAAGGTCTGTTGATGACCGATTTAAGAAGAATAAAATGAAGAAGACAACATCGCTTTGAGAGAAACTCAACGAGCCAAAATTACATGAACTTCGGACGACGAAAAAGCCATCAAATAAACGAGTTGGATTAGAAACTCGCGACATCTTAAGGCATAGTAAACCACAGTCGATGGACAGAGTCTCCACAGGTTTGCATTGACCATTGAACAAGAAGATCAATTTTCTTGATACCTACAATCCTGAGGTATTGGGAGCTGGCAGCTCAGAAGCTGTCCTGAAAGGGGCATTAATGCTCTGAAGTGGAAAAACAATAGGACAAGAGTCAAAAAATAATGGACCCCAGCCAGCCAGTTCTCAATATGTCCAATTGTTGGCAAAGTCTCCAAACCAAAACCTCGATATGTACTTGGTCATTTGCTGACATGATCGGATTGGCTGGAAGACTTCCAGATTTGACAGTAGGGAGCTGGTCAAATGGATCACAGCTCTTGAAGAAAGCACAGCTGGTGTCACATTGGCCATCGGAGATATCAACGCACTACTTATGCACAAAACTGGAAAGCAAAACAACAGTAGAAATATTTCGGGATGCAGAATTACCCGATGCTGTGGAAGGATAACACTGTAGATCAGTTGGGATTCAACGGACACCGAGGTGATATCTGGGCTGCACTAAGAAAGCAATTTCCAGAGAAAATGTGGACCCATCTAAATTGGAAGGAGGGAAAAAATTAAAAGAATGATGAATGTCCAAATAAATTTCTGCGTGAATTTCAACGAAAAATGGAATGAAGAAGAACCAGTAAGTCATGGAACCATGACAACACCAGTCAAAGTTTATTTAAAGTCATGTGTCAAAATGACATTGCCATCAGAAGTTGCAGAAACGTTTGGGATTATGTGGTTGTGACTTATGAAACAGGATTGGTCAGTTTTCGCAGAACACATTGTTCACCACGTGGAAGCCAGCAGAAATGAGAAAACAAGAGAAGAAGAAGCCAAACAAACAATCTGACAACTAAACTCACTCAATTGCAACTGAGTGAGTGGAACACCAAATTGAAAAAAAAAAAGACAAAGTAAAGACCCAAGCAGCAGTGATAACAGCTGCACCACACTGTGGTGGAACAAGCACTAACTGAGAACTTTCAACACTGAATCAACAAAAAATTGGGAAAGACAACCAACAGAGAGACCACGTCTCAATATAAATGAAGGAGGGAAAAACTATAACAGTTTCAGAAGACAGCCCATTCGAAGAGCAGGGGGGGGCCATCCTTTCGTGGAAAAAGACCAATGGACTCCAACACCGCGATACCAACCCCGCCAAAAAATGAAGGAGCCATTCTCCTTTCAGGTGCTGGGGCTGTGGATTCAATCTGAAAAAATATAAGAAGAAACTGCCCGACATAGCCATGGCCTGTTGGACATTCAACAATAGGGGGGCCCAGAGAAACCAGAGAGGAACTTAATGACGCCAATTATTTCAAAATCGGATCCCAAGATGAACCATTAATAACAGTTAAAAATATTAGGCGAAGATCACCACCTTTATGATAGACACGGGTTGCGGGGATTCTCGTGCGTGGGAAAAAGCCGCCATAGACTTTATATCTCGGATTCATCGGTTAAAACTTATAGGTTTCTCTGTGAACAAAAATCAAATATATACCATTAACTCAGCCGGTTTCAATGATTAATTGAAGGGAAAACAGTAATTGCCACCATTATTGTATAATGAAAAAAACTCCAATTAACCTATTAGGAAGAGGACATCTTATGTCAACTAAAAAATTTATATCACGTGTACCCCTGATGGGATACGAATGGACTTTCTAAATGGACACTTTGACATATAAAATTATGGCACAACTCCAACTAATACATGATCCTTTGCAAACCCTGCCACAAACCATCTGCTGAGTATTGGCTATAAACTAGACTCTGACTCAAATCTAGCAAAGCAATGGGAAAAAACATGGGAAACATCGATAAATAAATTCATTTAGGAATAGAGACTGAACCTCAATTACAACTTCATTGTACGTTTTGTTATATGATGAAAAGAACAAAATAATGTGGACTATGAAGCCTGCTGGAAAAGTACAAATTAATAAACAAAAGTTTTGTTTCTCTAGCCAGTTCATTTATGTGGGAAAGGATGGGAGCAGCTGGCTAGCTGTTTAAACTACCAGCAGACCTTGTGCAGTGGTTTCAGGTTTCAAATTGCATTACCTCACATCTCTCTCTTGGTAAGAAATAACTTATGAATCTTATCAGCTGGGAGAGATCTGGTGAGAGGCCCGCACCGCATCACAGTTAACTGAGTGGGAGCCAACTGGGGAAGAAAATGTGCATGTTACACCTGATAAACAGTATCTAAAAAATTATCTATAGATGCTTATGATGTGGGTTGTACACAAAGAGTATTGATACACAACAACACAATTAAAACCCTAATGACAAACACAGCAGAACACGAAGTAATGTTAACTCAAGGTTCACAGACATTATGGTCAAAACACAAAACTGATGTAGGTCTAGTGAAGTCTGCAGAGCCACACGTTTAACACTCAGGAAAAGATGTTGTAATTGCCCATACAAACGACAATATCCTCTTAAGCCACAGGCTGTAGAATGTATCCGACATACAATTACAGGCCTGATAGAGGCAGGAGTATTGATAAAGTTAGATAAAAAAGAGCCCATCATGTAATACTCCAATATTCCCTATTAAAAAGCAAAACTCCAATGATTAATCGATTGGTACATTGAATTTAAGGAGCAATCAATGCAATTGTGAATGCTGAGACACCTGTTGTTCCTGATCCAACACACATTGCTCTCTAATATACCTGCTGACTCCCAGTGGTACACAGTTATTGATTTGTTGTTCTGCATTTTTTAGCGTTCCAGTACATTCTGGACTTTCAGTTTCTTTTTGCCTTTCACTTACTGTATGAGGGACAACAGTACCTACACCCGGAAGACCCCAAGGATTTGTGGATTAGTCTAACAATTTTTAATAGGGTGCTGTTTATTTATCTAAATCATCTGGATCTTGATAGCACTTTGATACAATATTCCATAGCAATACTGGACTGCCCTTGCAAAGGGAGGGTAATAAGGTCAGCCAAAGAAAAACTAAAATTTTGTAAAGAGGAGGTTGGGTATCTTGGCAGGAGATTGTGTGGAAATAAAAGACTGTATAGTTTCCTTCCCGATTAAAAGTGATAGTTTAAATCGCCCAAACCGAAAACGGTGGGGGCCATGTTGTCATTCCTGGGACACGACGGGTATGGCAGACTTGGATCTTTGAATATGCTCTTAAAGCAGCTTCCATTACAAGCACTCATTTGTGCTGCAGAGGCAAAAAGATCGCTTCCTGCTCAATCACTACTGGACTGAAGACACTGAGGCAGCATTTGAGGCCTTTGAAAAAGGGATCTAGCAGGGTGTTCCAGCATTAGGAAAACCCAAACTATTCTAAGACCAATTTATATGTTGCAAAGAGAGAGTCTGGATCATCCAGTCACACTGTATAACATCACACCAATTACTTGCTATGCTTACCAATCCTAAGATTTGTTTTGACACAGACTAGAAAGACAGGATTAAGATGATATCTTGTTTGCACCTGAATTTTCAATCCAACATGGTAAACACATTTTTTGAACTACGTGATGACCCATATAACGAACTAATTGTTTTGCTGACCTTCACATCTGTTTGTGGATGGATTCTGTCATAGAGAATGCAAATGGGAAATTTCTTGGGGTATGAACTTAAAATTTTTATACTCAGTTAATAAGTACCGCAGCATGTGCCATTACAAAATAAAATGTTATTATTAATTATTATTATTATTATTATCAGCCTTGTTCAGCACAGCTGGCAGAAATTAAAGCTCCGACAGCTGCATGTGTATTAGTCCAGAATAAGCATCAACATACCGACTCACAGACAGGATAAGGCTGAACCATATGAACTGTCTATTTGGCTAAATCGGGGAGCAATCAAGATTGCTAATGAAGGCTCTGAGAAAGGTTTGTGGAGAAGTGTTCATAGACATTTTGTGTTACCGAGTGCACTGTTGAAAATTGCTATTTCAAGATGCGCATGGTGATTGACCATTGCGCAAGGAGGGAGAGGATAAATAGCAAAATTAGCCAAAATCATTGCAAACATTCAGTAACAAAACTAACTTGGATGGACGCTTTGTCTCTTGCACTAATGATCTATGTGAATGCAGACTAACCAGACTAACGCTTTTAACCACCGCATGAAATGCTCATAGGGAGACGGACGTGCCGGTTCCCCTTCTTCGCCCCAATTTGAACAATGTGAAATAGAATTGACATGTTACTTACAACAACTAAACTCGAACCTATGAAGTTATATCTCAACAGGTCAAAGGCGCAGTGGAAAACAGAGAAGCAGTCATTCCAGAACTGTCTCGATACACTGAAACCAGGAGGACTGTGGTGTATTTTGAAAATTTCAAACGCAAATGGAATCAGCCCAGAAGGGAGGGTCCTTACAAAGTTACCATAGTTACATCTACTGCTTTGAAAGTGAAAGGTAAGATCCTTTGGTACCACCTTAATAACTGCTGTAAAACCCCGCAGGGACAGAACCAATCACAAAGAAATCGAACAAGGGAAGGCCACGCCTCCCTGCAGGACATCCAAACTGCCCGAGAACTACAGAAAAATCTATGTTCCCAGAGATTGGCACAGAAAAAAACCTCACTAGGAGCAATGCCTAAACCAAAACAAAAAACAGAACAATATAGTCAAAAAGAACAGACTGTCGTTCGTTGTACCTTTACATACAGGTGAGAATGATAATTTGACCCGAATATTGAAAAATAATAGAAAAGACTTAGAGATGAATTGTTGTAAATTCTAATTGGAACACAAAACCTGTCACTATAAGGAAGAAGATTTGTTAGACAAATTGGTCCTGAAAAAGGATCTTGCATTATCAGGAATGATAAAATGGAATCTTGATGTTGATAACTGCCATCGTATTGTGTTGTGCACTTCCAATAGTCAACATTACGGTAAATAAGAAAAACTAACGCAATTACGATGGAAAATTTCTAATAAGAATTGTTAATAAAGATTATGAAGACATGGAATGTGAATCTGCAAAAATGTAGAAATATGAAACAAACCAGATGAAGAAAATAAAAACAAAATCAGAAAAGAATCATAATACAATTTTGTAGCCCATCTTGAATCAATTGCCCTATAGGACCGATTCTAGTAAACAAACAAATAAAAATCCTCATACAGTATAGTCGTAGATCAGCACATTTTTGAAGGCTATTCCATTCTTATTACAGCAGTATGAAATTTACCTGAAAGTTATGAAATGTGAAAATTGGGTAAAGTACTAACATTCATAAAATAAATGAAGTCTTTACTGTACATTATAAGCGGCATGTTAATGAATTATAGCCTAGATATATATCTTGTGATCCTAGAGAAAAACGTTGCATTGCTTTGTTCACTCAGAGGCTAAAGTAGAAATAATATTTGATACGCTATAAAGAAGCACCAATATTTAGCATTCACAGAGTTGTGTCTAATCATGGAACAGATGCATTTAAAAGGATATTGACGGAATATAACGAAAGGTCGGACTCTTTAAGAAGGAGAAAAGTAGGTCGCACAAGAAGGAAAAAAGTATGTCGTACAAGAAAGGTTAGGAGTATGCAAATAATCCTAGAAGGGTGGAGTGATGTCTTAAGCAATCTTTTTGTGTCATCCATATAGGATTGACGTGGCTGTTAGAGTATCCAGTAGGATGCAGTCCATCAAATGCATCAGAGTGGCCAAAACCAACTTACCATTGGACGGATGCGTGTACAATGAGGGTCCACCCGCATGATGACCAACCGGAGTATTCCACTGGCTGGTATCAAGCGATTACTTCAATCTCCCATGCCGAGGAGAACCACCTATGCCAGGGGAAAAACGGGGACCAAAATATACACGGGGAAAAAGGTATACTGGAATGAAGCAGCCTCCGGAGAGACAGAGCCATCATCCTCACTGTTTGATAACCAACAGCAGTGTGGGATCTGAAGGGCCATTCCCATCAACTCTATCTATTATGAGGAAGTCGCTGAAAATACAACTCAGGAGATGGACTGTTCGTGAGAATGCAAAACCGTGGAGAGAGTGAGAATCAAGAAAGCAAATAAAACATCACAAAAAGGAGGGCAGACAGGTCTAAAAAGAAGCAATAGAGTTCTTCATTGAGGGTTGATAAATTCCAAAAATTGAATGCAAGGCATGTTTTAGAGACGTGTTTTGTAATGTTGCTCGTTGCTTTTATTTTTTCTATACTTTTCTATACAGATCAACTACTATATTTCGCTTGCTTTTATTAAAGGTATTTTAATCTTGTAACTAAATTTTGAGAGCCCTGAGGAGAAACATGGAATTGACATAATGCATCATGTTTTGATGAGTCTTGTACTTTTTGCATGTTTGACGTGTTAGAATTTCACACTTATGTTACAATTTTTAGTGTGCACTTTTAGTATTACCTGTGTGATTTTATGTAACGGGCAGAGTCGCAATGGTTACCATTTCCTGTATTTAGGGCAGAAATCCATATCTACACTTAGACTGATATGTCTGATTCAACTCTGGTCATTCATTTATTATTAAATGTGAATTATTCAGTACCAAAATGGGATAATGTGGTGGCATTTTTTATGAGAAATGACAAGATAAGCCTGACAACAACGAGACCAATGAAAAGTAGGTTATATGCCACTTTTATTTTAGTACTGAATGTGGAACTGTGTTATTATGTCATTTAATAATCACATTTATGTTACTAGGTGTTGATTTAAATAGTTAGAATATACTTATTTCTTGGGTTTTTTGCTGTTTCACTCCACCATAGCTTTATCATCACTGATGGTGGCTAAACTCACCCCACCATGGCTTTACCATCACCGATTGGCTTACATAAATCATTACCATGCCCTTTTGGGCTTATGCAAGTCAAAAAGTGCAAAGAGTGAAACTATTTATGACCCTACCCATTCGGTGTTTTGACTGAAAGTTGTTATGCTAGTGCCAACGTGCCAATGACTAAAACTGCTAAGCTAAGAAACGGGATTCCAAAATCCCATGTATGTCTATTATGGGAAGCCTTTGCCGAATGCATTGGGAAGAAGGGCTTACATTTGGAAAGGATGTTAGCAAAAATCACGGATTTAGCTGAAGGTCGAGCCATGGGAAAGTACCTAAATTTCACATAACATCAGTATATAAGCCACCTTCCGACGATGTGATAAATCGGTCACGTCTACTCGTCTGCCGACACTGTGTCTTTTTTAGATACATTGTATCTTGTGGAGTTACTCGGGGCTGGGTTAACTTGTATCTACTTTGTCTGAGGAACGGGAATAAAAGACAACCCGGCTTCAGATCCATCCCTTTCCCCCCAGCGTTTTATTCGAGTCTTTCAAACCTATTACAATAGAGTGATGCCAAGT